>NC_046317.1:11225159-11894969 GCF_009819535.1 Lacerta agilis
TACCAAGGCATTTGAGAACCAGGGTACCACTGTCCTGGAAGATGGAGACCACAGCTCAGTGGTTAGACCATCTGTTTTGCACTCAGAAGATCCCTGGTTCACATTTCTAGACTAGATTGGCTAATGATCTGCCTCGGTATAAGACAGCTTCCTATGGGGTAAAAGTGGCTTCTCCTGCCTATTTGCTGTGCTCCCTTACCTGCTATAGCAAATAGGAGTCCAGGGGTGCTGCAAAATAGGCATGGGAGAGGATAGGAGTGTGGAAGAAATAAGTAGGAAAAGCCATTGAAGTCTTGCCTCCTTGTTTAGCAGGAGAATTCAAGGGCTATAGAAAATTTCACAGTTGTGAGTTAGCAATCCTGGATGAGTGGGTGGGGGAAATCCTTCAAGAAATAGTTATTGATTTTTAAAGAATTACTCAATTCCTTTTTCTGAATTTAAATTAAGTGAAAAATAACAGGGGGTGAGGGGAAAGCCTGATGATAAAACGGATGTTGCATGTCAATATCCCGACCCCTCCAGTGGTAAATAAAGACAAAGGACGCAATAGATAAGGTTAATGGTCATAAAAAGGCCACAACTTTATTGGTTACGGATGTTGAGTGGTATTGGCTTAGGCATTGGACCTAACCGACTATATCTGACTCCAGTCCGTCGTGCTGGCAGGCCGGGGAGGGTTAACCACCGATGGGGGAGCCCTGCTGCTAGGAACTCACCCTGGGGTCACCGGTAAGGGGCATGCCTTAGGCCCTCACCTTCCACAGCTTCAGACAGGATCACGCCCCCCTGAACTCATTTAACTAAGTACCCTTCAGCATTTTTGGGGAGGTGATGGCCCAACCTCCCCCCCACACACCTTCAGCCTTCCCGAGATAATCCAATGCCTAACTGCCAATCGAGCCTACGGGCTTGCCGCCAATACCTTCACACCCGCAACCAATACCTAACAGCAAGTAATATATCTGCAAGCCAAACATCATTTCCTGCATCTGAGAGATGGACGCCATCATTCCGGTATAGGGCCGCCTCACTGAACTTTATGACAGGGTGCGAGATAACCTGACCCCTAAGCGCCACCACCCTGCGTGCCATGGCTTTATCCAACAACTTCCTGGCCCTGTTAATGGCGATGGGGCAGAGGCAGTCACGCCATACACACCTCTCCAACAGCGAGGACCAAAACAGCGTCAAGGTCGGGAAAGAGGCCAACAGTTCATCAAAGTCCACGAAAATTTCCCACTGCAGGTCAATGCCTTTGCGATAGGCCAGATCATTTTCACCAAGCTGCCACCACCAGAGCATCAGGGGGAACCTTCCGAGGCGGCCCTAGCTTTCACTGCTGGCAGGAATTCATCCCAGCGCATCCCTCTCTGCTCTCCCACTTAAATGCCACAGGCCACGCCCACCGACCGACCTGACTGGTCAGTATGAGTAGGCACCGCACCCAGGCCTTACCCAATGGTGCCAGGGGATGGCAGCCATCCCCTGAGCACGTGAAGGGCTCGTGAATGCCTGCAAACCCCCCCCTTACTATGGGTTGAAGGGGCTTAATAAGAATGTGAAGACACTATTTATTTCTCAGTATGAACAAATCAAAGTAAGCAAGAAATGACCTTTTTATCGCTTGGAGAAATAGTGGAGATAACCTAAATGATGTGTTTGATTATGGAGTTGTTTCGAGAATTTTACACTAAATTGCATTTCTTTTTTTCTTTTCTTTTTTATAAGCAAATGCTCTGTTTACTCCATTATGGTGTTTTATTATTTCCCACACCTTAACAGCTATAAATGTACGTTAATTAATTTTGGAATGTTGTGCACAGCTACAGCTTGATATTCAGATGTATAGCTGGAATTCTCACAAAGCATTCTCACACCTTATCATTTATATATCTAAAACTATCGTTTTGCCTCTATAATGGAATATGGAGTTTGTTTTAAATGTTTGTTGCAAGACTCAACTCTAAGCAGAGACCATAGAAATAGAAATGCAACATTCCTACAAAATAATAATAATAATACCGGTAATAAGATGGTAACAGGGTGTGTGCTGGCCCCAAGGGTTTGTCCATGAAGCGAGGTCCAAGTCCAGTCCTGGGTCTAGGGGTCCAAAGGAGGTCAGTCCGGCGGGGAGCGAGGCAGGGAGCAGGTCAAGGTCCAAGGCAGGTTCAGGCACAAGGTTGCAGGTTGAGCACACGCTTGCAACTATGTTGCTCACGCAACTTGGGCTGGGTCTGGCTGGCTTTTATCTGGCCCTATGCTTAGGGCCGCCCCGATCCTCTGGAGACTCGCCTCTCCTCCGGGCCTGGAGGCGAGCACTCCTCCTGCAGACACTTAACTCCCTTCGCCTCTCTGCCCTGAGCCTCTGTAGCTCAGGAGAGGCTGGTGGGTTACTGGACCCAGGGGATGCCTCAGCTTCCTCTGAAGAGGCTGGGAGTGGAGCACCTGCAGGCAATGGGTCCTCCCTCCCATCAGGAGCCAGAGCAGACTCTGCTGATGCCTGCACCTGGGGATCCAGCACAGGTGGGGATCCTTCAGGCTCAAGCCCTGGCCCCGGCTCAGCTGGTTCTGGAGGCGGGGAATCCTGTGCAGGCTGGGATCCCTCAGGTTCAGCATCAGAGTCTGACTCCCAGGCCATCACACCATCCCCCCTCCCAGGCCTCCCCCTCAACTGAGGGGCCGGACCAGGCTTGCTGGGGTAAGCTGCATGGAAATCACGGAGGCAGGCAGGTGCGTGGACGTTTTCCACTGGTTCCCATGAACGATCCTCAGGCCCATACCCCTTCCAGTCGATGAGGTATTGGAGCTTCCCCCTGCGGTATCGTGAGTCGAGAATGCGCTCCACCTCGTACTCAGGCTCCCCCTCAACCAAAACTGGCTGCGGTCGTGGATTGTCTGGGTGGAACTCGTCGGGCGGGGCGACTGGACTAAGTAGGGACCGGTGGAACACTGGGTGAACCTTGAGCGATGGAGGTAACTGGAGGCGAAAAGCCACCGGCGACACCTGAGCAGTGATGGTGAATGGGCCGGCAAACCGTGCATCCAGCTTTCGTGAGGGCCGAGAAGGATGCAGGTGACGGGTAGAGAGCCACACCCGATCGCCAACATGGAGTTCTGGCCCCTCCTGACGATGTCGGTCAGCTTGGGCCTTGTATGCGTCCTTGGCCTGGCGCAGTTGCTCCATCAATAATTGTTGCTGGGACTGAAGCTCCTGAAGCCAGTCTGTCACTGCGGGGACCGCGGAAGCTGGCAGCACGTCCGGGAACAAACGTGGATGGTAGCCGTAGGAGGCCTGGAACGGGGTCTGCTGGGTGGAGGCGTTCACTGCATTGTTGTAGGCGAACTCCGCCAATGGCAAGTGATCGACCCAGTCATCCTGCTGGAAGCTGCAGTAACACCGGAGGTACTGCTCCAGCACCGCATTTGCCCGTTCCGTCTGGCCATCGGTCTGCGGGTGGTGGGCCGAAGATAGACAGACCTCCGTCCCAAGGGTCTGGTGCAGGGCTCGCCAGAAGTGGGATGTGAACTGGACGCCGCGGTCAGAAACCACACGCTCGGGAAGGCCATGCAGGCGGAAGATGTGCTGCATGTACAGTTGAGCCGTCTCCTTAGCTGTGGGTATGGACGGGCAGGGGGCACAGTGCACCATCTTAGTGAAATGGTCCGTGAAAACCAGGAGGCAGGTACAGTGACGAGATGGGGGCAAGTCTACCACAAAGTCCAGTGAGACCGTGTGCCAGGGACGTGGTGGGACTGGTAATGGCTGGAGCAGACCGGGGGGTCGCCCAGTAGGACCCTTGGCCCGCCGGCAGACATCGCAACCAGCAACATAGCGTGCCACATCAGCCTTCAGGCGGGGCCACCAGAACTCCCGGCTTACCAGATGAGTGGTCCGGTACCGCCCAAAGTGCCCTGCTGCTGGGGCATCGTGGGACATCTGGAGAACCTCAGCCCGCAATGGTCCTGGTGGGATGTATAGACGACCCTGGTGCAGCAGTAGGCCCTGGTGCAGGGCCAGCCCTGGATATCGAGGGCATGACCCGTCAGACAGTTCCTGGAGCCGTTCCTGAGCCCAAGCGTCGACCCGTTGCTGTTCTCGCACCCGAGCCTGCAGTGGCTTGGCCTCCTGAGTGGCCAGGAATGTGGCTGGTGGTAAGATAGTCGTCGGTACTGCCTGCTGTACAGTGTCTGCAACGTCCTCGGGTTTCCGGGACAGGGCATCCGCTTTCCGGTTTTGGGAGCTAGGGATGTAGCGGATCCGGAACTGGAACCGGGAGAAAAACAGCGCCCACCGGATCTGCCTTTGGTTCAACTTGCGGGTGGTCTGGAGGTACTCCAGATTCCGGTGGTCCGTTCTCACTTCCACCGGGTGTCGTGCCCCCTCAAGATGATGGCGCCAGACCTCAAAGGCCACCTTGATGGCCAGTAGTTCCCGCTCCCACACGGTATAGTTACGCTCCGCCGGAAGGAGCTGCCGGGAGTAGTAGGCGCAGGGTAACAGCGGCGCATCGGGTCCGTGTTGCTGAGACAGGATGGCACCGAGAGCCGTACTGGAGGCATCAGTCTCCACCACGAAGGGACGAGAGGGATCAGGATGCTGTAAAATCGGCGCCCTCTGGAAACCGGCTTTCAACCCCTGAAATGCCACTTCAGCCTCCTCATCCCAGGAGAAGGGTGTCTTGGGGCGCAGCAGTCGGGTTAATGGGATGGTGCGATGAGCATAATCTGCAATGAAGGTCCGGTAATAGTTGGCGAACCCTAGGAACCGCTGTAAGTCCTTGCGGTTCCGGGGCGCTGCCCACTCTCGAACCGCAGCCACCTTCCCAGGGTCCATCTGCACCCCGTCAGGGGAGAGTCGGTGTCCAAGGAAGTCCACTGACCGCTGGTGGAACTCGCACTTGCTGAGCTTGGCATACAGGCGGTGCTCCCGCAAGCGCTGCAACACGGACCGAACATGACTCTCGTGACGGGCTGGGTCACGGGAATAAATCAGAATATCATCTAGGTACACCACCACGTATTTGTCTAGCAAGTCCTGGAACACGTGGTTGATGTACCGTTGAAACACGGCGGGTGCGTTGCATAATCCGAACGGCATAACCAGGTATTCAAACTGCCCATACCGGGTCCCGAATGCCGTCTTCCACTCGTCCCCGGCACGGATCCGAATCAAGTTGTAGGCCCCTCGGAGGTCCAGTTTGGTGAACATCTGCGCCCCCTGCACCCGCTCCAGCAATTCTGCAATAAGGGGCAAGGGGTACCGGTCTGGGATGGTGATCTTGTTCAGGGCCCGGTAGTCATGGCAGAGGCGAAGCTCCCCACACTTCTTCTTAACGAAGAGTACAGGAGCGGCAGTGGGTGAGGTAGAGGGCCTAATGAACCCGCGTTCCAGGTTCTTGCGAAGGAAGTCCTGCAAGGCTTCACGCTCTGGCTCCGAAAGAGAATATAGGCGGCTTACAGGCAGGGGCGCCCCAGGCTGGAGGTCTATGCCGCAGTCGAAGGACCGATGAGGTGGCAGCTGGTCTGCTCCCTGTTCCTCGAACACGTCTAAATAGTCCTGGTACACGGCAGGGAGCGTTGACACAGCCTGCCCCATGGGGGCAGCTGCTACTAACTCGGACTGAGCATGGGAACCCGGGTCTGGGAAGCGTACAGTCCGATTGACCCAGTCGATCTGAACATTGTGCGACTCCAGCCAGTCCATCCCAAGCACCAGGGGAAACCGGGGCATGGTGGCAATGTCCAGGGTTCGCACCTCCCGGTGCTGCTGGTAGCACAGGACCAAGGGCTGGGTCTCCCGAGTAACCGCGCCCGAGCGTAGGAGCCGTCCGTCAATTGCCTCCACCTGTACTGGTTCCGGCTTGTTCTGAAGCGGCACCTGATGCTGAGTGGCGAAGGCAGAGTCCATATAGGAGCGGGTTGCCCCCGAATCCACCAGAGCGTGGGTGAGAATCCAGGGCCCACCGGGGGGGTATAGACGCACCGGTATCATGAGGTGTTGCAATTCCACTGGTGAGGGCCCATCATGCAATGCTTGGGACCCCAGGTAGCCTGGGCCATCGGCTACTGGGGTTGGCCGTTTTCCCTGCGGCTGGCGTTTCTCAGGGCAGGTTCGGGCGTAGTGTCCACTCCCACCGCAGTAGAGACACAGGTTCCCCTCCCGACGCCGAGTCTTTTCCGAGGGGGAGAGGCGAGGCCGCGCTGCCCCGAGCTGCATCGGCTCCTCCAATGACTCAGCTCTGGCCACGGAACTGCAGGGAAGCACCGGCGCTGGGAGCCCGGAGTGCCGGCGGCCCCGGGCCTGGCGACGGTCCTCCAACCGATCATCTATCTGCAGACTCCGTTGGATGAGGGCATCCAGTGTGGCAGGGCGATCCAACGTGGCCAGCTGATCCAGTACCTCGTCTGAAAGTCCCTCGAGATACTGGTCCCGCAGTGCAGAGTCGTTCCAGGTCAAGTCCTGCGCCAGCAGCCGAAATTCTGTGGCGTAGATGGCCACTGTGGACTTGCCCTGTTTCAACCGCCGAATTGCCCGATTGGCTTGACTCCCCTTCTGAGGGTTGGCAAACGTGGTTTCCAGAAGATTGCAAAACCCCGTATAGTCTGTCAGCAAGGGGGAGTCTTGCCGGAGCAGCGGCAACGCCCACTTGGCCGCCTGGTCCTTCAGCAAGCTGATCAGGAAGTGCACCTTGGTGCGGTCGTCGGGGAAATCCCGAGCTCGCCCCTGAATATACAGCTTGGCCTGGGCGAGAAACATGGGAAAGCTGGCTGGGGACCCATCAAATTTCTCTGGCAGGGCCACGGGGTACTTGCCAGGAGCTGGGGCGGCGGCCCCAGGAGCCGGTAAGGCATCCAAACGCTGCTGAAGCGCCGTAACCACATTGCTTAGCTGCTGCACGGTGTGGGTCAAGGCCTGGTTCTCCTGGGCCAATGCCACCAGCGCAGCCGCCTGGTCAGCCATGGCTATTAGTTCCTCCCGAACGCACCCCAGCGAAGGGGGAGTGCGGGTGTGGCGTGAGCAAACTGTGCTGGCCCCAAGGGTTTGTCCATGAAGCGAGGTCCAAGTCCAGTCCTGGGTCTAGGGGTCCAAAGGAGGTCAGTCCGGCGGGGAGCGAGGCAGGGAGCAGGTCAAGGTCCAAGGCAGGTTCAGGCACAAGGTTGCAGGTTGAGCACACGCTTGCAACTATGTTGCTCACGCAACTTGGGCTGGGTCTGGCTGGCTTTTATCTGGCCCTATGCTTAGGGCCGCCCCGATCCTCTGGAGACTCGCCTCTCCTCCGGGCCTGGAGGCGAGCACTCCTCCTGCAGACACTTAACTCCCTTCGCCTCTCTGCCCTGAGCCTCTGTAGCTCAGGAGAGGCTGGTGGGTTACTGGACCCAGGGGATGCCTCAGCTTCCTCTGAAGAGGCTGGGAGTGGAGCACCTGCAGGCAATGGGTCCTCCCTCCCATCAGGAGCCAGAGCAGACTCTGCTGATGCCTGCACCTGGGGATCCAGCACAGGTGGGGATCCTTCAGGCTCAAGCCCTGGCCCCGGCTCAGCTGGTTCTGGAGGCGGGGAATCCTGTGCAGGCTGGGATCCCTCAGGTTCAGCATCAGAGTCTGACTCCCAGGCCATCACAGGGTGTGAACTTCAATAAAATATTTTATTGGGGGGCAAAGATCCCTTGGCCCCTTGGAGTCGGCTCCTACGGAAGGTAATTTATGTTTATGTCAAACATGGCTCTCATTTCAATGCTAGCGTCCTATGCCTAAAAATCAGTAGATGAGGGACTTTTGAAATCTCTGTCTTTTCAGTACTCCTTGATCACTGCACCTGCAAAGGTTGACCATTCCTGAAATCTGCACTTCTCCAAGTTTTATGATGTAGTCCCCCAACCAAATAACATGCACAAAGATGCATATATCCACTAGATGGCAAACAAACCAGATCCTTGGTTTGTTTGCCATCTAGTGGCAGGGTGCTGTTGGAGGCTCCTGGCTGGTTGCCCAGGAAAGTATAAAGACGAGGGAATGTTTCTTACCGTCCTTTTTTAATTTGGTCTTTACAGAGAGAGGCTATATTTTTAATTTGGTCTTTACAGAGACAGGCTATAGAACCCAGCTTCTTGTATAATGTCCCGAGTGAATCTCCACACACACACCCTTTCTCTCCCACTTCCTCATTCGTCATCATCATAACCTCCTCTATGGGTACCACTAAGTGCCCTCTGTCTTTGAGCTCTTTGCTCTCCTACTTTTAAGGCTCGCTGGGTTCTGGGAGATGGAGGGTCTGGAAGGCTTTCTAAAGACACTGCCTCCATCAGCTGTTGTCTCCCATTATTTGCCATCTTTTCCCTTCATCTGCGTCTGAGCTCTGACCTCCTGCAAACCCCTGTTGCAAATCTATACTGTCTTCCTCTTCCTCTTCCCTGGAAGGGTCAGGATGGGGAGGCGATTTCCACCATTCCTTCTCCTCTGCCCAGCCCCTGACATCTAGCCTGACGAAGAATACTGGAGTGTTTGAAAGTGTGTGCATTATCCTGTGACATTTTGCTTGGCCTAATAAAAGTATTGCTCAGATATGGATGTTGCAATATTTTATAAAGGATGTGATAAAATGGGAAGAGAATAGGCTTTTAGAATTACAGTCATACCTCGTGTTGCGTACACTCCGTGTTGCGTACGTTTGAGTTGCATACGTTTGTGACCCGGAAGTCCTCCACGGAGCATGCACAGAAGCGCAAAAAACAGCGAACTTCTGGGGTGTTGTTTTTTTGTGCATGTGTGCGTTCGCGTTACGTACGCTCAGGTTATGTGGCGCGACCCGGAATGGATCGCGTACGTAACACGGGCTACCACTGTACATGAAAAAGTAGTTACAATTCATCCCTTATCCTAATCCTATGATTGGGGAATCTCTTTTTTGTTTGAAAACTCTTGGCAAGATTGATAAAATAAGCTGCACTAGCAGACCAGTGAGTTGGCAAGAGAAGCTGACCCCCGTGAACTTCCGGGGCGGGGGGGTTTCACAGCATATTATTTCTTGAAGGAGAACTACCTGTAAACAATTTATAGAAGGTATATAACTCCAAGTAGACTTGCTAAAATGTGTAAGTCCGAATCAGATAAGTGCTGGAGATGCAATGAGGTTGAGGGTACGTTTTATCATATGTGGTGGACTTTTAAAAGGGTAAAAGGGTACTGAAAAATAATTTATAATGAATTGGAAAAAAATGTTTAAAAGTACTTAAGAAAAAAAACACCTTTTTGTTGGGGATAATTCAGATGGAAATTCCCAGATGTCAAAAAAGGTTATTTATGTATGCCACTACCGCAGCCTGTGTTTTGTTAGCCAAAAAATGGAAAAAGAGCAAGGTCCCAACCAAAGAAGAATTTAACATATAGAGTAAGAGAACAAGAAGAACATACGTATAAAGAAGATTAGAAAATGTTTATTGAATATATGGGTGAAAATTGTGTACAGTACACTTAAAAACGCTGGTAGCATTACGATAAATTCAACAGTGTGAATAAGTTTTGATGGATGTAATAATGGAATACTGAATGGTTTGGAATTATGTAAAATATGCAGGGATGTATGGTGTGCAAATTGAACCACGGAAGGAGAAGAAGGGAACTCGTTGATTTAAGGTTGTTTAAAAGAATATTTGAAAATGTAAATTAGAAAATTAATAAAAATTATTTTTTTAAAAAGAAACTGACCCCCGCTCACAGCTCTCTCTCTCTACAGCAGGAAAGAATGCACTGGTCTGTTAATGAAGAGGGAAGCCACACCCCTTCTCTCTTGAGGCTCCTCCTCTTCCTGGCCATGGTGGTCAACATTGTCCAGCATTGCCTGGAGTACAAAGAGTGAGGTTTCATTCTTTTATGAAGCAAGATTAGAGCATTGCTGAACGTTTTGTAGTGCAAATGGGTGTTTGGGCACTGCGTTAGCGATATATTTTTCAGTTGCTTAGCAGAATGTGAAGTGTCATAAATGTATTGAAGAGGAAAGATATATCTCCTCTTTGAGTTTGGCAAGGTCACAGTACTGTGAGCAAATATAAAGCTTTCTCTTTGGTCTCCACTGTGTTTGTTCCGCACATACTCCAACCTGCCTTTTACAAATGATGAAGTACCTGCTATATTGAAGGTCCTCATATAACCAAGAACGGGGAAGAGTAAGTGTTTTTCTGACAAAAAGATTGAACAGAAAGCTAACTTGCCTGCTGCTAACCTCTGAGCTAATGAATGGCTCTGAAACTGAACTGAGGTCAACTAAGTGCAGTGGTGTCTTTGACGATTGGATAATACTAAAAAATGCATTGCTAAGATGTATGCATTTGGAACATAACTGATTATTGCCAACTTGAATTCAGGCCCATCCTTTCTACTTGGTAAGTGAAAACAATGTTCCATTGTCACTGTAGATGTAGGCAATTATGAATAGAGTCTCAAAATAGAGTTTTATGTGGGGCGGGGGAGGCTTTTCAAAAGGTAACTGAGTATGGGTGTGGGACAGAAAAACTTTTGGAAGACTCTGAGGAGCCATAACAGTAAATATTGGTAGGATTTATTTTTTTAACTGCCCTGTCAGTGGAAGTTTTGTGTAAGGACTTCCACTTGCACAATTCATGTATACCAGCAGACCACCAAAATTCACCAAGGAGGGTCAGGAAAATGCCCAGAACAATGTGACGAAGGACAGCAGAGAATTCTCCATTTGGCAAGTTGAAATATTTGCGCAGGCAGAATGTTTGCCACAGCACAATGTTGAATTCCCCCCCCCCCACTTAAAAAATTAAATAAATCTGGAGACTCTGGGACCCTATATGTCCTGTGGGTCACGAGTTAGCCACCCCTGTTCTAATCAAGGACTCTGCTAGGATCAAATGTATATTTTTATAAACCAAACTCTTATACTGGAAAAGTTTAAAAAGCTTTCACGAGCATCAGAGCTGTTAGGGCTAATGATGAAATCAGGTGCAATGTGGCACAAGCAACTTAAGAGTCAAATTTGGATCGTTGACTGTTTTACACAGGACTGCTTAATTAAGGCTAATGGGTATTGGAAAGCAATGATGTCGTGGAAAATCTAGGCAGTAGATGTTATAGCATAGTTTTTAGACTAGCAAAATTGGATCTAAGAGTTTCAGCCTACATATTACACAGTTATGGTGTAATGGAATTCCAAACAAATCAGTTCTATTGCAAAGGGAATATTTCTGAATGCTCTCCTATATAAAAAAGCAAACTCCTCGTTGCAAGCTGTTCGAAACACTGCACCGATAATTATCACCCAAATATCAGAATCTAACAATAATGTCAATGTTTATCTAAAATGCAGTGCATTTCAAGTAGAATTTTATCTGAAGATTAAACACTTTATAATTTATATATATATATATATATATATATATATATATATATATATATATATATATATATATATATATATATACCGGTGTATGTATATGTGTGTGTGTGTGTGTGTGTGTGTGTGTGTGTGTGTGTGTGTGTGTGTATATATATATATATATATATATATATATATATATATATATATATCGGTGTATACAGAGAGGAGTTCAATAACAGAACCAGAAGTCAGAGGGTGGCCTTCTCCCTTATCTTGAAGACAACAATTGAGACAACCTTTGGGAGTTTCAGAATTTTAATATGGAGAAGAATCCATCAGGTGTAAAGTATGTTTAAATCTGGAGTACAGTAAGAGAAGATTTAAATAGGAAAGATAAAATATGCCCTTAAAAAAAAACCAAAACACTGATTTGATAAAGCTGAGTGCATCCAATATGGCAGACTTACATTTCTGAAGTTCCCTTTTTCACTTTCCCTACTTTCTCCTGACATTTCTGTAACATTGTTCAGCAGGGCAAAGAAACATGAATTTTTTCCCCCACCATGCTGGAAATAGCACATTTTTTTTTTTCTTCATAGAGTAGATTGTGAATAGGTAAAAAGAGTGCCTTAGATAAAGAACAAAGGGCATTTCTTTTCATGTGCATCAACACATCAGATCTAAGCTTTTGATGTCACAAAGGGGGAAACAGTAGCAGTTTAATTGGAATCAATCTTGGGGTTAGCAGTTCAGATAGCCAAATCTCTTGAGGCAATTTCATGTAGAGAGTTGTCGGGGTCGCCAGGTTAGATTCTGATAGCATTGGACCAATGTGCATGAAAGTAAAAGACTGGTGTCAAAGGAGTTTCACCAGTATCACAGCATTAGTTGGGGGGGGGGGATCCATCCCAGAGACTTTTAATGTACTAAGTTATCTTCACCCTTCTGATACAAATGAGCTGCTGGTTGAGTGGGACATAAAAAATGTGATTGTATCCACAAGTCCTCAGTATAGACGGCATCACAAAATTAGGTTTACTATCTGATATGTCTCAACTCAGACTGGCATGTCCATTTCTGGATTGGGCTTAAAGTTAGTCAATTAGCAGTCCTCCGGTTATGAAATTTTCGGACTACAACTGGGCCTCCGGAACGGATCCCATTCATAACTGGAGGTACCACTGTACTATAAAACTGAATTAGCAATGTTCTTTTTCTTTCTCTGGAAGGAGTGAACATATTACCCACACTACAATATCGGTTTCTAAAAAAAAAAATTCCCCTAAGTGTCAGGACATAAATGGCCAACTGTTATGTTCCATGGTCTCCACTTTACATTTTCAAAACTGTTAACCTATGAACCGTAGGAAATGACTGAAATGTCAGCATATAATTAAGAGGAGGGGGACTTCATGCCTGCCTCTCCTTCACGTCTGGTTCTTTATACTTCTAACTTTTTGTTTTGCTTCAGAAGAATTTCCCAAGTACATTTCCCAAGCACCTATGTGATAGTTAAGTAAATCAATGTGTACTAGTCTAAGTACTGGGCTAGCAGAAGATAGTCTAAGGAACAATACTATATCCTGATTTAACGAGCACTCACACTTTATATGTGGGTGCCCTTTGTGAGATCGCTCGCGGGGCTACAGTTCCCAGGGAACTTACTAGAAATAGGAAGCTGACTGGCTTCTCAGTGTTATTATTTGGAGTTTCACGCTCAGCCTCAGTAATCAAGTTTCTTGCTGGGAGGTGGGGCCAGCCCCATTTATAAATAGGGGGTGGAGCCGACAACAGCCAGGCAGTCGGCTCTGGAGATTCACTCTCCCTATCCTCCCTTTGTTTAATGTTTTCTTGTTTGCGGTTAAGTTTTTCTTCCTGTTTAGCGGGTGCTGCTGTGGTCTTTGACTGGTTGCTGTTGAAGGACCGGGAAGAAATTTTCCTGCATTGGCAGGTTTTGTCTTCCCCGTAGCAATTCATCACAACTTTGGCAGTTATGGCCTCGGGTGGAATCCTTTAGTCTTTTCTTCCCTATAATGGTGTGTGTGTGTTTGTGTGTGTTTGTGTGTGTGTGTGTGTGTGTGTGTGTGTGTGTGTGTGAAGTGGTGATTCACCCCCCCTGCAGCAGCGATTCCAGGGTCCCCCTCTTAAAGGGGTTATATATATGGGTGTCACTGGCCATACAGTGAAAGATTGTCAGTGAACTACCCTGCGTGCAGGGATATGTGCTTGGCTGCTTGCTACACTTACGTCTCGCAGAGCACCCCCATATCCCATTTACCCTGATGTGCCCCAGTTTCCCCCGGCTGGGGGGCTGGGAAGGATACACGCCCAAGGCCTCAGCCAAGGTCTTCCTACACTCGGAAGTTTAATAAAGTTGTGGCCTAATTTTAATTCCATAACATGTGTCAGAGACTTTATTCCTTTCTTGTGTTACCTGGGCACTGGGGCTGTTGCGCCAGATCACGCAATGTGAGATCAACAGACTTTTACGGAAAATCTAATTCAATGGTGGGGGACTTAGTGCCCTCTAGATATTGTGGGACTCCAGTTTCCTACCTTTATCCACTGCCCCCCTACTCCACAGTCTTGGGAGATGCCAAGGTTGGGGTGGCTTCTGTCAATCTGGGATGTCCCACTTAAAACAGGACACTTGGAGGGTATGGGTCAGGTGTCAAGAGGATCCAACCCTCAAGGTGGGTTGCCAGGAATGGATAAGACAAGGAAAGTTCTTACCAACTGCTTTTTATTCAATATTCACAGAGAGAGGCTTAGAAATGCAACCACTTGGAGTAATGGAATCGTTCCAACCCCCTTCTCTTCCACGTCCTCATACGTCAGCAGCACTACGGTTGCCACTTAGGGCCATCTGTCTCCAAGTCCTTTGCTATCCTACTTTTAAGGCTTACTAGGTTCTGGGAGGTGGTGGGTCTGGAATGCTTTCTAGTGATAATGTGTCAGCCAGCTGCTCCGGCTCTGCCTCCTCCTCCTCCTCTCCCATTATTTCCCAACTTCCCCCCTCATCTTCCTCTGAGCTATGGCCTCCGTCAAACCCCTGTTGTAATTCGGCACTGTCTTCTTCTTCTCTGGAAGGGTCAGGCTGAGAAGGTCGTCTCCACCTTTTCTCCTTTGCCCAGTCCCTGACAGTATGATATGTGAATATGATTTCTAGGTCAATACAGATGAAAGACTGGGACAAAAATATCTACTATGTATTAGAACAGGCTTCTAATACATAGTAGATATGAGAGCCAGTGTGGTGTAGTGGTTAAGAGCGGTAGACTCGTAATCTGGGGAACCAGGTTCGTATCTCCGCTCCTCCACATGCAGCTGCTGGGTGACCTTGGGCTAGTCACACTTCTTTGAAGTCTCTCAGCCCCACTCACCTCACAGAGTGTTTGTCCAGGAAAGGAAAGGAGAATGTTAGCCGCTTTGAGACTCCTTAGGGTAGGGATAAAGCAGGATATCAAATCCAAACTACTACTACTACTACTCCTCCTCCTCCTCCTCCTCCTCTTCTTCTTCTTCTTCTTCTTCTTCTTCTTCTTCTTCTTCTTTTCTTCCTCAAAGTCGCCCCTCCAGATGTTTTTGGCCTATAACTCCCATGATCCCTAGCTAGCAGGATGAGTGGTCAGGGATGATGGGAATTGTAGTCTCAAAACATCTGGAGGGCCGAGTTTAAGGAAGCCTATATTAGAAGAATAGGTGGTGAAAAGACAATGCATATGGTGTCTGTATTTGTATAACTGGTTGTTTATAATTTGTAGACTGCTTTGAAGTATACTTTAGCATGAAGCAGTATATAAATTTCATATTGTCATCGTTGTCATCATCATCAAGGAGACAGTTCCAAAGGGTAGATACTGCGGTAGAAAAGATCCAGTTGATATTTTGTATGAAACAAACCTTCTGGTGCAATTGTATCTACAGGAGGCCCTGCTCTGCAGACCACGGTGACCAGTTATGTGCTCTCTTCATCTGTCCTTCCTCATGGTGCAGCAGGCAGAAGATTATTTCCCCTTATTGCATGGCATAGCTGGCCTGGGCATTCATTCTGCAATGGACCCACATTTCTCTATGACTGCTAAAACAAAAAATACGCTTCACAATCAGCTGCAGAACAAATTCCCAAATGTATCACCGGTCTTCCAAGTCTTTAATCAAGCTATGAAAAATAAGCCCACATGATGCAGGAACACTAAAGGACACATCTGTTAATGCTATTAAAAGGGGGAGGGGGCTTTGTCTCAATCAAGGCTGAAGGCTAAAAGTGTGACTTGGCTTTTTTTTTTTTTTTTTTTTTTTTTGTTTTTTACTCGTGCGAAGGAGTTCATGATGCCTGGACAGAGACATCAGGAGAAAGGTGCTAAAATTGAAGTATACTCCACAAACAAATGCTCCTTTTGGAAATGCAATTTCCTTTATTGTTTTTAAGGTGTAGAAATTTAAGATGTAATAAAACATGAATACCAATTGGGAAGTATTAGTTGCTCCTAGCAACCTTGAAAATGTATGATGCCCCATTTTTCATCTCTACCCGCTCCACGGTAACTGAATGGAAGGCGTAAAAGAGTAACGGGTGCTTGCTGAAGCGACCTCAGAACCGACCTCTTTACCCCCTTTCTCAGTAACAATAAAGTATCATTAAAATTGCTGCTCTAGGTAAGATCCTATTATGCATTGCTTCTCAGAAACTCGCCCTCATGGCCCCTTTTGACATTATAAAGCTGTGTGTTTTAGCCTCGAGTGAGGCAAGCATAAGCTCTATTTCCCAGAGGAGAATTCTGTTTGCATTTTGAAAGCCTTGCATAACTATTACCAAATTAATAAAAATATTTTAGCATAATTCAGCATTTAAAAATTACGGATAACCTTAAGGCAGTATGGAAACTATGGGAATTTTCCATGTAGGGGAAAATGCAAAGAGAGATTTGCACACCAAGCTATATTTGTAATTTGCTTTCCAGCTGCTCAGAAGCAACTAGTCTTTTTCTTGTGGCTGCAGTTATTTCCCTCATGCCTTCATACCCTCTGCAATAAGGTTTACATCCTTATAGGACAGAATCTAGGGGGGGGGGAAACCATAATATTGTGGTGAACTTTATTAAACCCATGGGGTTTTAGAAAGTTGCCTGTCCAAAAGTGTGCTGCAAGGTGCAAAGCAAGGCTTATGTCAGGCATGGGCAAACTCAGCCCTCCAGATGTTTTGCCACTACAATTCCCATCATCCCTGACCACTAGTCCTGTTAGCTAGGGATGATGGGAGTTGTAGTCCCAGAACAACTGGAGGGCCGAGTTTGCCTATGCGTGGCTTATGTGATAGAATGCAATGCACCTTTTTCAAAAGCATGTTTCTAGTCCTCATGTGTCAGGGAACTGCCCTCCACTGCCGGTCAGGGTCCTGGTGGGTACCGACAGCCCAAGCCCCTTCTCTCCGGTGAGTCTTTGCCTAGCGAGTCTTCCAGCAGCTCCTCTGTGGGAGGAGGAGTTACGCTCGGGCAGCCAGGTGGAGGTAGGGTTCCAGGAGGCAGCTCAAAGACCCAGCACCGCTCGGCAAAGCAGATCTGAGGGGGAGATGCCACTTCCATCACCTGAGCTGCGCAGAGGGGTCGGAAGACCGGGAAGGCGACATCTCAGTATGCCGCGATTCCTATGTTGGGGTCAGACCCCAAAGAAGGCATTTCCGGATTCTTCAAATGACTAGGCAGTCATGTTTTTGGATATATCTGCTTGTACATAGCTTTGGCACAATAAATTAGTTTGCAGACAAGACGGACTTTGTCGTTACTCGTGAGCAGATCTGACATCATGCTTACAGTATGACAATAGGGTTTATTTTTTACAATGGTTCATCATGCACCTGATTGATGGGGCCCCCGTGCTAAATTATTCACCATAAATAGCAGGATCATTTCCCTGACATTATGACACCCTTCTGTTGTGCATTTCTTCACCTCTGCTTCACACCATTGGGTGCTGCTGTACAATGTGAGGATGCCACACCATGGTTAAGTGAAACGCTACATTATGAGGAAGAAATAAACATGAGTCGCATTTTCAGTGTTCAGTTCACCTCAATTTTAAACGTGGAATTCAAAATGTGGAATTTGCACTCTCAGTAGCCATCTGATCCTTCACATGATCCTCAATACAAAAAAAAAAAAAAAAAAAAAATTCCTTCCAGTAGCACCTTAGAGACCAACTAAGTTTGTTCTTGGTATGAGCTTTCGTGTGCATGCACACTTCTTCAGATACACTGAAACAGAAGTCACCAGACCCTTATATATAGTGAGAGGGTGGGGAGGGGTATTACTCAGAAGGGTGGTGGGAATGGGTGATTGGCTGATAGAGAGCCAGTGTGGTGTAGTGGTTAAGAGCGGTAGACCCGTAATCTGGGGAACCGGGTTCGCGCCTCCGCTCCTCCACATGCAGCTGCTGGGTGACCTTGGGCTAGTCACACTTCTCTGAAGTCTCTCAGCCCCACTCACCTCTCAGAGTGTTTGTGGTGGGGGAGGAAGGGAAAGGAGAATGTTAGCCGCTTTGAGACTCCTTCGGGTAGTGAAAAGCGGGATATCAAATCCAAACTCTTCTTCTTCTCTTCTTCTGATAGTTGTTAACAGTCGTCAACAGGTTTCCCACACCTATCACCCATTCCCACCACCCTTCTGAGTAATACCCCTCCCCACTCTCTCACTATATATAAGGGT
The DNA here is from genome assembly GCF_009819535.1 of Lacerta agilis. Taxonomy (NCBI): domain Eukaryota; kingdom Metazoa; phylum Chordata; class Lepidosauria; order Squamata; family Lacertidae; genus Lacerta; species Lacerta agilis. The sequence goes on from NC_046317.1 coordinate 11,243,203, forward strand.
CTGGTGACTTCTGTTTCAGTGTATCTGAAGAAGTGTGCATGCACACGGAAGCTCATACCAATAACAAACTTTGTTGGTCTCTAAGGTGCTACTGGAAGGAATTTTTATTTTTTTATTTTGTTTTGACTACGGCAGACCAACACGGCTACCTACCTGTAAATGATCCTCAATATCCCTGAACTTACAGTTCCAGACTGGAGAAAAATCGACAAATTATCCTTTTATTACTGAAGTTTTTGCCACATTGGGCCCCTTTGGGAGGGAGGGAGGATACACACTGAATGCGTAAAGTAAGTAATAAATACAACAAAACTGGGCAATACCATCCAAACCTCAGAACGTTGCAGCTAGTGATCCTATAAATCTAACCTTTTGTTGTGAACGTTTAAAAAGATGGATCAATATACAGCTTTCCTGATATGTGTGTAAAACAAACCCCAATATTTGGGACTTTTTTTCCACACGTTAGTTCTTTGACATGATAAAGAAGGCAAAGCGTTTTTAATAAAGGTATTGTGAATTCAGGGTCTGTTATTCCTTTCCTGATGCGAATCGAAATATATATGCATCACTTTGAATAGATGTAATTTTGAGTCCTTGGGATCTTGCTTTATTGTGACTACATGAAAGACTGTTGGGGGAAAAAAAATCATTATTTTCCATCCCATGTTCTTCAGAGATTTTCCACCCAATGGTGCACTTCAGATTATTATATGCCTGCTTAGAGGCAATGCCTTTTGAAACAGTCACCTCTTAAAACTCAGTTAAATCATGATAGGAAGAATGGTTAAAAAAACAACACAGACATGGTGAAAGATGCCTGCCTGCCGGCACACAATGGTGTGTAGTCCTAAGGCATAAAGTCAAAATAGTTTATGCTGCCCTCTGTATTCTCAAAAACTTTATTCCCCAGGAAAGAGGCTTTCTTTTGTTTTCTGCCTCATTCTCAAGAGACTTGAGAATTTCTTTAGAAATTTTGCGTTTTGAGCTGGCTGTGGGTGGTGCATGAATGTGTGTGGGTTTCTTCCAGTAAATATTTCTCCAGCATATATTTCTCCAATACACTGTAACCTTTCTGGTTGCTTGTTTTTTATGATTTGAAGAAGCCACATGATGTTTTCCTCCGGGCTTTAAATGAAGCATGTGAACCCAGGAAGGCTACAGAATACAGACCACTATTGATATTGTTCGTAAAATAAAAGAAAGGTTGCTCAAAAAATTCCCTCGGCCACCACAGAGGTAAGGAAAAGCATGGGTAAAGTCCTGTACCACACCCACGAAGATTTCACATCGCCTTTAACAATTTTCTACTGCAATTTCTTTTCTCATTAATCAATGCAGAATGGTAAAAAAAACAAATTGCAGGAGAAATTTTCAGCACAGCATTTACTAACACAATTTTAAGATCCATAGTTTTCTATAAACGCTATGATGAGGGTAGCAAACACATCTAATCTTCCAGTCTAGACATTTTTTATAGCACGCTTCCTTCTTTATTACAAAATTGATACTGTTTGTCATGATGTTTAGATCTGTGCTGAAGTGTTAGGTGAAATACACCTAGTTATGTGTTGGATTGTGGCCTCTACATAGAGATGGAGGAGGATTTCATTTGAATTACCTTTCTAAGTGACCGTAATTTCACCCAATTTGCCACTCTCTGACTAATATCCAAACCGCAGTGTAATTATCCTTCAGCTTTTGCACTGAATTTTGCAATGTAGTTCTTGGCTGGAATAACGTAAAATGGAACCTCTGTTTTACGAACACTTCTGGTTACGAACGCTTCAGGATGTCCCAGGATGTGAACAGAAATCACGCGCCGGAGGCTTGCACGCAGAGGGAGGCCCCATTAGCAAAAGCGTGCCTCAGATTAAGAACGGTTTCAGCTTAAGAACAGACATCTAGTATGAATTAAGTAAGCGGTACCACTGTACCAAAAAAAAAAGTCAAACTGCATGCATATGAGTAAAATACATAGAAATGCATACATTGAGATAGCATATGCATTTAAAAACAAGCAAACAAAAACATGTATTCTGTGAATAAAAACATAAATTTTCATTTGGATTTTTACAATGCTTATAGAATGCCCCGAATCAAGAAGAAATGAACCAGAAATCGTTTTGACTAATTCAGGAAGGCTTGGGAGAAAAGAAAAGTTTTTGACAAACATTAGAAACTTGAGAATGTTGAGGATTGCATCATTTCTAAGGGAAAGGAATTTCAGCGAAAGCAGGTTCTCCTTTGTGGAGAGCACGTGTTGCGATGGGTGCCAGCAAGTCACCCCTCTGTTGCTGAGCGGGATTGTATACATTGCTGTGATTGGGCTCTGGGTGTCGTTGGGGTGATTTCCATGTTGCAATTGTTGATGGACAGCCCAGTGACTATATATTGCTTGGCTCGCAGTGTGATATACCTCTTTGCTACGTGCATCAGATCACCCGCCCCCCTCCCTATTATTAGGCCTCTGCGTATGACCTTCCAACTGCCTGCCATGGGGTCGTCTGCTTTTGGGGCAGGGGCCTGGTAGGAATTTTTCCATTTGGCTGATTGGCTGGTGCCATTTGGTTTTCACCTACTGCGTAGCAATTAGTCACAACATGTAAGGTTGGCAGTTAGGCATTGGTTATTAATTGGTTGGTGGAGGGGCAGGGTTGGATGTGGCTGCCCCTCCAATGCTGCGAAGGGGCAGGCTGGCTGTGGTTGCCCCTTCAATGCTGCTGCTGCGCGGGGAATTATGTTAAAGAATCCAGGGGCTCACCATGCTTGTCCGTATCCCCCAGTCGGGGGCCAGGGCCCAGGCAAGAGCCCCGGGAGCATTAGGGGAGAACGGGCGCACATTCTCTCCCCAAAGTGTTTTCCCCTTTACTGATTCCACAGGCGGGTGGGTGTCAGTTCTGTCCCCAGTGGGACAGATAGTCTGAACCAATGCCTAAGCAACCAGTCATGTATTTTATATTTTAATAAAGATGTGGCCAAAATTTCTGTGTGAAGTGTGTTTCATTTGAGGGGTGGTTTGGGGACCTCGACACGCAACTGGTGCCAGCAGACTGCAAGCACATACTCCAGTCATAGCAGGTCTTCCTGTAGGTAAGCACATGTGGCCCCATCAACAAATTCTTCATCCATTGTGTCCCACCAATATTTTGCATAATGGTTACCATGGTTAGGTCCTCCACATCATGCATCTCAAGCATACAGTGCTGAATCTCTTTTTGAAACAGTCTTCAAAGGGAATGCTTATTGTTCTTGTGTTTAGGTTTACAAGGGTTTATTTGCCCATTGTGACTATTGATAGGCCATGTAAAGGTTTCTTCGGTGTTCCAAGCTACCAAGGACATCAAATACTTCCACTTTTTGGAGGCTGGTACTGACAGTTTGAAGAGGGAGGAAAGAATGCGCTAATAACAAGTTCAGTTTGAGAAATGAGATGTGGGGCAGTTGAAATGTGTCTAACATGGCAGTTTTCTTACATTTTGCTGCTGCTGTGGGAATGAGGTTGCTTTTTAATGAATTGGGCTCATAAAAAAGGGCTTCAGTACATTTAATCTTTATTCATTACCACCGTCTTTTGCTCCTGGAGGAGAGAAAGGAGGACTTTGCAATGGGAGACGACAACGGCCGCCTCACTTTTCTGAAAGTTTGCCTATCTTCAGTCATCCTCCCAGAATAACAATATTCGTTGAGCATGTCATGGTCCATTGGTGGAAGCATAGATAAAAGAGAAGACAAAAAAGTGGACAAAAAAAATTGCTTGAAGATAACCATTGTCACCCTTGTAAAATCGCTTTATGATCCTTGGGTGGTTAAATCATTGTTACTATTTTATAAATAAGAGGTGCACAGTTCCTTGTTTATTATAGGCCAGAGATCTGCCTCATGAGTATTCGACACAGAACCATTATGCCAGGAGCTGTTGGTGAGTTGTGGTGGTGGCCTCCTGGCAAAGCGATTGCTGACATTTGCTGGGAGAGGGGAGGTGGCATGCAGGAGTTTCTGCAGATGCACCAGCAGAATCAATCTTGCACTTCTGCCAATGATCATGTATAAGAAAAGGAAGAAAGGGGAAATCACGATGGAAGAGTATACATGAATAGCCAATAGTTTCAGGCAGGCCAAAGCTCAAAATTAGCTCAAGCTTGCAAGAGAGGTTGAAAACAATAATTAAACAATAATATTGACAAGCAGGAACATGTGCAGAGGAGGGTGGCCAAGATGATCAAGGGCCTGGGAACGAAGCCAACTGAGGAATGGCTGAGGAAATTGGGTATGTTTAAGAGGAGACTTCAAATATCTAAAGGGCTGTTACACAGAAGATGGAGCAAGCTTGTTTCCTCTTACTCTGTAGGGTAGAATTCGAATCAATGGATTCAGGTTACAAGAAACGAGGTTCCGACTAAACATGAGGAATAACTTTCTGATGGTAAGAACTGATTGACAGTGGAATGGACTCCTCCTGTCAGGGAGGCGCCCAGCAGAGAGGAGTCTCCACCTCCAGAGGAGGAGGAATTGGCTGCACCTGAGTCTCCAAGAAGTAGGAGGTGGAGCAAGTGATTAGAGGAGAGGCAGGCGAGCAGGAGGCGGGGGAGGATGTGGCGTATATCCGGCCTTGGGAGGGGTCAGAAGCCAGTCGAGTCAACTGACTCTTACAGCAAAGGGTGAGTTGTGGAAGCTTGGACTGCTGTAAGCCTGTTATTGAGAAATAAACCTCAGCTACTTAAATTGCCAGCACTCCATGTCTTGCTTGGGAGAAGTGCTAAACCTAACAACTCCCTTCGAAGGCGGTGGACCTTGGAGGTTTGAAGGTGGAGGTTGGATGGCTCTTTTTCATGGATGATTTAGTTGATATTACAGTGGTGCCTCGCAAGACAAAATTAATTCAATCCGCAAGTCGTTTCGTATTGCAAAAATTTCATCTTGCGAAGCGCGGTTTCCCATTGTGCGAAAAAAAATCGCAAAACATTTTCGTCTTGCGATGAAGTATTTGAAGAAGAAGAGTTTGGATTTGATATCCTGCTTTTCACTACCCGAAGGAGTCTCAAAGCGGCTAACATTCTCCTTTCCCTTCCTCCCCCACAACAAACACTCTGTGAGGTGAGTGGGGCTGAGAGACTTCAGAGAAGTGTGACTAGCCCAAGGTCACCCAGCAGCTGCATGTGGAAGAGTGGAGACGCGAACCCGGTTCCCCAGATTACGAGTCTACCGCTCTTAACCACTACACCACATTGGCTCTTGTCGAAGCACGGCCATAGAAAAATTTGACTTGCGAGTCACCTAAAAAACTGCAAAACCCTTTCGTCTAGCGAGTTTTTTTGTTGTACGAGGCATTCGTCTTGCGAGGTACCACTGTACTGCATTGCAGGGGGTTGGATTAGATTACCTTTCCAACTGCAATCCTATGATCTGCACAGGACCACTATGACTACCCCCTTACTTCACCCCTTCCATTCTTGGTAAACACTCACAATCCCTCCTCATTGACTGCTGCTACCTTATGCTTTTTGAGGTTTCCCAGTTTTCCAAATGTAGTCAGTAATTGCAGTCAGGATCCACACCATCAGATTCTCAAAGCTCTTTTATTATATAAAACTTTGTTCCTAACTTGACTCTCTTCTTGTTCCCAGCTATGTCTTCATCCAGAAATAGACTTTCCGGCCTTCCTGGTTGCAGAAATAATTTTCAGTGTGTGGTGGCAAAAGATTTCTGATGTAATTTTCAATGCTGAACAAGTTGTCCACCTCTGCCCTCAAAGTTCAGATACAAACTGTGATTCGGCTTCCAATTTTGACCTCCTCCTGAGCAAAAGAATATATATATATATGGCCACTTTTATGATAGCAAAGCAAAATATGCAGTATATAAAAAAACCTTCAATGAGTCAGCATCAACCTTAAGTGGCCATTTTAAATCAGAGCATTTCAGTTATGTTTAAGAGGCATAATGTAGCCCCACATTGTTTAATCTTTGTGCAGAAATAAAATCCATGATCCTCGTCCATCTCAATTATTTGTCTTTAAGTAATGGCCATAGTGGTTAAAGTTTACTAGGCCCATTTCATCATTTTATTGCTGATACTTTGCTTCCATCAACTTCCATAGCCAGGAAAGGGGTATTTCCTTTTTCATTTGCCTTTAAAGATTATTATATATGCTCAGCAGTAAATTTCCATCTTCCTGCTCCATTCCCCCTCTGTTCTACCTTTGAATCTGGTAATGATGGTGATGTACACGGTAACTTTAAATTAGCATTTGTTAATTCACCAGAGGGATTCCAAAGCTTAAAATGCATTGCTAGATTCGCACAAGCGAAATTCCATTAGATTTTTTTTTAATGCACATTGCACTTTAGTTTGCTCGTTGTTTAGTAGGTTTATGAGTTTATATACCTATTCTAGTGAAATTGTCCTTTATATTCATAAGCCAGTTTTGGTGTTGTTGGTTTGTTGTACAGTAATTGTCATTACGCCTGATACTTTTTGATACTATCCATTATTGTTGACCAACAGAGGGTCTACAAATTATAGATATTTTGGTGTGCATTTCGCATGCACACAGACTCAAAAGTAATCCCAGTTACTTTTTTCCCATTAAAAAAATCAGAGCAGTTTATTACAATCATAGATAGAACCATACAGTAAATCATACAGTAAAAAATATAAATAAATCGCATCCTTCTGTAACAGTTAATTCACCCAGTAACTTTTAAGAAAATACGCACAGTGTCTGGCAGCATATTTGATTGCAATGTAGGTGTGTGCTTGATTAATCCTCTTGCCGCAGCCTGATGGTTATCAGCTTGTAGTGATTTGGAGATGGACTTTTCCACTAGTGACAGTGGTGTTACAGAATGCAGTTCCTGCTGAAATACAACAGGCACAATCTGTGATGGCATTCCACCGCCTTTGAGGCTGAACCTGTTTTCTCCATCAACCCCTTCATCTCTCGACTTGAGTCTTCCCCCCCCCCCCCGCTTTAGTTGCTGTATTGCTGTAACAGAATCGTTTCATTGCATGACTTAATTATGGATGTTTGCATTCTCACCTTTTCATGGGCTTGCTTTGTAGTGTATTTTAATTATGGATGCTGATATTTGTGTAATTGGTTTTTATATTTTGTAAATCGCTTTAGAGTGTTATTAAGTGGTACATACAATGCTTTCTATCTTAAAAAAATGTTTGTTTTGACTCAAGAAAATCACCATTTTATAGTTCAAATCGGGAAAAATAGATACAGTAAATGGACAAAAGTACAAAGATTCACAAAATAGGGGTATGCGTACCCCCCCAAAAGCACTGAGTATATACTGGTAAATGAGTAAATAACTTACTAGCAGCTGTTAATTTCTACAATGAAGAACTTAGAATATGGAGGGTTATTATATTCTCTTTTAATATGTGATTTTTATGTTTCTGGCATAATATGCTGCCTGAATGGCTATGCAATGAAAACTCTTCACTGCCTGCATCTATGAAAAGCTTGGTGTAATGTTCTCTCATCTTTCGTAATTTTTAATGCAATTTCTTTTTTCATAAATTGATAAAGAATGGTTGGCGGGACAGGAATTTTGGGGGACACTGCACCATATTATGACAATTGAGGTGACAGAATTCTGGGCTCCACCACCTCAGACTGCTGGGGGAAGCCATGTTTTGTGAAACTTTCCTATGTTGTTGCTTTTAAACTCCCTTCAGATAACAATATTTCGTGTACCCCGCCCCTGACACACCAGTTTGCTGTATGCAAGGAGCATTCAAAAATCCAGTCCTCTTTCTTCAGACTGAAGTGGTGCGGCTGAGTCTGTCTGCTTCCACCTCATTCTTCATAAAACGTATTGGTTTTTTTACCTTGTGGCTGAGGATAAATTAGACGTAAAGTCCAAAGTTCAATGGAGTTGAAACAAATGGGCTTGCTATAAAACACCAAGCACTTCCAAAGTGCTCTAGAGTATTCACATCACTTTTAAAATATATAAAACTTATCTCAGCAAATCTTAAATCTTAGAAGAAGAGGAGGAGGGGGGAGGAAGAAGTGGAGGAGGGGGAGGAAGAAGAAGAAGAGGAGGAGGAGTTTGGATTTGATATCCCGCTTTATCACTACCCGAAGGAGTCTCAAAGCGGCTAACATTCTCCTTTCCCTTCCTCCCCCACAACAAACACTCTGTGAGGTGAGTGGGGCTGAGAGACTTCAGAGAAGTGTGACTAGCCCAAGGTCACCCAGCAACTGCATGTGGAGGGGGGGGAGACGCGAACCCGGTTCACCAGATTACGGGTCTACCGCTCTTAACCACTACACCACATTGGTCAGCAACTGAGAGGGCAATATCTTTACTTCCTAGCAGGAATATTCTTGTTCAGGGTTCTTAGCCGACTGCTGTGCCTTCCTCTAGGATAATATAAGGTGTAAGGAGGTCAGACAGGACACTCCACCTCCCATCAGAGTCCCCATCCCCCCTTTTTTCAACTAGCACTCAATTCTTTATTCTCATGCTCAATTCTCATTGGGTTTTCTTGAGTTCGTTTTGTCCCCTTAAGGATTTGTTCTTGGGAAACCTTGATGTTCCCCCAACCCTGTTGGTATCTCCCTCTTATTTGTTTATAAATATTTATAATATATATTTATATACCACTACTTCATTTAAAAAAAAAAATCAAAACCGTTTATAATAAAAATACATAAACCAATGCTTTTTCCTGGGAGTACTAATGGGTACACAGAACCTGCACCATTTTTTTCTAGAAGAAAAGCACTGCACAAAACTATACTTAAAACCCACATTTTAAAGAGTTAAAAACAGACATCAAATAACCATCGTGGAAAGATGTGTTCTTAATTGCCTGCATAGGCCTAGTGCAATAGAAAACTTTTCGGCAGGAGTTTGAAAGCTTTTTCATTATTAGAAAGAGTGATATTGCAGATGTTTCTGGGGTGGGGTAAGAATCTGAGGCTTAGAGCTGGCACTACGCTTAAGGATATCTTAGTGAGTCAAAAGCAAAATCGCTGCGACCCATGATTTCTTTATTTTTTAAAAAATATTTTTAAATTAATTTTCCCAATTATTACAAATCAAACCAAATTAAATTAAATTAAATTAAATTAAATTAAATTAATACAATTTCTTAAAATCAGGTTTCCTGCTCCTGTTCCAAACATATGATCATCATTTCCTGACATAGCCGCATCATTTAGAGTCCAGTTGACACCCTTCATTTGGGTGGCTTCCAACAAATATTAAAATACATTAAAATATCACAGATTAAAAACTTCCCTAAACAGGACTGCCTTCAGGCACCATGTCATCAGGTAACAGACATGGATTTTCCTTGGGGTTTACTCCTGAAGCCTTCCTCACAAATGAATATTGCAACAAATGAGGGGAGGGTCCTGCATTCCTCTCAAGCATGTTCCTTTTGGTAATAAAATCTACCCCCTCTTCCTGTGAGATGGAGGTAGTTCAGGGGTGTTTTCAAATTCAAATTCAAATTCAAATTTATTGCGGCTATAAGCCCATAAAGTTCAGGGGTGTTTGTCAAGCAGCTGGTAGGCCTCGAAACATAGGCAGTTGGCTGTATTTATCTAGATGGGTTACAAATTCTTCAGGCCTGTCCTTTATCCACAGTGACGATCTTGCGCATCTTTCCCTATTCCGCGTTTGACAGTGCCTTGTGATTAGAGCTTCAAGTAAAGTACACTCTGTCCTTGAGTGGCATCTCCTTCCCTCATACAGTACGCTACTAGCCAAAAAGCTTTACATAGCAAGCCACAAAAGACAGCTGGCCGGTTAAAAAAAAGAGAGAGACATTTACCAGCTGTGCTGCAAGTGCAAGGGGAATAAAAAAAGCTGCCCAGTGGAGATGTAATCATTGTTCTCTTGAAGCTGCTTTAAACCAAAATCTTTATTCTTCAATTAATTGGATTCAATGACTCTTAGGACATTAGGCAAAGATATCTGGGAAAATGTTGTAGCACAGATAGACGCTGAAGAAATCCATCACATGGGGATGTGGAGTTGCCAGAGAGCAGCAGTTCACCTCCAGCTTAAGTCTACGAATGGCTCAAAAATCTCCACAGTTGATTTGGAAATGCTATCTTGCTGGACTAGCAAATTAGGGAATAAGAACATGTGCAGTTTCTGCCGACATCTACTGTTGAAACAGAAAGAGGAGGGTCCCACCTTCTATGCTTTGGCCCGAAACCTCTTGAACTCACAGTTTGCCTAATTGTCCCCCACTTCCTAATTCAGTCAAGGCAACACTGTAGCCCCCTTCAGGTGTTATTGCTCCTGTGTTGCTGAACATGGAAACAGGGATGCCCTGCTCCAAGTGTCTCTACAACTTGTGTGACTCTCTGTACTGGTAGATCCTCCATGCATACAGCTGTATATGCTAAGGCTTCTACATGACCTAGAACACCAACCACACAGGGTTCTGGATTGCATGGAAGCCTTCATGTTTACAACTGTATATGCTCATCTCTTTGACATCTGATGGGATGGCGTTCCATATAACAGCGGTCCTGAAGGACGTACATTGATGTTTGATGTTTTATCGTGTTTTTAATATTTGGTTGCGAGCTGCCCAGAGTGGCTGGGGAAACCCAGCCAGATAGGCAGGGTATTATTATTAATATTGTTGTTGTTGTTGTTGTTGTTGTTGTTGTTGTTGTTGTTGTTATTGTTATTATTATTATTTCCACAGTGTGGATGCCACTACTGAGAAGGCCCTCTGCCTCATTCCCTGTAACTTCACAGTGAGGGAACTGCCAGAAGACCCTTGGAACTAAATCTCAGTTTCTGGGCTGAATGATTGGGGGGGGGGGGGGAGTGGAGACACTCCTTCAGGTGTACAGGACCAAGGCATTTGAAAGTATGGAATGCATTTAGAAGTATGGGAAATGTGTATTTTGCATTACATGTTGTGCAGGAATAAAGCTTCCAGTCTAGCACATTTGCAAAGCTAAGCAAGGCATGGTACGGTTTCAGATAGGATGGGGGGGGTCACATGTTGGAATTTCTACATCACAGGGGGCTAGACTAGATGAACTTTGCAGTTCCTTCCAATTCTATGTGCATCTTATGTACATCCTTCCAACTCTATGATTCTATGTGCATCTTATGTAAATGTGAACAATTTAAGTAACAGCTTTTTGTACGTTCTTTAAAAATTTTTTTGCACAAAATGGAGAGGAACAGAGCTATGACTTATTGTGAGAAGACTGACATGGGATGGAATTAGGTGCTCTGTCCATTCCCAGTATGAATGAACTAGCATGATGAATCATCATTCAGTGGTAGAGCAGATATTTACATGCACAAGGTCCCAGGTTCAACTCCTGGCATCTGCAGGTTTATGTTTGTGGCACAGCTATATTTGAAGTGCTAGAGGGCTGCAGACAGTCAGTGTAAGCAGTACTGAGTAAAATGGATTGATGGTCTGACTCGGTAGAAGGTTGCCTTTTATTTGGAGTGCTATGTGTGTTGGTACATCATAAATGCAACTCCCTGGATGTAAACCTTCCTTAAGGAAAACTAAGTTCAGTGTGTTTCTTAACACATTGGAAATGTATGTTGCCTTTTAATAAATCTGCTTGTTTGCAAGAGTAGAGACAGAGCAGTTATTATGGGGGTGCAGAAACAAGGGATTTGCCAGTACAAAATTCAGAGCAACTCCAAAAGTCCACAACAGATCTTAGCTGAGAAAAAAAACTTCCCCAGAACTCTGCTGTTCCTTTCAACTCCCATAGGCAAATCTTTCCCCAGGCAAATCTGGTCTCAGCTGCAAGCTTAGCAGGTGGATGTGACTCAAACTACATTTCTGTGCTTAGAAAAAAAGGGTTTCTTGCTGCTGTGAATTTCTCATTAGTGTCCATTGTCCTTTCTAAAGAAGCCTAAAGAGAGGCCCATATCTCCACTTTGTATATGACAGCATGCTTCCCAGCAGTAGTAATTCTCCTCTCTTATTTATTTCCAAGGAATACTAAACAGATATTTTGTTTCCATTGGCGGCTGTGCAGCAGCAAACATTAAGCGGCCCACACATATCTAACCAATACAGTTAAAATATCCCAACCCGCCATCCCTCCATATTTTTTTTAAAGTATTTTGATTGCACCATTGAAATGACAGCACTTTAAAATCATAATACTGAGCACACTTCTCGAGAGAGAGAGAATCTGACATTAAAATGGAAGAGCAGCTTTCTGTGAGTCATTAACCAAGACAACTTTTGAAAACAAATTACAGCTGCATTAGAACACTGAGATATTCACTAATTAATTTTGGGAAAGATGGGTTAATATGAATCATAAGTGATCAGAGTTCCCAACTGTTGTCAAGCCTGCTCTACCTACTTTTTTTTTTTTTGGATTGGGTCGGGGAATATACTTTGCATATTTTAAGGAGGATAAAATTGAAAGCGCATAAATACATTGTCTACTCAAACCAAAGCAGGGTTCAGTCACACTAAGTAAGTACCGGTGGTGGAATCAGTACAGTGGGTAGTGGAGCTCAGGCATGGTAAAGTTACAATGAACACAAGACAATCATTTCGGGATCAAAACAGCCCATAACTTTCGAAGTCAGCAAGTTTTGGCACAGGCAATGGGTGTGTGTTCAGTATTAACCACCCCAATGCTGGTTGTTTATTTGGCAGGGTTAACCAAGGCTAAAAATTGCCCTTTGATGTACATCAATTCAGGCTAAACCTCCAAGACCACCATTTTGGGAGTGCTGTGGCCCATCAGCCCCTGTCTGGATGTCTGGATAGAAGCACTTCCCCCTGGATCCCCATAATGGGATACTCTGCTTCCATGGACCAGGTGGGGAGGGGTGAGACTCCTGAACCCCCTATGCCCACCATGAATAACAATCCAACCCAAAGCCTTAAACGCCATTAAGTGTTGGAAATATAAAGAGAAAGAAGGTTCTTTTATAGTATGTGGTGGTCTTGTAGGAAGGTTAAAGCTTACTGGGAAATGATATATAAAGAAGAAGAAGAAGAAGAAGAAGAAGAAGAAGAAGAAGAAGAGGAGGAGGAGGAGGAGGAGGAGGAGGAGGAGGAGGAGTTTGGATTTGATATCCCGCTTTATCACTACCCAAAGGAGTCTCAAAGCAGCTAACATTCTCCTTTCCCTTCCTCCCCCACAATAAACACTCTGTGAGGTGAGTTGGGCTGAGAGACTTCAAAGAAGTTTGACTAGCCCAAGGTCACCCAGCAGCTGCATGTGGAGGAGCGGAGACGTGAACCTGGTTCCCCAGATTACGAGTCCACTGCTCTTAACCACTACACCACACTGGCTCTCAAAGTCACAGCATAATTCTTGCTTACCATGAGGGAGCATGCTTTTCATCATTTCATCATTTGAGCCAGGAATTACCACCAATTACCAACATAGGCATTTATTGCAATTTAGTATTTCTTGAAATTTAGTACAATATTTTTAAAAAATCACAATCATTTAAAAACAAACAAAAAAGCAACATTCCATTCTATGGCATTCAAATTGTAATGCAATAACACACACACACACACACACACACACACACACACACACACACACACCATCTAGCACAGCACATTGCAATCGCTGCAACAGACAGAAAAATCCTGAAATGATCCACTGAGAACCTTTTCATTCTTCAAATGGTCCATTGTGGTGATGGTGGGATTTAGAAACCACCAATCGAAATTAAGGTGCTGCAGATGGAAACACCCCTTTCCCAATCTATCTTTCTTCATATTTTCTTCTAAATATTCTTTGCACATTCCTGCCCCCTTCAATAAATGGTGACAAAAGACCCCCCCTCTTAATATGTCATGTCTAGTCTGCGGCTCCTTTGACAAGCGAAGCGTTAAACAACATCTAATTAAGCACCATGAACGATGGCCTAAATATGGAGAGAGACGGCATATAATTTTGCCTGCTGTGTAGATGACTCACTCTGCATTGAAAATTTCTTCTGGAACCTATTTTCTTGTAGAGTTTATGAAAAGCAAGAGGGCTTCTCTTACCCCTCCCTCCCCACCACTCCCCCCCCCTTTCCTTTCCTTTTCTTTTTTACGGTCCATTCTTCATTAGAAGTCCATAACCGCTAAAATGCTTAATACTTCCTGCTATGTGCCCCGTCCTGCTTGCTGCTTACAAAAGTATTTTCGCTTGTTATTGACTTCCAATTTAATATTAATTTGCAGCACAAAGTGCTGATCAAAATCGTTATCAAGACACGCCTGTTGCTTTCCCTTTCCCGGTGCTGTTAACGGTGTTGCCATAGCAACCCAAGGCAGCAAGTTTAAGCAGAGTTGGAAAAGTCTAATAACTGTGTCCATCTGCGGCAATGCATTGTGCTATATACTGCAAGCTTATTGTGTGGGCAAGTCACTTATAGGTATCCATCCCTCAAATCGGTGACATATATCCTTCCATACGGAACAGAGGAACAGGGAAATCTGCCTTCTGCAAAGTCATTCCATTGGACTATCTAGCTTGGTCACACAGGTGTTTTTACCAGCCCTACCTGAAGATGCCAGGCATTGAAACTGGGACTTTCTTCGTGCAAAACAATTGCTCTGCCACTGAGCTGTGACCCTTCCCTATGCTTCAATATCTTCTTGGAAAGTTTTGCTTTAAACACTCCTCTATCTGAAGTTCAACAAGCATTAGACCAGGATTTTCCAAAATTGGGTCTCCTGTTGTTTTTGGACCACAACTCCCATTATCCCAAGCTAGCAGTACCAGTGGTCAGGGATAATGGGAACTGCAGTCCAAAAACAGCTGGAGACCCAAGTTTTCGAAAACCTGCAACAGACTGAGGGCCTTGTTAGTGGTTGTGGCCTCCCAGTGACACTTTCTAGCCACTGGCAGTTGCTACCTTCAAAGAGGTAGGTGGCTAAGGCTTCGTTCTCACTAAGACTGTGAATTTGGTCTACTAGCATGCACGATTGGCTGTAGCACTTCAGACTGTGTGTTGGAGACTTTATGAATGAATGGCTGCCTTCGCAAAATGTTCCTCCCTGCAGAAGGAAAGCTAGTATATCAAGGTGAAGGTTAAGCCAGAACTCTTTTCCCTGACATGTTTGCTTTCTATATGTTGGGCTATGGGGAGGTATAAACATGTTCTATATACGGCCTTGGTCCAGTATATCCGAAGGAGCTTCTCCACCTCCATCGAGCTACATGGACACTGAGGTCCAGCACCGAGGGCCTTCTGGCGGTTCCCTCATTACAAGAAGCCAAGCTACAGGGAACCAGACAGAGGGCCTTCTCGGTAGTAGCACCCGCCCTGTGGAATGCCCTCCCACCAGATGTCAAAGAGAACAACAACTACCAGACTTTTAGAAGACATCTTAAGGCAGCCCTGTTTAGGGAAGCTTTTAATCTCTGATGAATTATTGTATTTTAATATTGTGTTGGAAGCCACCCAGAATGGCTGGGGAGGCCCAGCCAGATGGGTGGGGTATAAATAAATTATTATTATTATTATTATTATTATTATTATTATTATTAGGCATTCAAACATGCAAATATCCAGGTGTCAGCAGGACCTCAGTGAGACCCCGGCACAGGGATCACTCAGTCATGAGGCAAGGTGAGGTGGCTTCAGACGGCAGGACCCACGGGGCAGCACATCCCAATGTGGATCTTTATTCTTCCCTTGTTCCTGATGTAGATCTTCACTCACCACTTCTTTGCTGTTGGGGCGGGAGGCAGTACTTTGTGGTTCCCCACAGGTGGCAAAACGTCATGGGCCGTTCCTGCCTAGGCCTTAGACTTGCATAACCGCCAACATTTCTCTGATGAAAATGGAGACATCCTCTCCATTACTTCTCTGATGAAAATAGTGATGTTCTAAGGGAAAGCAGGACATTCCAGGATCAAATCAGAAACCAGGACAGCTTCTGTAAATCCTGGACTGTCCCTTGAAAGGAGGGGCACTTGGAAAGTTTGGACTTGAAAGGCTTTTTTTCTGGGGTGGTGAAGCGGTAGTGTAGGCTTTAAGGGAAGTAGAGCTCCCGAAATTTCATGCTATTTGTGATGGTTTGATGATATTCAGTTGTTTTTTTAGTTGGATGTTATGGTCCTATAGTGACTCTGGTATCTGTAACTTATAAGTGAGATATTCCTTTTTTAAAACAAATACCCTTGTCCATAATGTCATTGATGAATAATGGCAATTAGAAAACATCATAGTACTCAGAGCCATTCACGAATGTTCTTTCAGTAATCCTTACAACAGTCCTTCACTACAAAAGATGGCACTTTAAAGAAGACCATCTGCCAGGCAGCAGTCTTGAGGATGAGACAGTTTGGATGGAATATGAGTTTGCTTGTGACCTCCCACAGGGCCTAGGGATAGGCGAGGTATTTCACTGATGACTAAAATGCAATGCAGTATGGTTTATCTTTTACTGGCTTTTGGACTGAACTACACACACACACACACACACACACACACACACACACACACACTACAAGGCTAAAATGGCAACATTCAGATTTTTCTTGTGTCCTGACATTGCTCCAACATGTTGGAAGCTCCTAACCAAAGCCTCTGCAAGCTGTTTATTGCACAGACCTGTGCCTGTGAATAGTTTCTTATTTTGTGTTAACTGTTCTGTCTGATTAGCCTTGAACTGATGAAGCTTTGTGGCGAAACCTGTTGTAAATCCAGAGTACAGGTCTTCGGTTATTTGCCCACCTGTGTTTATTCCATCATGAGGGTGGCTACATAAGGACCTATTGGAGAGCAGTCCATCTTATTCCTTCCTTTTTCCATCCACGTTCATTTCATCAGGGTGGTGTTTACCTCAGACCCACTGAAGAACTCCCCGCTTGGTTCATCTTTTACAAACAGTAGTAGTAGTAATTTTATTATGACCATTGGTCCATATTTTACAAACTGTTTGCACCTTGTTGGCACCAGAATATCGTTCCATACTTAGCCACGTGTTGAATGGTTCAGTTATTCAGACATTGATACGTTCCCTGTGCATATAATTTATTCCAACAGCTGCTAGAATTTTACTTGCAAGAAACTGGAAAGGCGAGGAGATCCCGACAGTGGAAGAATGGCAGATGAAGTTAATGGATTTTATGGAACTCGCCGAACTGACCGCGAGGATCCGAGACCAGAGGGAGGAGAAGGTGTCGCAAGACTGGAAGAAATTTAAGGACTATTTAATTAATTGTGTAAAATTGAATATTTGAGCAGAACTAGCCAGTAGAATTGGCTTTAGCTAGTTAAGGTTAGATAAAATTGTTTATAATAAGTTTTGTTGTAAATGATATAATTGTTTAAGAATGTCTTAGGATATTTAGTTTAAGTGAGGATTTATATTTGATTAATTAATTCTAAAGATTATCAAGAGATATGGTTAATGTTAATGAAAAAAGATACAAAGTTACCCAAAATATATACTGATTTTGAATGCAGTGGAGGGAACGGGGGAAGTCCCGGATAGAGAAGATAGAAACAAGAATTGTATAAGGATAAGTATATGTTCCTGTTTATTTTAGTTATGTATTTTTTCTTATGTTTATTGTGATTGTTGTTTAATCTGTTTATTGTTTATTGTGTTTTTTAGTTGTGTATATGTGTATGTGTTTTCTTTTTTGTTCTTTATACGGAAAAATAATAAAATACTTTCTAAAAAATATATATATATTCCATGGTCTTGACAGTACTAATATTGTTTCGCACATGGCCTTGTAATATGTTTTCGCTTGTTTGAATGGTTATGAGCCGATCTTTATTTAGTTATTTTCTAGTAAATCCCCTTTTATATCTATTAGCCAGTTTGTGGTGATTTGGTTTGGTTTACTGTTTATTACACGGACCTGTTTATTGCACATTCATCCCGATTTGCTTGCAAAATGCTTATGTGGACATTAGACTATGTCCGGTCTTTATTGAGCATTCATTCTGATTTCTTTGTGGGGCAGTTATACATTAATGAGCATTCATCCTGATTCGCTTGCAGGGTGTTCATACACCTTCCTGTTACCCATTAGTTCATCAAAGAGTGACAATCTATTTCTTTATCAGTTCCATAACCCCAATCTCCATGTGTATGTTTGTCTTTAATTATTATTTTTTTGTACTAGGGAAACAGATCACTCCAATTGAACCAAGCTAAATTTCTGGCATGCACCTGAATTCCTCCTGTAAAATAGTGACAACTGGGAGGCACCCTAAGTTGCTCAGCAATAGAAACTAGCACATGAAGAGGCAAGCAGAGAAGTCTCATTCAGGAATAGGTACATTACTCAGGCAAATGAGAGTTTATTGAGAGGACATTCTTGTGAAGGACTAAGAGATGTAAAATATAGTTCTAAAACAATCATATTTATAAACGGTTTGAAGCCATTACTTGATTAGAATTACATCTTTGCTCTATTTTTGCCAGGTGTCAGAAAGAGATATGAGTCCATGGACAGTTCTATTTAGGGGAACAAATATGCTTCTTCCTTGGGGAAATGTTAGTGACACTGAGCCAGCAATCCAAGAAGGATAGCTAATACAGAGTAGTCTGCGCAAGTCATGATTAACTAAAGGGGTTTCAGTTACAGGTGGGTAGCCGTGTTGGTCTGCCATAGTCGAAACAAAATAGAAAATTCTTTCCACTAGCACCTTAGAGACCAACTGAGTTTGTTCTTGGTATGAGCTTTCGTGTGCATGCACACTTCTTCAGATACACTGAAACAGAAGTCACCAGATCCTTAAATATAGTGAGGGAGTGGGGAGGGGTATTACTCGGAAGGGTGGTGGGAATGGGTGATCAGCTGATAGGTGTGGAAAACCTGTTGACGACTCTTAACGGCTGCAATTAGTCTTGCAGGGAAAGGCAAGGGGTGAGATGGCTAAAGATAGCTTTGTTATGTATAATGAGATAAGAATCCAATGTCTTTGTTCAGACCAGGTTTCATTCTTTGTTCATTCTGACACAGCATTAACTGAAACCTTCATCTCTGAAAAATGGTCAGAGCTGACTTTTTTGTAACAGCCATTTTAGCTGAATTATGAAGGCTTACAGCCTTTCCCATTATGTTATCCTAGTATGCAATGTATAGAACCTTATTCTATATCAAGATTGGCAATGCGTTCAGGCAAATCACTTTGACTTTCAATATATCCAGATAAGGTTTCCTTGGTTGTTTTTTGACAAGTCAGAGACAGGGACTCAATGGAGCTGAAGGGGGGGTGAAATCCACATTTGAAAACAGTCCTGCCTATGATGAGCAAATCTTTCAATGGAAGTTTCTCATTCTTCTGATCTGCAATCCTTATGAAAATTCATCAGCATTGTACTGCAAAAGTTGACCAATATACAATCTTCCCTTATACGCACATTTTTTTGCAAATCTATTTTCACCAATACAAAACATATGCGTACCACATTATTTGGAGGGAGATCTGCATCTGTTAGTTATGCTCTGAGGCCGCCTCTCTTTCAGAAAAGTCAATTCTGTCTCTGCTTCATAACTAACAAATGCCATCAGGTGTCATCCTTAACCTACCAGATATTGACTTGACCCCTTTAACATACAGTAGCATCCCATGTTTCTGAAAAACCTCCAGAAACCGCAGAGGCCTATAATCCTCAGGCATAACAGCATGGCATATTTCATCTCCAGAAATACAAGCCGTAACTTCCACCCATCACCTCAAGCTAATTCATGGATATTTTTTGTTTTGTTTTGTTTTTACACAAGACCTGAACAGTACTGGTTGATATAAAGTTATTTCTTTCAATGCATTTGTGCTCTGAAACATACTATGGGTTATGCTTTTCAGAAGAGCATTTTAAAATGTCAGACTTGTATTGTTGTTGTTCAGTTGTGTCCTACTCTTCGTGACCCCATGGACCAGAGCACGCCAGGCACCCCTATCCTCTACTGCCTCCCGCAGTTTGACCAGTTTGACTGGTCATGCCAGTCACTTTGAGAACACTGTCCAACCATCTCATCCTCTGCCGTCCCCTTCTCCTTGTGCCCTCCATCTTTCCCAACATCAGGGTCTTTTCTAGGGAGTCATGAGGTGGCCAAAGTCATGAGGTGGCCAAAGTATTGGAGCCTCAACTTCAGGATCTGTCCTTCTAGTGAGCAGACTTGTATATACTTCACTAAAAAGTATTTTTCCAGAAAGGAAAGTTAGCCACACAAAATCACTTCCAGAACAAGAAACAACTCAGGGCTGCAATACCTCAAGGACTGTCTCCCCAAATGAACTTACCCTGCAACCACCATCTGATACCCTTCTTCGTGTGCCCCCTCCACAAAAGGTCCAGAGGGTGGCAATACGAGAACAAGCCTTCGGTACATATCTTTAGATGCCAGGAGAAAACATTGTCCTTTTCCCAGGTCTTTGGCTAATTAAACCATCTATGGCCTTTGAAACTGGGGGGAGAGGGTGGTTGTTTTGTTTGTTATGTACGTTGTGTATTTCTGTGTTTTTATTTTGTAAGATGAACCCTTTTTTTCTTCCATCTTGAAGTGTAGAAGTGGCCAACATTTCAATTTACATTCCAGATTGGTAGACTTCACCATGCTTCTAGATCCTGAAAATAAATAAGTTGAAATGTTAGGGTGATACACTCTGGCAAAAATTATGGCACAGACCAACAGGTTTGTAACTCTAATGACATGATCATCTTTCCCTCACTTGTTACTTTAATTAACTTTTTAATGGGCTTTTAATAAAAGACCATTTGCAATTAAGGTGTATATTTGTTCTGGTATGAACTCATTATATACTGTCTTTCCTAATCAATGCTTGTGGTTATGAAATCCCAGCTAAAAATTTGATTATGCATAGAATTAAATAATAGTAATGGCACTGGAGATATTAGTAATGTCAAGACATGGTTTCCTGGATCCAGTGCAGAACTAGTTGTTGCCTATGTACTCAAATGTCTACATTTAAATGTGAGTCAGGGTCTCTCTTGTCATTAACACAGATGTACTTACAGTATGTCCAAGGCAGCTGACTGCTCTGTGTCCCCTCCACTCTCATAGACCACACACCAATAGATTCCTCTTTATCCATCCATGTTGCATTGTAATGTATGAGAACACATTCTGCAACAGATGGCGGCTCCTCGCTTAGTTGGCTTTAGACAAAATCATGGAGGATGATATGTGTGTCATTTTCTGTTAACCATAATAATTCCATGAAACCTCTGTGATCATGTCCTGCTTCCTGGAGACATTTGGCTGGCTACTGTAAGAACTGGGGTACTGGGCAAAATTGGCCTTTGGTTTGATCCACAAGTTATCTATCCATTCATCTATCCACTATTGTATTTGTATTCATTATGTCCAGCGCTGAGGGCCTACTGGCAGTTCCCTCACTGCGGGAAGCGAAGTTACAGGGAACCAGGGAGAGGGCCTTCTTGGTGGTGGCACCCACCCTGTGGAATGCCCTCCCATCAGATGTCAAAGAAATAAACAACTATCTCACATTTAGAACATGTGAAGGGAGCCCTGCTTAGGGGAGTGTTTAATGACTGATGTTTTAATGTATTTTTAATTTTTTGTTGGAAGCAGCTCAGAGTGGCTGGGGAAACCCAGTCAGGTGGGCAGGGTATAAATAATAAATTGTTGTTGTTGTTGTTGTTGCTGCTGCTGCTGTTGCTGTTGTTATTATTGTTATTAATATAAAGGATCTAAAAATATCAAAGATTTAAAGATGGAAGCACCTGGGAAAGAAAAACATCTTCAAATGGCACTCAAAAGACTGCAATGTACGTAGCAGGCAAATTATTATTATTATTATTATTATTATTATTATTATTATTATTATTATTATTATTCTGTCCTTTGGGGCAGGTAAGGGTATAACCCAATTTATTTTAATACCTTGAAGTAGGCTATACTGAGAGGTGATTGGGATCTGAAATAATATGCAACATAACATGCCAAATATCCATTTGTAAAATCTAAGTCAGGATGATGACCACGATGTAATGTCAATTTTGAGAGATGCTCTGCTCACCCAATTGCTAATCATAACATTTGAAAGCACAGAGAGAAATATCACAATGGTTTCTCCTTTCACAGATACAAACAGAATTGATTAGACACTGCTTTCCATTAGTTGATTATTAGAAAATAAGCTAAAGGTGCTTTTATTTTGTTCTCTGAATGTCAAGTAACCCAGAAGCTCACAGTCTTCGGTTTTCCTAGCTAATTGCCAATTCTCTTGCCAAAATGTCGTTTAATGTTTTAGACTGAAATTAACCATCCATGCCTTGCAGAATGTGTATTTAAGAGAACTCTGGCTGATGCCTTGGAAATTTCCATTTGCAAAATTCTTGTAAACATGTAAAAATTAACTTGTACATCTGGTTTATGTAATTAACACTTTTTCCTTTTCAAGGAACTAGGATGAAACTCCAACATACAAGAATGGCTGTAATCCAAATATACTAATTTTCTTTTGTTTGTTTCTTCTTATTTCTGATTTTTTTTTTTTTTTGTGCCAAGCTGTATCAAGAAGAAGATGGGAAAAGCAAGGATGCTGTATTTGCCCCTGTGCACATGCACATAAAATAGACGGTGGTCATTATAGCAAGAAGGATCTGGACGTCGCTTAAGAAAACTGAATACACACTTGATGTCTAGGAAATCAAAAGTCTACCCCGCAGAATGCTTTCCTAGTAATCCATTGAATAATTTGTCACAAAAACTCATTTGGGAAAGAACTAATGAAACATCTGCCTTGGATGGCACTTTTATGGCACTGTATCTCAACCAATAGGGGACCCAGGTGGCGCTGTGGGTTAAACCACAGAGTCTAGGGCTTGCCGATCAGAAGGTCGGCGGTTCGAATCCCTGCGACGGGGTGAGCTCCCGTTGTTTGGTTCCAGCTCCTGCCCACCTAGCAGTTCGAAAGCACGTCAAAGTGCAAGTAGATAAATAGGTATCGCTCTGGTGGGAAGGTAAACAGTGTTTCCGTGCTCTGCTCTGGTTCGCCAGAAAGCGGCTTTGTCACGCTGGCCACATGACCCGGAAGCTGTAAGCCGGCTCCCTTGGCCTATAGAGCGAGATGAGCGCCGCAACCCTAGAGTCGGACACAACTGGACGTAATGGTCAGGGGTCCCTTTACCTTTTATCTCAACCAATAAACATTCCCATGGGAAAAAAAGCCCTGGATTATTCCAGTTGTGCTGAAAGTAAATAAGTTGCAGGGATCTACAGAAGATCTACAGTTGGAATTAATTCCAATGGTATAAGCTTTTTGCTGTAGCACTGCAGAATTATTACAGAGATTGGGTCCTGGTGGCCCTCCAATTGCTTTTGAACATCATTTCTAACCATTGCCAGTGCTGCTTGGGGCTGGTGGGAGTCGTACAAAATCTGGAGGGCAGCCGGTTTTCCACCCCTGCATTATAAGGTGTTTTTTGCGAATTTTATAGACAAAGCTTAGAGAAAGTATTAAAGATCCACTGCATTCTGCTGCTATGTTTCTTGAGCAGCGAGTGCAATGTATCGGCAGTCTAAGTGAGCTTAATATCAGCAAAAGTAGCCAATCTGGAACAGCAGATGGAGAATTAACTGAGATTCAGTTATTTGTATTAAATGACTCCTAGGTGCTATTGCGTCTGGTACAATATTAAGAAAGAAGAGAAACGACCATATGTGATTGTGGAATTGGGGTTATCTCTAGCTGTTGAGCAATATACTTTGCCAGATTTTTTTTTCCCCCTGTGGCAAGATGTTAGTTACTTACTGCTTTCTCTTAATGAGGATATTTTTTTGCTTCCAACTTAACCAAAAGTGCCCTCCCCCTTAAGCAGACATTTAAATAAAATAGCCTCATTTACCCAGAAACAATATGTTATTGAGAAGTGGAGTCTGAGCATAAAATTAACTGTCTGTGGACATTATAAACCAAGAAGGAAATTATATATTGAGGGCACATGTGTGTGTGGGGTGTGTGTGGATTATGACTGAAACAATTAGGCATGAATGGAACACACACACACACACTTAAATATTAAAGCAAAATAAAAAATAAAAAATCCTTCCAGTAGCACCTTAGAGACCAACAAAGTTAAATTTAATATTTAAATATTAAAGGTTATTTAAGAGATTTTAAAGATCAGTACTTGCAGTGAACTACTTGGGTTTAACAAATTTCACTGAATTAGTTCATAACACTTTGAAGTACACTTGAAAGTATTTCTCGTAGTTACCAAGTGAACTGAATGCAGATTGAGTTTGTTTTGTGGTACAACTTTCAACAATTTCTTGCTCATTGAGTACATTTTTTGTTGTTGTTGTTTTTAGTCGTTTGGTCGTGTCCGACACTTCGTGACCCCATGGACCAGAGCACGCCAGGCACTCCTGTCTTCCACAGCCTCCCGCAGTTTGGCCAAACTCATGTTAGTAGCTTCGAGAACACTGTCCAACCATCTCTTCCTCTGTCGTCCCCTTCTCCTTGTGCCCTCCATCTTTCCCAACATCAGGTTCTTTTCCAGGGAGTCTTCTCTTCTCATGAGGTGGCCAAAGTACTGGAGCCTCAGCTTCAGGATCTGTCCTTCCAGTGAGCACTCAGGGCTGATTTCCTTCAGAATGGATAGGTTTGATCTTCTTGCAGTCCATGGGACTCTCAAGAGTCTCCTCCAGCACCATAATTCAAAAGCATCAATTATTCGGCAATCAGCCTTCTTTATGGTCCCACTCTCACTTCCATACATCCCTACTGGGATAACCATAGCTTCAACTATACGGACCTTTGTTGGCAAGGTGATGTCTCTGCTTTTTAAGATGCTGTCTAGGTCTGTCATCATTTTTCTCGTTGAGTTCATACATGTGTTTTTTACTCTTTTGGATTCTTGGGTCCTTCTCAATAAGGGGAGCAAGTTGACCAATAGGTTATTCCTGGTGAGATGAGTTTAGAAGTAGCATGTGTTTTTTGCATTGTAAAAAAAGCACAGGATGGTGCCAGGGATTTACAGTATTTTTCTCCTTTTCAAATAGATCTCATGGGGGGCGGGGGGAGAGAGCCTACACTAGTGGCCAAAATTGTGGAAACCTTTTGGGGCAAGTGTATTTCTGAGGTTTGATGGCTCATAACACCACTTTTTTGGAGTAATACCATAAAATTATTTATCAATGGAAAGATAATTTAATGAAGAATGTAATGCAACAAAGTTTGTTCAGTTATCTGTATACTATCAAAAGTTGTAGCCAAATAACCAGAAAAAAAGAAGCACAACTTGCATATTAGGTTGTTATGCAGTAGCTTTCCTTCATTTGAATGGTACCACTGTACAGTGCTTTTTTTCTGGGGGACACACACAGCAGTGGCAGAGCTTCTAGTGGGAGAAGAAACTAAACATTTTAAATATTTTAGTTTCTTCTCTAGCATGGTGAATCGTCAGTTCCGTTTCTACCCCCAATGGCGGCCTCATTTCCTGTCAAGGTGTTTCCTGAGTTTCAAATGGAAGTGAGAGTTTAATGTGTGAAGTAGGAGCTAGAATCTAGCACAGTGATCAGTTTTGGGGAGATGTTAGTGCACACAACCTCATGTCAATGTGGAAGTTACTGTGAGGTGTCAGCTGTGTAACATGAGGTAATAGAGAACAATTCACCCTTCCAAGCAACCCTAACTTAACTTTAATAGCATTAGCACATTTTTTAAAGATTTGTCCTCCGTGGATAAGAAGTTTCTAACACATCAGGCTCAAATATAAGCGTCTTTTGTGTTTCCTGTTAATTTCCCTTGCCATTCCTGTTAATTTAGAAAGCCATTTGTCTTAGATAAGGATTTTATCCCACGCAGGCCACTTTACTTGAGTTTTATATTGCAGGAATCCTCATAATACATAGTTTGTGAAATTACTGCCAGCCCATTGCTACAGGATGACTTGGACTACTAGACCCTAGTAGAGAATGTAAGATGACCTGGAGAGAGCAGAAAAATCTGTCATGTGCCCCTTAAACAGGTCTTTTATGGGAGATTTCAAACCTTTCATCCCCATACTTGCAGTCTAGAAATAGATAAATCATGTGAGGCTACTCCTCATTTATTTTATTTAGAGAAATAAGCATATGCTACTTTCTGTTCCCAGAAGGCAGGAGTGGGGAATCTGTGGCCCTCTAGGTGTTGTTGGACTCTAACTCCCTGTTGAAGTAAGCAAAGACGCTCAAATAATATCTATGGCTGACATCTTTCTTTGGAAATTAAACCAATGCCCAGACTTTACGTTCAAAAACTTTATTGTAGAAACTTATAGATATTTGTGATTTTTACAGTTGCACGGGCTTACATTTTGTTGTTCAGTCGTTCAGTCATGTCCGACTCTTCGTGACCCCATGGACCAGAGCATGCCAGGCACGCCTATCCTTCACTGCCTCTCGCAGTTTGGCCAAACTCATGTTAGTAGCTTCGAGAACACTGTCCAATCATCTCATCCTCTGTTGTCCCCTTCTCCTTGTGCCCTCCATCTTTCCCAACTAATTTCCAAGCAAATGTATTTTCCTTTCTTTCCATAGCTCAGCCTTCTGTATCTCAATTAGGCCATGCCTTGCAGCTCCCATTAGGGACTTCTCCTACAGCTTTGCTCTTTTTCTTTCAAGCAGAGAAGAGGCAATCTAACACCCCATTCAACTTAGCAGTGTTCACAGTGAATTCTAAAGCACAGTCATCTTGCCTCACATAAAATGGAGCCTCTCCTTCATTAGATACCTCCCACGTGACCAACGTTAGCCAATCACACGAGAACTGCTAGAGAACTCTCTAGAGTTCAGTTACCAACCAATCACATAGCAATGCATACAAACATTCACCTTTTCAGTGAATTAAATTACTACATTTAACACCCCCATCACTGCAAGCCAGCATGACTAATAGTCAGGGATGGATAGAGTTTCAGTCCAGAAACATCCTGCAGGGTCCTGCCACAAAGGCCCCTAGGGATTAAAACACAGCCTTAATAGAATTTTTAAAAATGAGAATAAAACCATGATAAAACAGAGTTTTCCAAAAAGCAGCCTTGTTAACATACAGGTAAAACTCATTAACTGTATTGTCATCCTATGTTCAAGCCCTCGGTGATTGTCCAGTCAAACATCTCCTGGGAGAGCTTTCCATAGCTGTGGTGCTGCTACCAAGAAGCTTCAGTCTCCTGTCACCACTAGCTTTGCCCCCCTTAGTGGCAGAACACAGACAAGGACCTCTAGTGGTGAATGTTATTGACTTCTCAGCCTTTCCTTAGGCAGAATAAATGGGAACCAGTGGCTTATCCCTGCTTTTGCAGACAGTCCTGTTTGAATGTTGTGGTGGATGCCTGACAGCAGATATGGAGGCTTGAGTCTTTGCAAATGGTTCTATCTCATTCAGTCACATCGAAAGCATTAAAGGTCTGAAAAAAGCCAATAAAATGAAATAATGTTTGTGAATAAAGCAAGTGTGCAGTACATTTCACCTGCAGAAAGTACTATCAGAGTGCAAGATTGCCACAAATGTCCATTGATTTTTATTGTGTCTCTGGTAAGTTGTCAAGCATCAGTTGACTATCTTCTTCTTCTTCTTCTTCTTCTTCTTCTTCTTCTTATTATTATTATTATTATTATTATTATTAATTTCTACCTTGCCCACTCAGGGCAGCTCCCAACAGAACATTAAAATCATGTATATCTGAAGAAGTGTGCATGCACACGAAAGCTCATACCAAGAACAAACTTAGTTGGTCTCTAAGGTGCTACTGGAAGGATTTTTTTAAAAATTAAAATCATGGTAAAAGATCAAAAATTAAAAACCTACCTAAAGAGGGCTGCCTTCAGTTTTCTTCTGAAAGTCGGATAGTTGTTTATTTCCTTGACATCTGATGGGAGGGCGTTCCACAGGGTGGGTGCTACTACCAAGAAGGCCCTCTGCCTAGTTCCCTGTAACCTCACTTCTCACAGGGAGGGAACCGCCAGAAGGCTCTTGGCACTGGATCTCAGTGTCCGGGCTGAACGATGGGGGTGGAGACACTCCTTCAGGTATACCGAGCCAAGGCTGTTGAGGGCTTTAAAGGTCAGCACCAACACTTTGAATTATGCTCAGAAATGTACTGGGAGCCAAAGTAGGTCTTTCAGGACCGGTGTCATATGGGCATTCTCTGGAAGATAAAATGAGATTCCGCAGCAGACCTCAATGAAGAACAGGGTTTTGTTTTTTTTAAGGAATGAAAGCTTGAAAACCACTGATATGAAAAAATGCTAAGAGTTACTTAACAAAAAGTAATGCATGTTTTCCCTTTGAATACATCAAATCAGTACATCATTCCTGAGTGGCTCTACACATCAAGTGTGTGATTTTCATTTCAGGGACACCTCAAATCTGTTATTTAAAGAAAAGAAGTAATTAATTACAGAACAGGCACAGGGCTGAGAAGCTCTCAACTTCATGGTTCAACAGTACCTATCTAAAATATACTACTCTGAAGATAAGTGTGCTTACGCATGTTACTCATATGAGTTCATGGGCAATATTCTTTTATGGGAACAAACAAAATAATGAGATAATGGCCTGGGGTTCTCTTTATGTCCGCATTGATAAAATTATTGCTTCTACTGAACACAACCTTGTCAATGCTTTGGGAAAGAAACTGTGGGTTGTATCAAATTTAGTGGGATCTGAGCTCTTTATTGTGTCTCCTTATATAGCGTGGGACTACTTACATGCAAAAGTTTTTGTTGTTACTTTGCTTACCTTTGTAATGGGCATGGGAATGATTTTTTAAGTCACTTTCATATCAGTGTTTTTTTTAAAAAAAATTATTATTATCTGGCAGTATAAATCAGCTACCTTTCCAATATGGTGGTCCCTGTTGGTAAGCAAGAGGAAGAGGGGCAAGGTTAGAGATGTGAAGGCCCGGGGGAAAAAACCGGAAAAATTTGGAGAGAATTCTAGGCCTGTTTGAGGATGCATACAAGAGGTGTTCACAAATGTCTCTTCCATGTGTACTGCCACAGTGCCAAGGAGTCACTGCCTGCCAGCTGTGTCCTCCAGCAGCTGTGCTAATCCCAAAACTGTGCCCTGAAAGCCATGCATTGAGTTAAAAGGTCAGTATGGAGTGGGCAGTGCTGTGGGTTAAACCACTGAGCCTAGAGCTTGCCAATCTGAAGGTCAGCGGTTTGAATCCCCCAATGGGGTGAGCTCCCGTTGCTTGGTCCCAGCTCCTGCCAACCTAGCAGTTCAAAAGCATGTGAAGTGCAAGTAGATAAATAGGTATCGCTCTGGTGGGAAGGTAAACGGTGTTTCCGTGCACTGCTCTGGTTCCCCAGAAGCGGCTTAGTCATGCTGGCCATATGACCTGGATGCTGTATGCCGGCTCCCTCGGCCAGTAAAGCGAGATGAGCGCCACAACCCCAGAGTCGTCCACGACTGGACCTAGCGGTCAGGGGTCCCTTTACCTTTACCTTTATGGAGTGTTTACGTGTATATAGGTATATGTGCATACCCCAAAACACACCAGCTTTACAGTCTGTAGCTTTACAGTGCAGGAGACGATTGGTACGTCTGTGCATCAGATTTTTCCAAAGCCTGAGACCAATCAGGCATATGTAGAGGGACTTTAACATTGGACGAGTCGGCCACAGACAGCCACAGATAGCTACTGTTTTGGTAGTATTTCCCAAGCAATCCATAACTCTCTGGGGGCAGGGCATAAGGCAGGAAGGAAAGGGAAGCATTGGGTACAGAAATGTCACAGAAAGTCTGAGAAGTACCTTGACTTCAGGGAGAAGTTAGAGCCTGCTTCCTGACTCTCTTTCCTTTCCATCACAATGATGCCGACAGCGATTTTTAATGTCTTAACTTGCACTTAAAAGCCTAGCATTACATTTCTGAGCATCAGGAGTCAATGCAGAACAAGCTGCGTCACTGCAATAGTAGCAATGAGATTATCGTAATGATTGCAAATCTAAAGGAAAACATACTAACGCCTTTTTTTAAAAAAAATGCTGTAGAAAATGCATATTGATTTACTGCTTTGTTTGAAAGAACGCCCTATGTAATGTTTTGCTCTCCCTCGGCCATGAACTTCTGACATGGTTGTGGATCAGCTGTTCCAAACACAGAAATAATTCTTTCCTCGTTTCATCACCCAGACAGCTTTTGGAAGTGACCAGAATATATTTGCTGCATTTGATGCTGACTAAGTAAAATACATATATTTAAATCTGCAGCATGGCAAAATAATTTTGCTTCTCTGCAGGCTGCGCAAACCTTCTAATATATGCCCACAGTTAAATTAATTTTGTCATCTTTTGGCACCTTTTGGGAATTGGCTGAGAGGAGTGGGCTGCATGATGGCAAGGAAATACAAAGAGCTATTTTTTTTAAAAAAAAAAAATTACCGTAACATTTTATGGAAAGGTTTTATACATTATCAAACAAACCAGACTTTCTCCCACCCTCCCTCCCTGTAAATACCTCCCCTCTCCCACCCCTCATATATATCGTCAAGGTGGCATCATATCTTTAAAATCTCAAAATCTCAATTACATTGTAGGTTATTGCCTTGTTTATTTCATGTCTCTCGCACTTTTCCTTCAGGGAGTTTGAGTTACTGTTCTTTTCATCTTAGATGTGCAGGGTTGGGGGTGTGTGTGTCTCTGTAGTTGGGTGTTCAAAGCACAGCTATGTAAAGAATCATAAGAAATCTTGGTCAAATAGTTGCACATGCAATACAGCTTAGTCTGACACAAACAACTGCATTAACAGCTCTTTTCTAATGTTATAAAATGGAAATAAGTTATGCTTGCTTATCGTCAAACCATTTTCCTGTCTTTTCTCTCTTCTATTAACCAAGAGGAGGGAAAGTGACAGCTTATAGTTGCTCTGCTGAATACTTGTCTTCCTGACAAACAAAAAAACTTCTGATAGATGCACTTAATTTTCTTTTTAAAAGAAGCTCGGGAGCTGAGTCAGAAGAACAAACAACAACAACAACAACACTTTTCCAACCGTTTATTGAGTGAGTGTGAAAAAAAGGTACCACCATTCATTTAGATGTCTCAAGTTTTCATGTTTTAAGCATGCCTGTAGGTACAAGCATGCTTGTAGATACAAGCCAAGGGACATTTTTAAACAAGAACAACAATTTATTTCTACCACACCCATCTGGCTGGGTTTCTCCAGCTACTCTGGGTGGCTCCCAACCGAATACAGTGGAACCCCGGGTTACGCATGTGATCCGTTCCAGGTCACCGTGCGTAACATGTGTGTGTGCATCCCGAATGCACAACCCCCCAAAAAACCCAGAAGTAGCGTGATTTGAGCGCTGCTGCACATGCGCGAAGTACGCAGAAGCATTCTGCGCATCTGGGGATCGTGCGGGGGTTGTGTGCACTCTGGAAACGCTTCCAGGTTGCGGGCGTTCCTAACTCGAAAGTCTGCAACCCGGGGTGTGCGTAACCCAGGGTTCCACTGTATTAAAAACACAATACAGATGAGGACTCCAAATCATGGCTCTATCCTGTGGTGGCAAACCTTTACTGCCTCCTACTGTGTATTCATTCCCACCTCTGTTCTAGGAACAGGGAACCGCTGGTCCTTAAGATGTTGTTGGAAGAAGTAGAAGAGGAAGAGTTTGGATTTGATATCCCGCTTTATCACTACCTGAAGGAGTCTCAAAGTGGCTAACATTCTCCTTTCCCTTCCTCTTCCACAACAAACTGTGACATAAGTGAGGCTGAGAGACTTCAGAGAAGTGTGACTACCCCAAGGTCACCCAGCAGCTGCATGTGGAGGAGCGGGGACGCGAACCCGGTTCACCAGATTACGAGACTACCGCTCTTAACCACTACACCACACTGGCTATCATCTTTCAACCCCAGAAGCTGTCATGACCAATGGTCAGGATAATGGGAACTCCAGTCCAAGCCCCCCCCCCCAAAGCTGAACATTTCTATTCTGTACCTTTCCTCCTTCCATTCCTATCTAAAGACCTATTCCACCACCATCCATTTTTTTTTTTAATATCCAATTGAAATCAATTACAAGCTTGAATCATGGAAGCATGCTAAATGAATTAGGCTGCAATACAAGTCCTACTGAATTCAGCAGGATGTGTGGAAGTTTGTGGACGTGACACATGGCTGCTAAATGTAGCCCTTTTGGGGATACAGATTTCTGTTTCACTGGCAGATATGGCAACTAAACAATGCAAGCTCTTCTGTTACCAGGGAAGAAAGGTTAGTGTAGAAGTCTGATTTTTCATAATACGGTGCAGCAGAGTATTTCAATACTACTTGCTGCTGAAATTGTCTGGATGATCTCCCACTGTTAATTGTTAGCATCCTAGCCAAAAACACAGTCGGTAGATACCTTCCTGACATATACTCACTCTGTGCAGTTTTGTAGCTTGATTTCATTGTGGTTTTGGGGTGGACAGAGAGAGCTGCTTGATGAACAGATCGATAGCACAGGGTGAAAAATAGGCATATCACTTTGAATTTCAGCAGACAGATACAATGGAATCCCTAGGCTTCCTGAGATGATCTTGAGCTCTAATATTGTATGAGAGAGGCAAAGAAAAATGCTAGAATTTGAGGTCACCCAAAGGAGCTGGGTAGCAGTGGGTTTGGGACTGACAAAACATCATACTATTTCAATCAGTGTGCAAGTTGTTTATGGAGTTCAATAAGAGACACACTCACAATACAGATGTCCATTATCTTAAGAATTATAGAGCGGATGGTAAAAGGGCCTTGAATGAAACTTCCAACTCCGATTTTAGCCAAATGAGGAGAGTGACTGGGGAAACCCAGCAAGATGTGTGGGGTTAAATTAATAAAAATATTAAAATTATTATTATTATCAAATCATGTCCCCTGTAGGCACTGGTGTAGGTGCTGTAGGGATGCAGGTGGCTCTGTGGTCTAAACCACAGAGCCTAGGGCCTGCCGATCAGAAGGTCAGCTGTTTCAATTCCCACGATAGGGTGAGCTCCCGTTGTTCGGTCCCAGCTCCTGCCAACCTAGTAGTTTGAAAGTACGTCAAAGTGCAAGTAGATAAATAGGTACCGCTCCGGCAGGATGGTAAACAGTGTTTCTGTGTGCTGCTCTGGTTTGCCAGAAGCAGCTTAGTCATGCTGGCCACATGACCTGGAAGCTGGACGCCGGCTCCCTCGGACAGTAATGCGAGATGAGCGCCGCAACCCCAGAGTCGGACACGACTGGACCTAATGGTCAGGGGTCCCTTTACCTTTACCCCTGTAGCCTTCCAAAAACAAGGCCCTCTCCAGCCTAGTGTTTTTGTAACTGGTTTCTGCAATATATAGAAGAAGAAGAAGAAGAAGAAGAAGAAGAAGAAGAAGAAGAAGAAGAAGAAGAAGAAGAAGAAGAAGAAGAAAAAGAAGAAGAAGAAGATTGCCGGAATATCAACAACCTCAGATCTGCTGATGACACAACCTTGATGGCAGAAAGTAAGGAGGAATTAAGGAACCTTTTAATGCTGGCAAAAAATGAGAATGCAAAATATGGTCTGAAGCTCAACATAAAAAAAAAAAAACCTAAGGTCATGGCCACAGGTCCCGTCACCTCCTGGCAAATAGAAGGAGAAGAAATGGAGGCAGTGAGAGATTTTACTTTCTTGGGATCCATGATCACTGCAGATTGTGACAGCAGTCACAAAATCAAAAGATGCCTGCTGCTTGGGAGAAAAGCAATGACAAACCTAGACAGCATCTTAAAAAGCAATGACATCACCTTGCCAACAAAGGTCCGTATAGTTAAAGCTATGGTTTTCCCAGTAGTGATGTATGGAAGTGAGAGCTGGACCATAAAGAAGGCTGACTGCTGAAGAATTGATGCTTTTGAATTATGGTGCTGGAGGAGACTCTTGGGAGTCCCATGGATTGCAAAAAGATCAAACCTATCCATTCTGAAAGAAATCAGCCCTGAGTTCTCACAGGAAGGACAGATCCTGAAGCTGAGGCTGCAATACTTTGGCCACCTCATGAGAAGAGAAGACTCCCTGGAAAAGACCCTGATGTTGGGAAAGATGGGGGGCACAAGGAGAAGGGGACGACAGAGGACGAGATGGCCACCTCATGAGAAGAGAAGACTCCCTGGAAAAGACCCTGATGTTGGGAAAGATGGGGGGCACAAGGAGAAGGGGACGACAGAGGACGAGATGGCCACCTCATGAGAAGAGAAGACTCCCTGGAAAAGACCCTGATGTTGGGAAAGATGGGGGGCACAAGGAGAAGGGGACGACAGAGGACGAGATGGACACCTCATGAGAAGAGAAGACTCCCTGGAAAAGACCCTGATGTTGGGAAAGATGGGGGGCACAAGGAGAAGGGGACGACAGAGGACGAGATGGTTGTCTGTAGGGGCACTCTTGCACTATAGTGCAACAAAACCCAGACAAAAAACAAAAACAAAACACCACCCCAGAACATGGTATCCAAAGTTTCCAGAGTACAAAATAGTATGGGAAACAGCCTTACTAGAAAAATTAACCAATAAGCTGAAACTGACACAGGGACAAATAGAAGAAGATGCCTTCACCCCGGTATGGCTCTCCTTTATCACACACAAAGTCCAACAAGACAATGACAAAAATCCACCAACAACATACAAATCAATAGGGCTGACCTGATCCAAAACACCCACACACCCCACTCACACATGAAAACAAAGACCACCACAGCCAAACACAAATGAACAGCCACACCCTAGGCCAACCCCAACCTCTCTCACCATCAAAAGAACACAAGCGAACAACAGAGAACCTGCACAAGCAACGCTGACATCAAACCCTACGTATATCAAGTAAAATAGAAACATCGTCATCCGACCCCACCCCACCCATCTTTACCCCCTCCACCTCTTTCCCCCTTTTCTTGAGGAAATAAGATAAAGGACAACAACCACCTTCAGGACACTCCCATGCTACTTGCTTCCCCAGCCACACCCTCTCCCCAGGCCATACTCCTTGCCAGCCTTACTTCACACACATCCAACTCTCTGGTTTCACCTAGATGGAATGTGTTCTTCAACTCCAACGGTCTCTCTTCCTTCCTGGAGTCGAGGATAGATAAGGGTCTGTGAGAGTGTGTGTAGAGAGTGTGTTTCTATATTGTGCTTTTATCTTATGAACCATCCTGAGACCTGCATGTATAGGGCGGTATAACAACAACAACAACAGCAACAACAGAATCAAGCCTACTGTACAAATGTAAGATTGACATTCATTGCTGTACCCACTATTGCCTCTGCCACACCCACTCCAGAAAGTGTCCTGGAAATGAATATGTCTCTGGGGCTGAAAAATATAATATAATATAATATAATATAATATAATGTAATGTAATGTAATGTAATGTAATGTAATGTAATGTAATGTAATGTAATATAATATAATATAATATAATATAGAATTTGTATACTACCCTATACCCCCAGGTCTCAGGGCGGTTCACAAAAGGTCCCCCACCCCTGAAATCATGCTATAACATTTAAAAAACTCTCCCCCCCCTTTTAAACAGATCTGTTTCTGCTGGGTTTTAAATGCTGCTGTACTGCTTGTAGTGGCTATTAGACAGGAAATTGAACCGATTACTTTTAATGTTTTAATTAATGTTTTATTTTGTTTCGTGCTTTAATTGATTGAACTGTGCGTGAACTTCCTAGAGGAGTTTTGTCGATTGGGCAGTCGACCAATCTTCCAAATAAATCAATAAATATTGTAGCCTATCAGATTTGGAGGTATGGCACCACTGAGGAAAAAAGGTGGCCGTGGAGTATGAGGGCAATGTAAATAACACATGGGGTGGCAGTAAAATTGTCAAAGAAATAGAAGAAGTTGTTTTCCAGCCATCTTGGAAAGTGAGCAGTTTCAGATCATCCCTCCTCAAGACAAACAGTAACCTACATGAACCACACCCTATAGGAAAACTTAGGAGAGCAAACATGGAATTAATTGATTATGATTTCAACAAGCTTACGCAGCAAGGAAGCTACACGGTGGACATGTGCATGGAATTACATTCTCAGATGACTTTATGAAAAAGAGAAAGAAAATGCTTTAAACTTAGACCAGAAATTATTCCATGTTGGGGGGGGGGGCAAATGTGAATGAGCTGAAATGACAGAAATGAGAACTTCTGCAATTATTCATATCCTTTCAATATCCAGATAGGGAAATTTACAATAACCATTTAAATTATGCTGCCGATGGCCTCCAGCACTTAACCAAAGCTCTCATATTATGTATGTTTGCAAAAGAAGCACAAAGGGAGGAAAATACATTATATTGTTAATAACTACCAAGTCTAGAGGCATAATCAATGATGGAAAAGAGGGGCTTTTTCGTGTACGTTTCGCATTTCCCTCCCATGGGGCGTTTTGCAAATCTCCATGCTACGTCTACAGTGGAGCGGAAATTCCATGAATCTGTTTGCTATTTCTGAAACGCAGCATCCTCTCTCAGCTTTCTTGTGGACCCTGGTTTGTTTGTTTTTCCCTAGGAGACGTGTAATGTCAACACATAATTGCATTCCGGCTATACCTGCATGCTCTCCAATTTGCAATCCTGACGTCCATGACTGGAGTACTAGTTACACGAATAGCACGATAGTTTGATGTGTTCCACCATGGTGCAGACTGGGTTGCATAAATGTCAGCAAACATGATGGCAGGAACAGGCAAGTGGGGAAAGCAAATCGGCCCAGAGGGGTGAAAGAAAAAGCCAAGACAACAGCAGGTATGCCTCTCATTTCTCTCTTACAAGGATTTAAACCTGGTCTCCCAAGTCTGCTCCACCATCGTGTAAAACAAAAGGATGCTGGAGAATTCTGACAATAACAGACACTGAATCAGAAATTGCCAATGAATGAATGAATGAATCTTTGTTTGCATCAGCCATCGGCCATAGCAATAAAACAACAGTACGATATGCAAAGAATAGAAATGAAAAGTCAATTGTATAAAATACGTTTTAGGGTTTTGAATCAATTGTCAAATAGTGGATCTTATTCCGATTGCCCCAGCTAAAAAAACCTTGCAACCTTTGCTGTCGCCTGCTCATCTTGATCTGCCAAGAGAAAGGAGACTGTGGCAGTGGCTGGGCGACCCGGAATGGACAATAAAAGAGGGGTGATAATCTTATTCCTCAAGTCTTTATAAAGAGTGCGAGCCAGAAGGGCATGGGCAACTGATTCGGTACTGCCATCTCTACAGGGACATAAGCATTTTTTGTGTTAATGTTAGATAAAATTGTTTAGAAGAAACTTTTTGTGACTGATTTAATTGTGAGAGAATATTTTAAGAAATTGTGTTTAAGTTAAGATTTATAATGGATTAAGTGAACTTAAGAGTATTAAGAAATATGGCAAATGTTAATGGAAAAAGATACAAAGTTACCTATAACGTATATATGATTTTGAAGGCAGTGAAGGGAACAGGGGAAGTCCCCTAGCAGAAAAGTTAGAAACAAGAAAAGTACAAAGATAGGTGTTTGTTAAGGTTTGTATATGTTTCTTTTTTCTTTATGCTTGTTGATATTGTTATTGTTTTTATTGTGTTCATGTATTGTGTTATATTGTGTTTATGTTTATGCTGTGTTTTTTCTTTGTCTTATTGGAAAATAATAAAAAAATCTTTTTTTAAAAAAAAAAGCATTTTTTGTGTGGGATCTGTTGGAATCGTCCCTCGAGTACAGCCGAGAGCAATGCATACAATCTTGCGAGAGTAAAAGCATGTCTATATTTTAGAATTGTTTGGTTATGCAGATAGGGTGCCAGAGAGTCAAAATGGGAAGGTGGAAAACAGTCATACCATGGGCAAAATTTCCTTAACGTGGCCAAGTTGTTTTGACGCTTGATATCATTTATGTCAGGGTTGAGCCAGATGAGGAGGAGTGGTGGCAACCCCCCCCCCCCGGCGAGGCTGCACCCACGGAAGAATCTGGGGAAATGGAGGAGTTCTTACCTGGAGAAGACTGGTGGCGGCACTCCTCGGAAGAGGAAGAGTCAGATGGAGAGGGGGAAAGACCAGAACAGGAGGAGGAAGAAGTCGAGCCAGAATCAGGCCCTTGTGAGGAGAGAAACCAGCAGGGCCCCTCCCCTCCTCCCTTCTCAGCTGTAGAGCGTAGAGCTGAGAGATGCAGGGAACAATCAGAGGCAGCTACAACTCGTAAGAGACGTGGTTACAGGCCGGCTACTTAAGAAAGGACGGCTGCTCCCTTTGCTGGCACCTGCAACTGCTGTGCTGAGTGTGTGGTTGTTCTTGCTTGTTCTGTTCCTGTGTTCCTGACTCCTGGCTTGTTCCTGGCTCCTGGCTTGTTCCTGACTGACTTGGCTGGTTCCTAACTTGGACTGTTCCTGACTCCAGTTTCTCCTGACCCCCTGCTGATACCTGACTTCAGCTGGCTTCTGACCCGGACTGTTTGACCTCGGCTTATCTGACTGACTGCTGCACTTCAGCACGCCAACTCGTTGGCGCCCTAACAATTTAGGCGCTGACAAATTAGACTGTTTGCTTTACTAAAACCCAAAGTGAGAAGCTGTTTTGGTGATAAACCACAGGAGTGAAGTTTTTGAATCGGAAATTGCCAATGTTTGCTTTCCCATCCCACACCCAGAATGACCGGAATTCGCTGCTTCTGTTGCTTTCAATCTACAAATGACACATAATTTATCATGTTCCCACCCTCATCTGCATTGTGCTTCCCTTGCATTGAAATGAATAGCATTGGATGATGTAATGGACAACATAATTAGTAATGTAAATAATGCAAGTTACACAATTTCACCACAGCGAACAGGGAGACAAATAATCTACCTTTTGAACTGCAGTGGGACAGATCAGTGCTGTGTGCAATCAATACAGGGCAGAATGGAGGGGGGGGAATGTCTTCTTACCTCTCTAGACCTGCAGAAACTAAAAAAATTCCCAGATTAATTCGCTTTAAATTTACCGTATTATTGGTTTAGGCTGAATTTGTTCCACTTCCCATAAATGTAAAAAGAAGGCATGATAAAGGTGTTTTTTAACATTTTTGCTAAGATGGTGAAACAAAGGATGTTTATCTGCAAAGCTCAAAACTCACACAGCCATATAATGCAACAGAAAAAGTCTGGGGGGAAAAAACACTGCAGAAGTAGGGGTGGGAAGTCAATTTATGAAACTATGCAACCGTTTGATATGGAGATTATTGCGAAAATGTTTGAAAAAATTAATAAAAAATTATATTACCAAAAAAAAAAAAAACCCACACACCCAACAGCAGATAAATATAACATGATTTTGTGTAGAACACACATGAGAAAAACAGTTGCCAAAGAAGAACCTAGAAGAGCACTGTGGGAAAGTTCTAAAACCTGGAAATGTCAATATTGGCCAGAACCACAAACAGGTACATTGGAAGACAATACAATTTTATTAAGGGGGCAGAGAATGCTGCTTTTTAAAGAATACTTTCTCACACTCCTAATGTTTAACATCTCTCATTTTTTTTTTTTTTAAAAAAATCTTGTGTAGACACAATCCTATTTCATTTGAATTTCATCTTCCTTATATTACTGGATAAATTATTGTGCTAAAACCCACCAGATAAATATCAATAACTTCTAAGTACTTAAAAACCTGATTTAATTTTGTGCCAAGAAACTGATGAAATATCCATTTGCAGTTAGAGAAATACCAAAACTATAGATTTTAGGTCTGTGAGAGTTAGATAACATATATTACTTTTTTTGCTTGCAGGATAGATTAAGTCCTACCTGACATTCTGGTAAAATAGTTATATACCGTATTTCTCTTGGCTCCCTCCC
This sequence comes from Lacerta agilis, assembly GCF_009819535.1. Classification (NCBI taxonomy): domain Eukaryota; kingdom Metazoa; phylum Chordata; class Lepidosauria; order Squamata; family Lacertidae; genus Lacerta; species Lacerta agilis. Next base: position 11,282,978 of record NC_046317.1, read on the forward strand.
TTATGAACTAGAATATGCAGTATTTATAAGACCAGCACTTTAAGTAAAACTGGGGATTAAAAAAAAAAAAAAACCCCACTAAGGCAGTGCCTGAGCTGAGATAATATATCCTCTTTGGGAAAAGATTTACTCATCTCTGTTCTAGCAAACACGATATCTACGGGACAGATGCTCAGTTGGTTTAAATAGGTCACCATTTTGTACATACCTGGATTTCTAAAGCAGTACTGTGTAAGTTGGAAAATTTTTATAAGAAATGGCAGCACTGCAAAGGTTGTGGAGTCGGAACATTATGACATGGCATCCTGGACCAAACACAAATAGCTCATTTTGTTATCATTCTGGTCCCACTGCTATTCATCTGATTTCAAGTTGTAAATTCCAATTCTAACTAGCATGGTCAATGGTCAGTGATTATGCAATATGGTGGACGTGGAACAAAATAATGGAATTCTAGAATGTAATCTATAATGAACTAAAAAGAATGATTAAGGTACCCTTTTTAAAAAAAAAAACCAGAGGCATCCTTAAAAAAAACAACAACAGAGGTATCCTTTTAAAAAAACAGATATACCTAAAAATGCAAGAGAAATATTCTTGTATGCTACAGTTGCCGCAAGAATATTAATCGCCACAAATTGGAAAGGAGAGAAAATCCCAACAAAGCTGGAGTGGCAAACCAAGTTGTTAGAGTACGCCGAGTTGGCAAAAATGACAGACAAATCAAGAAGTAATACTGATCAAGCATTTATTAGGAAATGGGACATGTTTAAAACATATCTTACTGAATACTATATTAATATGACATCAGTGGCAGGACTTGAATGACTTCTGCGGTAGTATCAACAACCGTGAGACATAGTAACATTGATGAAAATTAACAAAATGAAAATGAAAATTAATAGTGCGCTAGATAGATTAAGTGGTAAATTCACAATGAAGTGACGGGAAGTTGTTAGTAACTCAAGAAGAATATACAGTGATATGATGTAACGAATTTTATCTTTTTCTTTTTTTCTTTTCTGATTAACTTTCATGTTGGTTACTTCTTTTTAATCTCAATAAAGCATATTTTAAAAAGGATGGTGCAGTATGTAGTATAGTGTCACTTGGAGGGTCCACATGTTCCCCATCTTTATTCTGAATAATTCATCTGCAAAGTGGGTTGATGGGAAGTTCACCAGGCGCTGCTAATCCATTTGGTTCCAAGACAATGGAGAATGGTGCCGAAGAATGGTGCTCTTCTTCTTCTTTGGTGATCACTCATAGCCGAATAAGATTGTCTTCCATAAACACAGTTTTAACAATGAGTCTGTAAGTGACTGTGGAGGCCAGTTCTGGATCCACACATTCTTCCACAGTGGGGACATAGGTTTTCGGGCAGGAGTTGATCATGGTGAGGGTTTGCCAAGCGTGCCTTCCTCTTAGCACGCTTCTCCCTTTCATACTGAGTTCAAGCGTCTTCAAAGTCCAAGATACCTTTGGTAAAGGCCATTCTCCAATTGGAGCGCTTGCAGCCAAGTGTTTCCCCATTGTTGGTGTTTATACTACATTTTAAAAGATTTGCCTTGAGACAGTCTTTAAACCTCTTTTGTTGACCACCAGCATTACGCTTTCCATTTTAAAGCTTGGAATAGAGTAGTTGCTTTGGAAGATGATCATCAGGTATCCGCACAACATGACCAGTCCAACGAAGTGGATGTTGAAGAATCATTGCTCCAACACTGGTGATCTTTGCTTCTTCCAGTACACTGGTATTAGTTTGCCTGTCTTTCCAAGGGATGTGTAAAAAATTTCGGAGATACCATTGATGAAATCTTTCGAGGAGTTGGAGATGGCGTTTATAAGTGGTCAATGTTTCACAAGCATACAGTAAGGTTGGTAGTACAATAGCTGTGTAAACAAGTATTTTGGTTTCCCTGCAAATGTCCAGGTCCTCAAACACTCTGTGAGAAAGCTGCACTCACAGAGCTCAGGCGATGCTGGATTTCAGCATCAATGTCGAATGATAACACTGAACCCCTGGTATTCAGAGATCAAGGAAGGGGTGTAGCTTGATGATGAAAGTTCATGTTTTGTGTGCAAAATGGCTCAAGTTTCACTCACTTCCCAGCATCCTCAAGAAGGGCTGAGGAAGCCATTGGTTGGAAACCCTGGAGAGCTGATGCCAGTCATTTTTGACTGGACCAAAAGGCTCTTCCTGTCACCAGCATTATTAGTGCACTTGGGAAAAGGACAAACTGCCTTTGTTCTCCAAATTGTTTCATAAGTGCATGAAAAGATGGCAGTTTGGTTTTCCCCAGTCATGTAATGCCACAAAAGTTTTGCAGTTGACTTTGTGTTAACTATTGCATTTAGTATTTAACCTTCTTTTTAAAAAGATAGGGGAAAAAATGAAGCTTTGAATAAATCATCAGAGAGTTGCAAAGCTCCATTAAACACATTTATAGCATATTTTTTTAAAATCAGAATAACACAAGGTCCATTAAGCATCCCATGAATCCTGTTATTGATTTGTTGCATTGTTCCCTAGCTCTCAGCTATTTTTACTATAAAGATAATACTCCTTCTTTCAAGAAGTGTTTTCACTTCTATCGAGTTTGTTTATGAGAGTGTCTTTCTTAAGAAGGCATTCAAACAGCCATAATAGTTGCACCAGTCAATTGCAATTTTAATGCATTTTCTGCTTCAGTCAGAAGTAGCATCAAATAGTGCTAGGCTAGCTATGGCAGAATGTCTGTGAAGCAAAAGTAAAATGCCACATTATTTTGCTTAAAGTTAAATGTTTGAGGATAAGATACTAGCATTGAATTTTGAACTCTTGGATACTATCTGAAGCAGATATGGGGAACCTATGCATTCCCCTGTGTTATTGGACTGCTGTTGTTGTTCAGTCGTTCAGTCGTGTCCGACTCTTCGTGACCCCATGGACCAGAGCACGCCAGGCACGCCTATCCTTCACTGCCTCTCGCAGTTTTGCCAAACTCATGTTAGTAGCTCCGAGAACACTGTCCAACATCTCATCCTCTGTCGTCCCCTTCTCCTTGTGCCCTCCATCTTTCCCAACATCAGGGTCTTTTCTAGGGAATCTTCTCTTCCCATGAGGTGGCCAAAGTACTGGAGCCTCAACTTCAGGATCTGTCCTTCTAGTGAGCACTCAGGGCTGATTTCTTTGAGAATGGATAGGGTTGATCTTCTTGCAGTCCATGGGACTCTTAAGAGTCTTCTCCAGCACCATAATTCAAAAGCATCAATTCTTCGGCGATCAGCCTTCTTTATGGTCCAGCTCTCACTTCTGTACATTACTACTGGGCAAACCATAGCTTTAACTATACGGACCTTTGTTGGCAAGGAGATGTCTTTGCTTTTTAAGATGCTGTCTAGGTTTGTCATTGCTTTTCTCCCAAGAAGCAGGCATCTTCTAATTTCGTGACTGCTGTCACCATCTGCAGTGATCATGGAACCCAAGAAAGTGAAATCTCTCACTGCCTCCATTTCTTCCCCTTCTATTTGCCAGGAGGTGATGGGACCAGTGGCCATGATCTTAGTTTTTTTGATGTTGAGCTTCAGACCATATTTTGCGCTCTCCTCTTTCACCCTCATTAAAAGGTTCTTTAATTCCTCCTCACTTTCTGCCATCAAGGTAGTATCATCAGCATATCTGAGGTTGTTGATATTTTTTTTCCGGCAACCAGTGCTATTTTTCTTGTAAAAGGGGTGGTGGAACTCATCACAAAAACCTCCCTCTACAAATTAACTATGATAAAAACCAAGGTCACTCTACTTGGCAAGAGAACTACCAAGTCTAGGTCGACTGTAGATGGTCACAGCCTAGAGCAAGTACCCAGATTAAAATATATAGGATTACTTATTGATGGGAAGACATTATGGAAACTCTGTCTAGAAGTAATTAAAGCTAATATCTGGCCACTCTACTTTGCAAGCTATATAGGTTCTTCCATTCAAAGGGAGGGCAGTTAATCAACCCATCTATTAAGATCTTTGTCTCTAAAATCAATTCCCAAATGCTCTAAGGCAGGTGAAGGCAAACTAGGCTCTCCAGATGTTTTGGGACTACAACTACCATCATCCCTAGCTAACAGGACCAGTGGTCAGGGATGATGGGAGTTGTAGTCCCAAAACATCTGGAGGGCCGAATTTGCCTATGCCTTCTCTACAAGGTAGAGATATAGGGAATTGGTGTTAAATCTGAAATAGAGCTCCTACAAAATAAATTTATGAGGCAGATTTTGGGGCTTCCATGTGGGACACCGGCAGCCCACCTCAGAGCTGAGTTGGGCCTTCCCTTGTTAGCTGCCAGAATTGATCTCTAGCCTATCTGAGATACTGGCACAGGCCAAATGCCTTCAAGGATCATACTCTTACTAAGCTCTGCTGGTTAGAGCAACTAAGGGCAGAGGGCTAGGCACAAAGATGCCAAAACAAGCTTAGGGCTTATAATCTTCAAATGGAGAACTACTTAGTCCTTAGCTCACGTGACCTTAGAAATTGGATTTTTGATCAGGAGGCCAACCAAGACAGAGCATCCATCATTGTCACCCACTTGGTACCCTCCAATTAAGACCAATCACACAAGGCCCCGTTACCTTGAGACTCTGACCTTCCCACAACTACACAGGGCCTTTGTAGAACTATGATTCCAACAGATGCCCTCAGCATATTTAGAGGGGAGATATTGCGGAAGTCCCCTTATGGATCACAAATTTATATATGGATACAATCAGGTAGAGGACTTTACACACAATCTGCTGATTTGACCCCTGTGTACAATGCCCAGAGGAAAATTCTTAATTGGCTTCCAGATCAATCCACACAAGAAGTGACAGTTGAACTCCTAGCAGATAAACATATATACATTCAGTGCTTACCCCCCCCCAAAAAAAATGTTTAGGGGAACTCTCATTTTCCTACTCATATTGAAATATTGCCCCTCAATGAGGCCAAACTTAGATTCACAAAATATTTAGGGGTATGCGTATCCCTGCATCCTCCCCCCCCAAAAAAAAGCACTGTATATATTATACACGTGGTAGCCAAATTTGCGCTGGCAGCCAATAAGCTCTGTTCCAGCTTTGTGAATGCACTCCAATCTTAATGTTGTAAATTTCTTTTATATTGTAAACTGCTACAGGTTACATTGTATGATTTTAGATGAAACTTTCCCTTTTATTCTCTCTCGTCCATTGTAAAGGCCTTTGGATATATGCAATAAAACCGACTGACTGACTGAAATGCATATAAAAAGGGGGTATCAACATCCAGATGATTTATTTTGCTTCTGGTCTGTTTTAATATTTGACGGCAAAATATTTTTTTTCGGGAAAATGCCATGAGCACGGCTCTTGACCTGCATGGCACAAGACATGAGCCCCTAATAATAATAATAATAATAATAATAATAATAATAATAATAATAATAAATTTGTATACCACCCTATAACCACAGGGCTCAGGGTAGTTACAACATAAAATCACAATTTTTAAAAAAAACACAAAATACAAAATAAGCTAAAAGCAAAAGCAAGCCAATAACTTATCCTTGTAAGTGTTCCAAACATAGTCCAACCCATCTAAATGCATTTACCATAAACATTGTCCATTACGTGCACAATGTTTGCATGCCAGCAACAAGCCCACTGGGGCCATGGACCACTGGTCTTCTATCAATGCACCCAGAAGGCGCAGTGATGGATGTGAATGGCCCCACACATTGATTGCACAAGCCCTCATTCAACTGTGGCTGAGGAGCAGTCATACTTCATTTACCCCTCTACCTGACATTATGAAAGCAATGGGAACAAAACTGTCTAAAACAATGTGGGCCGCTCTGCTCTTTCCTTCTGCAGGTGCATCACAATGAGTCCATCAGCAGCCAATACATCTTTTTTTTTATTTTTCTCACAACAAAGTGAATTAGATTCTACCACAGGCTTCCTCAGCCTCGTCTCTCCAGATGTTTTTGGCCTACAACTCCCATGATCCCTAGATAGCAGGACCAGTGGTCAGGGATGATGGGAATTGTAGCCTCAAAACATCTGGAGGCCCGAGGTTGAGGAAGCCTGTTCTACCAGTTAGGAAAGCTCTCTACGTGAGATGTACACTTCAAGAATTGCTTTACAGTGGTACCTTGGTCCTCACACGCCTTGGTACTCAAACAACTTGGAACCCAAACAATGCAAACTCGGAAGTGAGTGTTCCGGTTTGCAGACTTTTTTTCAGAAGCCGAACGTGCTCCATTTTGAGTGTTACGCTTCCAATTTGAGTGCCACACTTCCATTTTGAGTGTTATGCTGAGGCCTGTCTGTTTTTGCTATTTATTTTGCATTTTTGTTTTTGCGGCTCTTTTTTGTTTGTTTTTGTGACTGTGTGGAACCCAGTTCAGCCACTGATTGACTGATTGTGTGACTGCAGTACATGGTTTATTGCTTTCATTTTATGGATCAATGGTCTCGTTAGATAGTAAAATTCACGTTAAATTGCTGTTTTAGGGGTTGTTTTTAAGAGTCTGGAACGGATTAATCCGTTTTGCCTTACTTTCTGTGGTAAATCACACCTAGGTTTTGGAATGCTTTGGTTTCGGAACAGACTTCCGGAACGGATTAAGTTTGAGAACCAAGGTACCACAGTATTTTGGGACATTGCTACTACCCTGTAAATTAAGAGAGCTCATTTGTTTCCACTGACAGCATTTGGAATGGGGTTCACCGTGCTTAACATGCAAGAAAAGTATCTCAGAGCAAACATCCGATCCCATTTGTGTTTATGGGATATTAAGCTCTCTTTGCAAGCGCCTCAGGCTTCACCCTGGCTTCTAATACGCAGCTTAGCTACTTTTCCAAAGCATGTAAATTAGCTGCCAGTTCAGCGGAATAAGGAGACCTGCCTCCATTTGAAGGCATTGCATTTCATATTACCTGAAAGCTTTTCTCTAGGTATCAAGCTGAGGTGTCTTATCCATATATGCAAGTGATCGCTACCTAGTGCACTCATTGATGGATGAACTTCATCTTCAAATTTCCCAAGTCTTCAAACGAGAAACGCACACATCTGAAAGAATTCAACCATGGTGTTTTTAGGGCTGCTAAAATGTAAATAAATGACAACACACACACACTTGAGGCACATTAGCTACAAAGGGGCATTTTCAGGTTTCCAGTGTAGGAATTTAAAGGGAGCTGGAAATCTGACAGGTCGATTGGGCTGATCGCTGCCATTTCAGATTAGTGTGGTTATACATGGGACGTGGGTGGCACTGTGGGTTAAACCACAGAGCCTAGGGCTTGCTGATCAGAAGGTCGGTGGTTCGAATCCCTGCGATGGGGTGAGCTCCTGGTGCTCGGTCCCAGCTCCTGCCCACCTAGCAGTTCAAAAGCACATCAAAGTGCAAGTAGATAACTAGGTACCACTCCAGTGGGAAGGTAAAAGGCGTTTCCGTGCGCTGCTCTGGTTCACCAGAAGGGGCTTAGTCATGCTGGCCACATGACCCGGAAGCTGCACACTGGCTCCCTCGGCCAGTAACATGAGATGAGCGCAGCAACCCCAGAGTCGGACACAACTGGACGTAATGGTCAGGGGTCCCTTTACCTTTTCCATGGGATATCTGAGTTGGTACAGCATGAGACTATTAACCTCAGGGAGGGTCATGGGTATGAGCCCCACATTGGGCGAAAGAGGGGTTGGACTAGAGGACACTTGGTGCCCCTTCCAACTCTACAGTTCTATGATGGCAGGCCTCCCGTTTCTGCAGTTTGATGTGCAATCTAAATGGGGCAGGACTGTAGCTCAGTGGTAGAGCTTCTGCCTTGCTGGCCAAAGGTCCCAGGTTCAGCCTTTGCAACAAAGTTAAAAGACCCCTGGACGGTTAAGTCAAGTCAAAGACGACTATGGGGTTGTGGTGATCATCTCGCTTTCAGGCCGAGGAGCCAGCATTTGTCTGCAGACAGCTTTCTGGATCATACGGCCAGCGTGACTGAAGTGCTTCTGGTGCAACAAAACACCATGATGGAAACCAGAGCAGTGCACGGAAATGCCATTTACCTTCCCATTGCAGCGGTACCTATTTATCGACTTGCACTGGTGTGCTTTCGAACTGCTAGGTTGGCAGGAGCTGGGATAGAGCAACGGGAGCTCACCCCGTCAAAGGGATTTGAACCGCTGACCTTCTGATCAGCAAGCCCAAGAGGCTCAGTGATTTAGACCACCCGCATTGAGCTAGTTGGGTCAGTGGTATGACTCAGTATGAAGGCTGCTTTCTGGTGTGCCACTTTGTGTTGGCTCTGTTGTAACAGAATGGCAACGGAGGTATCGGTCGTGGTGATAAATCTCTTATTATTCACTCAGTCTTCTGATTCACTTCATCAAATAGCAATTTGTCATATTATTGTCACTTGGTTTGAATTGACTTATCTTGAAACAGCTTAATGGAACATAAATATGAAGATGGGCGTATCCCCCCCCCCCGTTGAGAAATAATGATTCCGTACGTTTATGACAAATGCGTTGAGGGGAATGAAGGATAGTGTAAATAAATTGTGTGATAAATGTTTATTTTAGCCTTTCCAGGAACAAAAGCAAGGAATTCATAAAATGTGATGAAGAGGCAGTAAGGGGGCATTAAAAAAATTCACCCCACCTGTTCAACACTCAAAAGACAACATCAAATTCAGCACTTATACCTATATTTCTACAGATACCTACGGAGAAGATCCATTTAAGAAGTGACTGTGCCAAAAGGAATAATTGTGAAAATATTTTTTTGGGGGGGAGGGAGGGGGAATTTTGTCCTTGCTCAGGGCAACATATTACCAATTATTACATCATTCCCATAACTGATTTGTTAGCACCTATATAATTGTTTATGGAACAGTGCAAGTGGCTATTTCCCTTCTACTCATGGTTCTTGAAATTTATCCTAATGGATAGTGTGTGTGTGTGTGTGTGTGTGTGTGTATATATATATATATATATATATATATATATATATATATATGTACTTTACACTAGAAGTATCAGCAATCAACCACAGCTGGACAAAATTCTTCCCTCTGTTGATTCAGGGTAACTGAAACATACAGTTCTTATACAGGTAGGTAGTCGTGTTGGTCTGCCAAAGTCAAAACAAAATAAAAAATAAAAAAAATTCCTTCCAGTAGCACCTTGTTGTTGTTCAGTCATTCAGTCGTGTCCGACTCTTCGTGACCCCATGGACCAGAGCACGCCAGGCACGCCTATCCTTCACTGCCTCTCGCAGTTTGGCCAAACTCATGTTAGTAGCTTCAAGAACACTGTCCAGCCATCTCATCCTCTGTCGTCCCCTTCTCCTTGTGCCCTCCATCTTTCCCAACATCAGGGTCTTTTCTAGGGAGTCTTCTCTTCTCAAGAGGTGGCCAAAGTACTGGAGCCTCAACTTCAGGATCTGTCCTTCTAGTGAGCACTCAGGGCTGATTTCTTTAAGAATGGATAGGTTTGATCCTTTTGCAGTCCATGGGACTCTCAAGAGTCTCCTCCTTAGCACCTTAGAGACCAACTAAGTTTGTTCTTGGTATGAGTGTGCATACACACGAAAGCTCATACCAAGAACAAACTTAGTTGGTCTCTAAGGTGCTACTGGAAGGAATATTTTTTATTTTCTTTTGAATACAGTTCTTAACTTCTTCTCCTTTCCTTAGGGCAGATAGCAGACCCTCCTGACCACCAAGCACTAATTCTATGATACAGAATACAGGTGATTTATTAATGGGCTGTAAGCCAAATTCAGCCTGAACATTCAGTTTTGTATCTCTCTCTGCACACATGGATGTATGATGAAACCCAACAAATGTTGTCTCCACCAGAGCCAGCTGGTCACTTGGTCTTTTGTGATGACTGCCCAAAGAGTCCATAACATGAGGGAGCAGTATAATGGGATCTCTGCTCTTCCTCAATCAATCAATCAAGAAATCCAGAAAATATTGGCTAGTAATTATGTAGGTAGTACTCATCTAGGTAGATGAGTAGAAATGTTAGCCATGGTGTGTACTCTCTGTTAGGATGACTGGGTGGTTGAATGACCTGTCTGATCTTGTGTAAGCTGCTATTTTCTTTGGGAGGAAAGACTGCTCCTGGTCACTGATACAAATCATTGCTTGAGGGCTATGGGAGAGGACTACAGTGTGTGGTTGAGATTAAACACCCCCATCTCAACCTTTCCATTCGGATGCTTCTCATAAACTGTGACTCATACTTTTAAAATCATGCATATTCATTTAATGCAAGCAATGTACATGGTGTCCGTTTTGTTCCTTAGTCAGGGTATCAGAAAAGAATCTAAAGTGAAGTAAAGAAGGTTCCATTCTGATTTCAAATTTGCAATTGCCCAAGACATGGCATTCAGGAATGTATTTATGGTTGTTAGGAAATAAGGTATCATTTATGAGTAGTGTTAACATGAAGGGAAGTATCACCCAGTGGCTAATCAGCTGGTCTTGGGATCTCAGGGGCATTATGTAACTACTGATCAGATGAAATATTCCAGCCCACTGAAAATGCAGATTTAATGAAGGATACCATTTCAGTTGTATTAGCAAAAGAACCTCTCTTGAATAGATGCTACACAAATGGATTTGAGCAGTCAGCTACATTTAGGCAGGGAAGATTTTTTTTCCACCCTCTTTTTGTTCACACTTTCATTTGAAGTGTATTTTTCCTTCCAATCATTTCTCGCCATCTCTTCTGCCTTTCTGAAAACATATGACAGAAAATTATTCTCCTTCCATAAGGAAGGAAGGAAAGAAAGAAAGAAAAAAAGAAATTTCTAGAAACACTGCGTTGAACAAAGCTTGCTTTCAACTTCAGGAAAGGGAAGAAAAAACTCAGGACTGGAGCAAAAATTGGCTTGCATGAACAAATACATCATTGCAAAACCAGCTCAGATTATCAGATTAAACAGAGAAGCCTATTCAAGCAAGATAGGGTAAAAAAAATAAAAAAATACATAACTTTGTAAGCCAATTGTTCAAGGACACTCTAAGTCTAAGGGAATGATTGCTCAAAATGAAATCTGTCCCCCTTCCCCTTTTCTACGGAATTTTATTTTATTTTTAAATTAAATTAAGGTTGAAACAAATCAGGCAACACAAAGCAGTACAAGAAGATAACGAAGACTGTAACCCTATACATGTGTGTAACAGAGCAATCCATAGCACAATATGATACTGCAGGCATTTCCCTCTACTTAGGAATTGGTCAGTCCTGTTAGATTCCGCTAGCACAGGAACTCCACCTTCTGCAGAAGTCTCCACTGTGTTCACTCAGAGTGCTGATGGGTTGAAACTACCACTAGCAGTATCCCTGCCAGTGGTAGCCTGCATAAACCACTGAAGGGGAATGGCTAAGAACATAAGAATAGTCTGCTGGACCAGTCCAATGGCAACTTGTTCTCACAGTCGCCAACCAGATGCTTGTGGGAAACCAGAGAGCAGAGCAGGAGCACTAGAATCATAGAATCATAGAGTTGGAAGAGACCACAAGGGCCATCCAGTCCAACCCCCTGCCAAGCAGGAAACCGTTAGGTCCAGTCGCGGACAACTCTGGGGTTGCAGCACTCATCTTGCTCTATAGGCCGAGGGAGCCGGCGTTTGTCCACAGACAGCTTCCGGGTCATGTGGCCAGCACGACTAAGCCACTTCTAGTGAACCAGAGCAGAGCACGGAAATGCCTTTACTTTACCTTACTGCTGGAGTGGTACCTATTTATCTACTTGCACTTTGACGTGCTTTCGAACTGCTAGGTTGGCAGGAGCTTGGACCAAGCAATGGGAGCTCACCCCGTCGTGGGGATTCGAACCGCTGACCTTTTGATCAGCAAGCCCTAGGCTCTGTGGTTTAACCCACAGTGCCACCCGTGTCCCTAATTTCTGAAATACTACACTGAATTGGTTCTCAGATCATTATCAGGAAGTCACTGTGTCAAGCAGAATATCCAATGGCAGAAAAGAAACAGTACAATAAGAATAATAGTGGAATTTCCTATGGTGGTCCTAAATTGTCACAAACGGTTGCCTAGTGTGAAATTTTGAATTAGGAAGCATTAGGGACTCCTCCAATGACTGCTTGTGCACAGTGTGTTTAGCATCAGAATCCTCTTCATGCACCAATTGAAAGAGGGGTATGCAAAATACCCTCTTGTGATTGGTAGGCAATATTAAGCCTCTTGATTGGTCAGACCTAGTATAAACATTAGGGGGCTATTCTTCTGTCCTTGCTCTGTCAACCGTGAAGGACCTTCTCCCAGCTTCATACTGCAAGGACTGTGGCTCCAGACCTAAATATGGCATGGTTTCACAAGGCCCAGCCAAGCCCTGACAGGGGGTTCTTGCTGATGTGAATATTTTTTTTAAGCAAAAAGAGTTTTGATGACTACTGACATTTCTGAAGGAGTTTATGAATATCCCATATGTGAACTGGACCATACATTGCCATTTTTTGTTTATACACTGTGAAGCGAGAATGGGGAGTTTTTGCCCTTCTGGATGTTGTCAGACTGCAACTCATTCTCAGTATTGACCAGGGGTCAGCAAACTTTTTCAGCAGGGGGCTAGTCCACTGTCCCTCAGACTTTCTGGGGGGGGGGCAGACTATATTTTGAAGGGGGGGAAATGAACAGATTCCTATGCCCCACAAATAACCCAGAGATGCATTTTAAATAAAAGCACACATTCTACTCATGTAAAAACACGCTGATTCCCGGACCGTCCGTGGGCCGGATTTAGATGGCAATTGGGCAGGATCTTAGTTTTCTACCCACGGTATTGACCATCAACCATGCCAGTTAGGACTGATGGGAGACATAATTAAGCAACATCCATGGGGTTGCCCACTCCCACTCTAAAAGATACCTGGACCTTTTTAGAAGAGATTAGAGTATTTCAGAGAACACCCCCCCCCCATTATTTTATTAGCTAGAGCAATTTGCAGTCTGCATAAATAGGTGCTGCTCACAGCCTTAATGGTTTGTTTGAGTGCATGGATTTCTGCTGAAGAAACACTGTTCCCTAGATTAGATTTTCATGGTGGAAAGAATTTGAAGGGTATTTGACTTTAAAACTCTGGGTGAGTACATCTGGTACTTTAACCATCCATTTGGACTCTTAATAGTAACTGCTAACACCTGAGATGATAAATTAGCAGGTGTCTTTCAAGCTGTTTCTTCACTTCAAGCCTCATTTACTTCAACCTATTCGCTGTAAAAACAAACAATGCACAATTAAAAAGGGATCCCAGCCATACCCAAAAATACACAAAGGCTTCTTATTAGGGATGCATGAGGCAAGCAGAATGTATTATGGGTAGAGAAGGTAATGATCCAAGTTAAAGAAATATGAACAGGGGGGATGGAGAGATACAATGACTTGGCTTGTCAACAGGTATTAAAAGCAGTCCCATCACAATGCAAACTTGGCTCTGTTGCAAAATGGTGTCCATTCTCTTTTGAGAGCTGTGTGGGAATGAGAGAGTTCAGCTCCCCACACATAGTATCCCGCAAGGGGGAATCCTTAAGTTAAATTCAAATTGTAATTTAATGCCTTAATCCACAATTTTACATCTCTGCGATGGCATGCAAATATTTGAATATTTGGAATCTATTTTCAGTGCTTTCAAGGAAATGTTTTGTGGCAGGATCAAAGTCTTAATACTCATAAATTTTGAAGCTAAAATACACAGCCAATCTCTTCATGTGCACAAGCCCTCTCTGTCCTCTCAGATAATTGTGAATTGGATCAGTGCAAGGTGCAAACAACACGGATCTATTTGTGCACAGATTAAGTTTGAGACCCAAGGTACTACTGTACATTGCAATACGAATTCTATGGAGAACGTATCCTGAGTATCTCATGAAGCGCTATATATAATAATTACAACAGTTTTTTTCCATGGCTTCATCCAGTCTCATCATGGTTCAAAAAGTCATACTCCCACAGAGAGTGGCAGGTGACTGGTTCTGCTCACATGGTTCTGGATTTCAAATCTTAACATGGTGGCTTCCAAAACATGAAATGTCCCATGGTAAGATTTCAAATCTGCATTTCTTTTTTACTGAATTGCAGAGGCAAGAATCAGTACCTGTGTCCAAATTGCTAGCATCATTTATTACACAAGAGTCATGGATCCCATCCTCCTGATTCTCACCCCACCCAGGGTCCCATTTTGGGGTGCAGTGTATCCTGGTGAAGAGGAAGCCATCAGGAAGACAGCAAAAAGCTAACAATGTGTTCCTTACATTACCAGCCATTCTGAGTCCCAGAAAGGAGTGCAATAGAGACAGGGACTGTGTCTTAATTCCCCAAGGAATTGCTCTATAGCAGCACAACAGCCTGAAGCATGGGGACTTTTTGGATTTGAAATCCATCTTCCAGGTCAAATTGGAACACTTCATTTTTAAGTGGCAGATGCTGACTGGAAGAAGAGATACAGGAATTATGGCTGGAGGATGGGAAAGCTCAGTAATTGACTTGACCACTTTAGCTTGTTTGGCTCACGGCATTTTTTCATCCCTCGCTACCTGTGCCAAGAAAACATCTATTGTAGACGAAAACAATCTGTCGGCAAAAAAAGGTGGGAGGGAGACCCCTTGTTAAATTTTATTCCTTGGGTCCATTGTTACTGGAAGCATTCGGCCTTTAAACACTTTTGCCATTTTCCCTCCCAGTTTCTTTCAACCGTAACTAGGACTGTACAACTTTGGAGCTGTCTGCATTTGTCTTGAGCACTGAGAACATAAATCAAAGCTCCACCGGTCCATCTTCACCAGTCAGTAGAAGAGAAAACACTGTCTGAATCCTAAAGCTTCTTCTTGTTTAACAACCCCCTGAGATTGACGATCAAGAAAAGAAGTTTGGCAACTTCAGTCTCCTCGATAAGCTGAACGTCAGGTTTCCACCAGCATTCTCCAAAACATTACCCGGGATTTAGATGGGGGCAGGGGACAGTTAAGATAATATTAAAACTTCCTAGTGGGCTTTTCACATTTCTAAGGTGCCATCAAATTTCATTCAAAGAGAATAGCTCAAAGATCGACGAGTGGTCTCACTGATGCCCAATTAGAATTGCTACTGAAATTTTGTCCTGTCCCCTCCAAATTTGAAGAAAATCCAGGGAGCTCTCAGTTGGAATGCTGGTGGCATTTGTGGGAAGCCAAAATTACTGAATAATGTTAGCAAAAACTCTCATTTGCAAAAAAAATATTGTTGTTGTTGTTGTTGTTCAGTCGTTCAGTCATGTCCGACTCTTCGTGACCCCATGGACCAGAGCACGCCAGGCACGCCTATCCTTCACTGCCTCCTGCAGTTTGGCCAAACTCATGTTAGTAGCTTCAAGAACACTGTCCAACCATCTCATCCTCTGTCGTCCCCTTCTCCTTGTGCCCTCCATCTTTCCCAACATCAGGGTCTTTTCTAGGGAGTCTTCTCTTCTCATGAGGTGGCCAAAGTACTGGAGCCTCAACTTCAGGATCTGTCCTTCTAGTGAGCACTCAGGGCTGATTTCTTTGAGAATGGAGAGGTTTGATCTTCTTGCAGTCCATGGGACTCTCAAGAGTCTCCTCCAGCACCAGAATTCAAAAGCATCAATTCTTCGGTGATCAGCCTTCTTTTTGGTCCAGCTCTCACTTCCGTACATTACTACTGGGAAAACCATAGCTTTAACTATACGGACCTTTGTTGGCAAGGTGATGTCTTTGCTTTTTAAGATGCTGTCTAGGTTTGTCATTGCTTTTCTCCCAGGAAGCAGGTGTCTTCTAATTTCGTGACTGCTGTCACCATCTGCAGTGATCATGGAACCCAAGAAAGTGAAATCTCTCACTGCCTCCATTTCTTCCCCTTCTATTTCCCAGGAGGTGATGGAACCAGTGGCCATGATCTTAGTTTTTTTATGTTGAGCTTCTGACCATATTTTGCGCTCTCCTCTTTCACCCTCATTAAAAGGTTCTTTAATTCCTCCTCACTTTCTGCCATCAAGGTAGTATCAAGGTAGTATTTTTGAAAGAAACTTCAAATTATTCTGATGATATTGACAAGGTTTCTCAGTCACCAATCCTTCTCAGCAATAGCAACCTGGTTTGGGATAGCACTTCTTCTTTAGTTAAGGCTGGTATCAACATTGTACAGTTTTAGGCACCCCTTGAAGATAGGCTTTTGAAGGTTGTGATATTGGCTGCTGAGGTCAGAAATCTACAGAGTATTGCTGTTACGTGATGTTGTCTATTGTGTTTTATGGATGGCATCTTCTGAAGAAGGGCGAGTTCCAAGTTAAAAGGTTATGGAGCAGTTATAATGTACCAAACGTGTATGGTCAGTTTCTTTGAAAGCAGAAATATCTTTGAAAATAACACAGTGTTGCACTTCCTTCCCAATGGCCATTGATTGAACCATGTCAGTAGCCATTTCCAGCCATTAAACCCCTTCATAAGATAACGACGAGAGGGCAGAGTGGTGTGTCCCATTTTGACACTTGAGATGAAATAGGAAGTGCTGCCATGCTGCTGCCCCCTGCCTCTGCGAGATCTCACTGGAAATCAGTGCCACTTCTGCACCGGTGGCAAAGGTGGTAGGGAACCCATGGGGGTGCTACCTTGGGGGCTTCTGGTGCCAGACCTTGTGGCTTCACCCCGCCTAATGAGGATGAGCCAACAGTGATGAGCAGGACACCTCATCTCCCACTGCCTGCTTTCATGAAGCCTACTTGGAGGAAGAGGGACGCGGGTGGCGCTGTGGTCTAAACCAAGGAGCCTAGGGCTTGCTGATCAGAAGGTCGGTGGTTCGAATCCCTGCAACGGGGTGAGCTCCCATTGTTCGGTCCCTGCTCCTGCCCATCTAGCAGTTAGAAAGCACATCAAAGTGCAAGTAGATAAATAGGTACCACTCTGGCGGGAAGGTAAACGCTGTTTCCGTGCGCTGCTCTGGTTCACCAGAAGCGGCTTAGTCATGCTGGCCACATGACCCGGAAGCTGTCTGCGGACAAACACCTGCTCCCTTGGCCTATAGAGCGAGATGAGCACCGCAACCCCAGAGTCGTCCATGACTGGACCTAACTTACCTTTACCTTTACTTGGAGGAAGGGTAAAGTGGCGGCAAAGTTGCCATGATGCGAAAACACTGGTAGGAGTGTTTGATTAGCTCCACCAGTACATTTGCACTGCACCAACCTTGCTGCCATGGTCAGTATGCTGCAGCCATGTGGACAACAACAAAGTCTCACTAATAATAATAATAATAATAATAATAATAATAATAATAATAATAATAATAATAATTTATTTGTACCCCACCCATCTGGCTGAGTTTCCCCAGCCACTCTGGGCGGCTCCCAATCAAGTGTTAAAACAATAAAATATTAAATATTAAAAGCTTCCCTGAGCTGCCAACTACTGCTGTGATGAGCCCATTGGGCTGTCCCCTTTGTCACATCCTCACTGCGGTCTGCACCAACCTCCATGCATGAGGGTTGGAATGCCTATAGTAGTGAGCTTTCTCTGCCCAAGTAGGGCACAATCAGGATGGCGGGCTCCCCGCTGCAAACAATAGCCCTCATTTCATTGAGGGATGCAGCAACTGGAATGGTAGAAGGGGCAGGGGCAGCGTGCTGCTTCCTGCTCTACCCCTTATGTGACTGAAGAGGCCTAATAAGTACGAACATATTGACTAAGATGGGAAGATTGTAAACTGATCAAGTGACAACCCCCCTTGCAAATTGGCCATGTGAATCCTCAAGCAGACCATTGTAAAAAGCCAAGCTGCAGTTTACAATCTGTGATTTCTTTCTTTCTTTTTTTGCTGTGCTTTGTTTTCCCCTTAGGAAAGATAATTGCTTTGAAAGCAATTATTAAATTATTGCAATGTTACAAAAAAAAGCACCACACAATTAACTTGCAGGGGAAAGTTGGCACAGGGAAAAAAAATTAGTCAATTGGATCTCTAATTGTTGTGTTGGTGAGACAGCGTGTATGTCAACTGCATAGCCTGAAGTCTTGGAACAGAACTGTACCCTTTCCAAACACATTCACAAGTGCTAAGTAATCAACTGCTTTCGCTGGAGACTCAAAATAAGCAAGGAAAACAAATAAGCAAGCAGTTTTAGACCAACTGCAAGAGTGCAAAGACGTGCAAAGACGTGCCAAGAAGTGTTGTGTCCTGATAGTTGCAGCTCATTCCCTCGTTTGCATTAAGAAATTTGTCCCTATAGGGTTTCCATAGTCTGGTCCATAGGCTTCCCAGGATGCTTAGGCAGCAGTGGCTGAAGGATGGACAAGCACAGGAGTCATAGAAAAGGAGATAATAATTTTTTGTAGGCATTGAATTGGGCTGAATAAGGCCTATCAGCCAAGCTATTTATTCATTATACTACAGTTATTTAGAGAGGCCCACACACTGCATATTGGATTGAGAAGTGTGAATTAGGTGGTTTCTTATTAAAATGCAAACAGACTCAATGTTCTCCCCCGTCCCTACTTCTGAGTAAACCTGCATGTGTTTGCACTGTGCTTCTATGGTCTGGGGGGGGGGGGAGACTTCGGTGTATAGAGTATTATTGCCTATATGGATAATCGGTTTAATTAACACAACAACTCCCTGGTTTTTCTTTCCCCCTTAACTATCAGATAGAGTTTCAAAGCAAAACTATCAGATTTCCGTTTCAAAGGAAGGCTACTCGGCACTAAGACACACCTTTTCTATGCAGTCATAAAAGTTGCAATGTCAAATCTGAGACATTATCTCTTTTCTATGGCAACAGGCATGTATCAATGCGAGGAAATTAGGCTTTCCTGGCAGGATCAAGCAGCAAGAGAAGCAAAAATATGAGCTGATGGAAAAGGCTCTCATCCTGATGCAAATTGCTTCAGTAATAAGCAAGACAAAAAGGGGAAGGAAGCCTAACTGCTGGGATAGTAAATTGTTTGTTGTTGAGGATTTTTGCTGGTTTGCCTGTTGTGACAGTTCCCTATGTGAATGAAGCCACGTGACTTCATGTCTCCTTTGTATTGTTTCCCTGCTATATAAAGAAAAGCAGCAATTTTGACTTGTGCCGATGTCCACATCACACATTTCCATAGTCAAATGTATAATTGTGTGCTAGATCTTCTGCGGTGCAGCTGCAAAAGAGAAACAATTATGGCTTTCCCATTGCCCATTGTAGTTAACGTGACTAAAAGCATGAGAAAAGCATGCTGGATCAGGCCATTGCCCCATCTAGTTGAGCATGCAGGTCTCACCGAGACCCTACCTGCTCGTAGGGTGCGTATGGCCCTGTGGTCTAAACCACTGAGCCTCTTGGGCTTGCCGATCAGAAGATTGGCTGTTCGAATCCCCATGATGGGGTAAGCTCCCATTGCTCTGTCCCAGCTCCTGCCAACCCAGCAGTTCGAAAGCATGCCAGTGCAAGTAAATAAATAGGTACCACTGCGACGGGAAGGTAAACAGCATTTCTGTCCACTCTGGCTTCCATCATTGTGTTCCGTTGTGCCAGAAGTGGTTTAGTCCTGCTGGCCACATGACCCGGAAAGCTGTCTGCGGACAAACGCCAGCTTGTTCAGTTGTGTCCGACTCTTCATGACCCCGTGGACCAGAGCACGCCAGGCACCCCTATCCTCCACTGCCTCCCGCAGTTTGGCTAAACTCATGCCAGTCGCTTCGAGAACACTGTCCAACCATCTCATCCTCTGCGTCCCCTTCTCCTTGTGCCCTCCATCTTTCCCAACATCAGGGTCTTTTCCAGGCAGTCTTCTCTTCTCATGAGGTGGCCAAAGTAATGGAGCCTCATCTTCAGGATCTGCCCTTCCAGTGAGCACTCAGGGCTGATTTCTTTAAGGATGGATAAGTTTGATCTTTTTGCAGTCCATGGGACTCTCAAGAGTCTCCTCCAGCACCATAATTCAAAAGCATCAATTCTTTGGCAATCAGTCTTCTTTATGGCCCAGCTCTCACTTCCATATATTACTACTGGGAAAACCATAGCTTTAACTATATGCACCTTTGTCAGCAAGGTGATGTCTCTGCCTTTTAAGATGCTGTCTAGGTTTGTCATTGCTTTCCTCCCAAGAAGCAGGCGTCTTTTAATTTCATGACTGCTGTCACCATCTGCAGTGATCAGGGAGCCCAAGAAAATAAGTGAGATAGTCGCCTTTGACTGGACTTAACCGTCTAGGGGTCCTTTAACTTTTACCTTTTTACCAGTCCGTGCATTGTCTCGCCTGAGTGGTACATGCTCTGGTATGTTGGCTGAACACGAGACACTTAATCTCAGGGTCATGGGTTCAATCCCCACGTTGGGCAAAAGATTCCTGCATTGCAGGGGGTTGGACTTGATGACTCTTGGAGTCCCTTCCAGCTCTACAATTCTATGATTCTAATAGGATTTAAATGTATCCATTGAATAATCCATGAAATTCTTAGTTTAGAGAAAACTTTAAGCTATCGTCTTACTGGTAACCATGTGAGTGTGCATATGTGTGATTAAAATGTTACACAGCCAAGTTTTGAATCCTTTTAATGGCACCGTTGTACATTCTCCCACACCCCTTTTATCTGTCTTTAACTGAAGTGCATTATTACACTAAGTGGGGAGGGGAGCACTTTATTCCCACCCACCCACCCACTTCAGTTTTATATTTGCAAGATGGCAAAGCATTTATGGAACTTAGATTAGCTTTTTAAATGTTTTCCCTGTTAATTTAAGTTAATGTTGTAGCCCAAGCAACATAATTGCTTTTCACTTTGTTCTCTCCGAGGGTAAAGAAGAAGAAGAAAAAACCCTGATGATTGCCAAATTTTATTCTCTCCCTTATAACAGTAGGGCATGGGAGTCAGTTTTAATTTCTTCCCCTTCTTTCCCCCTCCCCAGTTTTAGCATGGAGAAAGAGCGGCCTGAAGAAATAGTGCTCACTAACCTTTGCCCCCCCCCCCCAGATCATAAGCTAATGTACCAAAGCAGGACAAGCTCAAGACATTTTGGCACATTTTGGCACACCACAAAATGGCGCCTCCTACCATCACCATTTAACCTGACTAGGAAATTCAACACCAGGGGCATAGCAAGATAAATTGGTACCCAGGGGCAAAAAAATTCTTGTACCCCCCCCCCCCAAGGTGTAGGAAGGTCAGGTGGTACCCAGTGTGGAAAATTTCTTGTCACACCTCCCATTGATCCCCCCCCCCGCAAAAAATGGTTTTACGTTATTTCATATTTTCTTACAAAGGGATAATAACAAGTAATAATAATAATAAAACTTTTATTTATATCCCACCCTCCCTGGCCAAAGTCAGGCTCAGGGTGGCTAACATCAGATACATAACATTGGTATAAAATCAAACAATAATTAAATTACCTCCTAAAAACCTCTCAAAATCAAATTAAAGTCTAATTAGATGGCTTTCCACAGGGTTAGGGTTGGGAACAGTAAGTGCTCCACTGAACCGAAATTTCAGCCTTCACGACATAGGGAAACAGCCAAGTAAACAGCTATTTTGGTGGAGGAGGGTCAAGATATTAACCGATATGCATGAAATTTCATATATAGCTATATAATCCCTAGTATAGTAAGATAAGACCTTTGGAGCAGGCATTTTTTAAAAAAAGTTTTTATGAACCCAGTAATTGTTCCTTGATAATTTGTCACCCCCTCCATTATGGAACATGGGGCGGTACACCCCCTACGCCCCCCTTGCTATGCCCCTTTGTGTGCTTGTCCTCTCTAGAACAACCAGCTGGTTTATGCTGACCTCATCTTGATGCCTGAGGTGTTGCCAGTGAGTGCAGGAACAGCAAATTGGCCCAGGTGTCTCCACCTACCCACTCTCCCTGTCTAGTCCCTGCTGCCACGCAACTGAACCACATCAGCTGCAATGGTGGCGGTGGCAGTAGCAATGGGCACCAGGATCCCAGAACTTGCCTGGATATGCCACATTCTGGCACTGGACATGATTAATGCAAAGAAATTGCAATTCTGACAGCTCCATCCTAACTAACCTTATCCTGAAATAAGCCCCCCCCCCCCCTTGCTACGCCCCTGTCAACACTTACCAAACAAGTCTTGGTCTCAGAGAAAGCTAATCACAGGACAAAAATCAGCTGATGAACAATGATGTAAAAGCTGTAAAAAAAAGAGAGAGAGAGAGGGGAGCATGCACATGAGGGAGAAGTGGTGGGGGATCATTGAGGCTACTCCTGTGCTCCCAAAAGCCCCCCCCCCTTTCTATGGTGCTGCTCTCACATAAGCTAGAAATCACACACTCCAATGGTGAGAAGTATTGGGAGCATTCTTAGGTCCTAGAAGAAAAATGGGACATTCCAATGCTAATCTGGGAATAAATAAACATTTTTGTCATTTCAATAGGACCGAGCACATGCACAAACCATCCAAGCACCCACAGACCAGAACCAGAATAAAAACCAGTAATTTCATAGCAAAGGTAAAGGGACCCCTAACCATTAGGTCCAGTCGTGTCCGACTCTGGTGTTACAGCTTCCGGGTCATGTGGCCAGCATGACTAAGCCGCTTCTGGTGAACCAGAGCAGCACACGGAAACTCCGTTTACCTTCCCGCCGGAGCAGTACCTATTTATCTACTTGCACTTTGACGTGCTTTCGAACTGCTAGTTGGGCAGGAGCTGGGACCAAGCAACGGGAGCTCACTGCGTTGCAGGGATTCAAACCACCGACCTTCTGATTAGCAGGCCCTAGGCTCTGTGGTTTAACCCACAGCGCCATGTAGGGCATTTAAATCTTAAAACAGGACACCCTCCCTCCCTTGCAGTCAGATGGGTTTATTTCTAAGTAAATGCACTTTAAAAACATACAGTGGTACCTCTGGTTACAAACTTAATTCGTTCCGGTGGTCTGTTCTTAACCTGAAACCATTCTTAACCTGAGGTACCACTTTAGCTAATGGGGCCTCCTGCTGCTGCCGCACGAGGTAAAGTTCTTAACCAGAGGTACTACTAACGGGTTAGTGGAGTCTGTAACCTGAAGTGTTTGTAACCCGAGGTGCTTGTAACCCAAGGTACCACTGTACACACAACATGAATCTTAAATAAAACTAAAGCATACAGTTTCCTCCACCAAATCCCTACCCCCACCTACCTTTCAGCAGTGCTGAAAGGCACATCTACATTGCAACAGATGCAACTGTTACCTTGTACCCAGGTTATATTCCAACCATGCAAAACACGCATACATGGACGCATTCCAGCAAAGCAAAAGCAATGGAGGAGAGCGTGGCATTGGAAGTGGAGAAATACTGTGGTTTCATCCTGGTGGCAACAGCCCTCCAAGAACCACATTTGGTCACCATTCATTTATATGGAACAAATAAAGGCATGGACGCTGAATACTGTGGAGTTTAAGGGGAGAGTGAAATTAGTCCCAGGCAAAAGGGGCTGATTAGTCCATTAAGGTCTTGATTAGTCCATTAATTTGTCCATTAAGAAGCTATCTCCTTATTTCAAAGCTCTGTCACTGCTTCTTTTTCTTGGTCACACTAGTGTAAGCACAGGGGACTCTCTTGGCTGGAACAATTCTGATAAGCAACAATTCTGATAAGCAGACTCTTCGGTGAGTATATCTGTATGTGAACAAGAAAGTAGATTCTGACTAAACACCAGGAAGAACTTTCTGACAGTGAAAATGGTTCAACATGGGAGCCAGTGTGGTGTAGTGGTTAAGAGCGGTAGACTCGTAATCTGGGGAACCGGGTTCGCGTCTCCACTCCTCCACATGCAGCTGCTGGGTGACCTTGGGCTAGTCACACTTCTCTGAAGTCTCTCAGCCCCACTCAACTCACAGAGTGTTTGTTGTGGGGGAGGAATGGAAAGGAGAATGTGAGCCGCTTTGAGACTCCTTCGGGTAGTGAAAAGCGGGATATCAAATCCAAACTCTTCTTCTTCTTCTTCAACAGTGGAACAGACTCCCACAGTAAGTGATGGGCTCTCCTTCCTTGGACGTTTTTAAGAAAAGGTTGTCATGTATGAGTCTAACTGAGATTCCTAACTCATGCCATCAGAACAGAGCCTTACTGTGAAGACTGTGCGTTGGTCACCGTGCACTGATCTGTTGTTGTTCAGTCGTTCAGTGGTGTCCGACTCTTTGTGACCCCATGGACCAGAGCATGCCAGGCACGCCTATCTTTCATTGCCTCCCACAGTTTGGCCAAGGTCATAGTGGAGAATTTAGACTAAATGTAATCCACCTGGAGGAGGAACCGACAAGCCACTCCAGTATCCCTGCCAAGAAAACTCCATGGACAAAGACAACAGGCACTGATCTACACACACATAAAACAAATTCACACACAGGCGTCTTCCAAAAACCCATCCCAAACCCCAAAGATGTGTTTATGGAAGCCAATCTTACTCGGCTGTGAGAGATCGCCAAAGAAGAAGAGAAAGAGAAGAAGAGTTGAGATTCCTGCATTGAAGGGGATTGGACTATATGACCTTCGGGGTCCCTTCCAACTCTATGATTCTATGATTCCAACCATCCCTGGATGATTCAGTAATTGAGAATGAACAAGAAGCTGCTTCCTAATTCACAAAGAGCTTTCAACAGTTCCCGGGCAGTAGCTGTTATGATGATGATTGCTTAACATCTTCAGTCCCCACTTCAGTTTAATCAGTGGTGAACATTTGTTGTCCTTGATTCTTCCCTCTCTTTGTGGGGCTGTGTTAGATGTCTCTTAATGGTTCTCATTCTAGCACCTTACTATGGTTGCCAACCTTTAATCTTTCTTCTCTCCAAGATCTGCAGAGGCGTTCATCCACAGCACGGTGAGTTAATGGTTGTTCTACTGAATTCTGTTTTGATGGGCTTCCTTTGTACTCCCAATCAGTAGCCTACACTTAAAATACAGGCAGTGTGGTAGGCAATTATGTATGGCACTTGAGCTCAGTACATTCCCATTGAATGGAAAGCTTTGTAGTAGGATGGGCGACATTTTCCATAATGACTATTTTTGAAAAGCTATTGGGGTTTTTATGTGCTATTTCTATTCTAGTATTTGAGACATTTAAAAGGTGGGGGGAAGAAGGTGGCCTTCCTTGAAGAAAGTTTTGCACAAGAATGGTTATTTGAGGTCACCATTTTGTTTTTATAGCTTTAAACCCTTGCCTTTCAATGAGTGTGAGAGAGAGAAATTATTTGTGTGCTAAACATGCAGGCAACTGACTTGTGGATTAGGTTAGGGTTTTGGTCAGTGCTGGATTTACGTATAAGCTAAACAAGCTATAGCTTAGGGCCCCACTCTCTTGGGGGACCCACCCAAAAAGGAGGGGGGGGGAAACCTGGATGCACATTTCCAAAATATAAGATAAAAAACAAATAAACTAAAACCTACATACAGCAACAGTGTTTTGTGTTGTGTAGGCTTCTTCTTAATTGTATTTCAGTTCAACAATTACTTTGATAAAATACATATTTTGTTATGTGCAAATGGCTTTAGATACCTATTAGGTCCATAAATTACCATATAGAATATATTCAACACACACAAAAAAACAGCGACAATGTGTTGTTGACAAAGGACAGCTGGACATATAAAGGGCCCCATTACCTTCAGTAGCTTAGGGCCTCAGCAAACCTAAATCCGGCCCTGATTTTGACCACCTCATGCAGCTGAGCTACAGAAGCATCATATGGTGTTGTCAGATGGAAGCATTGGATATGGGATGCCAATGGAGCAAATTCTCCTGTATTGATCCAGAGAAGCGTTCCAGCTGTGGATGGAGGCCTTAAGCCTTGAATCGAGAACACAGGGAAATATCACTGGAATGGAGTAACTGGTTCCCACTCTTAGGTTCTTTAGGAATATAGGACACTGCCTTAAACCAAATCTGAGTATCGGCCCATCTAGTTCAGTATTTCTTACACTCACTGGCAGTAGCTCTCAGATAGAGGCTACTTTCCCAGCCCTGCTTTGAAAGGCCAGCGATTAAACCTCAGATTTCCACATAAAAGGCATGTACCATACTTTGGAGCTATGGCCCTTTCCTGTACAATAAGTTGCCATGGAAGGACTGAAGCAATGTCAAAAAAAAAAGCTCTTCCTTTCTTCAAAGGACCAATCAACCAGCACAGTGATCTGAGCAGTAGTGTTACAAAGTGTGGGGTAATGCCCTAATCATTGCATGAGTGCACAATTCACTTTGGCTCAGATGCAACAGTGTGGTGGTGGTGCCCAGTACCTTGGAGGAGTTATAAAGAGTTAGAGAGAAGCAGCATGGAATGGGGAGGACTAAATATAATCCTGTCCACTAGAGCACAGATTTTCTTAGTGTGTGTTTGCACTACCATCATTTCCTTATTTTATGTGGGCTTTGGGTTTGCTACAGAATTTTGGGTTTGCTACAGAATTTTGCCTAGATCCCAACATTAAAAAGTTAAAGGACCCCTGACAGTTAAGTCCAGTCGAGAACGACTCTGGGATTGCAGCGCTCATCTTGCTTTACTGGGCGAGGGAGCTGACATTTGTCCACAGACAGTTTTTCCGGGTCATGTGGCCAGCATGACTAAGCTGCTTCTGGCAAACCAGAGCAGCACACGGAAACGCTGTTTACCTTCCCGCCGGAGCGGTACCTATTTATCTACTTGCACTTTGACATGCTTTCGAACTGCTAGGTGGGCAGGAACTGGGACCAAGCAACGGGAGCTCACCCCGTCGCGGGGATTCAAACCGCTGACCTTCTGATCAGCAAGCCCTAGGCTCAGTGGTTTAGACCACAGCGCCACCCGCGTCCCTAGATCCCAACATTATCAGCTGCCAAAGAGACAGAAATAATGCTGAAAGGAATTCATCACACAGAAACACACTAATATGTTATAGTCATGGGAATATTCATGGCTGCCAAGAGCGTCTTTGGACAGCAGCCAGGCCTCAACATGCTGCGAGGACCCACTATCAGTCACAGTTCTCTGCTGTTGCTTCTTCTCACCATCATTACCATGTGCTTCAGTGGAGAAGCAGCAACAGCAATGAAAAGTTCAGATGAAGACGTGTTCAGTCATCTGCCTTCTCCCTTTGGGCAGCAACTAGGATGACTGCTCTACCTCCTCATCTTCACTGCTTCCTATCCCCCCCACCTTTTAACCTGTTGGAGTGTCATTGGCAATAGCAGGCTGGCAAATATTTATCCCTCCCTTTCCCTCTTTATGTTGGAAGAAGAAGAAGAAGAAGAGTTTGGACTTGATATCCCGCTTTATCACTACCCTAAGGAGTCTCAAAGCGGCTAACATTCTCCTTTCCCTCCCCCCCCACCACAATCACTCTGTGAGGTGAGTGGGGCTGAGAGACTTCAGAGAAGTGTGACTAGCCCAAGGTCACCCAGCAGCTGCATGTGGAGGAGCGGAGACGCAAACCTGGTTCACCAGATTATGTGTCTACCACTCTTAACCACTACACCACACTGGAATGGCTGTTGAAAGCTTGGTTCATTTATTCATGTTTGGAGGGAATGTCTCCATGTTAAAAACTTTTTGGAATAGAGTATTCTCCATTATATCTGCAATTAAAGGCCAACACCTTTTCTCTAAATTCTGCCTTTATAATAATAATAATAACTTATTATTTATACCCCACCCATGTGGCTAGGTTTTCCCAGCCACTCTGGGCTGCTCCTAACAGAATATTAAAAATGTGATAAAACATCAAACATTAAAAACTTCCCTAAACAGGGATGCCTTCAGATGTCTTCTAAAAGTCAGATAGTTGTTTATCTCCTTGATACCTGATGGGAGGGTGTTCCACAGGGCAGGCACCACTGCTGAGAAGGCCCTCTGCCTGGTTCCCTGTAACCCCACTTCTTGCAGTGAGTGAACCACCAGAAGGCCCTCAGAGCTGGACCTCAGTGTTCCGGGCTGAATGATGGGGGTGGAGATGCTCCTTCAGGTATAATGGGCCAAGGTCATTTAAGGCTTTACATGTTAGCACCAACACTTTGAATTGTGCTCAGAAACGTACTGCTGGATAAGTGTTTAATCATTATTGTATTTGTTTAAAAACCAATACTATCTCTCTCTCTCTCCCTCTCTCTCTGTGTGTGTGTCATTATCACAGACTTTGTTGCTTAAGGAGTATCTATCACTGGCATCTCCAAAACCTGGAGCCAGACCTGATTTTGGCATTTTCTGGATTTGTCTCACCTATTTTTTCCTCTAATGCTTTGTCATCTTATTCTAGAAGTCTCAGACCACCTCCTTCAGGCAACTGTGACAGAAGTTTTAGAATCCATTTACATCACTGGTTACTTAAGGGCATTCTATGGTCACCTTAATCAAGCTTTGACAAGGACAACCTGCATTTTATTCACATAATGCTTTAATTAGACCCGGATTTAAATGGAGTTCTGGAACTGCACAAAGCCCACTTCAAACCCTTCAACTTGAGCAGGTTGTGGGGAAAGGCAATTAAAAGGTTTGCCACGCCATTGTTTCGAAGAGCTGATAACCTTGACAAAGAAACCAGCAACATGCAGCACACAATAAAAGCTGGGTTTCAGCTAATGGAAAATGAAGTGTTCTTAGTTTATCTTTCTAGGTCACTCATGAGCAAAGCTGTCCAAAATGGGGGACGGGGGGACGGGGACTATTCAACTTTGACGAGTAAAATGCTGTTAAATTTGCCCCAAAACACAAACCAGAAAAACAAGGTATTCTAATGTTTCCCTGAAAAGCATGTGAATTCTTTGGCTTTTTTTCTAACATGCATTATCACAACAGCACCTCTTCTTCTAAGCCTCCTAGCCACATCAGGCTATGGAAAGCAATGTTTGTGGTGTTAACATATGAAAGCGCTGGAGGTGAAATAGTTAAACAGGTTACCCAATCAGAACCCGGGGGGTGGAGTCAGAGGGACTATAAAACCAGCTCTGGGAGAGGCGAGAGGAGTTCGTTGGCGGGTTGGGGTGTTGGTTGGAGTGCGAGTGAATTGGGAGAGAGCCTGTGGGTAGGTTGAGTTAGTGTAGCAGAATAAGCTGAGTCAGGAACAGTTAGGAGCTAAGAAGACAAGTAAAAAGCGGAGAGGTGGTTTGGGGAGTGAGAGCAGGGAGAGGAAGTCAAAGAAGAAGAAGAAGAAGAAGAAGAAGAAGAAGAAGAAGAGGAGGAGGAGGAGGAGTTTGGATTTGATATCCCGCTTTATCACTACCCGAAGGAGTCTCAAAGCAGTTAACATTCTCCTTTCCCTTCCTCCCCCACAACAAACACCCTGTGAGGTGAGTGGGGCTGAGAGACTTCAAAGAAGTGTGACTGGCCCAAGGTCACCCAGCAGCTGCATGTGGAGGAGTGGAGATGCGAACCCGGTTCACCAGATAACAAGTCTACCGCTCTTAACCACTACACCACACTACATGGTTTACACTACATGGATAAGCAACCCATGATTGTAATTGACTGAGATAGTTTATGAAACCACACGCTTGTTAAACTACAATAAATAAACAGATGTTTTTTTGTTACAATTTAACCCTGTTGGACTCAGTATTTTACCAGGTAGGGCCTGGTTGGTGGCAGCGAGAAATAAAGTGGTGACACAGGGATCAATAGACCGTGAAACGTCTGGGGACCCTGTGTGATCGCCACGATGTTTATCATGGTCACAGCTTGTTGCGAAAGGGTTGAACCAGGAATGGGGAACCTCTGACCCCCCCTCCAGTTGTTGCCAGACTATATTCCCATCATGCCTGACTACTGGGCATGGTGATGGATTCCAATTGCACCGGAAAGGCAAGAGGTTCCTCACTCCTAGGATAAATGGATTGAATTGTTCTCCGTGCCTGTAATTAAATAAGGATAAACACAGGCACATTTTCATGCTATGCATTTAGCAAAAGGTATGATTTGATCATCAACCTGTTTCTTCCCCACAAAGGTTCACACTATGCCTTGCTTTCAGTAGTTGCAGTAAGCCAAGTAAACCAAAATCTGATGTAACAATTCCATGCTGGCCGGTTGGGAGTTGTAGTCTAGAGCATATGAGGGGCACCTGGTTAATGAAGGTTGCCCTAGAGGAGCAAAACTAAAACTGGCAAACAGGGATGGATGGACCTGCAATTTCAGTTCTGTCGGTTACTCAGTTTCCCAATATTAAATGCAGTTCTCCACTTTTCTGCAGCAATTTCCTTTAAAAAGGTATTCATGAAAATTCACCAGCATTTTAATGTGACTTTCTCATAGTAAACAAGTTTTGTATGCCACACAAATACACACATTTGAGCAAAGCAAATGTAATGCATATTTTGAATTTTATTTTCACTAATAGATGCATGTGTTATGCACACTTTGCCCTAGTTTACACTTATTTATACACATTACTTTGCTGGTGAACTGCACTGCAAAATTCAGAGAAGTGTGAATTTCAAAAGATGGCCACATTTTGGTTCATATATAGTTTCAAAAATTTATTGGATTTGTTAGGCCTACCTTTTAAATATGACCCAATTCAAATTTCTCCCCCAAACCTATTGGCAAAACAGAAACCTGTACTAGTAGCTCCTTGCACAGATTATTGGGGGAAGGGAGATGATGATAATCCACAATGGATTATTCTCCTGAATCATCCTGAAAACTAATTGGATCATTTACATGAAAAATTGCTCTCCTTGCTCATCTTCATGATAACCAGGGAAGGTAAACCATTTTTAAATTATGAAGGGAGAATACAAAGAGTGTATGAACCACCTGCTCATATTTTGGACTGAAAGTGTTTATTTTTCATGGCATCTCTTTGGTGTAGATGTCATTCTTCATTTCCCCCTCTTGCAGTGGTTGATTGGGGGAGAAAAGGATCAAAGTATAAAAGCTTTGCTTTGGGGATATCTGCTTTAATGTTACAACAGATGCGATCAATCTGCTCCCTTTTAATGAGTTGCAGTGCGAGTCCCTCAGAATTAATTATCTCCCGACAAATATTAGCCTGCTTCCCCCCCCCCCATGCTAAGGGCTGAGTACAAAAAAAAAAGTAATCCTGTGGCATCAAATAATTATAAAACAAGAACAATGTGCTATACTTCTGTTGTTGTTGTTGTTTTGGATGATGTCCTTGAACCGTATCTTTGTTTGTAGAACAACAGTTCCACTTGAAGGACCCAGTTCTCACAAATGTCATGCTGAAATTTAAAATGAAATTATAATTGGGTGTTATCAAACCCAAGCAACACAGGCCTCTGTATCTTTTCTCTTATTGCCCACTCTAATTTACTGAAAAGGGTTCAAGAGTGATAGATTGTTCCCCCGCCTCTAAAAAGCATGCGTGTGTGTGTGTGTTTTTTATAAAAAAGAAGAAGAAGAAGAACAAAAACCCTGAAGACCCTGTTTTTCTTTTGTGTACCATATTATAATTAACAGTGAAATACTTGGGACTTATTCCCATGTAAGGGTAGGATTGAAACCTAAATGTAGAGAGAGAGAGAGAGAGAGAGAGAGAGAGAAAAGAAGAAGAAGAAGAAGAAGAAGAAGAAGAAGAAGAAGAAGAGGAGGAGGAGGAGGAGGAGGAGGAGGAGGAGGAGGAGGAGGAGGAGGAGGAAGAGGAAGAGGAGGAGGAGTTTGGATTTGATATCCTGCTTTATCACTACCCAAAGGAGTCTCAAAGCAGCTAACATTCTCCTTTCCCTTCCTCCCCCACAACAAACACTCTGTGAGGTGAGTGGGGCTGAGAGACTTCAAAGAGAAAGAGAGAGAGAGAGAGCATCAAAACACTAAAATAGCTATTGTTACAAAAATTGGGTGCCTCCCCCTCTCTCTGTTGAGCAGTGGCAAGAGTCCATGGGATTCCAGGCACTCACCCAGGCATGGTCATTTCAAGAGGGGCTTCTCGCCCACAGCAGTGCAGCCATGGAGTCTGAGGCATCTCTCCCAGGTTGCCTTCAGCCAGCCTGCCCAAAATGGATCCCAGTCTCTTCTCCTCCTCCTTCTTCCCAGCAACGGTTGCTCAAGACTCCCTTTTCCTATCACCTCAAACACACACCCCATCTCCTTGGCAACATTTGTCTCCCCGGGCCAAAGGATTGCTCTCAGATGGCTCATCAACACCATTTGTCGTGTTGACAGATTTGCTCTTCAGGAGGCCAACCAGGCTGTTTTGCATAAGCCAGGCCAGGGATTCCTTTTCTGGCACAGTTCTGCAGCTTGTACTTTCATCCATATCCCCCAAAATCAAAATCCTACCATTTATTAATTTCTTAGCTTTAGCTCCCTGCCCCCAATCTCTAACTCTATTTATTAAAACAAAATAAAAAATAAAAATATTCCTTCCAGTAGCACCTTAGAGACCAACTAAGTTTGTTCTTGGTATGAGCTTTCGTGTGCATGCACACTTGTTCAGGTGCACTGAAGCAGAAGTCACCAGACCCTTATATATAGTGAGAGGGTGGGGATTGGTATTACACGTGAAACTCGGAAAATTAGAATATCGTGGAAAAGTCCATTTATGTAAGCAATTGTTTTCATTAGCTACTGGAGTTTAATATATGAGATAGACTCATGACATGCAAAGCGAGATATGTCAAGCCTTTGTTTGTTATAATTGTGATGATTATGGTGCACAGCTGATGAAAAACCCAAAGTTGAAATTGTTAATTTGGGGTTCTCATCAGCTGTATGCCATAATCATCACAATTATAACAAATAAAGGCTTGACATATCTCGCTTTGCATGTCATGAGTCTATCTCATATATTAGTTTCACCTTTTAAGTTGAATTACTGAAAGAAATGAACCTTTCCACCGTATTCTAATTTTTCGAGTTTCACCTGTACTCAGAAGGGTGGTGGGAATGGCTTCTGAGTAGAAAGACCATTGTATTACAGCAATAGGACAAAAACTATTTCCCCTTTTTTCCAGCATCTTGTATCAAAAACCAAGTGATTCTTCACTTTTCTGGATTGACTCTATAAGTGCTTTGTGCTCATTCGTATTGCAAAAGAAAGGATAGTTACACACACACTTTTCCTCTCACAAAAGATTCACAAGGCAGTAACATTTCAGCATTCAAGGAGGTAAGAATTATAGCATTTGGAAATGACCCTGTTACTGTGATTTTTTTTAATTATTATTTAAAAAGTAGATGCAGGGAAAACTGAATGGGGAAGAGAGCTCTTTTGTTACCCTTGTGTTGATTTGTAGTGAAAGAAGTGCAAATACAGTAATTTGTTGAAACTGTGCTAATGCCACCATTTCAGAGATGATGGGGAGAGGGGGGTGGGAAGTAATGCAACATTGAAAGCCTCCCACTTTCAAGGTTAAAACTAGGGGTTTGGTGGACAGATAATTTCTCTAATTCCACCCCATCTCCATCCTAAACTGGGTGAAGATTGGATTATTTTTTACTGTTTTACAATAGTAATATTGGTTAAGGTATAAATATAAACATAAATCAGCCCTCCCCCGATGAACATTATTTCAGGATTTGGATTATATTTCTTTGAAGCACAATTTATTCTACAATTTGGGTTAGACTGCAGTCCTACAAGTAGACTGGATCTTCAATTTGTTTCTGCTTTTTCAGCACCATTTCCCCTTCCTTGTTGTTGTTGTTGTTGTTACTTCCTTTTACTGGAGTGATTCCATCCAGGATTGTGACCCAGAAGATTCCCAGTTTTCCACAACAGCATGTTGGAGGGTATGCAACTGAAGGCAATTTAAGCAAACCCCCAACCATTTTTTGCAAGGAATGGAATGTCCAAGGGGATTGGAAATAGTAATGACACTACTAGAGCTACATTGGCACCACTGCACATGATAAAATGTCAATAGTTGACAACATCTGTCTCTTCCTCCGGTGATTAACCATAACTCTTTACAGCTCTGCTAAATACTAGGGGGTAACCTGATAAACAGCATCTTAAAAAGCAAAGACATCATCTTGCCAACAAAGGTCCATATAGTTAAAGCTATGGGTTTCCCAGCAGTAATGTACGGAAGTGAGAGCTGGACCATAAAGAAGGCTGATCGCCAAAGAATTGATGCTTTTGAATTGTGGTGCTGGAGGAGACTTTTGAGAGTCCCATGGACTGCAAGAAGATCAAACCTATCCATTCTTAAAGAAATCAGCCCTGAGTGCTCATTAGAAGGACAGATCCTGAAGTTGAGGCTCCAGTACTTTGGCCACCTCATGAGAAGAGAAGACTCCCTGGAAAAGACCCTGATGTTGGGAAAGATGGAGGGCAAAAGGAGAAGGGGATGACAGAGGATGAGATGGTTGGACAGTGTTCTCGAAGCTACTAACATGAGTTTGGCCAAACTGCGGGAGGCAGTGAAGGATAAGGGTGCCAGGCGTGCTCTGGTCCATGGGGTCACGAAGAGTCGGACACGACTGAACGACTGAACAGCAACAAAAAACCTGATAATCAGTCTTGCCAAGAATCTCATAGAGGTGCTGCCACAAGAAACTTCTGCTCACTTTTTTATTTTGAAGTTATGGCAAAGTTCTGTCCTATTCAGAAATACTCCACCAAATACACCGGGACTTACTCCGAAGCAGGTGTGTTGATTACATCTCTGAAGTAGGATGTGGTGGCTAGAGTTTTCACAGGAGTTTCTAGCCTTCTGATGATAGCAAAAAAAACAACAACAACCCCACAACATTATAAACTTCAAGGGAATAATAAGTGAGTTTTGTGTGTACTACTCAGCATGTAAGGACTACTTCCATTCCACCACTGAAACACCTGTTTCCCCAACTATTCCTGTTTATTGACACCTGGTCCCAATGCTCTGCAGTCTGGTGGGGTTGTTAACATTGCATTACAGGTCTACAAGCTGAGCCGAGCTGAGCCTGCT
The DNA here is from genome assembly GCF_009819535.1 of Lacerta agilis. Lineage (NCBI taxonomy): Eukaryota > Metazoa > Chordata > Lepidosauria > Squamata > Lacertidae > Lacerta > Lacerta agilis. Next base: position 11,317,785 of record NC_046317.1, read on the forward strand.
ATAAATAGTCGAGTCTAATCAGATAATGCTTTTCTCCGCAGAAAGAATTTGGACTTTGTGTGCATACTTGCCTGCTCCTCTTTCGGTAGCAATCTTCTAATCAACTGTAAGGTAAAGGTAAAGGTACCCCTGACCATAAGGTCCAGTCGCGGACGACTCTGGGGTTGCGGCGCTCATCTCACTCTATAGGCCGAGGGAGCTGATGTTTCTCCGCAGATAGCTTTCGGGTCATGTGGCCAGCATGACTAAGCCGCTTCTGGCGAACCAGAGCAGCGCACGGAAACGCCGTTTACCTTCCCACTGGAGCAGTAGCTATTTATCTACTTGCACTTTGACATGCTTTCGAACTGCTAGGTTGGCAGGAGCAGGGACCGAGCAAAGGGAGCTCACCCTGTCGCGGGGATTCGAACCACCGACCTTCTGGTCGGCAAGCCCTAGGCTCAGTGGTTTAGACCACAGCGCCACACACACACACACACACACACACACACATGCTCCTGATATACCCTATATCAACAGTGGCATCTCCCTTTATTGCCTTCCCTTGTTTTCCTTTAAAAACAACTATTATCTTGGTGTAGCTGGAGCTCTACAAAAGAGGAAATAAATTTACTACCCACCAGGGTCTTTGAGAGACATATGTGCTAAATACTACCCTGCTGGAATCCAGTTTGTAAATATAGACTTTATCGCAGAGAGATAACATTTGGATGAATTGACACCTTTCGTTAAGATACCATAAGTACCATAAGGCATGATCCCATTGGGAACTAAAATACTTCCGCCCCCAACATGCAAACTCATTTCTAGAAGCTTGCTTCTTCCCTACAGTTCACTTTATCTTTAATGCTTAACGTTTCTATTCCTGTAACATTTCAGAACGTTCAAATGATTTCGTATCCAATATACCAATAATTGCTAATCAGCCACAGTGAGATTATGTGGCCTTATGTGAGGTAGGTTGAAGTTCTGCTAGCAAAGATCACTTGTAAATAAGAAGCAAGGATCATGACAAATACCCCAAATTATTCTCTAGCTCAGATTTGATTAAAACCTGGAGAAAAATATCGGTCTGTCCTCCTTCATCCTTTCGCCTCTGGTCTTCCGCTCTCATTCCCACCCACTTGACTCCATCTTACCCATGTATCCCCAAACCCCTCTCCCTTGGACCCATCTACACTCCTACACTCCTGTGGTGGGGAAATCTCTTCTTTGCTCTTCCCATAACTGGAGCAACAGCAGGTTTTGGCTGAGACAGGAAAGGCAGGGACCAATCACTGAAGCAGGAAAAGAAGTCTCTCTCTCTCTCTCTCTCTCTCTCTCTCTCTCTCTCCCTCCCTCCCTCCCTCCCTCCCTCCCTCCTTCTGACACCTAACCCAAGTGCTGCTACATGCTATGGGACAGAGCTCAGTGATACAACAGGTTCCATCGCTGACATTTTTGGGTAGGGCTTGGAGAGAGACCTGTCTGAAATCCTGTGAGCGACAGTCCTGGATTTACAGAAGCTGTCCCAGTTTCAGATTTGATCCCAGAATGTCCTGCTTTTCCTTAGGATGTCCCTATTTTCATCAGAGAAATATTGGAGGCTATGAAGTTATGCAACACCCCACCCCACCGCACCCCCAGAAGCCAAGGAGGAGATAAGTATCTATACAACCTTTAGAAAGCACCTGAAGGCAGCCCTGTATAGGTAAGTTTTTAAAATGTTTAATGTTTTATTATGTTTCTATATATGTTGGAAGATGCCCTAGGTGGCTTGGGAAACACAGGCTGGGTGGGGTATGGGGTGCGTGGGGTATAAAAAATACCATACAGTGGTACTTCCGGTTGTGAACGGGATCTGTTCCGGAGGTCCGGCCGGATCCTGAAGTTTCAGCGACCCGAGGATCACTGTTCTGCGCAAGGCGGTAGACCGCTTCTGCGCATGCACGCATGGCAAAATAGGACTTATTGAATAGGACACCCTCATTTTCCATCAGAGAAATGCTGGAGGGTATGAGCTACTGTCAGTCAGTGTAGGCATTACTGAGCTAAACAGATCAATGAATTGACTCGATATAAGGCAGCTTCCTGCTTTCCTGTGTAGCAGCAGAGCTGGCCCAAGACATTTTCCTCCGACAGAGGGGAACAGCCAAGTGTTGCTGATGACCCTCCACAACTGCTGCCTGAGGAGGTTGCCTCCCTCTGCCTAATGGTCACACCAGCCCTGTGTAGCAGATGGCCAGACATCAGGCACTGTAGAAACTGGAGTGTCTTCCTGCTTTGTGTGTCAGGGAGGTAGCTGGAATATGCTTGGTGGGAAGGAATTGGTTGCCACTGTACCCCTGACTGGAATCTGAGTTAACTGCATTTTCAGTAAGATAGTATAAACTATGGAAATAAGAAGGAAAGTTTTGCTTATTGCTGCTTTAGGCAACTTGTCAGGAAATGTGCATTTCCGTCTCTCTCTCTCTCTCTCATAAATGTTGCTATGATCTTCAAATCTATAACACAGTGAAAAGCCTTCTTTCCAGTTATAAAGTTGAATTTATCTCGCCGCGGCACAGAGGCTTTTGAGTGCATTCAAACTGAAATAACCATTTGACTTTTGAAAAGGTTCATGCATTAGGAAGAGTGCATTAATTGTATCCAGAAGTTGCTGAAGAGGTATTAAATTGTCTCCTGGAAAACAGACTTATACAGCATCTTTTTATGTCTCAGCTGTTTCTCTTGTCAGTGTTGGTTTTTATGATTGCAGAAATGTAATAGTTCCTTTGCATCCTCCAGAGAGTTCAAAATTTCAAGCAGCACTAGAAATCACCAGTTAAAATTGAAACAGAAACTTTGTTTTCTTTTCCTTCACCTTCCCAAGAAACCTCTCCAGTGCCTTCAGCGTGTTTTTGAATTCTGCAGCATAGCATATTTACCCGTAATTCATACTTTTGACATTAATTTTTTTTTCCAACTTGCATACAAGTAAAGTAGGAAGGAAACTGCTCAACCAAAGGAAACAGGGATAAAATAGCAGCTAATTATTGGGCTTGGGCATAATCAAAATGCAGTGGGCTGGATCCAGGCAATCTTAGTTGAAAATAGGTCTCATTGAAATGAACAGTGCTATTTTTCTAGAAAAAGAGGTGCCGGAACTCACCTCAACACCTTGACTCTCAAGAGTCTCCTCCAGCACCATAATTAAAAAGCATCAATTCTTCGGTGATCAGTCTTCTTTATGGTCCAGCTCTCACTTCCATACATTACTACTGGGAAAACCATAGCTTTAACTATACGGTCCTTTGTCGGCAAGGTAATGTCTCTGCTTTTTAAAGAGAGGATTGGACAAATTCATAGGGGACAAGGCAAGTATGCCTCTAAATGCCAGAAATTGGGAATCACAAGTGGAGAAGAGGGCTGTTGCTACAGTATCACGTCCTGATTTGGGCTTCCCATAGGTTCACCACTCTGGCTTAGATGTTGGCTTTGGCCTGATCTTGCAGGGAGACTCTTATTACTTCCTTAAGAAAATAAACAAGGGAACAAACCAGTAAGAACAAAGGGAGTTGAAATATACTCGGAGTCCAGTGTGAATTTCATGCTCTTTATTCAGCTCATAGTAGTGAGGAATGCAGTTCCCCCAAAACATTTGCTTTATATACACTATTTACACAATGGGCCCCACGTGATTGGCTAATTCCGGGATACTCCTGTATGCCAATCGGAGTGCAGATTCACTTCCACCTGGAGCTGGATTGGGTGGCTCCTGCGGACCAATCAGACTGCTGCAATCTCAATCCTATTGTTCTGGGACCAGTCAGACTGCTGCAATCTCAATCCTATTGTTCTAGGACCAATCAGACTGCTGCAGTTTGGATCCTATTCAACTCAGTACATAACAGGAGTTGATGAAGTCAAGAACTGGGGAAGCAATGAACACAAGACATAAACCAGATGAACTGGAGGAAGTTTGAGAGGGGAACTGGGGGGGGGGGCATGGCATAAGAGCAGTTCATGTACTCAAGAGCTGGATGGGTATAGAAATTTGAAGAGATGTCATGTGATCGGTAAACTCTTACCTCTCTCCCAAGCCATATTTCTCTCCCACCCCTTATGATACTTGGATCTGTGAAGAGGGAATCTGGGAGTCTGCCGTGCATCCTTTATCGCCGCTTCCTTGCAACACTCGCAGTGGAGGTAAGTGGTTTGTGAATCACAGTGTTAACAATGCAGCTAAACAATAAAAGTCTTGCGCTTTATCACTTAACATCCTCGTTGCAGACAGATGGAATGTTATCATTTCATTATGAATACTTTGCAAGGTTTAATGTTTCATAATGGAGAATTGGGCAGGCACTGAAATTACTGTCAATCAATAAGAAAATGGCTTTTGCGATAATGTTTATGCTTCTCTGTTACGGAAACATTTGAGCAATAAAGATTCGTAGATCAGCTTTCTGTGAGTTCATTCGAACGTACTTGATATCCCTGTTTAAAACACTTAATTATTCATATTTGAGATGTAGGTTAGGGAATGAAATGGAATGGAAGGCAAGTACTATGCATGTTTTTCTTAAAAAACAAACAAACAACCATATATTTTACATTTAAAATGTGGTGCTGACATTACTTTTGATATCTAAAACTGGTGATATTAATTGGCCATTTATGTTTACAGCACATGCTGCTGACCTTACCTATTATTACTAACACTGCTGTTTCTTACAGTGTGGAAAGAGCTGGGATTAATCATTTGCCTTTCTATTCTTTGGCACTTTGGGGGACGGATGTAGGTGACAAAGGTTTTCCCTACTTTCTCTGTGTGTGGGGGGGTAAGATCCCAGTAATTTTTGGTGGGACCCAGGGCTTACCATTAAGATGAGGTGAGAGCGGGTAAAACACCCTCTCTCTTAATGGTATTGCTCGGTCTCTCTTTTTCTCTCTCTCGATCAGAGCGAGGTCATGTAAATTGGCCCATTGGAAGGTAAATGTAAAGTTAAAGGACCCCTAGATGGTTAAGTCCAGGCAAAGGGGTTGCGGCGCTCATCTTGCTTTCAGGCCGAGGGAGCCGGCGTTCGTCCACGGACAGTTTTCTAGGTCATGTGGCCAGCAGGACTAAAGCGCTTCTGGCACAAAGGGACACCGTGATGGAAGCCAGAGCACACAGAAACGCCGTTTACCTTCTCACCGCAACGGTACCTATTTATCTACTTGCTCTGGTGTGCTTTCCAACTGTTAGATTGGCAGGAGCTGGGACAAAGCAATGGGAGCTCACTCTGTCATGGGGATTCGAACCACCAACCTTCTGATTGGCAAGCCCAAGAGGCTCAGTGGTATAGACTACAGTGCCACCCGCATCCTGTTCTGTGCAAAAGCAAGGGACAAATAAATAAATAAATAATAATAATAATAATAATAATAATAATTAATAAATAAATAAATAAATAAAAAATACCCCATCCTTCTGGCTGGGTTTCCCCAGACACTCTGGGCGGTTTCCAGCAAAATATGAAAAATATAATAAAATGTCAAACATTATAAACTTCCCAATGCAGGGCTGCCTTCAGATTTCTTCTAAAAGTTGTGTAGTTCTTTATCTCCTTGACATCTGATGGGAAGGTGTTCCACAGGTGTTCCACTGCGAGAAGGCCCTCTGCTGCTTTGTGGGGTGTGTGTGTGTGTGAAAGATCTCCCTTTTCCTGTTCTACGCCAGTTTTGCACACATTCTGTTGTAGGTCCATTATGCCTCTTTTTTTCTGCAGTTTTTGTTTTTAAGGCAGAAAACTTCAATTTTCTGCATTCTTATAGGCACCTTCCCCTACAATATGCATTTCCCTCTAGAATAGCCACCTCTGTGTGCATTTTAAAAACCAAATAGCATCGCAAACTCAAGAGAAGAATGCAATCCAATTGTTGGCTATGTTCCATGTATACGCCGGCCACCTTGCTATAAAATGTGGACCAATGTAAACTGAGTGAATTCTCCTCCATCTCAACTGCCTTGTCTTCACAGTAAGATCACAACCCTTATTTGAAATTACTGTAATTTGGTGGCTTCTCCCCCATAGGCTATGAAAATCTGCCCCTCTTTCGTAGGAGAGCAATGTCATTGTGCTAAATGGCAGCACAGAAGTAGCTCTTTGGAACTTTGGCCTGCCAATCTATCCATCGGTGGTTTTTTTGACAACCTGGGCATAATGACATGGCGTACAGCACATGATGAATGATCAGACAAAGAAATGTTGGGTCAGGAGCCAAAGATGCAAAGATGTTGTTGTTGTTCAGTCGTTCAGTCATGTCCGACTCTTCGTGACCCCATGGACCAGAGCACGCCAGACACCCCTATCTTTCACTGCCTCCTGCAGTTTGGCCAAACTCATGCTAGTCGCTTCAAGAACACTGTCCAACCATCTCATCCTCTGTCGTCCCCTTCTCCTTGTGCTCTCCATCTTTCCCAACATAAGGGTCTTTTCCAGGGAGTCTTCTCTTCTCATGAGGTGGCCAAAGTACTGGCGCTTCAGCTTCAGGATCTGTCCTTCCAGTGAGCACTCAGGGCTGTTTTCTTTAAGGATGGATAAGTTTGATCTTTTTGCAGTCCATGGGACTCTCAAGAGTCTCCTCCAGCACCATAATTCAAAAGCATCAATTCTTCGGCAATCAGCCTTCTTTATGGTCCAGCTCTCACTTCCATACATTACTACTATGCAAAGATATAGGGATGCAAAGTGCTTCTGTGAGAAGAAGAAGAAGAAGAAGAAGAAGAAGAAGAAGAAGAAGAAGAAGAGTGTGGATTTGATATCCCGCTTTTCACTACCTGAAGGATTCTCAAAGCGGCTAACATTCTCCTTTCCCTTCCTCCCCCACAACAAACACTCTGTGAGGTGAGTGGGGCTGAGAGACCTCAGAGAAGTGTGACTAGCCCAAGGTCACCTAGCAGCTGCATATGGAGGAGCGGAGACACGAACCCAGTTCCCCAGATTAGGAGTCTACCACTCTTAACCATTGCCAGTGTGGTTCCACCTCCAGATGATGAAGAAGAAGAGTTTGGATTTGATATCCCACTTTATCACTACCCGAAGGAGTCTCAAAGCAGCTAACATTCTCCTTTCCCTTCCTCCCCCACAACAAACACTCTGTGACGTGAGTGGGGCTGAGAGACTTCCAAGAAGTGTGACTAGCCCTAGCAGCTGCATGTGCAGGAGTGGAGACACGAACCCGGTTCCCCAGATTATGAGTGTACTGCTTTTAACCACTACACCACACTGGCTCTCAACTCCCAACAACCCTGACCACTGGTTTTGCTGTCTAGGGCTGATGGGAGTTAGAGGCACATGCACACAAGATGCTGAAGTTTTGTTTCATAACAAGAAAACATCTTACGCCAAGCTCTCTTAACTGGGCAATCATATACACGTCTGCTCAGAAGAATGCCCCTCCCCATCACTAAGTATTGTATAGGATCGCAGCCTAAAATTCTCAAACCAGAGTGGAGAATATGTTCCTTGGTTTCATTTTGGCTTAGTAGCAGGGATCCACTAAACTCACAGCTGTCACCAGACACAGAGTCTGAACAGTTATGGAGAAATTTCAGGCTTTATCTCTGTTTAGCAGCTGGCTTCTCCAGAGGACAGAAAAATGAGCTTTGGTAAATATCCAGCCTATTAGCACCTCATGCTCAGATCTCCTAGCCCTTTCCATAATGTTTATCCCATCACAGATGGATCAGTGCTTGTGAGGATGGTACAATAATGCTTTCTACTCCTTCATAGACCTATTTCCTGATCTAATATTATATGTATAGTAAATCCTTTCAGGAACAGCAGTGTCCTGGTTCTATTTATATGATGCAATACTCCACATAATACATTTCCAGAACAATGCCTGAACTGTTTTCTTTTAAAGAGAGTTTATCTTATTTTTGTGTGGTTCTCCATGGCTTGTCATCCACAGAAGTTTCATATATATAGAGAGAGGGGGGGGGAGAGAGAGAGAGGAGAGAGAGGAGAGAGAGAGAGAGAGGAGAGATATTTTGGGGGACTCTTAGTTTTCTTTCCCCTTCAACTAACCTATAAACTCAACTGGAATTAATTTCCTAATAACCAGGATTTGAGAAAAGAAAGGAAATAGCTTTCAAAGATTTTAATGCAAGTTTCCCGCTGTGTGGATTTTGCTTGTGCGACTGAGCGTGTGTGGATGAAAGTCTGCTAAATTTTTAGCACTTCTAGTTTGGCTCGGATGCAGAACTCATGGAGAGAACAACTCCAGTGAAGAAAATTCATTGGATGACTTCATGCCATGATTCTCTTCGCTCAGGTCTTCTCTGCAGGGCTTCACTTCAAGAACATAGCGGGGGGGTAAGAAAAATCCTTAAATCAGTGTGCTTCCCTTCCCTCCCCTGCTCTGCTTTCAAAATCTAACTCTGGAAAGCTGTCCTTGAATATTCTGTTTTGCTGCACAGCCACAATTCCTGTACCTGCTTTCTTGTATTTGGATGAATCATCGACAATGAGTCATCAAAAATGAGTGACGGTTGGCTGACGATGGCCTGGTATTGCACAACCAGATCAAAATTAATAAGGCAATCCAAAACACTGTTTGATTACCAAGGCAATCCTAATCATGTCCACTCAGAAGTAAGTAAGCCCTATTGAATTACAGTGGTACCTTGGTTCTCAAACTTAATCCATTCCAGAAGTCCGTTCTAAAACAAAAGCATTCCAAAACCAAGGTGCACTTTCCCAGAGAAAGTAATGCAAAACGGATTAATCCATTCCAGACTTTTAAAAACAACCCTTAAAACAACAATTTAACATGAATTTTACTATCTAATGAGACCATTCATCCACAAAATGAAAGCAATAATCAATGTACAGTACTATAAAATAAATAAGACAGTACTGTAGATGATAAAAATTGAAATTGAATTTTTTTTCTCACCTGCACTGATGATAGTCATTGTTTGGATGGGAGGGGGGGGGGGCTTTTATCCATTTCCGCAATCACACAATCAATCAATCAGTAGCTGAACTGGGTTCCACACAGTCACAAAAACAAATTAACAGAAAAAGCCTCAAAAACAAAAATGCAAAATAAATAGCAAAAGCTCCACAGTTCATCTATTCTGGAAGTCTGTTTGACTTCTGAAATGTTCAAAAACCAAGACATAGATTCGGCTTGGTGCAGGTGCCCTGGAAACAATAGCTGATGTCCGCATCGGATGTTTGGTTTCCAAAAGATGTTTGAAAACCGGAACACTTACTTCCGGGTTTTGGGTGTTTGAGAACCAAGATGCCACTGTAAATGGGGTTTGCTCCCAGTGAACTGGGGTTAGACCTGCAGCCTAAATTGACTTTAATAACACTGTTTTGCCACATCGAGAATGATATGCCCTTACATGCCTGCAAGGGTTTAATAGCAACTGCTGAGCTACATGAACATGAGCCATATGGTGCAGTTCTTGCTGGTAGGCAGGTCCAAATTGTGTAGCCTCTTGAGGAAGACTCCTTCCTTGGTGGGACTAGCTCCTCGGTGCCTGGCGATGCCAATGGCTGCTGATGCCACATCTGTGTTGCCAAGTTCACTTTCCAGAGAGAAGGCTGGCAGGAAGGAGAGTGAGTTGGCAATGGCAGCTGCTGTTCCTCTTTCTCGCTACTGTTGCTCAATCTCTCCGCTCCTATGGATCCAAGGAAAAAGATGGCAAGCAAACAAGCAAATTGATAGTAATGTTGAGGAAGAGCACCAGCAAGGACCAATGGTTTTTGATGATGATTCGCCTTGCAATAGCAAGACCCTTGACTGGTGACCAGCCTAGCAACACATGATGCCACATGGTATAGAAATTAGGGTCAGTCTAGATGAGGGGATACTTGATTCAAAACCAAAGTCAACTACAAAGCCTCCTGTGCCAGCTATAATCTTTCACCCTAACATACCTCAAAAGGTATTTGTGAGGATAAGATATGAAGAGTGGGGAAACCATGCCTGCCATCCTTGGAAGAAGGGCATAATGATAATGTTCTAAATCAACTCTAAATATTTACGAGTTTATGGAGTTTTGGGATTTATTTTCTCAGAGAAGTTGAATTAACTATTCCTTTTAATAGTATTCTTTTGAATTGATGCATACATTTTCCCAGACAAGAGTGTCTGCTTTTATACTTAAGTCCTTCATGTTTGCTTTTTACCAATGAGTTTTGCAAATTGGCTTTCTAGTCAGTATTATCAGTTTTAAATATTTACATTTGGCTCAGTTCAGTATCATAATTTATTGTGCTAATGTTGGTGCATATATTGTTTATATTTTATTATCTAGTTTCCACTAAAAGGATACTGTGAGACATGTTAGAAATCATTGATTTAATGGCCATAGCATTATGGAGAGGGCCCTGTGGATCATTCCCCTGCTTGCTGGAAGAAATCCAGAGTCAGATGACAACAGATGACTGCCTAACATAGGAGAAGTCAGCATGGTGTATTACCTGGACCACAACTCCCATCAGCACCAGGCAGCATGGCCAATGATCAAGGAGGATGAAATTTGTAGTCCATAATGTACTGAGGGCACCATGTTGGCCACTTATGGTCTAGTTTCTGCTTGAGGGTCTCCAGAGAGGGAGAAATATAGAATCATAAGAGTTGGAAGGGACCACGAGGATCATCTCGTCCCTGCAATGTAAGAATCATTTGCCCAGTTTTGGGTTCAAACCTATGGAGCTGATATTAAGAGTCAAACTGTTCTTACTCTTAAGACGTTTCTCTTAATGTTCAACTAAAATCTACAATCTTCTAACTTAAGCTCATCCTATGCCACCCTGCCAACTGGATTGGCATAGAGTAAGTCTTTGCCCACTTGTATGTGACAGGTCTTCCTATATTTGAAGAGTATATGTGCATCCATCTGCCGTTGACTGTTGCTTTACTCTGTTGGTATGGCTTTCCTCTTTATATTCACCTTGAATCTTCCACCAGCAGGGTCACATTGCATCATGCTAAATCTACCTCTGGCATGTGTATCCCATGCTTGAGAATGTTTACCCGTCTACTGAAGATAAACTCAGAATTTGCCTGAAGTCTAGCAGCAGAGAAACCAAAAAAACTCTAAGCAGAGTACCCTATACTGGTAGAGGCAAAGAGACATGCCTAACGTCCTCCAGAAGCTGTTGGATCCTGAGGGTATTTGCACAGTCTAAGCATGGAGAGGCAGTAACATTGAAGAACTGGCATTTTGCAAATGGTAAGGTTCTGTTAATTTGAAGAGAAATGTCACAATTCCATTCTAACTGTGGTTATATTGGTGTTGTAGTGTGGGCTAATAATTGGCAACCATGTGGGTATGGAAAGAAACTGCAAGTCCCTGTGGACCTGGCACCGATGATCTCTGATTAATTAACTTGAAGAGCTGGATTTAAACTCAAAAACTTATGTTTGTCACTTCATTTAATTAGGCGTTGCACTGTTTTCGCACAAGCTGGTGGTGTTTATTTCTGAGAGCAGGACTCGGTAGGAGGAGGCAATGCCCCCAGAAAAGTGGAAGACATCACAGAAGTTTAAGGAAGTGCACTTTCAATTCCATCTTGCTTCTGTTTGAGTGCCTTTAGAGTTTCAGATTCCTTCCAGTCTTGCAAATTCTTCTGAATGCTGGTCCTAAGTGCTCCAGGACTACAGAGCAGCAGATGATAGAAATATATCATTTTTTCAACAGGCTTCACAAATGACTAGTGCCTGGATATTGCAGTCCACAGGCATCTTACAGTGTTCTGCTTACTAACTCAGTGGGAGCCCTCTAAATATTAGGTGATGCCCTCTAAATATTGGGCTACAGCTCCTTTCATCTCTGGCCATTCACCATGTTGGCTGAAGCTGATGGGAGCTGTACTCCAACAGCACTGGGAGGACACTACATCAGCTTTACTAACTTGTAACCATTTGGGAGGTGAGAATAGTAGATGAAATTTCACACAAGTAGATAGTAACAAGCTGTTTCCACAAGCCCTGCAGCTTAAGAGCTTGGTGGGAAGGGTGTGAAAACTTGTTGGGACATCTTAGTCACGTCTGTCCAGTTCTGAACTTCTGCCTTGTTCTTGATCTCTTGAATCACGTTTCCTGAGCTCTGTACCATTACTAGTCTAAATAAATGTATCTTTATTTTGTACAAGTAAGAGCTTCTGCCTGCATGTGTTGGATGGAAGCAGGACACTATTTTCCTGTCTACTTCCAGTCCTCCAGATACAGCATTTAAGAAGACTTTCTGCTGGGCCATAAGGTGTAGGGCAGATTCATGGCAGTTGTTGATGCTATGGTTGGTCTCACTCTGTTCATTCTCTTTACTCAGCTGTCAGGCCCTGGCAGTTAAGCTTAGGGTAGAGATAGAAAAGGCAACCCAAAGCAGTTGTTCCCTGTGGCCAAGGTCATTCGTCTGAAGAGGCTGTGATACAGAAAACCAATATAAAGGAACAGAAATAGACTATTTGGAGGAGCATACCGACTGAAGAAAGTACGTCCTATTAGAATACTCTGGCAGTGTGTATGTGTCTAGATGTAGAGAGTGTGAGGTGCACATGACTCAATGTTTCACCATGCAAACACCACCCTGGTTTGAAGACAGCTTCTAAGTGTTTTTGCATGACTTCAGACATTTGCACTCAATGCACATAATTATCCTGTTGTGCATGGGGGGCATGGGGGTGGGCCCCCCAAGAATTTCAGTGGGTGCAGGTGTTTCAGCTTACCTTGCTTTTGTGAAGCGGCTGAGGGTGGTGTGCGTTTCTTTCCATTAAACATTTTCTCCAGCACTCTGCAGCCTTCCCAGCTGCCTGAACTTCCAGACTGACAAAAACCACATTGGAAGCATTACCTTAAAGTGCAGGCACCTGTGGAGGCTGCAGAGATAAAACTCATGTAACTTCTACATGTCTGGATAGGCTTCCATAGACAAAAATGTTTTAAGCAGGCACAAGAAAGAAAGAAAGAAAGAAAGAAAGAAAGAAAGAAAGAAAGAAAGAAAGAAAGAAAGAAAGAATACAATGAAGGAACTTCCCTGATGTCAATAGGCAGGGCATTCCAAAGTGTAGATGTATTTAAATATGTATATGTTATGTAGTTCTTGAAGTTATAACCACAACACAAAATTTGTAGAAGCAAAATATCCAACCTATTGTTACATTTCATGTGTGCAAAGTAAGACAGCAGCATGGAAGGGTAGCAGCAGACAAGAAATCAGCTTCAAAAGAATGAATATGCTCAGTGAGGAGTCCCCATTTCCCACCATACCATTTCTTTATATAGGTATGTCACCTATGCTGGTTTTGAAATACATATCAAAATTCAAGAATATCCAGGAAAGCATCCTTTCAAGACAGAAAAATGCATACTCAGCAACTTAAATCAGCACACGTAACAATGGAAGTCTAGTATGAGTAATAGCTTCTCTATTCACTTTTGAGTCCAGGATAGCTGTGTCTATGCAACGAGGAAATATGCATGGTAACGAGGAGGAAAGTGTTGCTAAAATTACAGCTCCATACATTCACTGGAACTTCAACTGGGCTTGGAGTCAAGCTGTCCGTGTTTCCAGCACTGCTCCCATGTCATAAGAGGACACAATTTTGTTCATATACAAAGGCTATGGAAGAGAAACTAACATGGTTATAGGACAATAATGTGAAAAGCCAGCAGCAAGATTTGAAACCAATCTGGGGGGTCCCGGGGGGCGGGGACCACGGATGAATTTTGAGAGAATCCCATTGTTTCAATAAGAACAGCATAGTTCCCAGGGTGGAATGAGGCTGAACATCCCTACAAAAAATGCACAATATTGGGTAATTGTGCCTACCTGGCACAAAAGGCGCTTCTCCAAATTCCCATTGATTCTATTTGTGCTTTTGGAGACAACAGAGGTGGCCACGCAGATATATTTGCAAACAGAGGGATGTTATGCACATTCAAAGGACAGACATTTTACAGATGAAGTGAATTGCAGACTAGCTTTATTACACTAAGCACTGTAATAAGGCTCATAATGACACTTACACATGAATGATTCAGTTGACTACCTCCTGCTACAACCAACATTAAAGTGAAGGTGCTTACATTGCAGGCGATAAATTATGAAGCCTCTTATTTTAGTGAAAGTATTTAAAATAGTTAAGGGATCTGTTGAAAGACAGGTGCTATCTTGCATCATGTCATTTGTCTTGCTGAGCTCTCATAAAACACTGCTCTGGAGGTATTGTACCACCCAGAAATTGTGTGATCATGTATAGGAAATTATGCATCCAGTGCATAGCAAGGTGTCTATGGGATTGAACAGGTGTGCACAGGCCCGAAATGGCGTGGCATAGGGTTTTTTGCAAATGGTCTTTGCAAAGGTCCAATGATTGTGTAGCCCGATTGCTGGCTAATTTCATCATCTCATACCAAATGCTGGGATAACATTAAAGGGAATTGCATGTACCTTGGAGGGCCCACTGCATGAAGCACTACTCCAGGGTTTCTCAAGCAACCTGGGACCGTGTTTACTATTCCAACCTCACATGGATCTTAGGCCTTGGAGCAACATCCCAAGACCCCCTTAAAGGGATCCGCTCCTGTGGGAAAAGGGTTTTCCCCTACCTGTTTATACTATGGATCCAGACCAACCCCTCCAATGACAAGTTGTTACAAATGTCAATGTACATAAACAACCACAAATCAAATGCTGCTCCGTGGAAGCCAAAAATCTCACAGCCCTGGTCCCCATCGAGGCTGTAGATAAAATCCCTTATCAGCCAACCAGCCGGCAGCTAACTTCTGTCCACAGCAATCGGGGCTGTGGTTAATAATCAGAAAGGAGAGAGGGTGAGCAGGGACGACAGTGATGGCACTGCCGAAGACATGAGACTAGAGATGGGAAGGCCTGGGGGAAAACTGGGGGGGGGGAATTCCCCAGAAAAATTGGGGGAAAAGTGTTTTTTCCTATTTTTCTGGGAAAGGGGGCTTCGGGGGAAAACCTGGGTTTTTCAGATTTTTCTGGGTTTTTCCCCAGGCCTTCTCATCTCTACACAAGACTAAGCCTCTGGTTAAGGCTCTGGAGTGGACCAGGGTGAGAATATTCTTCTGATGGGGTGCCATCAGGGGGGCAGGGGGGGCCAAAGCCACCCCCCCCAAATTTAAGGTCCTCTCAAAATTCTATGGTGCCCATGCATGCACGCCACCTGGATTGCTTCACCTTACTCGTGCAGGCAGACATCAGTTGCACAATCCACTTGGTGTGTGCGCGACATGTCAGCACACCCCGCAACATGTGCGCATTGTTTGCGCATGTCACATGGCCACGGCCCCTTCAATAGCGGGGGCATGCCAGAGTGCTTGCCACAGACCTTAAAGCCCACTGGAGCTGCCAATTGGCTCTTGGGGTGTGTGGCTTACCTGCCCTAAAGTGCAGCAGACCACCATTGCAACTTACTGCACACCCATTCTGACTTGGCCAATGCCATACCACCATCAACATCATGGAGGCATGAACAAGGTACACGTTGAGGTGGGGACCCAAGACGTAATGGGAATTGATATGCTTCTTTATGTTATCATTGATTGCAAGGTCAAAAGCAATCCCAGAAGGTCAGTGTCTTATCCAGGAGTCAGCAAACTTTTTCAGCAGGGGGCTGGTCCACTGTCCCTCAGACCTTGTGGGGGGCCGGACTGTATTTTTTTTTTTGGGGGGGTGAACGAATTCCTATGGCCCACAAATAACCCAGAGATGCATTTTAAATCAAAGGACACATTCTACTCATGTAAAAACACACTGATTCCTGGACCGTCTGCGGGCCGGATTTAGAAGGCGACGGGGCCAGATCCGGCCCCCGGGCCTTAGTTTGCCTACCGATGGTCTTATCCATTTGCAACCCTGCTAACCTGGAAAATCACAAAGGAGTTTTGTACTGTAATTTCACACGAGAAACTTTGGACTGGTATTTTGGCATACAGTTCTTCCTCACCATTTAAAATTTAGTGCGGCATGGCAGTGTATCAATCATAAAGTCACAGTTCCACAATGCAACAGGTGATGCAGTACAAAAGGTACATTAGAATCTAGGGATAGAAGTGCTAACATTATAATTGGGAAAACTAGCATAATAATCTCACAATGGTCAAGGAAATGCCTGCAAGCAGGACATGAGTATAACTGCGCTCCTCCCCCTCGTTTATTTGTTACAAGAACTACAGTGCTCTCCCCCCCACACACTTTGCAATAGATAATGTTTAAAGTTGACTGACTATGATGCCTTATTCAATTATTCTCAAACTGCTGAGACATTGCCACTCCTTCAGTATTTACCTTGGAGAATTTTAGCTGACAATACCTGTAACATAATTATTAATTCAGTTTTTGTGACTTTGTGCAAATCCTTCAGGTATCCTAGAATTATAATGGAATAGGAGGGTGTTCTAATTCCAAGATATTTGACTCCCTCGCATGGCCAGTAAGAGTTTGTTAAGCAGTATTAATGCTACCCAGAACATGGCCTGAATATTCTTGAAACTAAGCAGCTGTGGCCTTGCCTGGGTTGGAGATCATCAGGGAGCTACATATAAGCCACTCCAAGCTCTTCAGAGGAAAAGTGATGCCTAAAGTTAATTAGTATGATTATTAATACTAATAATAACTAGGCAGATCCACCATAAATTTATAAAGGGCCCCTTCATCACGAATAGATTTCCAAACAATCGTCCGTTAAGCACCTTTAATATAAACCGTACATATCATCATTAAAGGGGTTTAATGCTCTTCACACAAAAACCCTGATAACTGTGTCTTTGTCAAAGCATTAGAAATGTATATTTATTTTTTTATGACACGGCTCAATTAGAACATAAAAAGGCTGCTCCGTTTAACAATGGATTATCTAGATGATAGTTTTTATCACAGCTGCTGAGCCTTAAAAAGTCCAGTTCTCTCCTTTCCAATATTATGATTCTGGTTCGCATCTAACCTTCATAACAATGGTGCTTAAAAAAAAATCAGTCTAATTCTTCCTTTGGTTTTTGTACACAGTCACGCAAAGCCAGGTGGGAAAGTTGATGTCAGAAATAAATGCATATCCCTTTCCCCATGCTTCCAACATTTAAAATGCACACAGTTGATCGATTAATTAAAATGGTTTGTAGCCAAAGTAGTGATAAGTAACCATACCACCAGTGCAAGGTTTCTGCTTGCTCATTGGGACTCCCCCCCCCCAGGTTGTATTCCCCCTTCACATCCCCTAAATCTATTTCTGGGGTTTTCCCCAAGCCTCAGGAGTAAATCTGGGAAGGATGCAATGCAGAAGAAGGGGGAACGTACCATTGCACAAGCAGAAATTCTTGCACTGACAGGACAAGGGAGCTGGATATTGCCCACCCAGTATTTCTAACTTGACCTCTGGGCAGGAGGCAACAGTAAAACAGCCAACAAAACAATCCTTGAATGCCTGAAACCATAAAACGTAATAACCTGTAAGAGACACATTCAGCACAAACTCTTAAAATACACAGCAGCAACAGCAAAGTAGTATTAAGAGTGACATCTTAGCATACAGAGTTTTTAAATGCTGCAGCAGAACTTAACTTTAGCTAAGTGAATCCTTGCTTGGAGCACAACTTTAGTCAAAAGGTATTCAGACTGAGATTTGGTATAAAGTACGAAAGCTTTCATTTAGTAAAGGAAGCACATACTTGATAGGAAAGTGTTCCGTGGTCCTAGCTATCTACGGCCGTACCTCGGGTTACGTACACTCCGGGTTGCATACTTTTCGGGTTACGAACTCTGCTAACCCAGAAATGCAACCCGACGTGTGCACGATTTGCACATGTGCAGAGTGTTTTTTCAATTTTTTTTTCATTTTCCCGGGTTTATTCGGTCTGCGCATGCACAGAACGAACTGTTCGGGTTACATCCTTTTCGGGTTACGTACTGTAACCCGGAACAGATTAAGTACGCAACCCGGGGTACCACTGCATTTGGAGAAACAAAGAAGCCATGCTTGCCCCTTTGTCCTCAGAAGTTACACCCAAAACAACCTTTGGCTGTTTCCATTATTTTATGTAGCTTGTATGTCAAACCCTGCCCTGGGATCTACCATGATGAGGGATGGGTTATAAAGATGCTTAATAAACAACACCATGAATTAACAGCACATATTAGAGAAAGGTGAGGGGAAGCTTGAGATGAAGCTATTATTCTCAGCAGCTGTTCCTATGTTTCTTGTAAGGTTTCATTTCACCCTCAGCTTGTGATAGGATTACAGTGAGCTTTGCCCGTAGCTGAATGAGCATTCGCAAACTTCTCCTTCTCCTTCTCCTTCTCCTTCTCCTTCTCCTTCTCCTTCTCCTTCTCCTTCTCCATATTTGTCAGGCCTTGGTAGTTATCACACAGAAATGCCTTTTGATTCAGTGTCACCACCGCTACCCTGTACCGGGCTGGGGAGAGGAGACTGCAGAAGTATTTTATTTTATTTTATTTTTGCTTGGTTGTTAAGTTTGCTCCCTACAGGGGGAATCACTTAGAAAACCAGTCATTCTACCTGACACTTTGTGCTATGCATATCATGTTCTAATTCCTGTGACTGGAATATCTGACCTAACAAAAGTGTTGCTGGGAATTGAGCTTCAGTTGTTTCATTGTAATAGGGCCTGCAGGCTAGCATCTCAAAATACCAAAGCAGGGTGCTCCCTGCCATAATGCATTTTTGTTCTTTTTTTCACTTCTGCCACCCCCCTTCCCTTTCTCTCCTATGGAAGCTCAGTCGGTTTATGGATTATACCAGCTTTAGCCACAGGACCATAAAGAAGACTGATCGCCGAAGAATTGATGCTTTTGAATTATGGTGCTGGAGGAGACTCTTGAGAGTCCCATGGACTGCAAGAAGATCAAACCTATCCATCCTTAAAGAAATCAGCCCTGAGTGCTCACTAGAAGGACAGATCCTGAAGTTGAGGCTCCAGTGCTTTGGCCACCTCATGAGAAGAGAAGACTCCCTGGGAAAGACCCTGATGATGGGAAAGATGGAGGGCACAAGGAGAAGGGGACGACAGAGGATGAGATGGTTGGGCAGTGTTCTCACAGCTACCAACATGAGTCTGACCAAACTGTGGGAGGCAGTGGAGGATAGGGGTGCCTGGCGTGCTCTGGTCCATGGGGTCACGAAGAGTCGGACACGACTGAATGACTGAACAACAACAAATGTCATCATACGTTTCATGCTTCTTCCATTTAAGGCAATGCAGCAGCGGACCACCATCTAACACGAATTGATCACTTCTTGGAACGTATTCGGTACTACAACTATTCTGTTTCTGCATCACGTATTTTTTGATAACATGTACTATCTGTGGCTTGTCAGCCTTCCTGAGTATAGAGCATGATTTGAACAATGAAGGTGGGTATGAGCACAATTCATACTGCAGAACTTCTTCAAAATTTAGTTCGCCTGTGTTAACAATGTCCAATAGCCTTTGAAACAGCAATGCTGGGTCAATCGTTCTTTCATCATCTCCAGGAATTTTCAGTGCAGCAGAGTACGCTAATGTTTTAACTTTGTCAGAACGCTTACATTTATATGCAAAAACTTCTTGGTCAATAAGTTTAGCTACAATGACCTTACCAACTTCTTGCAATTCATGCACATTAACATTTGCCAAATCTGCAGTTACACCTGTTACAATATTACGCAGACTTGACTCGGGTGTAAATGGCGAGAATGCTTGCAACTTGCTCAATACCAGTTGTGAATCACTTTTGTCTCTAATCAGCCTTGCACTAGATAGTTCCTTGTGTTGTTCACTTGATGAATATGACACACTGGCAAACTCCTGCATAGCTAGATTATACCCTGACAATACAGGCAATGATAAAGACCAAACTGCTCTCTGAATGCCAGTCAATCCACTTCCTCTGGTCAAACCCCCTGTAGTTTTAAGAGAGCGCATCAGACATTGTTCGATTACTAAGTCAGAACCCAATCCTGCCCAGTACCGTTCACTTCTGCGTATCACATGAAATCCTTTTTCAAACATTGCCGAAACAGTCGCATTTGTTGTTGGCAACAGAATTATATTCTGCAAATATAGGTATGCTGATTTCAAGTAATTGTGGTGACCCGCAGCTGCGAAAATGGGTAGACGCTGATGTATGGCATCAATATGCATTTTCCATGAACCAGTTCTATCTGCTGTGATGAGTTTTCTAGCAAGATCAACCATATTTTGATACTTAAGCCATAGTTTACTTGTTGCTGAGTTTGCTTTCAGTTCGCTCTTCTTTGCATCCAATGCACAGCTTATGTGTATCATAGTCTGTGAAGAATCCACTTCTTCTATAGTTTTGTTACAGGACACTAGTGAATCATACAGTGCAGAAGCTTATTTTAAGACCTGGGGGAATTCTGAATGATCTTCAATTATCTGCGACATTATTTCAGCACTTAAGCATGAATCGAGAATCAAATGTCCACGAAAAGCTCTTGATACTGATTTCCCATTTAACATATGCACTACCGTATTTTCCCCATAAATCTCTTCTAGGATTTCTTTAAGGCCCAATCCTGCCATGAGTGTACCAATGGCCCCAAGAAGATTCATGAAAGTATGAAAGGAACCAAGCAATAGAATGATGTCCTTGAGAGCACTACCATCACATGATGAATGAACTATTTGTGATGCTTTCCAAAAGAGTGGCTGATCAAATGTTATGATAGTTGGTATATTGTGCTTAAGAGCTAAATCTCATAGGTATGTTAAGGTAGACAGGATGCAAGTCATTTCAGTGGGCTTTATATCAATGATAGGTAGGAAAAGTACTGATGATTTCTCAACTTTCTGGTTGTTTTGGTTATTATGTATTAAGTGCATCATTCCAGACCAGCCAGGCATTGGTTGTTCAAAGTTCCTTGACAGTTTCCACAGCAGATCTACTTTGACATTTGTGGGATAGATATCAGGCAATATTTTAAACTTAATGCCTCTGAGAGTACTGGATGCAAATCGATATTCATGAATGTTGATAGATGCAGCAGCTTTTAAGTCACAGCTCAATATATTCTTTCTTGGAATACAACGGGAAAAGGTTTTTGCTGGGGTTATTGCTGCTATCATCCCCATACCATGGAATGCGTTCTCACCAACAGTGTAAGAATATTGTGATCAATATTGTCCGCAGCTAGAAGAACGTGACTGTTTTCAACATTTTCTAATATATCAACAATTAAAAAACATAGGATACAAACAATTAAGTTTAGAAAACTAATCGAAATACAATACAACTGATACAGCAGGTTGGCCATTTTGAAATCACGATTTCACAGTGTTCCTGTCATTTAATTTTGTCTAATTTTTAATATGTTATTCTACACCCAATTCTCATAAAAATGCCATTAATAATGTTTATGTTGCAATTTTGCCCAGGTTCCAGCATTTTTTTCTGTAGATTGCCCGGACTAATGCACTACTGCAGCCCAAATCTTCGGTGCTCAAAAATGGAAGGAGTGGGCAAGTCTAACAGCAGAATCAGGGATCAAGATGTAACCATATTTAAGGAGGACTGGAAAATGTTTGCAGACTATATGCAGAACTATTGTAAACAGGATAAATTGCTACCAGGTTTCGAGTAAATTCAGCAGTAAAAGTTATAAGAAGGTGAGAAAAAGAAGGTATTGGTTTGATTATAATATGCAGCAGTAATTGTTATTTGGAGGAAACCAGTGTTTAATGTTCTGTTATTTATAATGTGTGAATAAATGTATTGCTGGAAAATTATAAATAAAATTTAACACACACACACAAAAAAAAAATCCTTTATTGCAGTAACTCGCTATAAGTGACATTATGTAGCATAACTTTGGCGGAAAACAAACAGGAACAGGAAGTTGGAGAAGCTTAGATCCGAGAGGAAAAGAGAAACAAGGAAATTGTAACCAACTAAGATGAGTTACAGTGCCACCTGTTGTTGAAAGGAACCAATTACTCCTTCAATTGACAATTTAAAAAAAATAAAATAACTACACACATGGTTGTTTCTCCAACAATCTGTAGTTTCACAATTCCAGATTAGTTTAACAACCAATCCCTCTTCACAGGGAACTCGGGGGGGGGGGGTGGCTCTCCTAAAAACCATCAGCACCTTTAACAAACTACAGCTCCGAGAATTATTTGGTGACAGCCATGACTGGGTAAAATAGCACCATCACCCTTTACAGTAAAGCTATTTTTGTGTCCAGCCCTCTTATTCGCTACACTGCCTCTGAGCATTTCTCTGCTTACATCAGTGGCAGCCAGCGTTGTGCAGCAGGTTATGAATATATTTTGCTCTATGTTATCTGTCAGAAAGAAGAGGAGAGCAGCAGGATGGGGAGCAGATCTGTGCTTGTCACAATGACAGCTTTCCGCGAGCATGAAGGTGCAATGCAAAGAAGACACTCAATTGAGGTGCAATCCCTGTTAGATCTCTGACAACCTGTTGTCTTAAAAGGAGAGATGACTGAGAGGAGATCTCAGTCCCCAACCCCCGCCGCCTTACTTTGTTTTGGACGCCTGGTAAACGAAACTTTTATTTATTTATTAAAAAGCACTCTCGTTTCCTGCTGTAATGCACTGTTAGAGGGTGCTGTTTTAGTTCTTTGTAATTGCTTCATTTCAGATTATTTTGTGTAGTGGGTAATTTGTGCTTGATTTGGGTTCAAGTGCCTAATAATTTTGGTTACAGAATTGACAGAGGGAGAAGTGAAGAGCATTGCAGATGGATTGCTTCTTTATGGAAATTCCCCTTCAGTGGAAGCTTGTCTGATAGGTGTGCTTCTTTATCTCAAAATGCTGGCTAGCCTTACAATGGATTAGGACTGGGCAATGGGCAGCTTTTTTTATCTGGCGCACGGTTGCTCTACCAAAAATGTTTTCACATTGCAAGGAGCATAGGTTCCACATTTAATGTTACACCTATCCAATATATAGAAATATTGTTTTTAAAGCACAAAATAGTTGTTTGGGCAATTTTGCTCTGGACCACTTAATGCAGATAATCATTAAAATTATACAGTGGTACCTCGGTCTACGAACAGTTTCGTTAACGAACTATTCGGGCGACAAACTCCGCAAAACCGGAAGTAGGTGTTCCTGTTAACGAACTTTGCCTCAGAAGACAAATGAAAGCTGAACGATGGAAGGGCACTGGCAGTGGGAGGCCTCAGTAGGGAAAGCGCGCCTCAGTTTTAAAACGCTTTGGTTTAAGAATGGACTTCCGGAACAAATTAAGTTCGTAAACCGAGGTACCACTGTATATTGTACTTACTTATGCAACAGGGATTAATTGTTCTAATCAAAAATGTTTTGGTTTCTGCCTTCTTCACTTGCTCCAATGTGAAACAAAGGATGCTCCAGCCAAGGTTAGATAACACTGAGGAAATATTGAGAACAGTTGTATTTTCTGTAACTCAGTGGTGTCAGGTATTTTTTTTTTTCTCCACAAGAAGCTGAGGGTTGCATACACATTATCAACATGGTAGCAGCTTCGACTACAATTCCAAATTTGCTACATTGGATATGACACCTCTTTATACTAATGATCGCTCCCCACATCAAATGGGGGGCGACGTTTGTGTGGTCGAGCGCAGCCCCTTGAGCTCCTAGGCCAGTGTTTTTCAACCTTTTTTGGGCAAAGGAACACTTGTGTTATGAAAAAAATCACGAGGCACACCACCATTAGAAAATGTTAAAAAATTTAACTCTGTGCCTATATTGACTATATATAAAGTAATTTTTCAATTTTTCCCACGGCACACCAGGCAACATCTCGCGGCACACTAGTGTGCCGCGGAACAGTGGTTGAAAAACACTGTCCTAGGCGACACCTAGTAGTTCGGACTGGCTGCGCCTTCCCCCAGGAGGGATACCTGGGGTCTCTGCCTACCCCAGCTAAGCGCCCAATCCCGCCTGGGGGAGGTGTTGCCAGGGGATTGGCCAGGTAAGGGGAGGGACTACCTAGCCCACGCAATAGAAGGTGTAGCTTACCAGGAAGCAGCAGTCGGGCTCCAGAGCTTCTCCCACCCTCCACTCCCTCAATTAACGCTTATTTTGCAGGTTAACCTCTTCTCCACAGGTACGCAGGTGCTGCTATGTCAAGGCCGCTGTTGAAGGACTGGAAAGGAATTTCCCTGTATTGGCAGGTTTTGCCTTTCCCGTAGCAATTTGTCACAACTTTGGCAGTTTCAGGCCTTGGGCGGAATCTTTTAGTCATCTTCCTAAATTGGAGGGGGGGGCTATGGGGCAGTGACTCCATGCCACCATTGCAGCGGCGATACCAGGGTTCCCCATTAAAGGGGCATTGACCATACGCCGAGAGGTTGTCATTGCTCTCCCCCACCAGTGGCGGCAAACGGGGGGTGGGCTATCTGCTTGAACATATGTTCTCCAGAGCTAGCCCAATCCCCGCACATTCTGGATAACCATGGAGTTTTCCAGATCCCTGGCTGGGGGCCGGGAAGGATAAACGCCCAATGCCTGAGCCAAGGTCTCCCTACATCTGAATCTTAATAAAGTTGTGGCCAATTTTAATCCCATAGCACATTGTCTTGTATCTTTATTCCACTCGGGGGGTCACCTGGGGGTTGGGGGACTCCACCTGTCCACGCAATAGATCACAAATGATGGGATCTGGGCTATAAATGAATTCCTTAACACCAGAATGCCTGGTGATTATCTCACTAAGGGTTATGATCACTTTAGCTATGCCACTCTGGGCTGCTTCCAACATACCTCGACTTACGAATTACTCGACATACGAATTTTTCGACTTACGAATGGACATCTGTTGGCGGTTTTAGATGGGGTTTACTCGATTTATGAATTTTAGATGCAGTTTACTCAACTTACGATTTTTTCTGAATTTTTCATTTCCAATGCATTCCTATGGGGAAATCGCTTTTTTCGACTTACAAATTTTTCGACCTACAAATGTGCATTTGGAACAGATTAAATTCGTAAGTCAAGGTACCACTGTATATAAAAACATAATTAAACATTAAACACAAAAACCCTTCCCTATACAGGATTGCTTTCAGATGGCTCGGGGGTTGGATAACTCCATACCCTCCAACATTTCTCCAATGAAAATAGGGACATCCTAAGGAAAAGTGGGACATTCTGGGATCAAATCTGAAACCGGGATGGCTTCTCTAAATCAGGGACATCCCTGGAAAATGGGGACACTTGGAGGGTCTGAAATAAGGCAGTTACTGGTCTTTACAACAAACCCTCTGATGCACATAAATGGGAAAACCTGCCATTCCAAAGATATCAAGTGGCACATCATCTCTCAGAATCAAGCACATCTGCAGCACCAACAAATATAACCAGTGAGGAACCAATAAACTGAAAGAGCACCTCCAACACAGGGGATATCCTCTAAAATGTCATGGATTGCAACATCCCCACCAGGCATCCGCGTTTTATGGAGAAATTCTTACCACCACAAAGGCAAATAAAGAAGCAAGACACAAAATGGTTGGGTGAACTGGGTGACATTTATTTAAATGTTTAATCCCAAAACCAATTTATTGTGTGTGGGGGTGGGGAGGAAGATGCAGTATCAATCTGTAGGTGAGCTAATCCTGCCAAGAACCAGGTTTATCCTCCATCCTCTCCTCCCTTAAGCCCCACCCTTTCAGGTGAGTAAGAGGCGTTCCTGCTCCACATAACCCTCAGGCCCCACAACTCCAGCCAGGTGTCACAGTTTGGCCCCATAGTTGCTTCCTCGCCATGTCATCATGGACAGTGCTGGATTTACATATAAGCTAAACAAGCTTAGTGCCCCACTCTCTTGAGGGCCCCCCCAAATTTTTTTTTAAAAAACTGGATGTACATTTCCAAAATATAAGATAAAAAAACAAATAAAATGAAACCTACATACAACAACAGTGTTTTGTGTTGTGTAGGCACCTATTTGTTATGTGCAAATGGCTTTTGTTGTTGTTGTTCAGTCGTTCAGTCGTGTCCGACTCTTCGTGACCCCATGGACCAGAGCACGCCAGGCACGCCTATCCTTCACTGCCTCCCGCAGTTTGGCCAAACTCATGTTAGTAGCTTCGAGAATACTGTCCAACTATCTCATCCTCTGTCGTCCCCTTCTCCTTGTGCTCTCAATCTTTCCCAACATCAGGGTCTTTTCCAGGGAGTCTTCTCTTCTCATGAGGTGGCCAAAGTACTGGAGCCTCAACTTCAGGATCTGTCCTTCTAGTGAGCACTCAGGGCCGATTTCCTTGAGAATGGATAGGTTTGATCTTCTTGCAGTCCATGGGACTCTCAAGAGTCTCCTCCAGCACCATAATTCAAAAGCATCAATTCTTCGGCGATCAGCCTTCTTGATGGTCCAGCTCTCACTTCTGTACATTACTACTGGAAAAACCAGTAAATGGCTTTAGATACCTATTAGGTCCACAAATTACCATATAGCATATATTCAACAGAAAAAACAGTGACAATTTGTTGTTGACAAAGGACATCTGGACATATAAAGGGCCCCATTACCTACAGTAGCTTAGGGCCTCATCAAACCTAAATCTGGCCCTGATCATGGGCCCACAGCCCTGAATGAAGTTCTCAGGACTGCAGCCTTCCAAGGGCGCTCACCCAACTTTAACTGTGCACACATCTTAGGTATCAAATCACTTCAAAAGAATTGACAAAGTTCGTTGCAGTGTGCCCAATGCAGCAATAGCAGTGATAGCTCACACCCTAAGTAAGCAGTGAATATAACATAAGGCCAGAACTATTGGCTTGTCATAGGATCCTCCTTCAGCTTCAGTAGGAAAATGTGTTTTGCTCTTGTGTTCTACTTAGGTGCCTGTCCTCATGCTATCTAAGTATTGATGAGATGTTTGAATCAATCGGTTGGGGGTGGGAGACACACACAAGACAATCCAACCAAGTAGAAAAGACTGGCAAAGGATCAATTATTGAGTTAGGGTTGATGAAATAAGGAATAGAAGGGAAAGACAAGCACATACAACATTTTGTAATCACAAAATCAGTTCGCTTAATAATGACGCAACAACAACAAAATTGTCATTTATGATGAAACAGTCAAACACATCGCAGCCACAGCTGACCTTCCTCAGTCATATGAAAATGGTCATTTGCCTCTCAGCCTGATTTGTCAAATGCTATGAAATAACAATGGCGGAACAGTGGTGCTACCTGCAAGATGGATAGAAATTAATTAATTAAGACGTGAAAACTGGTGTGAAGAATTATTAATGATTAAGAATGATTAAAGAGGAAAACCAATTATGGTCAAAACACATTTGGTTGGTTGTCATGCATGAAGGATTTTACGATTAGTGGCTTTTTGTATTTCATTTCTAAATAGTCACTATTAGGATTCTTGCTTTCAGTTATTGCGGTTATAAAATACGTTATATGAATTTGTTGAGGTATTTGAGAAATGTATTTTTTGAACTGAATTTGATGCTGTGCAACACAACTTGTTAGTTGATGCCTTGTTGAATTAACTAACTACACATGTCACTGACTGGAATTTCGTTTTTCAATACAGGTTTGGATAGGAAGTTAGATGCGTCTATTATTGAAACCAATACTACTGCTACTTTTTTTGGTGCTGAGGAGTTGAAAACATTTTGAGTCTTATTCTGCCATAAGTAAACATTCATTCCTATTCCACGTGAGTAATTCAGTTTCCAGAAACTGCCTTTGGCAGTTTGACATTTCATGAATGATGAGTGTCTCTCTTTCTCGAGGATTTTTATGGTACTGACATATGTCAAAATAAATCACAATCTATATCTTCCTAGATGTTCCTGACACAACTGCAACATCATCCATTTCCCAGTTACATCTTTCTGTTCCCCATATTGTAGGCAGTGATTTTGGTTTTTATATCTGTTTATCTCTGGAATAAAATGTGTGATCCTACGGATTTAGTGATGTTTACTTCTGGGTTAGGATCAGACTGAAATGAAGTTGGAATTTCAATTTTTGTTCCTATTCCTATAATGAGCACTCACACTTTACATTGTGGGTGCCCTTTGCGGGATCGCACGTGGTGCTACAGTTCCCAGGGAGCTTACTGGCAAACAGGAGCTGGCTTGCTTCTCGGTGTTAATTTTGGAGGTTCACGCCCAGCCTCAGTAATCAAGTTTCTTGCTGGGAGGTGGGGCCAGCCCCATTTATAAATAGGGGGTGGAGCCAACAATAGCCAGGCAGTCAGCTCTGGAGATTCACCTTCCCTTCCCTACCCTCCCTTTGTTTAATGCTTCTTGTTTGCAGGTTAACTTTTTCTTCCTGTTTAGTGGATGCTGCTACAGTCTTTGACTGGTTGCTGTTGAAGGACCAGGAAGAAATTTTCCTGCATTGGCAGATTTTGTCTTCCCTGTAGCAATTTGTCACAACTTTGGTGGTTATGGCCTTGGGTGGAATCCTATAGCCTTTTCTTTTGTGCGTGCGCACTGCGTCTGGGCCGGTGCTGCCGCTTCCGCGGCGACGTTGCGAGCCTGCCGGGTGAAAAGGCGGCTTGGGGGCAGCTGTCGATCGTGCGCGGCAGCCCCACAAGCCGCCTTTTCACCTGGCAGGCTCACAACATCGCCGCAGAAGTGGCGGTGGGGGCCCAGTCCTGACGTTGCGTCGTGACGTCACGACGCAACGTCACGACGCCCCACCCCCAGGGGGGGTGCCTCCTCTGCGCTGCTGCCCTGGGCAGCGCGGAGCCTCCCTCCGCCCTTGGGCAGTGCTGTTTTTCTAGAAAAAGAGGTGCCAGAACTCAACATGAATGCTTCCCCTTGTTCTCTTACAATGGCAATGGTGCCCACCTGGGAGGTGCCGGAACTGAGCTCCAGTGAATTACAGCTGAAAAAAAGCCATAAGCCTAGGTAAGTTTAACCCTTTTCTATCAGTTACAGGTGGGTAGCCGTGTTGGTCTGCCATAGTCAAAACAAAATCGAAAATTCTTTCTAGTAGCACCTTAGAGACCAACTGAGTTTGTTCCTGGTATGAGCTTTCGTGTGCATGCACACTTCTTCAGATACACAGATACTTCTTCCTTTTCTATCAATATCTTCCCAAGCTCATTGCACAATTAATAAGGGAACTTTCAGATGTCCTTGTCCAAGGCATTTTAAAAATACCTTAGTAGCCCAATAAACAAACAGCAGGAGATAAGCATATATTACTAATTTACTGGCTGCAAAGAATTGCTTTTTGCAGGCAATTTGTTGAGAGGCCTCTGAGAATTCTGTTATTTATAACAGTATTGCAATTCATTTATATTTTATGCAGACCTAGGAAATCCTATTCCCATTTGTCCAGGGAAAAAAGGAAAAGAAATTACCACCAAAGAAATCATGTACCCCTGGGCATCTTCTGTTAACTATACATTTTTTAAAAAAATAATTATCATTCAAATAGATAGATATGCAAAAAGACAGAAGGGGGAGGAAACATCTATGATTATTAACATCTTAATTGATGATATTGATTTGCAGTAAAATGAGTTGTGAACAACAGGAGAAAATGATTTGTTTTTCTGCAGCAAGTTTAGACAGCTCGCCTTGAATAATATTAAAGAGTCTCAGTGCAGTCCGGTTGACAACATTCTAAAAGGTTCGGTCTCACTTTGGCCGCATACATGACTCAGGCTCTCTAGCACACACACACACACACACAAAATCACACACACAGAAAACTAGATGTCAAGGAGAAGGTCTCTAGCTTCCACTTCTTCCTGTTATGCTTGGGTTTTATCAAATGTGCAATGTTGACAGGGGTTCGTACAACCATGCAATCTTTCACCAGAGGATGGAAACATCCCACATGTTTGGAACTTGATGAACAGTGATGTTTGATGCTAGAATAAAATGAATCTTTCCATTATTGATCAGCTGGTGCCAGCGAAAATGCAGACTCACAAACTGTCCCTATTTTCCAGGGACAGTCCCATAGCTGTCAACTTTTCCCTTTTCTTGCGAGGAATCCTATTCAGAATAAGGGAATTTCCCTTAAAAAGGGGGGGGAGTTGACAGCTATAGACAGTCCTGGATTTACAGAAGCTGTCCCAGTTTCTGATTTGATCCCGGAATGTCCTGCTTTTCCTTAAAGGTAAAGGTAAAGGGACCCCTGGCCATCAGGTCCAGTCGTGTCCTACTCTGGGGTTGCGGCGCTCATCTCGCTCTATAGGCCGAGGGAGCCGGCGTTTGTCCGCAGACAGCTTCCGGGTCATGTGGCCAGCATGACAAAGCCGCTTCTGGCGAACCAGAGCAGCGCACAGAAACGCCGTTTACCTTCCTGCTGGAGCGATCCCTATTTATCTACTTGCACTTTGATGTGCTTTCGAACTGCTAGGTGGGCAGGAGCTGGGACCGAGCAACGGGAGCTCACCCCCGTGGCAGGGATTCAAACCGCCGACCTTCTGATCAGCAAGTCCTAGACTCTGTCATCTAACCCACAGCGCCATACCGCAGGGCTGCTTTTCCTTAGTATGTCCCTATTTTCATGGGAGAAATGTTGGAGTTATGTGACCCCTGAGCCTAGGAGATAAGTAACTAAACGAACTTTAGAACACATCTGAGGGCAGCCCTGTATAGGCAAGTTTTTAACATGTTTCATGTTTTATTGTGTTGGAAGCTGCCCAAAGCTGCTGGGGCAACCCAGTTAGATGGGCAGGATTTAAATAATAATAATAATAATAATTCTTATTGCTATTATTGTTATGGAACAAGACATACCTATTTTCATCAGAGAAATTTTGGAGGGTATGAAAATAGTCATACTACCAAAACTGATGTATATTTTCCAAGTGTTTGGATTTTCCTCAGTCACCTTGCTGTTTGCCAACAAAAATGGAACAGGTTCATTTTTCAATCAGAACACCCAAGAATGTGGGGGGGGGATGGCAGTGGTGGTGGTGGGGACTTATATAAACACACATTGGTGGGTGGGGAACCCCAAATTTTGCTCACTATTATTGACTATAAATACCAGGCAAGAGAGAGCTCATGCCATCAGCAACTGAAGTCGGTCTGAGAATATTTCTTGTACCATTTGTTTATTCCCGTACTTTTCATTGTAATTTACACTGGCAGAAAGGCAGTATAAAAATGTAAGCAATATATAAAATCAAGCTATATATTACAATGGTGCATTTTCTCTCCTATGCTCAGCAATAAAGCATAAATCAGTTGGCACATGACATTGACAGAGCACACAGAATGTTGTCATGCAGGCTCAAAAACTCCCTATAAAATTAATACCCCGTCTTACTTTAGCAGTCCCAAAAGAAAAAGACTTCGTTCCCTACACTGCCATCTCCATCCAGAATTATATTTTGCTCACTCAAAGGGAATCCCGCCTTCTATGGATGCCACCTGCGATGTCTTGTTTTCAGTTCTCTGTTAAGTCGGAGAAATAATAATGTACTGAAGGATAGGCAAAAGGATGACTGTGGATTTCGACCCCCTCCTAAGAACTGCTAGTTTCCACAAGACTGCAGAGATTAAAGGGATGAGGGATTAAGGATAAAGTTTCTTGGGCTGCTGGGTTCTATGTAGTTTAGATTGTGTGTTTTGGGATCATTTGATTGAAAAGGAAGGTATAAATCTTCAAAACAAATAAACACACGGACCGGCTTCAAAAATAAAAGCACAAAGGTACGTTGTAAACCAGATCAAGGTAAAAGGTGCTAAATCCCAGAAGGTACAGACAGGGGAAAAAAAAACCGAGAGGTTAAAATAGAACTGCTCCATTTCAAAGGGGGGGGGATAGATTTTTCAAAAATGGAATGTGGTTGGAAAATAAGAATAGATGGAGTCTGGTTAGCCTTCTGAAGCAATGAGTTGCACAGACAGTGTGCTACCACCGAGAAATCGGGTCCTCCCTCAAAGAGGGCATGTGTTGCAGTGCGAACTGGCAACCAAACCCTGTGTTGTGGGTGAGATCGTTTGGATAGCCACAACAGCCTATTGGTAGGTCCCTCGATGCTGGGAGCAATCTGACCAATGGGACCCCAGCAAAGGACATCGAGGGACCTATTTAAGCCCATGCATGTGTACGTGAGCTTCCTCTTCGGGCTAGTGCATCAAAACACCTGCCCACCTTTCCCTATATTTAGGGCTTGCGCTTGACCTTGCTATGTCATCATGTGTCACTTGTCATTGGGACAGGGGCACAGCAGGAATTTTCCCTGCTCCCACGGTGGAGTCTACCTCCTTCTGAATCTGAGCGACTTTATCTGCAAAAAAACTTTGCAAAAGCATTGCAGGAGATTGTAATCAATAAAGTTGTGGCCTAAATTCTGCCAAAAACCAAACCAAATATTTGAGTAATGTGTGAATTTATTTAGGGGGTGTTTAAAAGGTCTAAACATGCAAAGCCCTGCTCTGTATAACCACAGGTCTCTCCAACAATTGCTTCACCGGGAGAAGGGCTCTTTTGCTCCCTCTTATTGGATAGGAAGGTATATACAAGAGAGGAGCAGACACACTCTTATTCACATTATGTTGAATCTACTTGGTTGAAAATTTTCTCCCAAGTGATTCTCCAAATCCATTCCCTGACTGAGCATGCAGATTAATGCAGTGCTGGTAGCAATCAGAGAAGAGACCTTGGTTGGTGAGCTTGTCAATTCATTTTTTCAGTTCTCCATCTCAAATGGGACTTGGTTGGAATTTAACTAGCCTGTAGGCATGTAGGTCATATTTCTCCGCCAAGAATTTATCTTTCTGAGTACTCGGATCATACGGGAGACAACACTTTGCCTCAGAGGCATTATAAAAATTCCCAACATAGTTGATCTGCAGTGACACAGTTTCCCGTGGGCATTAAAACACACACACACACACACACACCTACACAAAACAATACTAACAACTTTTTTTTCTGTGTCAACTTGAACACATTGGTAGGCATCATGGTTGTAAATCATTCTTTGACCTCCCTCCGCCCTTCATTCTGAGGTAGTTGCTGTCCAATAGCAGCCATGTTTTGTCCAAAGCAGCTTTCATCACCTTCCCTTCCAGTTTTGGATGCAATGCTTTCATTTCTTCTCGATTTCAGCAGAGCTTCCATTCAAATGTCTCAGGAAGAGAGCACTCATATCCCTATTCGGGTTATGTGAATATTACATAATTGATACGATTGTTCCTCACATTGACACAGGGAAACAGCTGCAACTGATCATTGTATCATGCCACACCCATACTGAGGAGACCACTGAAAAACACATGTTGGCTCTGTGTGAGAGCTGTACCTACAAATCATGGGTAGGCAAACTAAGGCCCGGGGGCTGAATCCGGCCTAGTCGTCGTCTAAATCCAGCCCACGGACGGTCTGGGAATCAGCTTGTTTTTACATGAGTAGAATGTGTGCTTTCCCACTAGTGATGTATGGAAGTGAGAGCAGGACCATAAAGAAGGCTGATCGCCGAAGAATTGATGCTTTTGAATTATGGTGCTGGAGGAGACTCTTGAGAGTCCCATGGACTGCAAAAAGATCAAACCTATCCATTCTGAAGGAAATCAGCCCTGAGTGCTCACTGGAAGGACAGATCCTGAAGCTGAGGCTCCAATACTTTGGCCATCTCATGAAAAGAGAAGACTTCATGGAAAAGACCCTGGTGTTGGGAAAGATTGAGGGCACAAGGAGAAAGGGACGACAGAGGACGAGATGGTTGGACAGTGTTCTCGAAGCTACCAACATGAGTCTGACCAAACTGCGGGAGGCAGTGGAAGACAGGAGTGCCTGGCATGCTCTGGTCCATGGGGTCATGAAGAGTCAGACATGACTAAATGACTAAACTACAACAAATTATTAAAATGCTACTAAAATCCAATGGGGCTGTGTTGCTTTCTTATTTGATACATACATCCCCTTAGGTTGTTTCCAATACCTACAAAGTGTTGTGCCAAGGACAAATTAAAAAAAAGAGTTCATAATGACAGACAGGATGATAATGTATGGGTATGAAACAAGGTAGCTCATGCTGAGAAAAGATCCATCTTGGCTATGCTAATTTTCCCCATCACTAGGAATGGAAGAGAGTAACATAAATCAAAATCACGATCATCTCGAGTGGAAAGGAAACTCTTCTGGTGAGACTGCTGTAGACCAGATAACATTGTTGTATGGAAGCCAGGTCAAAAAAGTAATAAACAAGAGGGTAGAAATATAGACTTGCATCATGCAATAGGAAGAATTCATACACAACTTCAAGGGCAGTTAACAAACACATGCTGAAGCTGAAAAATCAGCTTTCGCTGGGTTATGCTCAAAGGGGTTCCATCACTTAAGGGTCTCTGCACTTTGTACCCTATAAGTAAAGGTCAATTCAGATTTTCATAGGGATGGGATATATTTGCACATCTCTGATCAGAAGAATATGCAAATAATCAGCTTATGTGTTGGCATCCATTTGTCTCGAGAGACAGTGGAGTGTGCCTCTGGGAGTGAAGTCAAACCATTGTGTTGGCAGCATGGAAGTGACTTGCCCAGGACACAAGCCTAGACAGTGTGTATGGAAGTCCTGGGATGCCCAGACAGCTAATCAGGTTCTCCCTTGGGAGAGCATGTGTTGCGGTGGGGCCTTGCAAGACACCTCCCTGGTAGCTGGGCGGGGGTTAGCCAGCTGGCTACAGCTTCAATAGGACCCTGGGGTGTTGCTGGGGAGAATTAACTGTTGCAATGTTGTGATGGACAGCCCAGCGTCCTTTATATTGCTCTGCACGCAGGGTGATCCGTCTCTTGGCTGCATGCTTCGGATCACCCACCCTCCCTCCCTTTATTTTAGGCCTCTACATTGACTTTGCAACTGCCTGTCATGGGGTCATCTGCTTTTGGGGCAGGGGCCCAGTAGGAATTTTGTCCAATTGGCTGATTGGTTGTTGCCATCTGGTTTTCGCCTACTGCAGTAGCAACTAGTCACAACTTGTAAGGTTGGCGGTTAGGCATTGGTTATTGTGTTGGTTACTGGAAGGGTCGCCCCCCCCCTCCAGAATGATGATGGTGTGCAGGGAATTCCGTTAAAGGAATCCAGGGGCTTGATATGCTTTTGTCCGAACCCCCGGTAGGGGGACAGGGCCATGCAAGAGCCCCTGGGACCTCTGGGGAGAGGGAGGGCTCTGCCCCCAGCCTCCTTTACTCTCCCCAGATGGCATTCTCCCATCGCTGACCAAAAGTCAGCTCTGTCCCGGTGGACAGCTAGTCTGAACCAATGCCTACACAACCACTCACATAATTTGTATTTTAATAAAGTTGTGGTCTAAATTATTGCCATAAACCCAAACAAAAATTATGTCTGAAGTGTGGATTTTTTGGGGGGTGGCTTGGGGACCTCAACACGCAATACCTTTCTCTCAACTTTGCTGATGTGATCCAAAGGAAAGCAGAGCAATATGTTTGGCATTAGCTTGGCTGTAGGAACTTCTGGAAGGAGGTATACAAGGCATAATCCAACTGTCTTGGGAACCCCACTCTGCATTTTTATAAGGTTTACTCCTTAGCATTTTCTTCTCCCAAAGATAGCCTGCAAAACATTGGAGGTGTAAGAACAGTTTTCCTTCTCCTAGATGGGCTACCTTGATGAGTCCCATCTGCTCCTCACTTTCCTCTACAGCATGTGCAGAAACCACGTTCTTGACCATTGGACCCACTCTCATCCACACAACCCCCTGGAGCAACCAGGGAACACCAGACTTTGAAGGCATAGGTTATCAGAGTAGGCTTTGAAGGCAGGGAGATCAGAGTAGACTTTGAAGACAGTCTTTTGAACTTTGAAACCCCTCCTCAAGGGTTTGGATTTTTACTTGGGATGATCAAGGGGACCCCATTCATTTTCAAGGTAGGGCAAGCAGAAGGCTGCTCACATGTCCCAACAAGTGTCAAGGCATGAAGATGTCATATTTGTCAATGAGAAATTGGAGGTCTGGAATTCAGATTTGAAAAAGATAGAGCTTTACATTGTTGGATTGCAGAGCCCATTTTGCAATTTGCTCTCAAGCGTGACTTCCCAACAGATAAAGTGTGATTTGAAACATTCACAATATAGTTATTATGATGTTGTTCTATCTATTCAGAGCAAGGTCACACAGGTGAGTGAGACAGATAACATTAGCTGCTCAAACTGAAACTATGCATGTTTATCACAACTCAGAACAGCTCTTTGCAATGATTGAAATAGAGGTGGGAATCCTTTTGTTAGTTTCAGGTTACTCCAGACTTGTACTCACATCTTTTTAATTATTGTAGTATTATCAATACTACAATAATTAAATTAATTAAATATAATTAATACAATAATTAAATTAATTAAATTAATTAAATATGTAGTATTATGGTCTGAACCTCAACATCAAAAAACTAAGATCATGGCCACTGGTCCCATCACCTCCTGGCAAATAGAAGGGGAAGAAATGGAGGCAGTGAGAGATTTCACTTTCTTGGGTTCCATGATCACTGCAGATGGTGACAGCAGTCACGAAATTAGAAGACGCCTGCTTCTTGGGAGAAAAGCAATGACAAACCTAGACAGCATCTTAAAAAGCAAAGACATCACCTTGCCGACAAAGGTCCGTATAGTTAAAGCTATGGTTTTCCCAGTAGTAATGTACGGAAGTGAGAGCTGGACCATCAAGAAGGCTGATCGCCGAAGAATTGATGCTTTTGAATTCTGGTGCTGGAGGACACTCTTGAGAGTCCCATGGACTGCAAGAAGATCAAACCTATCCATTCTCAAAGAAATCAGCCCTGAGTGCTCACTAGAAGGACAGATCCTGAAGTTGAGGCTCCAGTACTTTGGCCACCTCATGAGAAGAGAAGACTCCCTGGAAAAGACCCTGATGTTGGGAAAGATGGAGGGCACAAGGAGATGGGGACGACAGAGGATGAGATGGTTGGACAGTGTTCTCAAAGCTACTAACATGAGTTTGGCCAAACTGCGAGAGGCAGTGAAGGATAGGCGTGCCTGGCGTGCTCTGGTCCATGGGGTCACGAAGAGTCGGACACAACTGAACGACTGAACAACAACAACAGTATTATCAATTTATTGTATTCCTGTTGATTAAAAAAATGAAGTACATCTCTTGTGCATGGATGAAACATATTTTGCATATATAAAAATAATAATAAAAGGATAATTTCCTAAAACTAAGTGATTTGTAAAATGTTGTAGCAGGATATGCTACAACACCTCCAGATAATTATGCTGTCAGGACATTTTGGATTAACAGGATGTAAACTTCAGAGCTAAACTGTTGAAGGCTTTAACTTTTGGATGATTGTGTGGAAATTAATTACGTACAGTTAGTGGGAAAGTCTTCATGAAATAACATTTGGTTGAGAAGGATGCGGTCTTCCTCACCGCCTGCATGAAATATGTGTATCTAGTCATCAGAACATCACCAAAGCAAATGAGTCAATAGAGCTGAACCCACACCCAAATAAAACTACAACATGCACAAGTGTAAAATGACAGATTTTCCACAGATCACTTGCCAAATTAAATGGAAACGTTGTCCCTCTTTTAACAAATATTAAAATGAAATATTAAAATGAAATGAAATAAATTAGATAAAATTAAGCTATGTCAGTTGAATAAAGTTATGTGAAACCTAAATGAATAAAAGCAGGAGAAACCCTACGTGAATAAAAGCAGAAAGCAAATGGAAAATTCTGGATCGCCTTGACAACACAACTGTAATCTCTCTCAATAATTTTCTCCTCTCATCTGTTACAGCAGATATAAAACATGCAGTCTTCACGGTTGCATATTTATGTTGTCCACTGGGTGGACTCCACCCTGTAGTTAAATTACAGACTCACAGTCAAACCTCTCCCCATTTCTCCCTAAAATGTGTCCCAGATATTATTTCCCCAACACGTTATAAAAAGGACAGTGTGTAATGATATGTATAAGGAGAAGGAGAAGGAATGTCAGAATATGGCATTTCTTAAGCCTTCCTCCTGAAACAGCTGGAGGCATCAGATTTATCTGGGTTCATTCTTTGTTTCTGCGACTCCTTAGTATGAGAAAATTGACTTCCAATCACCGTGGGGGAATGAGACTTTAAACGAAGTGCAGACCTGAGGACTGTCACATCTCTTTCTGGAGCCTATGACATTTAGTCAAGCTAAAGTTGTGACCTCTCAAAGACTGAGGGACATTGCTAGACAAGAGGATATTGCTCTTGTGAAACCTGGGATGTTTTTGGGGGATCAGATATTCCAGATTTCACCAGCCCCTTATCTGGCAGAAATCCACTATGTGAAATACCGCAGACTCCTCACAGCTGCTAGGTTAAATGTTCTGGAATTGGCGGTTTTGTGGGGAAGATACAGGGGAGTTCCATATGCCCAGAGATCCTGTCCCTGTGCCCAGGGAGTGGTTGAGTCAACTGAACATATCCTTTTGACCTGCCCATTTTATGCAGATCTTAGACAAAAACTTATGGCTCCATTCCTAGGCCAATTTAGCCTAGTAGACAGAGAAAGACAGGTTTTGTTTTTGTTGAACAATTTCACTGGTACCACAACTTTCTTGGTGGCCAAATTTCTTTTTTTGGCCCTTAAACGCCGTAAGGTTAAAATTGACAGTATTGACATGGGTCTAAATGTATAATCTGCTTCTCGTTGTATGTTTTAGTGTTAAGCTCCTTGAGATGTTTAGACGTTTTAATTTTTGTATGGATAATGATTGTGTACTGACTGACGGTCGAATAGATTTTATTGACTGAGTATGAGAAAAATGAAGAATGGAATATCATGGGGGATAAAAAAGAGAAGACCTGGGCAAAGGGTTCATACAACCCAGCCATTTGGGGCTGTCGGCATGGCTTCAAAACTGCCTCTTCATCACCACAGCATTCAGAGCCACCAAAGTAGGATTTCACAGCACTAGAAAAAAATAATGTGCCTCGGCAGGCACTGGCATATGCCGTCATTATTGTCATGGAAATTCTACTCAATATTGATCCAGGGCAGAACTCCCATGTACAGTTCACGGAGTAAAAACTTAAACACGTTGCAGGATTCCCCAAAAAACAGACCAGAGGCACTTCATCCAGCAGAGCTTTACTGTTACTGAAGGTAAATGAGCATCATGGTCACAAATCCAATACAAAATACAAAATAAAAATAAAAATCCTTCCAGTAGCACCTTAGAGACCAACTATGTTTGTTCTTGGTATGAGACCAACATGGCTGCATACCTGTAGACAAATCCAATACATTCAGGATTGGCACTGTCCATAAGAAATCCAGTTGCAGTAAGCTTAACTTAAACTTACAATAACTTATAATAAGTCTAATCCTTAACACTATATACAGAACACCACACCAGAAGGAAAAGAGACAGAAAGAGAGAGTGAAACCCAGGCTCCTTCTGGCCTCTTATTATAGTCAGCATGACCTTGAAGAAGAGATAACAGAGCCAGTTTAAACCAGCTGTACTCAGCTTCTCTGAGGGAATAACCCAAACATCATGAACCTCCTGCTTGTTTCACACAGAGAAGCTTCCAGGACCCTCCTGAATTAATTAGAATAGGAAATATCTCTACACATCAGATCAATACTTTCTGTACTAAGAAATCAAAACTGACAATGAGAGAGAGAGAGAGACAGAGAGAGAGACAGAGAGAGAGACAGAGAGAGTCAGAGTCTTGCTGATCCCTATGTATTGAGACACCTTTTAAGAAAACAACTAAATTTTTCATGATGATTCTTGAGATCAGGGAGCACTCAAGGGGAGCTGAGACAGAAGGCACCTTTGGACTATCACAACCTCACTGGTTCCCCCTTACAAGGCTTACCACTTCATCGGGAGATAATGATGCACATTTAAGAATACAGTAGAATAGCATTCCTGTTGATATATAATGGACATCCACAACCTGCACTTTACAATTGAAGGCATTTATCCAGCTTTCCTGGCCGGATCTGCTTTCTCGTATTTTTAATGTATCTGGTGTTCTTTTAAAGGAGTTTATTATTATTATTATTATTATTATTATTATTATTATTATTATTATTATTATGCAGTTTTTCTTGTGTATTACCTTGTGACAATTGTATAGAATGCAATTAATTAATTAATTAATTAATTAGGTGTTGGGGCAAGGAAAAGTAAAGGGCCATACAGTGGTCCCTCGACTTACAAATTTAATCCGTTCTGAAAGCACATTCATAGGTCGAAAAGTTCGTAAGTCGAAAAAGCGATTTCCCCATAGGAATGCATTGAAGCAGTTTTAAAAAGAAAAAATTGTAAGTCGAGGAAACCGCATCTAAAATTCATAAGTCGAATAAACCACATCTAAAATGCCAACGGATTTCCATTTGGATGTCAAAAAATTCGTTGGTGTGCGGCCACTTCTTTTGTTCGTAAGTCGAAAAATTTGGATGTTGAGTATTTCGTAAGTCGAGGGACCACTGTAGTTTTAACTTGGAGTCAAAGGGAAGTTGTCTAACCAAGCAGGCCATATGAGATGTTCTCTCCTAGCTTTCCGTCTCTCATATACAGGATACCCATCTTGAGGGTTGGACAGGAGTTTTGTAGAAGTTGCAGGTCAGCCATTGTCAAGAACAACACTTTCCATGGAACACAATTGTTTAGACCCTCCCCGCAGGTGGCAGGATGAAATCTGACGCTCCATTTCTGGTGGGGATGGGTGAGTGGGTGGGAATATGGGTGTGTTTCTCATTTTGGCAAGTCAGATTAATTGCATTAATTAGCAGGGGGAAAGGAAGACA
This sequence comes from Lacerta agilis, assembly GCF_009819535.1. Lineage (NCBI taxonomy): Eukaryota > Metazoa > Chordata > Lepidosauria > Squamata > Lacertidae > Lacerta > Lacerta agilis. The sequence continues at coordinate 11,358,498 of NC_046317.1, forward strand.
AGTCTCTGCAAACTTAGTTGTATTTAAAGAGCTTTGATTCGGTCTAAAGCAGGTGCTCTTTATAAGATAGCTCGGCAATCCACTCTTACACTTAGCTTAAACCATGGGCTTCTCATTTGCCATAAGCCCCCTTAACACTCCTGCAGCAATTACATATGCCATTGCATTTGCATCCACTTTAAGGATGTTCCTACACTGCCAAAGTAGTTTAATGAGGATTTAATACATTCAAGAGAATGAAGCTTGGGGATTTCAGAAATCTTACTGTCACAAGTACTGTATTTTATTGATATTAAATTAAGAACAACTCTCAGCAGTATCCAAATATTTCCAGTTGTACATAAAACACTTCTTACAATTTAGTGTTGTACGTTTCTTTAAAAAGTTTTCTGGATACCATGCAATTTGAATCTGTTAGTACTGTTTTTTCTATTATCATTACATAGCTTGCTTCTTAACGGTAAAGGACCCCTGACAGTTAAGTCCAGTCGTTCATCTCACTTTACAGGCCAAGGGAGCTGGTACAATTCGGTACAATCATGATTATACTTTGAAGAGAGAGGGTAGGTGAAAGAAACTTCAGGTGGATATTTGTATAACCTCCATAAAGGCACGGGACAATAGTTAAGTCATGCAGCTAAACTGCCATTGGCTGAAATTCTGTGTACAGATCTGGAAGGAAGCTTCATTGAACACGGTGTGATTTACTCCTTGATAAATATGCATAGGATTGTGCTGATAGCGTGCACATATATCTAGACTGAGCTCCGCACATCCAGCACATGTTGAAACAAGGCATGCAAATATACATTGACAAAGGCAACCCATAATTCAACCCACAATTACTTGACCAACATAAAACTGCCAAAAGATTGTTTGTGAAGGAAAGGAAGACCTATCTATCTGCCTCTCTAGCCCCATGTACACATTCCTCATGTGTGAGGCATATACAAGTACAGAACAGAGCAGGGTCACCATTTTAGACTTACCACTGACATCGGGTCTTATTTTCTTTAACCCCTTTTTAATAATGGTATGTTGAGCATGGCTGTTTTCCTGTAGGGATGGGAGGAATTCAATTCGGTTCACATTGATAGCTGCATTTATCAAGTTCACACTTTCCAGAGCAATATGAAAACAGAAACACAGCCATCTTTAAAAAAAAACCTGGTACTTACCTGAACTTCACAAAGCAGGTTTCCAACCGATTTTTACAAAAACATGTATATTACAGGGAAATGCTCATAAAATGACTATACTGGTGAAAATATGCAAAAGTGCATTATTTTAGGAGAAATTGCATACAAAAATGTGTAAAACCACTTACAAAAATGTGTTTAAGAGAAAGTTGCACTAAAATGCTGAAGAACCTTTATGATGATTTTTTTTTTATTATCAATGCTTACAAAGTGGAGAACTGAATTGAAGATTGAAAAAATGAGAAACCGAGAAAACCAAAATTGAGAGTTCCTTCCATTCCCACCTGTGTATCATAGATGGAGAATCTGTGGGCCTTCCAGATGTAGCTGAACTCCAGCTCACAACTTACTCAGTCAGCATAATAATAATAATAATAATAATAATAATAATAAGTAACATTTTATTATTCATTTATTTATAAATAGTATTTATTAAAGATTTTCTTTACAAACCAAGAAAAGAGACAAGGCACATAACTTTTGTCCAGCAACATTTTAGACTCACAATTAGGGTCAGCAGGCAACCACACAACAATTCAATGCATGTGTGTTGAAAACAGAACACCCAACATCAAGGAGAGGGCTAAAAATAGGCCCTTGGTATGATCTGTACAACATTGACTTCTTCAATGGTCTTCTTAAATATCGACTTCGTTGGACTGGTCATGTTGTGCAAATGCCTGATTATCATCTTCCAAAGCAACTACTCTATTACAAACTTACAAATGGAAAGCACAATGCTGGTGGTCAACAAAAGAGGTTTAAAGACTCTCCAATTGGAGAACAGCCTTTACCAAAGGTGTCATGGGATTTAAAGATGCTGCTCAGTCTCCGGACGAAAGGGAGAGATGTACTAAGAGGAAGGCACTTGGCTGTGAGCGCTCCAATTGGAGAACAGCCTTTACCAAAGATATCTTGGACTTTGAAGACGCTTGAACTTGGTAAGAAAGGGAGAAGCATGCTAAGAGGAAGGCATGCTTGGAAAACCTTCACCGTGATCAACTCCTGCCCGGAAACCAATGTCCCCACTGTGGAAGGACGTGTGGATCCAGAGTTGGCCTCCACAGTCACTTACGGACTCACTGTTAAGACCGTGCTCATGGAAGACAATCTTACTCGGCTACGAGTGATTGCCAAAGAAGAACACGAACATGCCCTACACGTGTGTAACATGCATAAGGCTTTCTGCCTACCTATTTGACATTTCGAGACTTCCTTTCAGCACGTATGTTAACACTGCAGTTGACAGCTGCTGTATGCTAATAAAGTAAAGGTAAAGGGACCCCTGACCATTAGGTCCAGTTGCGGCGACTCTGGGGTTGCGTGCTCATCTCGCTCTATAGGCAGAGGGAGCCGGCGTTTGTCCGCAGACTGCTTCCAGGTCATGTGGCCAGCATGACTAAGCTGATTCTGGAGAACCACAGCAGTGCACGGAAATGGCATTTACCTTCCCGCTGGAGTGGTACCTATTTATCTACTTGCACTGTGTGCTTTCGAACTTCTAGGTTGGCAGGAGCTGGGACCGAACAACAGGAGCTCACCCCATCATGGGGATTTGAACCGCCGACCTTCCAATCAGCAAGACCCAGACTCTGTGGGTTAGACCACAGCACCACCTGATTCCCACATATGCTAATATGTTAACTTAAAAACTTGTAGGTCTATTGGTGATGGTGCTTTAGAGTTTGCAGTTTTCTCTTGTAGAGCTAATACTATGTTGATCATCCTAGGATGATCAAAATACTATTAGCTCTACTAGGGCAAACTACCTTGACCTCACTATTGTTATTCCCCATCCCCCTCCATTGTAGTACATGGCAATAATACCACTGCCAGGAGCCCAGGCAACAGCATGCCATCATACAAGGGGCATACTTTCTTCACCATATATATTTTGTTCTAGTCCCTCCTCGGATAATTCCTCATAACTGCATGGATTCACACTAACAAATTTGATGTTTTGTTTCAGTGCAGAGAAGTAATGGCTTTCGATCAATCTACAGATATTGTTGCAAGTCAGTTATGGTCAAAACACAAATATTGATTGAACTCAGCTGCCCAATGAACTCAAACACAATACCTTAAAATGAAATTGATTGCAATAGAAGGTTGTACGCATCAAAACCTCTTCAGTCCAAAGGTTCCCAATTGGTGGTTCATGGACTTGTGGGGGTCTGTGTAACCCACCCAGGGGGTCCATGGCACCATTCACATAACAAAAGCTACCATAGAGATATCAAAATTTTCAAAAGTAAGGGGTCCATGCTTGACTTTTGAAAAACAGGGAGTCCACAGTACTTTGCTAATTGGAAGCTACTTACTGCTTTAGTCAATCACTTCAGGACCATGATCAGCTCCTAGAAGGCTAGGAAACTAAGAAGAGTGTTGAGCGAATGCTGTAACATCTTGAGCCCTCCCAAAAGATAGACCTGTGGAAAAGGAGACCGTCAAGAGTGATGGGCAATACAGTGTGGAGAGGGAAATCAGCACAGATAAGCAAGCATCTCACACGTAAATAGAAAAGCTTTACATTCGTGGAAGTAGATTTTTGGATCATGACTTCCACACAATAGTGTGGTTGCTCTGTTATATTGGTGCAGATGCTCAGTTTTAGCCAGCTTAATTTACAGTGAATAGATCAAATGTAATATTACAGATAGAACATTATATTCTTATGTATTCGAAGGTCAGAGGTGAGTGTGGGTCTTTGTGTTGCCCAAGTGAGACCATCCACACTCATCATCAAACCTGGGAGGAACTGCAAAGTTTACAGAAAATAGTGGAAATGCCCTAAAAGCAACTCATTGAAAACTGGCTAGTGGACTTCCGGCGGCGACGCCATTGCGGGTGGTCGTGGGCTGCTTCGGCTGCGAAGCGCCCAGTCCATCCCGGGGGTTTGGAGCCCCGCTACCGCAAAGCGGGGCTCCGGTGGGGTGCGGGAAGAGCGTCCCGCACCCTGGGCTCCCCGGCTGTGCCCGTTGTGGCTCCGAACCCTTCCCTCGCTCCCCCTGTAAAGGGGGAGTGGGGGTGAAGGGACGACGGAGCCGGGCTATAGGGGACATGCCCCAACCGGGATGTAAATGCGGCGGCAAAGCCTGTGATGAGCGTCTAAGTTCTACCTGTCTTTAGTGAATTGAAAGAACCCGGTGGTTGTGAGTATTTGATTGACTTTGATTGACTTTTATATCTTTGGAACGATCCGGGGGAAGAGGAAAAGGAGCCTGCCTCCCTCCCTTCGGGAGAGAAAGAAAATAACCAGTTTGAGTGACTGCTGCTACAATAATGGATACAAAGTGTTTGGAATTTGAAAACTGAGACTGCTGAGATTTCCCTTTGGGGATTAAGTGGGCAGAAAATATCTCCTTTTAAAGTTTTGATCTTTACACTCTGGCTTCAGAAAAAATGGCGATGGGAAATTTGGACTGACGTGGGAAACAATTGAAACAAAGGAAGGAAGAGACAGGAACTGAAATTTGACACTCACCCTCTCCTCCAAAATGCTGGACTTCGTGTTTGAACTTGTTTTGAACTCTGGTCTAAAGGAGGAAGAAATGTTTGCTGTCTTGAGGCTGGAACTGCTTAATCGGAAATTGCAAGTCTTGAGTGGGATTATAAATAAAAAGAACTTACTTCCCACAGAGGAGGCTTTTCAAAAGTTTTACACAATGGAAGAAAACCTTGGCAGAGAGTTAGGAGGGGTACTTGAAGGATGGTCTGAAATGGCTGGGCGACTCCGGGAAAAGGAACCGTTTTCTGGGGGTGGCAGCCCCGGAACGGGAAAATTTACAATATCCAGACCCCGAGGTGGGAGCTCGGGGGCATGGGACATGGAATTAAGATATCTACAAGAAGAAGAAGTATGGTACAAAGAAACGGAGGAGCCTAGAAATGGTGTGATGTGTACCCTGAAACTTGATGCAAGGTCTGTTGTGAATACTGCCTGGATCTGTGGACATTTGGTAAAAGAAGACATCTCGAGGATTGGTTCCGGCGAAAGACAGAGAAAGACAATGGACAGAGGGGGGGTGGGATGAAGTACTAAATGTAAAATTCAAATGGTCTGCTATGGTATCTGAAATCGGAGAGTGAAGCTTGTTAATTATAAGTTTATTTTGAATAAGTAAGGGGATATTGGATTTTAAGTTAAAGCAGCATGATAATGGACAGAAGAAATAAGTTTAGTTTTTATAAGAATATTTTGTTAAGATTTACGATATAATAGGATGATGAAGATAATTGTGCTATCTTTAATCTAAGTTAAATTCTTTTTTATAGAGAAAAGGTGTTAAGAAAGTAAAATATGGATTTAAAACCGAAGGTGAAAAGGCAGGGGAAGTCAAACGTCAAGATTCGGAAATAGAATTTTTTTTTTTTGCTAGGTATATAAACAAGAAGAAGAATCCTGGCATTATGTGTATTTGTAATTGTTTTGTATTTGTAGGTGTGGGTCTGGGTTTGTGTTGTATTATGAAAATGCTAATAAATTCTTCTAAAAAAAAAAAAAAAAAGAAAACTGGCTAGTGGACCTGAATGCAGCTGGATTGAACTCCTTAGACATTGGCTGAGGTGTATGTGGCAGATTAAATGTTTCGCTGTGCAAGGTTGGGACATATCAACCAGTTCCTAGCTGGTGAACCCAAACCATGCAGGTTTGACCTCCCTACACATCATTTTCTGTAGTTATGTATCTACCTGCCCACATCTGAAAACACATGTGACATGAGATGGGTGTGCTTGAGTGGGGAGATGTGGCAGTCCAGCTTGGCCTGTGGGATAGAGTTTCTCCACCCCGACCTAAATGCACATGTGGATTGTGCACCTTAAAACATTGGGTTGAAGTGGCGTGATAAGAATAAGCCTTAAGAGTAAGAAGATGAATTACACATCTAGAAATCTGTCCCCACTGAATTTCTTTTCTGAAAACTAATCAGCCTTGTTAGCTCCAAGCATTAAAAACATGGTGGCAAGGATTTTGGAATCAAATTAACCCCATTTTGCCCGTGCTGTTGCACGATTCATTGTGTTTGGCTACCTATTAGATTCTCCAGGGAACCGACTGATGGAAAGAAGTGCTATAATACCCTGTAAATATGCTAATCGTGGCATCCTTATTATGTTTACATGGAACAAGTCTGTTAATGGCTGTCTAATGTGTTTGCCCTGCAATGTGATTTCACTTCAGACTATTTTAAAAGTGTAATTGTTCACAGCTGCCTAGTGATGATGGGCAGCTGATACTTGGGCCTTAATTGCTAATCAAGCACCTGGGAGGGCCTTTTACTTTGGTTGAAATGGCTCGCTTCAATTTATTTCTGATGAAAGATGTTTAAAAGAAGTATATTCCACTGTTAAGAGCAATAGATTTGCTCCAGTTCAGTTAGAAGGCTTTCGCCAAATCTGTTTGTAGACCAAAGTTAATTTGGGGTGTTTGCTTGCTTGTTTTTCATTTTTTTTAGCACTTAAAATCGTTACTTCTTTTCACATGAGGATATGAAATTAATTTCATGTACAGCAGCAACAGTCTGCACTTCCATAGGCAGATCCCACTATCTGCCCTCTCGCTATATGAAAATTCACTTATCTAAATGTAAAGAATTCTGCCCAAACCTCACTATACATTCTGCAGATTCAGATATCTGAACATGCAGAATTGGCCCACTTCCTTGCTTGTTTGTGCTTTCTAGTCAGCACCAGCCATTTAAGGGAAACCATGCCGGGAGGGAGGGAGGGAGGGAGACTGGGTGGATCAGAGAGCAGGAAAGATAAGACAAACCAGTTTTCCCTTTGTCTCTCTTTAGCTGGTTCGTTGCACCAATTTCAGGAAGAAACCATTGAAAAGGAGAGATTGGAAAAATCCCAGATTAGAAATGTTCCCACAATGGAAATTGTGGACTCGTAATGTGATCACCTGATGAATGAATTCAAGGGAACACATTGTGTGTGTGTGTGTGTGTGTGTGTGTGTGTACCATAGCTGTCAACTTTTTCCCCTTTTTAAGGGAAATTCTCTTATTCCAAATAGGATTCCTCGCAAGAAAAGGGAAAAGTTGACAGCTATGGTGTGTACGCACATATTGGGTGGGATATTGTTTGGGGCAGTGGTTCTCAAACTTTTCCCCCTGCGCCACACTTTCAGAATAAAAATTTGCTCACATCATACCAAATAATTTATTCATAAGAAATACATTGGAAAACGAAAAGAAACAAGTCCCAGCAGTGCTTGATTTATAACATAGACCACAACTGCTTTATAGTATGATCATGGGGCACCCAGAAAGTATAAAACCATGCGACTACATAAGGATGTGAATCATTCCCAAAATTATAAATGAGTCTTCTCTAGTACAGTGGTACCTTGGATCTCGAACGTAATCCATTCCGGAAGTCCGTTCGATGTCCGAAACGTTCAAAAACAAAGGCATGGCTTCCGATTGGCTGCAGGATCTTCCTGCACTCAAGCGGAAGCCACGCCGGATGTTTGGTTTCCGAAAAACATTGGAAAACTGGAACAATTACTGTGTTTGGGAGCCGATTTGTTCGTCAGTTATGCCATTCGAGAACCAAGGTTCCACTGTACTCTGTTCAAATGGTGATTCTGGACGACAACTAGGATTGCCCTCAGTATCACTTGATGCTCTTGATTTCATTTTGAAAATATATTTCCATATTCTGCCAATAAATAAAGAAACTGATACATACCATACCAACAGTGAAATGTTTAAATGTTTATTTGATTGTCCCCAAAACTTCCCAACACACTTGCCATCCTTTCTTGCCATACTAGCATGATACCTTTTGACAACCATTCATTTAGGGGTTGTTGTTGTTTTGTGGGGGGAGGGAATTCAAGATTTTGTTTTGAAGGTGCTTAATTTTTGCTGTTATTTTCTCTGTTATCTTTCTCTCTCTGTGTGTGTGTGTGTGTGTGTGTGTTCCATCCATGCTAATGTGCCTTTCTGCCACTGAACAGGAAACCCCACAAAATTCTGTGGCCTTTGCTACTTGTGAAACTCAGACTGTAGGTTGACCCACTGGCAGAGGAAGAGGAGTGCGGGGGAGGGCGCACTGCCCCCGGCAGCGCGATTCCGGTGGGGTGCCATCACGGCTGCCCCCCACCTGCGCCAGGTGCCATGCCTCTGCAAGTGGCATGCCCCTCCCCTAGGATGCACACCACACCCCGCAATGCACACCAGCCATGCCCCTGCCTGCTCTCCGCCCCCCGGTGCCGGAGCATGAAGCTCCGCCCTGGGTTGACTATCTACATTTGAGATGCTACCAAGTAACAAATGGCTTGGACTAGTAAGTGTAACAGAAAGACACCCAACTTTCACCGTTCCAGTGATGGAAACAAATATTAGACTATAAAGTGAAACTCTGAACTCTCGCCAGGTGATAATTTTTGCAAATGACTTTGTTTTCCCAAAAAAGAAATGAACTGGCTGTTTGATGTGGAGAAGCTCATTTTGTGATAGTTTCAGCTGGTATCTGACATGAGTTAGGGCCTTTTAAAAACTGAAGCCAGTTGACTGGAGTGGAATTTAAAATATGCTAAATTGATTTAATACCAGATGATGTGATAAAACTGTTCCTGGATGTGAGTACTTCAGAGTACAGGTGGAAGGCTACATGATTTGAATGCATCCCATTAACAGAACAAAACCATAAACTTACACACAGAAAACTCAAAACTTGTTCAGATGATGCATGCAGAATGAACATGCATGGCGGGTCAGAGAGTAGCAAGCTCTACCTCCAATCTTTTCCCCTTCTTTAGAACACTTGCGTGAAACATTCTGCATGTACAGCTTTGTTCAATGTACAAAGGGCTAGGGAATTCAGGAATTCTAAATTAATGAGCATTGTCGCCACCCCTCCACAGGCCTATTTTCAGTGTGCAGCAAAGGGCTATAGGAGGTTTCTAGATTAGCAAAGTAAAAGTAAAAAGAAAAAGAAAGGACCCCTGGATGGTTAAGTCCAGTCAAAGGCGACTATGAGGTTGTGGCGCTCATCTCGCTTTCAGGCTGAGGGAACTGGCGTTTGTCCACAGACAGCTTTCCAGGTCCTGTGGCCAGCAGGACTAAACCGCTACTGGAGGAATGGGAGACCGTGATGGAAACCAGAGCGCATGGAAATGCCATTTATCTTCCTGCTACAGTGGTACCTATTTATCTACTTGCAATGGCATGCTTTTGAATTGCTAGGTTGGCAGGTGCTGGGACAGAGCAACGGGAGCTCACCCTGTCACATGGATTAGAACCGCCAACCTTCTAATCAGCAAGCCCAAGAGGCTCAGTGGTTTAGATCACAGTGCCACTTCCTGCAGCTCCCCTCCTCTACATGTGCTCTCCCCACTTGAACACATGCTCTTAAACACATGCTCTCCCTGCTTGCAGTCTGAAGTGCTGAAATCCAGAAATGCTTTTCAGTTGGTAGAGCATGAGACCCTTCATCTCAAGGTCATGGGTTTGAGCCCCACATTGGGCAAAAGATCCCTGCATTGCAGGCGGTTGGACTAGAGAACCTCCATGGTCCCTTCCAACTCTACAATTCTATGGTTTTATGTGGTCTATCAATTTACAAAGGAGTGACTTTCAGGCTGTGGCAGAGATTCTGCTTTCACAATCTTGCATCTGCTGTAGCTCACAGGTGAAACATTCTTGCTTTGCACCACCAAGTCTTAGGTTTGCTCTTTGGCATCTCCAGGAAGGTCTGGGAATGTTGCTTGTCTGATATCCTCAAGAGCCATTGCTAATCAATGTGTCAGGTGTGGACACTCCCCCCCCCCCTTCGGAAATCCAAAGACAATAATTAACGAGCACTTTATATTTTATAGACCTTTTTATTCAGTCATCTGGTTGCAAGCAAAAATCCACATCCCTCCACAAGGAGAGCTACTCTAAATCCTCCCCCTTCTGTCGCTCGCAACATCCAGGGAACAAACAGGAAGTTCTTCCTCCTTTCTGCATTCTTTGTTCTCTAATATGGATGGACCTCCTAGTTCTTGGGGAGGGAGGGTCTCCCACACTCTCTAATGACGTCTCTGCTGGCTGTCCCCTCCCTTCTGTTTCTCTTTCCATTATGTCCTAGCTAGACAACTCCTATCTAAGCTGCTCGGTGTCTTGTGTCTCTCCCTGTTTCTGAAACCGCTGGAGATCCGGGGGGGGGGGGGGAAATCTTCCCTCTCCAACTCCTCTTCAAAGTGGAGCTGATCTGCCTGAGAATGCATTCCCCAATCCTCTGATTCCCTGACACAATGTAAACTTTACTAAGACTTTACAAGATACCTTTTCATGTTCCTTCCTCATAGAAGACTAACCTCCAAATGTTGTTCTGAGCATGGTGTCATCATAAGTGCATGCATTAAGTGATAAAATAAATTAAAATTCCTTGTGGAAAAAATTCATGCCTCTGCCAGGGGTTTGGAAAAATAATTATTTCTGCAATTTTTTTCCCATTCAATGAGTTTGCAGCACTAAGTCATGCAGACATGCAGCAGAATCCAAGGACTCAACACTGTTGAATCTCTGCATGAGTCCCTGTTTCTCAGGAGCTGCTGTGCCTGTGCACAGACTCTCCCCCAATGCGGTACGTCACTGCACTGCAGCAGACAGTCTTTTCAGGGAAGTAACTCATACCCTCCAACATCCCACTGATGAAAATGAGGATGCTTTTTTTTGTGTCCCAAGCTCTTGCAGGAGCCAGCTGATGAGTGCAAGACCAAAAGATGCTTGTTTTTTCGCCTGGCACTCTGGTGTGCGTTAGCTGATTTGTGCAAGAGCGTGAGACAAACCAACAAGCATCTTTTGGCCAGCTGACTCATGCCAGAGTGCCGGACCAAAAGATGGGACATTCCGGGATCCAATCAGAAGCTGGGGTGGCTTCTGTAATTTCAGGAAGTTCTGCTCAAATAGGGATGGATAAAGGGAATGGTAACTTCAGTCCCTGGATAACCAATGCTGACCCTCAGGCTGATCACTGGATTGTGTTGGGATTGTGTTAGGAATTGTGTTGGAAAATGGAAGCACTCTAGTCAAGAGAGGGCAGGTGATGTGCATGTATTCGAAAAGCAAACTGTTTTGGAAGTGGGAGTAAAGCATGTCTTCAATTTTAAGTGACAAAAAAAGAGTGTGCCAGCTCTCAGAAATTGGGTAAACACAGCACTACATAAAAATGCCAAACACACCCTACTAGATTTACTCTTTCCTTATCACCCACAAGATATAAATGGGAATTGTCAGCATGGGTTGTGTATCAATGTGAACCATAGACTACTATTACTCTTTTTCCATATTCTAATTTATTAGGTTAAACATAAATTAGTCTCCGAGCAGTTGCAGAAGGTTGTGCATATTAATTTGCCCATTATATATCACTTGCCGGCAAAGGGCACTGATTTAGTTGTTGTGTACGCAAAATGTGTCTATCATTTTGTCCACGGGCAATGCTTCCTGAAAAGAGTTCGGAGCTGCTAACCAAGACGATGTTTCCTTCACACTTTCTGTTAAGCATTTGTAAGTTTTCTAAAAAAAGAAAAGAAAATAATTTGCTGTAGTCAATTAGCCAATGCACTGTGCTTTGATATCAGCACAGTATAGGCTATTTGGGGATAAATACATCAAGTAAAGTAATGTGTAATAATGTGTGTAGGTGCCACCTATATGCATGTCTGTGGCTGCATACACACCTTGCATTTAAAACACAAACAAACAAGAATCCCACAGTTGAAGTGTGCTGGGAATTTTAGCTCTGCAAAGGGAAAACTACAGTTTCCAGGACTCTTGGTGTGGGGTGGTGGTGGTGTGCTTTAAATGAACCGGGAGTTTATCGCCTCTGTTTGCATGTGTATATGTGCGAGAGGGGAAAAGAAAGCTGGACCCTTTGTGAGAGATGGGGAACACTGTAATTGCACAAGTACAGCCCTATTTCTCTCTCTGAAACATTGCAGAGTACACAGACAGAATCCCTTTATTCATTCCATTTTCGTCTCCTCTTCATCAAAAGGCCATTTTCTGGACTCGGCAAGCAATGCTTTCCTGCCTTCATCCCAAGCATTTTGGCTGTTGCAGTTGCTTCTTCAAGCTGAAACATGGGATGGATAATGTGTTCAAGTAAAGCTATAAATGGTTAAAAATAACAGTGCCTCTGGCTGCTTGTTCCTGGTTTTTTTTTTATCCCCTCCCGGAAATAGTCTTCAGAAAGAGCTTGTTGTGAAGGCCAATTAGATCCTTTAAAGAAGATAATTTCTCCCTCACTGTGGTAATGAATCCCCATTTTGTCTACTGCTTCTGTATTCATCCTTCTGAGGCAAAACAAACAGGAATTCATGGCTGCAGCTCAAACGCACATGGAATTGCTTATACTTTGATCCAGGAATATCCATGCTGATTGTTTTTTTATAAAAAAAACACATTGGTGTCAGGAAACAAAAGGACCTAAGTTTGGTAGTTTTGAAAGCATCCATTTCGAAGCTCCTTAGAAAAAAACACTTTCAGAATGTTTTATTTTCTTGCCTACTAAATTCTACACTGCAAATTAGGATATTACTCATTTACTTTTTTATATTGTGATAGAGGTGTAGTCCTAGCCACTGGGGAAGGGCTAAAACTGACTGGTGATAGTAGAACATGCAGAAGGTCCCAGATTCAATTCCTGGCATCTCCCAGTAGTGCTAGGAAACTCCCCTCCCTAGAAACTTTAAGGGCTGCTGCCAATCTGTGTCATCTTCTTCTTCTTTGTCGACCCCTCGTAGCTGAGTAAGATTGTCTTCCATAAACACGGTCTTAAGAGTGAGTCCGTAATTGACTGTGGAGACCAATTCTGGATCCACACATCCTTCCACAGTGGAGACATTGGTTTCCGAGTGGGAGTTGATCATGGTGAGGGTTTGTCAAGCGTACCTTCCTCTGAGCGTGTCTTTCCCTTGAACTCAGGATGAAAGTGTCTTCAAAACCCATGACATCTTTGGTAAAGGCTGTTCTCCAATTGGAGTGTTCACAGTCCAATGTTTCCAAGTTGTCGGTGTTTATACTACATTTTTTTTTTTTTTAGATCTGCCTTGAGAGAGTCTTTGAATCTCTTTTGTTGACCACCAGCATTACGCTTACCATTTTTAAGTTCGGAATAGAGTAGTTGCTTTGGAAGACGATCATCAGGCACCCGCACAACATGACCAGTCCAACAAAGTGGATGTTGAAGAATCATTGCTTCAACACTGGTGAGCTTTGCTTCTTCCAGTACACTGGTTTTACTTCGCCTGTCTTCCCAAGTGATGTGTAAAGTTTTCCAGAGACACTGTTGATGGAATCTTTCGAGGAGTTGGAGATGGCGTTTATAAGTGGTCCACATTTCACAAGCATACAGTAAGGTTGGTATTACAATAGCTTTGCAAGCAAGCATTCTGGTTTCCCTGCAAATGTTCCAGTTCTCAAACACTCTGCACTTCAATCGGGAGAAAGCTGTACTACTGAGCTAGATAGATCAATGATCTGACTTAGTATAAGGCAACTTCAATGTTCCCATGTTCCATACTTACACGGGCCAGATTAAGACCTTAATTAATTATTTAAGAGCTTAATTAAGCCCTGAGCACTTAAAAGATTTTGGAATTCTAACTCAAAATATGAACAGTAATAAACCGTAAAATAAAATTTTATCTTTCGAAATGAAACAAAATGTACAGTAAGATGGAAAATAATGTTTGTTTTTGTATACTTCCACTTTATTTATGTTTGGAAAAAAAAAATCTCCCCTACTTTTTCTAATTGCAAAGTCTTTGATCAGATCCTAAAAACTAATCTTATGTAACAGATCTGCTTCTATACTTAACTCAACTCAACTCATTTTATTTCAGCTTTAAGCCCATATACATAACAACCAAAAACAGAAACAGAACAGCACAGTCTGGTTCACAGTTACTAACAATGAAATAGATTTTAAAAAATACTCAGCTGAATAGAATATGATAAAAGCTAAATTAAAATTCCAAACTGTATATAACAATCCATTGCGTTTCTTAAGTGTCAGGACTGGGGTCAGAAATTTTGCCATATGTAGGGTTACGATCGGGTCTGTATCCTGCAACTGAAGAGCAAGGTAAGTCTCTTCCAAATACTCCCCAGTAACTTTTGAATTAATGGGAGTAATAAAGTCTTTCGGGCATCGGAATACAAGGGGCAGACAAACACTATGTGATACAAAGATTCAATCGAACGGTTATCACAGGCACATAAGACTGAAACTTGGCCCCTAGAAAATCTGTGAAAAAGAACATTTGAAGGGAAGACATTAAACCGTGCTTTAATGCTTCTATACTTAGTAGAGATAAGGCATCCAGCCTGCCTTGTTGCATAGATGTTCTGTGCGGTTCAGCTGCACCATACAGTCCATGGTAAAAAATGGCTATGAAAAATTTCCCTAGTGCCTTGCTTCCCTTGATGCCCTACGCATGTGCTTATTTTGCTTAAAGGTTAATCCAGCCCTGCATACTTACTTAGAAGCAAATAAGTCCCATTAAACTCAGTGGGACGTAAATATGAGTCGAGGCCCCACCCCTGCTTGGAGATAAAATAATACACATGGACACAAGTATTTAGGTTAATGGGCTAAAAAAAAAAGCCACAACTTTATTGGTTACAGAATGTGAGTCGTATTGGCTTAGGCATTGGATCGGACAGACTATACTTGACTCCTGCCCTCTCTACCGGGAGTCACACAAGCCTTAACAACCAGAAGGCGGAGCTTGTTGATGCAAATCAACTGGAAGCTTTCCCCTAGAGTCACCGGGGGTTGAGCCAGGGCCCTAGCCACCACCAGGGCATCGGACAGGAACCACGACCGCCGGATTCCTTTAACGGAATACCCTTCAAGGGGAGGGGTAGGTGATGGCCACAGCCTCTCCTCCGACACTAGAAAACACGTTGTGTGTCAGAGGAGAGGTTGTGGTCATCACCTACCTACTAGGCTGGCTAGTGGGCATGACGTGGACACATGACTCAGTGATGCAGGGGGCTGAGTTTCGCCCCCTCCGAGCACGGGAAGCGGTTCCTGCTCACAACACCTGCCCTGCATGAAGAGGAGAGGCCTTGTGAGCACCTGGGAGGCCCACATATCCCGGAGACAATGTTCATACCAAACTAGATATCATACACAGTCACATCATGTAAAATAAAGAAATAAATAAATCTGTTATTTATACCCAACCCATCTGTCTGTGTTTCCCCAGCCACTCTGGACGGCTCCCAACATAATATTAAAAACCACAAGAAAACATCAAACATTAAAAAATTCCCTAAACAGGGCTGCCTGCAGATGTCTTCTAAAAGTCAGATAGTTGTTTATTTCCTTGACATCTGATGGGAGGGCATACCACAGGGTGGGTACCACCACCGAGAAGGCCCTCTGCCTGGTTCCCTGTAACCTCACTTCTCGCAGGGAGGGAACCATCAGAAGGCCCTCAGAGCTGGACCTCAGTGTCTGGGCTGAACAATAGGGGCGGAGACCCTTTTTTTCTATAATTAACCAAAGTTGCCTCTGAAGGCTATGAGTTACAGAGGATGGATGGATCAGGCAAAGTTATGGGCAAGACAGGAAGAACAGTTAGGGGAATGAGTAAATTTAAACCAAAAAAAAAAAAAAAAAAAACCCACCACCATGCTCCAAAGGGCTACAAATCATGCCCCCAACCATAGCTGTCAACTTTTCCCTTTTTTAAGGGAAATTCCCTTATTCCGAATAGGATTCCTTGCAAGAAAAGAGAAAAATTGACAGCTATGCCTCCAACCCGCCACCATTCATTTGCTCAGTTCATGGTTTCCCAACTGTGCCCTTGGACTTAAAGGCTATGTGACTAATGTCACACGTCATTCTGGCAGTCGGTCATGTCTCTCTTTAGCTAGATTGTACAGTGCAAATTTGTATACATAAGGTACACAATGACTTTTCATAGAATCATAGAATTGAAAGGGATCCTGGGTGTTATCTAGTCCAACCCCCTGCAATGCAGGGATTTTTTGCCCAATACGGTGCTTGAACCCACAACCCTGAGATTAAGAGCCTCATGTTCTACCGACTGAGCTGTCCCAGCAGGATATTTTTTTAATTCACTGTGATATACACACACAAATACTGGCCTGCAAAATTTGCTCCTGCGAATCCAAATTCCACTTCTTGACGTCACCATGTTTTTCATCCCAAAATGGATTATTCTCTTGGCTTTCAGTAACTTCAGATGAGCACCCTGCACATTTTGCTTATTAGAATTCGAACCCCCAGTGTAATAATTAAATTCTTTCAAATGCAAATGCTAATATGCTATTTTCTGAATCTGTTTGGTATCTGGCTGTTTGTTTGTTTGTTTGTTTGATTCCAAACCCGCCGCCCCCCCCCTCCGGCTCACGAAATTGGGTAGGTCAGTTTCAGGCATTAAACACCAGTTAGCCTGAAGAAAATCATCAAAAGTAAATTTTAATGGGACAACCTTTCCCTTCCAGTCCCATCAAATGCTAAACAAAATAAATATGCTTTATATCTTGCCTTGACAGTTTTGCTATACTCAGGCTCTGATGAGCTGCCAAGCAAAATGAATGCAAATATGGAGAGTTGCCACTGAGAGAGCTGTACAGCTGGTCTTTGAATGCTCAGATTTATTAAACACGAGCACACATTGCTGGCATACACAAATTTACCTTTAGAGCCTTGACGACTGAGACAGCAGCCAGCTGAAAAAATAAAAAGGGCAGGGAAGCTACATTTGCTGGATCACTCCTTTTATACACCTCTTCATGGTAACAGGGTCCTCTCGGGGTCCTGCCACCTCTGCCAACACCTCCTGGGACACAACCTCTGACACCTTTCATTCAGTCGCCCAGTTGCAGGAGTTTAACCAGCAGCAAGTGATCTCGAGCCAGTGACTTTCCACAATCCGAATGCACTTCAAAAGAAAGTGTTGATGGAGGGGAAGGGAGCAGCTTGGCACATATGCTTAATGGCTTGTGCATTATGCTGACAGCAGAGAAATGGGAAATTAATATTAAATGAATTAAGTCAACCACCCTTGTTTCCCCATTCCCAAGAGAGCAGTGAGTTGAGTGAAGGGGCACAGGCATCTCTGCATGAAATAGTATAGCAGGAATGGGAGAGCGGAAGGGAGGCTGAACCTGGGAGAGAGATTAAGCCCCATTCAGGCCTTCAACTCCCGTGTTAATTCAGCTCAATCACTTTATGCAGTTGGTGGCAGCAGGGAGACTTGCTTAACTCCTGCATAACGTAGAACCCTGATTTCCCAGGTAAAGGTAAAAGTAAAGGGATCCCTGATCATTAGGTCCAGTCATGTCCGACTCTGGGGTTGCGGTGCTCATCTTGCGTTACTGGCTGAGGGAGCCGGCGTACAGCTTCTGGCAAACCAGAGCAGTGCATTGAAACACTGTTTACCTTCCCGCCAGAGCGGTACCTATTTATCTACTTGCACTTTGACGTGCTTTTGAACTGCTAGATGGGCAGGAGCTGGGATTCTAACTGCCGACTTTCTGATTGGCAAGCCCTAGGCTCTGTGGTTTAATCCACAGCACCACCCGTGTCCCGATTTCCCAGGCACGCCACACAATTACATGTTAGCTGTTTTTCTGAGTCATGCAGAGTGATGCAGCAGTTTCACCCTCAAAGCCCAGTGATGAAGTAGACCAGGGGTTAGCAAAAAAAATTTCAGCAGGGGGCCTCAGACCTTGTGTGGGGCCAGACTATTTTTTTTGGGGGGGGGGAATGAACGAATTCCTATGCCCCACAAATAACCCAGAGATGAATTTTAAATAAAAGCACACATTCTACTCATGTAAAAACACGCTGATTCCTGAACTGTCTGCGGGCCGGATTGAGAAGGCGATTGGGCCGGATTCAGCCCCTGGGCCTTAGTTTGCCTACCCATGAAGTAGACTCTACACACAAGTCTTCAAAGATGACTCTTCACTTGCAGGATGACAGCTATTAACAAGCAGTATTGTTTATGCATATCAATATAATGTGTTTCTCTCCCTTGAGCCCAAGAGAGAGTCTTCTAGCTTCCAAAACTCCTTCGTAGCAATCCATAAGTTATCAGTCCATTGCTTGCCTGTCCTCACAAACTCCTTCGGACTCTGCATCTGCTTGAAGTTTCCACATTCAGCAAAAACAGTGGTGAAACAACCAGCCTCTCCTATCTAACACACACACACACACACACACACACACACACTTTTAACCAATTAACAAGGCAATGAGTCTGTGACTTTAATTAGAGTCACAAAATTTGCTGCTGTTTACATTACATTACATTGGTCCTCTTTCCCCCCCAATACAATTTATTCTTTGTAAAATACATTTTCTAAAAAAAACCAACCCAGTACAAATAGTAACAGTGTATCAGACTCCACACACCACAAATTCACCCCAACTCCACACTCCCTCTTCCCCCTGCATGTTGATTTAACTCAGAAGACAAACGCTGACATTCTGAAGTGTGGTAGATGTGGGGTCACAACTGCATTCTCAGACACTTGGTTTTGAGACGGAGAACGCCTAGCGAAATATATCCCACCACACTTAGGCCCTATCAGCACTATACTATTTATCTACTTGCACTGGCGTGCTTTGAAACTGCTAAGTTGGCAGAAGCTGGGGGAGCAACAGGAGCTCACCCCATCATGCGGACTCGAACCGCCGACCTTCTGACCGGCAAATCCAAGAGGCTCGGTGGTTTAGACCACAGCGCCACCCGCTCTTTTAGAAGGCCTCACGGAGAGTATTTGTCAGATGGATCCTATTGACTTTAATGGTACTTGAAAGGTTGAAGCTGTCTAGCTCAGTCAAATTACAAATTAGCCGATGGGAATTAAAAATAAAAAAAGAGCCATCCGTTTCCACTGCTCTCCCTGATTTGGTAAATGTCCCGCAGCATTTGAACTAGTGAACTGTAAATCAGAACTGATGATAATTATCTGTCTAAACTTCTTCCTTTTTTTCATGTGTGCTGCTACAACTCTATGGTTCTTTTATCTTTCCGTCTTGATAAAGCATGTCACAATGCTTCAGAGTGGAAGATGCTGAAATGTGAACTGCAAGAGCAAGTATAATGGAAATGCCTGAGGTGTTTGTGAGAGGGCGGTGTGCTATTATTTCCATTGTCTTTTAGGTCAGCTGCAGAGAGCCCAAGTTTACACTTGGCGTGGTGTCTGGGTCATGGGTGAGGGAAGCACAGGCATGCCTTCAGTACTGGCATCAAGATTTGGAGAGCACTGAGTGATATAGAACAGAGGTGGGGGACTTTTCCTGCCCAAGGGACACATACATTTCTAGAGCCACATACCCGTCATGGTCTGTGCCAGACTGAAAGTGGAGCACTGAATATACATATCTGGACAGGGATAGCCTAACTACTGTTGTCTATGCTCTGGTAACCTCGTGGTTAGATTACTGCAATGCATTGTATGCAGGGCCGCCTCTGAAGACAGTTTGGAAACTTCAGCCAGCGTAGAATCCAGTGGCCAGGTTGCTCATATTCCACTGATCCTGGTCCGACTGCACTGGCTACCAATTAGTTTCTGGGTCCAATTCAAAGTTCTGGTTTTCACCTATAAAGTCTTCAACAGTTCAGGACGACCATACCTCAAGGACAGCCTCTGTCTCTATGAATCTACCTGGACTCTGCAATCATCATGTGAGGCCCTTCTTTGTGTGCTACTTCCACGAGAGGTCCAGAGGGTGGCAACACACGAAAGGGCCTTTTCTGCAGTGGCTCCCCATTTGTGGAATGCTCTCCCCAGGGAGGTTTGCCTGCTGACATTATACACAAAACACTTGGGTTGGAAAACACTTGGGTGCCAAGAAGGCTCAGTGAGGGGTGTGCCCTGGGGAGGGGAGGAATGGACAGAGATCCTTCTGCCTCTAGGCCTGAAGTTCCCCACCGCTGACTTGGAAGATGTAGGGTATACAGATCTCTTTGTGCTGCCTCTGGGCTTCTTGAGTGCTGCAGGCAAGATGCAAATGACAGTACTGTTCTGTTATGGCACTAAAGGTCAAACACCATTGGGCAATTGCCAATAGCTCATGTCTTCCAGAGGGGCAACAGCCACCTTGGAGCTGACCCAACCAAGAACCAACCCTGGTACTTGTAGTGTGATATTTGTGACAGAGAGGCAGTGTGATGGTTTTAAAATGTTGGACTAGGACTGCAGATGCACTCCCTGCTCTTCCTTTGCAGCCAAACATCCGCACTCTTGAAAAAATAGCACCTTTTTCTTTCAACCTCCATGGCTGTAGAATCTCCTCCACAGATAGTGTTATGTAGTGAGTGGTCTGTGTTTGCCTGAGCTTGAGTCTGGACTAAGGTTTCTGAGCCCCTGTGTTCTGATTCGATGCATGATATCCAATCACAGAACATTTCAGGATTTGGGCCTCTGCCACTGGCCCTTAAACTCTGAGTCATGATTCGCAGCTTGGAAGTTTAGACAGCCAATCACATTGGGAGTGGGAGTGGCCCAGGCCTTCAGAAATGTATATAAGCAGTTGTTTTGCCCCTGTTGTCCCGTTCTGTTAGTTCAATAAAGGTTCTTGCTGTTATCACTGTGTCTTGCTTCATGAGAACCCACCTACACTTCAGGTACGGTAAAGGTAAAGGTACCTGTGACCATTAGGTCCAGTCGTGTCCGACTCTGGGGGTGCGGTGCTCATCTCGCGTTACTGGCCAAGGGAGCCGGCGTACAGCTTCTGGGTCATGGGGCCAGCATGACAAAGCCGCTTCTGGCAAAACCAGACCAGTGCACGGAAACGCCGTTTACCTTCCTGCCAGAGCGGTACCTATTTATCTACTTGCACTTTGACATGCTTTCGAACTGCTAGGTGGGCAGGAGCAGGGACCGAGCAACGGGAGCTCACCCCATCGCAGGGATTCAAACCGCCAACCTTCTGATCAGCAAGCCCTAGGCTCTGTGGTTTAACCCACAGTGCCACCCGTGTCCATACACTTCAGGTAGTATGTCTCAAATTATTAGTCACTCCCTACCCACCCTCAGCAGCTTCTGTTTGCAAATATGCAATAAATGTCATCTCTAGTTTGATCTGAACTGCTGCTTACACACACACACACACACACACATGGATTTTTCTTTGAAATTAGACTTGGGTCGAACTGCTTGAATTATTTTTGTAAATAGTTGGCATAGCAGCTTTATTCGTCCAGATTCCACCGAGCATCCAAACGTGTTGTGATTTGAGGCACTCAGCTCCAGAAGGCAACTTAACATTGCCAGCAGCTCTGCCATATTTATTGAAGCTGTAGACCATGCTATCCTGGTGCTGTGAATATTTGCAGCAACATGGTGCAAATTGACATCAACACAGGAGACTTCTGAGCATGACCAGTGCAAACTACAATAATAGTGAAGACTTTTGGACCACCGCCAGGTCCTTTTGCCTAGTCCAGGCAGCTTCTGACACGGGCAGATCCAGATCCACAAATTTTGCTGCCCCACCCCATGGAATTTCCAGCCACATCTCTTGGCAAACCCATCCTAATGAAGGCCGTCTCAGATTTTCTTAATCTCATCCATACCGCTTGAAAGATAAATGAATCAGCACTTGCTTTGAAATCTATAAAAATTGGATCCCACTCTAGCTCTTTCCTGTGGGAGATAAATGCTTCATAAAATTCAAACTGAGAAAAGTTTCTAAAGCACGCTCTTCGGAGTGGAAAAGACCTTTCATTCTCTGTGATGGCACAAGGGAAATTGATGAATCTAACAGGCAATTTAACAAGTTAACAGGAGCTGGGGAAAATGACTTCACTGCAATTGGATGCCTACCCAAAGACAGACAATCAAGTTTGTAAACAAGCTCCAGTAGTTTGCCCTTGGGATGAATTCATTTCACTTCTTTGAGCATTGCAAAAATCAAACAGAACGTCCAGTGCTTAGGCTATATCAGATTCGGACTAGTAATTTTTGAGCAGGGTGATCAAGGTGGCAGGCTGCTAAGCAGTCATTTGAAATTTAGCTTCATTCCTTGTTACTCATTATACAAGAAGAGCAATCAGAGCATTTAATGCAGTGGAGGAGAAGAGTGTTTAATCGGAGGTGCCAGATATTCCCCTGCCCCTTTTTTTTTACTCTTTACTTATTTAACTTTCAAGAGATCGGGGTGAAAAACAAGGATAAATACATCAACATAATGCTATGGTTCCCAGCTGGCCTTCAAGCAAGGGTTAACAGACAGATTGTTTCAGTTCTAATCATTCCATTTGACTGTCTTATCAGGTAGCCCCATTCCAAAATCTTTGAGCAATTTCACAAATCGTAAAGAATGAAGTGGTAACATTCTGGACTGTTCCCCATCAGGCTGTAGGTGGAGCTGGGCAGGTAACACGATATTGTGTTGCGTTGCATGCTTTAACCAAAAGAAAATAAATATTGTAAAATATACTTAGGACACAAAGAAAAGTCCTGCTGGGCTTCCGGCGGCTGGCGCCATGATGGATGGTCGTGGGCTGCTTCGGCTGCGAAGCACCCAGTTCATCCCGGGGGTCAGGAGCCCTGCAGCCGCATAGCGGGGCTTCGGTTGGGGCGCGGGAAGAGCGTCCCGTGCCCTGGGCTCCCCGGCAGTGCCCGTTGTGCTCCGAACCCTTCCCCCGCGCCCCCTGTAAAGGGGGAGTGGGGGTGAAGGGACCACGGAGCTGGGCTTGAGGGGAAATGCCCTAACCGGGATGTTTACATGCGGCGGCAAAGTCCGTGATGAGCGTCTCTGTTCTACCTGTCATTAAGGAGTTGCTAAGAAACCAGAAGCTGTGAGTAATTAACTGACTCTTTGTATTCCGGGAAAGCTCTGGGATTAAGAAGAACAGGCAGCCCGCCTCTCTCCCTTCGGGCGGTGAAAGAAATTAACTCTTTAAGTGACTGCTGCTACAATAATCAATTGAAAGTATTTGGAATTTGAAAGTTGAGTCTGTTGAGATCTCCTTTTGGGGGTTAACTGAGGAAAAAATATCTCCATTTGAAGTTTTGGTCTTTATACCCCGGCATCGGAAGAAATGGCGGCGATTTGGACTTGCGTAGGAAAAAATTGAGACAAAGGAAGGAAAGACAGGAAACGTAACTTGATACCCACCTCCCCCCCCCCCCCCGAAGATGTTGGACTTTGCGCTTACGTTGGCACTGAAGGACTGGGAGGATGAGGAAAAGCTTACTGTCTTTCAACTGGAACTGCTTGATCGAAAACTAAGAGCCTTGAGTGCGATTATAAATGGAAAGAATTTGTTTTCCACAGAGGAGGCTTTTCGAAAGTTTTATTCAATGGAAACAGACTTTTGCAAAGAGCTGGAAGATGTGTTGGAAGGATGGTTTGAGATGGCTGAGCAAATCCGAATGGAACAGGGGCCGATTTCAGGGGGTGGCAGCAGCCCTGGAACGGAAAGATTTTTAATATCCAGACTCCGAGGTGGCAGCCCGGGGTCGAGGGACATAGAATTAAGATTTCTACAAGAAGAAGAAGTATGGCACAAAGGCACGGAGAAACTCAGAATGGAGAGGATGAACATCTTGGAGCTCGATGCAGGGTTTGTTGTGGTTGCAACCTGGATCTGTGGACATTTAGAAGAATATAATAGGAGATTCGGTTCTGGTGAAAGACAGGAGAAGATAATGGACAGAAGGGGAGTGGGTTGAACTAATTAATGTATAATATAGATGGTCTGCCATGGCATCCGAAATCGGAGTGTGAAGTCTGTTAATTATAAGTTTATTTTATATAAGTAAGGAGATATTGAATTTAAGTTAAAAGCAGCATGGTAAATGATAGAAGAAATAAGTTTAGCTGTAAGAATATTTGGTTAAGTTTTAGGTTACAATGCAAAGATTAAGATAAAGGTGTTTTTGCGTTTTTAAGTAAAGTTAAATTTTTATAGAGAAAAGTTGTTAAGCAAATAGTGTATTGTTTTAAAACCGAAGGTGTATAGGCGGGGGAAGTCAAACGTCAAGATTTGGAACTAGAAATTTTTTTTTTCAGTAAGGTATACAGATAAGAAGAAGAATCCTGACAGTATATGTATTTGTATTTGTTTTGATATTTGTAGGTGTGGGGGTTGGGTTTGTGTTATTTTGTGAAAATGTCAATAAATTCTGTTTAAAAAAAAAAAACAAAGAAAAGTCCTGCTGGATCAGATGCAGGGCCCATTCAGCATTCAGTTCTCACGAGGGCCAATCAAATGCTATGGGAAGTCCACATGAGTGCAACAGCTCTCTCCTGCTCATGAGCTTCACGCAGTAAAGTAGCGCAGGCTATGAAACCTTTGTTTCTGATGTGCTAGTTGTCTGCATACAGGAGATTTCTTTATTAAAGGGAGCACTACAAACCATAACTCCTGGCTTGCAACTGGCAGTGGCAGAGGGGAGAATTATCCAATTTCAATCTGTGTAACTCAGCAGCTAGTTCTGAACAGGAAAGGCAAATCGGAGATCAAAACCAACCTGAGGTCATTTAAACTTTTCAAGCAATTGCATCACGGCCCCTGCCAGCAGGGGGCCTGGTCTATGAGTTTTCTTTTTAAGGCTATAGCCCTCCAAAGGAAAGTTAGGAAGCAAAATGTGCAGGCACCCTTTCAGGCAATATCTGTGAAATAAAGCAGCCTCACTACTGTTTTTAGCCAATGAGTGAAGTTAGAGTTGTGACAGAAGAGTGGGCACAGTTCGATTCTGATCAGACTAAGCCTCCTGGTGTATATTTTGCTATAGAAGGCTTAGTTTGGTCAGAATATATACACTTCCAGAGTTAGCTAAATACATCACTTCTGGCAAATGAGCCACCATAGCCACTCAAGGGCTGCGAAAATTTGTGTCCCTGGCTTTTTAGACTCACCTACCCATGTACACCCCTTCATGGATCACTGCCTTGTCATGGCGAAGGGGCTTGAATTACTCAGGTCAAGATGGACAGGTCATAGTGGAGAGTTGTGAGACTCAAGTGAGAGCTGGACCATAAAGAAGGCTGATTGATGCTTTTGAATTATGGTGCTGGAGGAGACTCTTGAGAGTCCCATGGACTGCAAGAAGATCACACCTATCCATTCTTAAAGAAATCAGCCCTGAGTGCTCACTAGAAGGGCAGATCCTGAAGTTGAGGCTCCAGTACTTTGGCCACCTCATGAGAAGGGAAGACTCCCTGGAAAAGACCCTGATATTGGGAAAGATGGAGGGCACAAGGAGAAGGGGACGACAGAGGATGAGATGGTTGGACAGTGTTCTCGAAGCTACTAACATGAGTTTGGCCAAACTGCGAGAGGCAGTGAAGGATAGGCGTGCCTGGCGTGCTCTGGTCCATGGGGTCACGAAGAGTCGGACACGACTGAATGACTGAACAACAACAACACCCATGTACAATCTGAGCCAAAGGGGTACATTGGTTGCCAGATGTGAATATATTGGCGTCATTTTCAGCTCACCTACTCCACTGAAAAAAGACATGGGGGCTATGAGTTGCCTTAAAGGAGAACTGGCCTCCCAAAAAACCCCAAAGCATTTAAGATGCCCAGAAGATCACAAAGATAAAAGAAGTATGAAATGTCTGAGAGAAGAGGAAAGAGCACTCCACAGAATGGAGTGAAATGCCCAGAAACTTAAATTTGGAGCAGCTCTGTTGTGACACTTCCCTCTCAGCTTTTAGGTAGCAGCAGCCATTCTACCAGCTTCTCTGAGAGATTAGGCACACTTGCCCCCGCCCCCCTAAACTCCTTCCACTCCTGCAAGTCATGGCAACTCATGTGGCTCTTTCCTTTGCAAGGCTTCAAATTCATGAACGTTTGAACTTTTAAAGAGTGAAATGTCATTGAGGTGTTAGTTCCAGCAACATCTTGAGGGCCACAGGATCCCACCCACCCCATCCCTGGCCTAAATTGAGATTAGAAGGGAATTTAGACTGCCCCATTGAGATGAAACTTCAAGAGAAGGAAGAATATATTTCCATAAGGTTTAGTGAAAGCAGGGGCAGAGGAAGGGGGTGCGGTGGGGACGGGTCTCCCCGGGTGTCACCACTGAGGAGGGTGACAAAATGCCAGGGCAGCACTCACCGTGGGGCCTGCAGGGCACCCAAGCCACATGTCTCTCCTGGGAGTGACATGTTGGCTTGGGCACCCGCAGGCTCCGCGCTGTCCCAAACGGTCCACCCGCCACCTCGGCAGGTAGACTCATCGGATGCCCCATGGAACGTCCTGTCCTGGCTCGCCCCACCCCGTGGGCGGCTGACCCCACTCCTGTGGTCAGCTGGCCCTGCCCCTGGGTGCAGGGCGCACGCACTGTCTCAGGTGCCCAATCGGCTTGCTCCGCCGCTGAGTGAAAGTCCTCAAGAGTGAGAGGTGCATATCATTCATCTTACATGCAATTTTTCACAATATCAAAAACAACTCTTAAAGTTAAAAATAACTTGAACATTGACTTCCGGCGAGGACGCCATCGCGGGCGGTCGTGGGTTGCCTCGGCAGCGAGGCGACCCAGGCCGGCCCGGCGGTTGGAGCCCCGCTACCGCTAAGCGGGGCTCCGGTGAGGCGCGGGAAGAGCGTCCCGCGCCTTGGGCTCCCCGGCGGGCCCGCTAAGGCTCCGAACCCTTCCCTCGCTCCCCCTGTAAAGGGGGAGTGAGGGTGAAGGGACTACGGAGCCGGGCCATTAGGGGACATGCCCCAATCGGGTCGGCGAAGCGGCGGCCGCCGCCCGCGGTGAGCGACATCGTTCTCCCTGCAGAGGAAAGAAATAAGGAAGCTGTGAGTACATGATTGGACTTATTTTTCGTATTTAACAATCCGGGAGGTATTATGGAAAGGAAGCCTGCCTCCCTCCCTTTGGTGGAAAGAAAATAACGGTTTCGAGAGACTGCTGTTACAGTGATGGTTACAAAGTACTGATTTTTTTGACAAGTGAGACTATTTAGATCTCCCTTTGGGGGAGCAAGACGGTGGAGAATATCTCTTTTTAAAATTATAGTCTTTGAGCCCTGGCTCCAGGGAAAATGGCTGCAAAAGCTTGAGACTGAGTGGAAAACTACTGGCACCAAGATGGAAAAATATTGAAATTGAAACTGAAATTTGATACCTATGCCCGCTTCTGCCATGCTGGGTTTCGTTTTTGAGTTGGTTATGAACCATGGATTGACTGATGAACAAAGGATTATTTTTTTGAGACTGGAACTGCTTAACCAGAAATTGGTGATATTGAACCGGGATATGACAGAAAAGGTACTTCCCACAGAGGAGACTTTTCAGGACATGGCTGCAATGGAAGAGAGCCTTGGCAAACAGCTGAAGGGGATGATTGAAGAACAGAGCAAAATGGTTTGGCGACTCCGGAAAAAAGAAACGTCCTTTGGGGGTGGCAGACCCAGGACGGGGAAGATTTCTATATCCAACTCTCGAGGTGAGAGCTCGGGAGTGATGGGGAAAAAATTAATATGTCTACAAATAAAAGAAGAATGGAACATTGAATCGGAGAAGCTGGAAGAAGATGATCTGCATACCCTGATGCTCTATGCAAGGACTGTTGTGGACTTTGTCTGGATTTGTGGACTTACAAGAAAAGAGGACAATTTGAGGAGTGGTTCCGGAGTAAGATGGAGAAGGAAAATGGTTAGAAGGGGGATAGGGTGAACTGTATTAAGGGTAAAGTAAAAACGGTTTATTACGGTAACCTGAAGCCGGTGTGTCAAGACTTTAAGTTTTAGAACTAGAAAAAGGATATTTTGATTTCCTTTTATTAGCAGCAGTTTAAGGGAAAGATGTATGTTATGATCTGATTTAAGAATAATATGTTAAGATATGGAGTTTTGTTATTAATTACTATGAAGTTATAATATGATCTGATTTTAGTTAAGTTAAGAAGTGGAATATTATTGTAAACTAAAAAATAAGATTTTAAGAAGAATGTTTAGTTTTGAATTTTGAAATGAATTTAATTTTTAGAATGTGAAGTTATTAAAGTAGAATCTGGAATTGGAACCGAAGGAGAGAAGGCAGGGGAAGTCAACTGTAATGATTCGACCAAGAATTTTTTTTTTTTTTTGTATTTAAACAAGAAGAAGAATCGTTGGTATGTTTGTATTTGTTTAGTTTTAGTTGTGGTGGGTAAGTGTTGGGTTAATGTTGGTGAAGGTGTTGGATTGTTCTTTGTTATGGAAAAACCAATAAATTCTTTATATAAAAATAATAATAATAACTTGAACATTAGCTTGGTAAAGTGGCTAATGATATTGATGACTGATGGTTTTCTACTTATTATGTCATTACCCCTGCATTTATTAAAGAACAGTGAATGTGCATTATACTAAATGCTCTGAGCATAAATCAATGAAAGGCTGGCTTAGTTGCTCTTAGGAAACAAGTTGCAATTATTTCCATGATCTGGGCCACACATGCATGTCCTCTACACTCAATAACTGCACATTTTAGTCCTGCTTTCATAATCTGTTCATGGGTAAGCAGAACGCACAAGTGGGAAGTGGGTACGATTGCAAATCTCTGTTCAACATTGGAAAAAAGGTAAAACCAATTAAAAATGGGTAGCTGGACTGAGAGAGGGAAAGTTAGCCAACAGGTGGGTGGGTGTTACGCAATTGACATGATGCTCTTGACTTGCAAAAAGGTTTCGATGAAACTTTTCGACCAAAGCTCCTGAATAAATGCAGCAGGTGTGGGATAAAATTTTGTCACCTTTCATGGACCAATAACTTCAAAGAACCAGAAGCAGAGAGTAAGAATAAATGGGCACTTTTTACAGTAGAGGGGACAAGCAAAAGGGAGGTGAAAAAGTTCCCTAGTGTTATTGCAAGAAAGGAACACAAAAGCCTTCCTTATACTGAATCTGACCACTGGTTCATCTAGCTCAATACTGTTTACACTGACCAGCAGCAGATCCTTGGGGTTTCAGACAGCTGTACCTGGAAATCACAGGGATTGAACCCATAGCCTTCTGCATGCAATTATATGTTCTACCACTGCACTACAGACATTCCCTGGAAGTTTCTATTATTTTTGCTTCCCAAAAAAATTCCTTGCCTGTTTTCCCCCCCAGAAGGAGCTTTGTCCCGTGGCTCAACATTTTGTGTTCGATGAAACTTGGTAGCAGCTTAAGGCTGTGTGGCCCACACTGTGAAAATCTGCTGAGGTTTATTGCTTCTTGTGTCTCTTGAGGTTCCTCAATGGGCTCACCCAAACATGACCTCCAAATTTGAGAACGAATAAATTTGGTGGCAGCTCCACAGAATGTGCAGGGCTTTAGTGGAGCAGCGAGCCAGTATGAGGCCGTGAATAGTTTTGAAGCTGGGACAAGAGAGACCTGGTTTTAAATCCATGCTGGGCTATGGAGCTGTCTCAGTGACCTTGGGCCACTTCTTCAACCTAACCTCCTCCCCAGAGTTGTTGCGAGGACAAAAGGAAAGAGCCTCTGTGTGCATTACTCTGAACATCTTGGAGGAAGCGTGGAATATCAATGTTACAAGGAAAAAATACACCCCAGAATAGAAACATTGGCTAGTGCGCAGACCCAGTACATGCTGCAAAGAAAGTCTGACACATCGGGAGCTTCAATATATGACTCTAGGACCTATGGTGCTTTATTTACTATAGCCAGCGATGGATCAGCTCCAGCCAATTTTCTTTGTAAGGCGAACAAAAGGGGTCAATTTCTGCTCTCATTTATACAAACCGTCATGTGCTCTGTACAGCCTGCAAAGCCTCTGAGTAAATACTGGTGCAGGAAAAGCAAATTTATTTACTGGTTGCCAGCAGAAGATTAATATAGCTTCTGGGAGACTCACACTCTGTTAGTTATCCTTAATCCTTATATAACTAGTGGAACATCCGGAGTCTTTCTGCTTCTTTAGTGTACTCTGTGTGTTCTTTATTAATCAGATGAATCCTCTCCTGAGCTTGCATAATATAAATTGCTTATAGCTGAAGTATATTTTCTCAGCTCCCCTTCCACTGCAAAGGGGTTATAAAAAAAAAGGGTTCATGGCCCCTTCCCCATGTTGTCTCATCTGTATGAAAACACTTATTTCATTATCTTCAAAATGTGGTGCGGTTTTTAAAAGACTTTAGTGTGCTAAAGCATTTTTATAAAGGACACGGGTGCCAAGCAGGACACGAGTGGCGCTGTGGTCTAAGCCACAGAGCCTAGGGCTTGCCGATCAGAAGGTTGGTGGTTCGAATCCCCGCAGTGGGGTGAGCTCCCGTGCTCGGTCCCAGCTCCTGCCAACCTAGCAGTTTGAAAGCACGTCAAAGTGCAAATAGATAAATAGGTACCGCTCCGGCTGGATGGTAAACAGCATTTCCGTGCACTGCTCTGGTTAGCCAGAAGCGGCTTAGTCATGCTGGCCACATGACCCGTAAGCTGTATGCCGGCTCTCTTGGACAATAAAGTGAGGTGAGCACCGCAACCCCAGAGTTGTCCACGACTGGATCTAATGGTCAGCGGTCCCTTTACCTTTAGGGTGCTAAGCAAAAGGCCCTCCATCTATGGGAGAACTCAATATATATTCTAGTCCAGTGAGATTATTTTTTCCACACTCAGCTACCAAAAAAGGACAGTACTTGTTCTTAAGAGAGCTTATGTGGTTTATGGGCTGTCAGAGCTATCTCTGTGTGTCAGCTGTGGTGTTGGAAAGGCTGGACATATCACTCCATTTCTGCTCCATGCCAATTTCATCTGTGTCCACTCATAAGTCTGTTCCACCCATTTCCACAACTTTTCTATCACACACACACACACACACACACACACATTCATTTTAAAATATGTAGCGGCAGCTAGACTGGTGACTGGGAGTGGCCGCCAAGACCATATAACACCAGTACTGAAAGACCTTCATTGGCTCCCAGTACGTTTCCAAGCACAGTTCAAAGTCTTGGTGCTGACCTCAGTCCAGCATACCTGAAGGAGCATCTCCACCCCTATCATTCTGCCCGGACACTGAGGTCCAGCTCCGAGGGCCTTCTGGTGGTTCCCTCACTGTGAGGTGTGAGGTTACCAGGCAGAGGGACTTCTCAGTAGTGGCGCCTGCCCTGTGCAATGCCTTCCCATCAGATGTCAAGGGGAAAAAACAACTATCTGTCTTTTAGAAGACATTTGAAGGCAGCCCTGTTTAGGGAAGTTTTTAATGTTTGATGTTTTATTGTGTTTTTAATATTCTCTTGGGAGACATCCTAAAAATTATTTCCCCTTAACATACATTTTTAAAATATAAAATCAAAGCATTTTATTAAGTGATAAACAAAAAACTGATGGTACTGCCTTAGCATCGTCTATCTAAACTGAAAAAATGCACCAGTTAAGCTATCTAGATAAGCTATATACTCACTGGTATGTGACTTGACTCAAGAACAGTATCACAAAACTGACAAAGGGGTGTATTCTGAAGGATAACGGCTGCTCACCCTTCTCAGGTGGATGGCGGTTGTGGACTTTCATCCCATCCACCATCCTCAGCAGCAGAAGTACACATTGGCTGGCCGTTAGGGGAATTCCCTGGCCAGAAGAAGTACCAAGCGGGATTCCCCAACAGAAAGTCAATAGAAAATGGGCCAGTCAAAAGCCCTGCTGGAGGGGCAATGCCTTACTGCCTGGCTGGGGATTGGCTGCGGGCCATGCCCAAGCAGACGGCAATGATAATTGCATTCCAATCCATGTGAATTGGGTCAGCTTAAAAATGTGGGCCAAGTGAAATGCTCCTCCAACGGTAACTAGTGACTCCATATTTTGGGGAGTCCTTGGGCAAGGTGCCTCCCCACCAACACCTGGGTAGCCTTGCCCCCTCTACATTGTTTTTGTGACTCACCCTGTTCCTTTGAGACTCTGCATTATAGAAACATAAAGCCCTCCCATCAGATGTCAAAGAGATAAACAACTATCTGACGTTTAGAAGACATCTGAAGGCAGCCCTGTTTAGGGAAGTTTTTAATGACTGATGTTTTAATGCATTTTTAATCTTTGTTGCAAGCCGCCCAGAGTGGCTGGGGAAACCCAGCCAGATGGGAGGGATATTATTATTATTATTATTATTATTATTATTATTATTATTATTATTATTATTATTATTATTATTATTATCCTGCTGGATGAGGTGAAAAGCCTACCAGATACAGAATTCTGATCTCAGGGTTGCTACCCAAATCCTAAGGGAAGCCTATAAGTAGGATAAAAGCCCTTTCCCACAAGTGACCCCAAGTATCTGATTTTCAGAGGCCTACTTCCTTGAATACTGGAATTAATTCAGCCATCATGGCTAGTAGCCTCAGAATTCTATGGTTTAACTGTCCACTGTGTGGAGAATTACCTACTTTTTAACTTCCTTTGACCTCTCACCATTCAACTTCAATTGAGTGACCCTGGTTTCCGGTATCATGCGGGAGAAAAGCTTCTCTCTGTCTACATTCTCCATAGTTACCATACATAATTGTATACACCCTCTGTGGTTTTATACATCTCTATCATACAACACTTAAATTCTTAAATTCTTAAAGAAATCAGCCCTGAGTGCTCACTAGAAGGACAGATCCTGAAGTTGAGGCTCCAGTACTTTGGCCACCTCATGAGAAGGGAAGACTCCCTGGAAAAGACCCTGATGTTGGGAAAGATGGAGGGCACAAGGAGAAGGGGACGACAGAGGATGAGATGGTTGGATAGTGTTCTCGAAGTGACTGGCATGAGTTTGGCCAAACTGCGAGAGGCAGTGAAGGATAGGCGTGCCTGGCGTGCTCTGGTCCATGTGGTCACGAAGAGTCGGACACGACTGAATGACTGAACAACAACAAATCATACAACACATGCAACCGTGATCAGCTCATTTCTCTCAGTGACCCACCTGAACTGAGAGGGCACAATGTCCCAGATAACATCTCAGATGTTTCTGACTAGATGGGTTTATGTGAAAAGTGTTCCCTGGAGGTAAAAAGTTTCTAAAAATTGACATTTTAAGGTATGCAGACTTCTCCTGCATTACTTTCCTGGTGATGGATTTGGAGGTTGGAGTGTTCTAGATCTGCATCTAACCAATAGATCATGTCTGAAATGTGGAAACTTTAGTGGATTTATCACACTGGGGAATCCCGTGTGGATCTGCTATTCTACCAAGTTGTAAATCACTTCTCAAACAAAGATGTCTCTTAAACCTCTCACTTAGCACAAATCAATCACTGAGTCGTGCGGGTGTGGAAATCTGCATCGACGCGCAAAAAATGTTGATGCCAGCTTTTCAGCGGGGTGAGCAGAATTTCAGCAGTGGGTTTTTGCTAACAACTTACTGCTGTTAACATCCTAGTGTCTTTATTGACAAATGAGCCTATTATTAAGAAAATATGTGGAAGTTAATTACCACTTGCTCACCCCTCTATGCCGAGTGTACAGTAGTTAAACCATTTATAATTGATAGTTGTTACTTTAGATAGGGGAGAAGTTAAGCGCCATAAAGGCAACAGAATATGTAGATGCATAAATATGTAAAGGGGGCATTTTTTTTAGCCATGGGCAAAACTGTTATTGACTTGGCGCATAATGCTATGGGGTTCCTGGGAGGACATCACAAGGCCATAGAACATTGTGGACCTGTTCACGGATGGAGAAGGAATTCCAATCTCAGATGCCTTCTTCTTGTGGTTGTTTAGGTGCTCTGATGGTGGTAGGGAGGGAAGGGGATGTGTTAGGATTGATTCTGGTCCTCTGACATGCCCCCCCAGCCACACAAGCAAACCACACCAGCCCTTGTTTTCACTCCAATTATCTGCCTCACCTTTCACCATAGTCAGTGTGAGACCAACAGAGCTTTCAATTGGGCAGTTTGTCCCAAGTGGACTTTTCTCCAACTAATCTCATTGGAATTGCCCTGCCTGATCATGATCTTGTGCCTTCCAGGCACAGAAAGATTTTTTTATTTTTTTTACTAAATCTGAGAACTTGCCCTGTCAATTGGTCCTTGTATTTGTCATGGAATTCTACTTAATATTGATCCAGAGCAGAACTCCAATGTATAGTTAGCAGAGTAAAAACTTAAACACGTTGCAGGATTCCCCAAAAATAGACCAGAGGCAATTATATCTCATCCAGCAGAGCTTTACTGCTACTGAAGGCAAATGAGCACAATGGTCACAAATCTAATACATTCAGGATTGGCACTGTCCTTAAGAAATCCAGTTGCAGCAATAAAACTCTAGCAGACCAAGAGGAAAGCTCCTTTGTCTAAACTTTTGGCCAATCACTCAACGCTCTTTGTTTATGATGGTAGTTAGTACACCTGTTCATATAACACGTGCTCATAGACCAATCACAGAGAGATAGCATCGAATATGTTAAAGGTGCCTTATAAGGGAAATGTGGTGAGGGGAACAAAGTATTTGGATTGGATAGGAAATTCAAACTTAAGGTCTGAGCAAGAAGGTGCAGGAAACACAAGAAGGGCTTAGTCTCATGGAATTGTACTCAATACTAATCCAGAGCAGAGCTTTACTGCTACTGAAGGCAAATGAGTATAATGGTCACAAATCTAATACATTCAGGATTGGCACTGTCCTTAAGAAATCCAGTTGCAGCAGACTTAACTTAAACTTGCAGCAACTTATAATAAGTCTAAACCTTAACACTGAGCATACTATGTACAGAACACCACATTAGAAGGAAAAGAGATAGAAAGAAAAAGTGAAACCCATGCTCCTTCTGGCCCTACTTTTATAGTCAGCATGACCTTGACAGAAGAGATAAAACCAGTTTAAGCCAGCTGTACTCAGCTTCTCTAAAGGAATAACCCAAACATCATGAACCTGCTTGTTTCTTTCATACAGAGAAGCTTCCAGAATCCTCTTGAATTAATCAGAATAGGAAAGATCTCTACACATCATATCAATACTTTCTGTACTAAGAAATGAAAACTGATAGTACCAGCTCCACTTCAATGGCTTATCTTGGGTTGCTGCATAAAGTTTTCCTAAAGTGAAATTGGAAGCAGTTTTGTGGTTGCTCCTGATGAATCATATCTAGGGGAACTCTTGACCTTTTGCCCTTTGGAGTCTAAACCTCCTTGCTCAAGATCTTCTGAGATATCTTATTTTCTTCAATCAGGTCATGTTTACACCGAAACTTGCAGACCTGGGCCTTCAGGTCTTAGATCATGGATTAAGATTCATTCTTCTTTCTTCACTAAACATCAATGTTTAGCTTATATATTAACACAATAACATAACATAACACAATCCCCATACCTTCCTAGAGAAAGCTGAATAATATACTTGCATTGTCCATTAGTATTGCCTCTTAAGAGGTTAAGGTGAATGCCTGAACACAGATCATTACACTTTCACTCATAAATCTATTCCATTCTGGATTAAGCAAACCAAGAAACAAACAAACCACATCAAAATCCACATTTTAATGTGCATTTCTAAACATACATTTCAGTTCTGATATTATGTTTGGCCTGAGAACTGTCTTGCACCATTCAGGAAATGAGGAAGCCAAAGAATAGCTGCTTTTCAATTCTCACATTAGCTGGGGAGTTGCAGATCAATACATTCCAGAATCCACAAAGATGAAATTCCTCAAGCATCCCTAGTCCTTCTCTTTCTGTCTTACTACTGCAGCTTGGGGAATGGAAGTAGGCAAGTTATAAAGCAGATGCTATCACCTTCCCTGTCCCAACTTGGAGTTTCTCTCTCATGGTTACTTAGAATCATAGAATCATAGAGTTGGAAGAGACCACAAGGGCCATCCAGTCCAACACCCTGCCAAGCAGGAAACACCATCAAAGCATTCCTGACAGATGGCTGTCAAGCCTCTGCTTAAAGACCTCCAAAGAAGGAGACTCCACCACACTCCTTGGCAGCAAATTCCACTGTCGGACAGCTCTTACTGTCAGGAAGTTCTTCCTAATGTTTAGGTGGAATCTTCTTTCTTGTAGTTTGAATCCATTGTCCCGTGTCCACTTCTCTGGAGCAGCAGAAAACAACCTTTCACCCTCCTCCTTTTATATATTTGAACATGGCTATCATATCACCCCTTAACCTTCTCTTCTCCAGGCTAAACATACCCAGCTCCCTAAGTCGTTCCTCATAAGGCATCGTTTCCAGGCCTTTGACCATTTTGGTTGCCCTCCTCTGGACACGTTCCAGCTTGTCAGTATCCTTCTTGAACTGTGGTGCCCAGAACTGGACACAGTATTCCAGGTGAGGTCTGACCAGAACGGAATACAGTGGTACTATTACTTCCCTTGATCTAGATGCTATACTCCTATTGATGCAGCCCAGAATTGCATTGGCTTTTTTAGCTGCTGCATCACACTGTTGACTCATGTCAAGTTTATGGTCTACCAAGACTCCTAGATCCTTTTCACACGTACTGCTCTCAAGCCAGGTGTCACCCATCCTGTATTTGTGCCTTTCATTTTTTTGCCCAAGTGTAGTACTTTACATTTATCCCTGTTAAAATTAATCTTTAAAAGGACTTTTTGTCCTTTCTCCTCAAAGTTCTCTGTCCTTTACTCAATTTTCTCTCTCTTTCACTTACAGTATCTAGTCATTATCTTCACTCTCTGCAGCAAAGAGTGCTTCCCTGTGGAGAAACTCCAGGAGGCCATATTCACAGGGCTACAGTAGGAATGTCCCAAGCAGGGCCATCTTTACCTGGGGGTGCAAGGGATGCGGGGCTCCCAGGAGTCGAATTCTGGGGGGTGTCAGGTGCCCACCGTTAAAAACGCCTAAGCTCTTAACCAGGCTTCCTCAAACTAGGACCTCCAGATGTTTTGAGACTACAATTCCCATAATCCCTGACCACTGGTCCTGCTAGCTAGGGATCATGGGAGTTGTAGCCCAAAAAACATCTGGAGGGCTGAGTTTGAGAAGAAGAAGAAGAAGAAGAAGAAGAAGAAGAAGAAGAAGAAGAAGAAGAAGAAGAAGAAGAAGAAGAGGAGGAGGAGGAGGAGGAGGAGTTTGGATTTGATATCCCGCTTTTTACTACCCGAAGGAGTCTCAAAGCGGCTAACATTCTCCTTTCCCTTCCTCCCCCACAACAAACACTCTGTGAGGTGAGTGGAGCTGAGAGACTTCAAAGAAATGTGACTAGCTTAAGGTCACCCAGCAGCTGTATGTGGAGGAGTGGAGACACGAACCCGGTTCCCCAGATTACGAGTCTACTGCTCTTATCCACTACACCACACTGAGGAAGCCTGCTCTTAACTACCTACCTGTTATGAAATAATAATTTTGATCAAGCTAAAAAAACAAAATCCATATAAACCTAGGTATTACCGAAATGTATACCTACTGTTTCACTAAAGGACTTTCGACTTTGTGAGCTCATTTACCAAAGACGCCGCGCACCAGCGGCAGCGCTTGTCGTTCACAACGGCGACGCTTGTCATTCTCAATGGCGCCGCGCACGCGAAATTAACTCTTACATCAAAATACTACATTACAAATCGTTTGGGGGCTAAACTAAATTTGGGGGCGCTGGGCGGATCTTTGCACCCTGGCGGCACATATGCTAAAGAAGGCCCTGGTCCCAAGCTGATGGAGCTATGTGCAATCAATAATGGACCTATCGTCCTTCCCTTCTCTCATCCTCAAGGCTTCTGCTGAGTGAATCAGACGTGGCTTGGTATAAGCTGCGATGCGGTTCTCCAACCAAGTAATGTGAACAAGGGTGCATGTACTGGGGGTAGAGTGCATGAAAACGCATTGGTGAAAATAGCCTCCTCTTTTTCTACTTCTGCTCTTGTATTTTGTATTGTGCGTTTAATATTTTATTTTTAATAATGCTAGCTGGTATGGGCTTGTCTTGAATTTTTTAAAAAGAGGGTGGGAGCTAAATTGTTCCAATAAAGTAAATGAAATAAATAAATCCCCCCCCCCGCACCATTAGTTAATACATAAAGCTTTCTCCTCTTTTTTTTTTGGGGGGGGGGGTTAGCACTTTTAGCAAAGAATAGTATATTCCCTGTATGAATACTGTTGGAACTGTCTCCACTGCTACCATTCTGTACGATGCAATTAAATGTGAATTTTCCGTGCTGCTCTCTAAAATTGCTATTTCTTCATCCATGGAAGACTCCCTGACTGTTATCATATTTTAAAAACTATCTGAGTTATTACTTTTTCTGACTAATTCATCTATTCTTATTCTGGTGAACACCCACATCTTTATTGCTTAGCTTGCTCCTGAGACTAATTATTCATAGCTCAGTCTAAATTGAATCACTGTCTCTGTACTTTAATCTGCACCCTCTCTCTCTCTCTCTTTTCATTCCCACTCATTCTGACATTGATTCCTACACTCCTGCAGAGAAAACTTGGTCTGTTTCAGGGCTTTTCCTTGCAGGTCAACAAGATCAAGTACTGCAGTGATGAAGGGGTAGAGAGAGAAGGGTCTGTCGGCACCATGGCAATCAGCAAAACCAAACTTACACATTGGTGGAGTTCTGGAAAATAATTAAACTTCAGGTTCAGAGATCATATGTTTTCAAATGCATTCACCACACAAAAGCCCACCTGTCCTGTTTTCCTGTATGTCAGTAAGCCATCAAAGAAGGAGGTTGGGGAGTGACCCTATTGATTGATTTGCAATTTTGACGGAGGAGTGGAGAAGCATTTAAAAAATCTGACCCTGTTGCATTCTGAACTGGCACAGTCAAGATTTCCACTTCCTCGTTGTCACTAATGTGTAGAATGATTCTGAATGTAGTGAAGAATTAGGGGAGAAGGATAAATAGAATTAACCGTCTGCAGAGCTGCATTACAAATTTCAGAGAAGTGTGGCTTTCAAAGGATAGCTGTGTTTTGATATTGTTTCAGAAAATGCAGATTGCATAGCTCTGCATTAAAATGTGAAGCAAACCGAATCTCTCTCCCATCTGTAGTCACAGCTAACCTTCTTATTGATTCCAGGAGGTCTTG
Source organism: Lacerta agilis (assembly GCF_009819535.1). Classification (NCBI taxonomy): domain Eukaryota; kingdom Metazoa; phylum Chordata; class Lepidosauria; order Squamata; family Lacertidae; genus Lacerta; species Lacerta agilis. The sequence continues at coordinate 11,397,620 of NC_046317.1, forward strand.
TGCATATTTGCCCTTCTCATCATAACCAATGAGGTCAATTTATGATGCCACTTCCATGACCCATCGTGGATTCCAAGTGACCACAATCATTTTCAGAAAACTTCTGTTTTACAAATAAGACTGTAATATCATACATTAAGCTGTAAATTATATATTGCAGTCAGTCTCTTCCCCCCCCCCTTGTTGTTAGTGTCTTTTGCTTTGGTAATACATGGTTTACTGTCATTCAAATGTCATTACTTTTAGTCTCTGAATACTACTTTTCCAGCAGTAATGCTCCATTTCCATGACATTTTAATGACCTGCATGCAGTGAACATGATGGCTTGGGCATTTAAAGCTAGATAAATGTCTTGAGTAGATTAGAGTTACAGCGTTTAGTAAGGCAGATAAACGAGCAATAATTAATGGAACTTTTTTGCTCAAAGGAGCAAAACTAAATCAAGCCTCCATTTTTATATATGGGAGGTGGGGGGAGAGAAATGTGTACCCTCTTTTACAAGCAACTTGAATCAAGACTTGGCTCTACTTCCTCCAATGTACTCTTCCCCTTATACATTCATAGTCTAAATACAAATAATAGATTATCTGGATTTTGTACCAAATGTTAGGTAAAATTATCCTTGGCTCTTGGCAAGATTACAATGAGTGTACAATTGCATGCACATGTGCAAGACACATCAAAATGCCTCTTGTGGAAGAGGAGGCTGAATTCCTTGCCTAACATCCGCTTCACAAATAACACATCTGATGTGTGCAATCCACATATTGGCCATGGGTGGGCAAACTAAGGCCCAGGGGCCAGATCCGGCCCAATCGCTTTCTAAATCCAGCCCCTGGACAGTCCAGGAATCAGCGTGTTTTTGCATGAGTAGAATGTGTCCTTTTATTTAACATGCATCTCTGGGTTATTGGGGGGGGGCAAAATATAGTCCGCCGCCCCCCACAAGCTCTAAGGGACAGTGGACCGGCCCCTTGCTGAAAAAGTTTGCTGATCCCTGGCCTAGGCTAAAGACTGTACTTAGTTGAATGCAATCTTTTGGCTTAAAGCAGCCACCATCCCTAGCTAACAGGGATGATGGGAATTGTAGTCCCAAAACAGCTGGAGGGCCAAGTTTGGCCATGCCTGGCTTAAATGATGAAGAGACCTCCCCAACCATACCCTTCTTGCCATTTCTGGTAATGTCCCCTATTTTCCAGTGTCCATTGTATATTGAATAAAGCTCTAAAATCCTGTAGTTGTGCTTTTCCTTGCATCAAATGTGTGGAGAAAGTGATTTTCTTTCCCTGATACCATATGTTTCCACACCTAGTCTTCAAAGACACATTATCCAGGTTGTTGTACAATTTCTTCTCTAGCTGCCACCAATAAGTCTGTTATCAAATACTTAAAACTTATATTCTCATTAGATCTTGTAAATATTGATAAAATAAACAACTCTGGAGGGAAATCTATCTGTGCTTTGTAAATTTTTTATCATTTCAGCATGAATGAAGGTCTATTAACAAACTAACAAACATATGGTAATGTCCACCACATATTTAAAAAGGGTAAAGGGACCCCTGACCATTAGGTCCAGTCGCGGACGACTCTGGGGTTACGGCGCTCATCTCGTGTTACTGGCTGAGGGAGCTGGTGTACAGCTTCCGGGTCAAGTGGCCAGCATGACTAAGCCGCTTCTGGCGAACCAGAGCAGCACACGGAAATGCCGTTTACCTTCCCGCCGGAGCGGTACCTATTTATCTACTTGCACTTTGACATGTTTTCGAACTGCTAGGTGGGCAGGAGCTGGGACTGAACAACGGGAGCTCACCCCGTGGCAGGGATTCGAACCGCCAATATTCTGATCGGCAAGCCCTAGGCTCTGTGGTTTAGACCACAGTGCCACCCGCTGTCACATATTTAGGTATGTCCATTTACCATGACAGCCTCTCCAGTACTTGGAATCCACGGTATACATAATATGTGCCAGTTGGTTCAGCAATACAATACCACTGATGTAAAATTTTAAGAGATATTTATCTGGCATTAGCTGATATTGATTGAAATGGTTTGTTTAACCATAAATTACTTGGTGTGGGGTCCTCTATATTTTTTCCCAAGGTTGTGTTCCCAAACTGACTGTGAGACAGACTGACTGAGTCTCCAACAACGTTATATATAATTTGAGAATATGCCCTTTCTAATACTTCCCCTGCTCAGTATGTGTTGTTCTGCTTTTCTTAGTGGTTTGGTTGTCTGTGTTTTAATAACTAAATGATCTAAGAGGGACCAATATTGCATTTTTGGGAACCAACTCAGGGATGTATTTCCCATGTCTATTGACAACCTCTCTAATGACACAGGTTTATCATTTTATAAAAACTCGTAAGGCATAATATCCCACCTTTCTCCTGATCCCATTTTAGCTTTTAGAGCAGTAGCCTGTATTTTCTCATGAAATTATAGTGGGATGAGTGGTGAGCAGTCCGGAGCCAGTCACAATTGCCAACTTTTCTAGATTTGCATAGTTGTCTTTAGATAAGGACCACGAATTTCCTGGATCTTTTCCCCACTAACTGTAACAAATGCCAGAGCTGTGATTGAAACTGGTCCCAAACATTAGTCATACTCTGAATAGACCCATTGAAATTAATGGAATTGACTCCCTCAATCCATCCATTTCAGGGTCCCGTCCCCCCCAGCCTAGAAAAATAGGTGCCAGTATTCACTATGAAGTTGTTACAGTGTCACACTTTTAAACCAAAAAAGAGGGAATTTCTGGTACTGCGTACCCCTGAGTACTAAAACAACACTGGGTCAACTAATGCTAATATTGGGTACAAACTTTTCCTGACATCGGGAATGGTGTGAAGCACCAAACAAAGGAATTAATCAAACTTTATTTTTTAAAAAAATAGCTTTGCAGCTGAACCAGATTTTTTCAGTCAATCAGAAGCTCAGCTGGCTGGAACGTCCGTCCTGGTAGTTATGCTCTCACAGATGCATGATTTCTTTTAATTAGACAGGCCTCCATACTGACCTTGAGCTACCATCCATATCTAGATAACACAGGTGCTCTCAATAGATGATCTCATTCCAGTCAGTAAGCATTAAGTTCTCAGCAGAAACCACTTTCTCTTTTATCCAGAAGCTTGCAAGAAACCAAACTTTCGTTAAGGCTTCAGCAAAAGAAAGGCTTTTCTTGATACCATACTGAGAAGTATTTGAGAGAGGAGCCGTTTTGTTTCCAAAGGACACGACTGTCAAGGAGCTGTCAACGAGCCATGTCAACCACAGGGCAGGCACACAGAACGCAATTAGCTATTTATTAATAGAAAATAACAACACAACAGAGTCGTCTAGTTCGTCTTAGTCCAGCTGAGACATTGCTGAAACCGAACACTAGCTCTGCCCTTCCTCCTCTAACCTCTCACTCTGGATCCCTCCCAAGACTGCATTGAGGGGGCAAGCTCCTCTTCTGGACCTGTCTGGTCCATTTCTCAGAGATGTGCAGGACTCTCCTTGAATGGGGTGGGGGTAGGGCCAACCTCTGACCCCTTCTCCATCTGAATCTGTGCTCACACTGTGACGCTCAGCCTCTAAGACCCTCCTTCTCCTGACCCCTCTTGACTTCTCAAACCCCTTGCTTCTAGCACCTCCCAGCTATAAAGTCATTGTTGTTGTTGTTTAGCCATTTAGTCATGTCCGACTCTTTGTGACCCCATGGACCAGAGCACGCCAGGCACTCCTGTCTTCCACTGCCTCCCGCAGTTTGGTCAAACTCATGCTAGTAGCTTCGAGAACATTGTCCAACCATCTCATCCTCTGTTGTCACTTTTTCCTTGTGCCCTCCATCTTTCCCAACACCAGGGTCTTTTCCAGGGAGTCTCCTCTTCTCATGAGGTGGCCAAAGTATTGGAGCCTCAGCTTCAGGACCTGTCCTTCCAGTGAGCACTCAGGGCTGATTTCCTTCAGAACGGATAGGTTTGATCTTCTTGCAGTCCACGGGACTCTCAAGAGTCTCCTTCAGCACCATAATTCAAAAGCATCAATTCTTCGGCGATCAGCCTTCTTTATGGTCCAGCTCTCACTTCTATACCTCACTACTGGGAAAACTATAGCTTTAACTATACGAACCTTTGTCGGCAAGGTGAGGTCTCTGCTTTTTAAGATGCTGTCTAGGTTTCTCATAGCTTTTCTCCCAATAAGCAGGAATCTTTTAATTTCGTGACTGCTGTCACCATCTGCAGTGATCATGGAGCCCAAGAATGAGGCATATAATGACTGCAAAAATGCTTAGTGCTTGTATTACAGGCATCAAAATTTGGTTCCTTTAAGCAGAATGATGCATGTTTGCGCTATAGATGGCTATTTTTCTCCCTGCTCTCCAAAAGTTAGTACAGCTCCCTGAAAGCTTTTTTTTTTTACCATTTTACTTGCTCAGTAAAAAAATTAAAACCTGATTCCACATTCTGCAGTGCTACAGATTTTAAAACGTTATAGAATAATTATGCTGTTAATAATAACTTTTGTTCAGATTATTATTTCATTTTGTATCCCTCTTTTATAAAATAATTTTAAGCCTATTGGGCTGTCTGTGTTACTAGATGCAACCAACCAACTTCTTTACAAGAGAGCAATTAAAAGGAGATAACTATTTTCTAAGATGATGTGTGCAGTTACATTATTTAAATATACACTCCATTGTGTCCACTCAATTTGTTGTCATACCAGCGAGGGGAAATGATCTAATTAATTACCTCCTGGGAAATTCTTTAATAGATTAATGAAGTCATAAAATTCTTTAATTGGAATAGCAGGCCATGATAAAAAACACCCTATCATTAATTAAACCACAAGAAGCCTAATAAGGAAGAGGGGGGAGTTAGCATGTATATTAGACGTTCAACAAACAGAATCACAGGGTTGAAACCATGTGTCCCTAAGGACAATTTAAGATGATGGTACATGAAAGACAGGTTTGCATGTGTTTTGAACATGTCAAAAGTAGGGAGGGGCCAAAACTTAATGGCAAAACACATGTTTGAGTCCAAAACAGAGATTTGGAGGAAACCTTGCTTTTCACAGTGAATGTCTGCTTCGAACTATCTTTACTATATTGCAAAGGGTTTCTTCTACTTAAAAGCACAAGTGTTGTTTAACCACATTTGCAAAGCCATATTTCCGCCATTAACTTTGGAGAAGGAGCAGCAGAAATAAGTTTCTCAGCATTTAAACTCCTGAAAGTGCAACCTGTTAATATCCATTTCTAACGTGAGAGTAAAAATAAAGGCACCTTCTGTCAATAATATTGACCGGCCGCCGTTTTATTTTTGGCAGGATCGGGGGGTGGCAGTTGGGTAGGGGGAGAGTTTTTGATTGAAATTTGATTTGAATATCTAGGAAGAAATAGTTATTTGTATTCCATTAACCCAAAGGTACCCCCATCGAAGCCAAATGCTGATTGGTAATTATTTATTTGTTAACTTTGCTTTGTGCACCTCTTGATTGGAAATGCCAAGGTTGTAGATTATCAGAACAGTGAAGGCAATTAGAAGTAAGTGACTAAAAGAGGGGGGGGCATGTGTGAAGTGGGCCATTTTATCATCCAAGGACACATTTCTCTCTCTCTCTCCCTCTCCCTCTCCCCCCCTCTCTCTCTTTAATAGCCAGGATATAAAGGAAGATTATATGTGAACAACAAGGCTTCAAATTTTGCTTGCAATAGTCCTTCCCTATTTTGACCCATAAGGCATTGCTGGACAAAGGCGTACCCAGCAAGGGTACCCCAAAGCAAAAAAAATATTAAATGGTTATAGAGTGATGAAACGAAACAAAATTAGGTAGGGCGATGGCGAATAATCAGTTGTTTACAACACTGAAATGGTGTAAAAACGGAGAAGTATCTAGAGCTACCTAGCAACTGGTAGAGAAATCTATGTCAGCCAGCTAGTGGGATTCAAGGGAGGGAGAGGTCTCTAGCGGGCTCTAGCAGAGAGAAGAGGGAATCTTCTAGAGGGGTCTAGTGAGTTCCGCGTCACTATATAAACTGAGCCGCCCACCGCTAGTTGATCAGTATTTTAGTTGAATGCAAGGCGTTAGTTAGCATTCACTGTTGATGTTTACTAAGTGTTTCTTTGAAACAACCAATTTCGAATTTATTCCAGTTTATTAGTTTACCTTCTTATTTACATTTAGAAGACACCGAGGCTGCCTAAATGGATATAAGAAACTGGTTTTCTGTAGAAAATTAAATTTTAAATTAAAACACGGCTACTGTTGAACGATCTTTCAGTACCCTTCAAAGGGTAAAGACCTGGCTCAGAAGTACAATGGGAGAAGACAGACTGACTGGGTTGTGTTTGATGAGCGTCCATTGGCAATTCTTCAAGGAAAATCAGGACTGGATTGAAACGCAAGTTTTGAACAAGTTTTCTTCAAACCCAAGAAAAATGATATTAATATAAGACATGTAACTAGAATAATTTTTTTTAAAAAAATTTAAAGCAAATAATTGTAATAACTACCGTAATAAAGCACTGCTATAATTATATATAATTTTCTTAAAATTTTGGTTTCATTCACCTTTTCTGTGCTGAAATGTCACCACCTGAACGACCATGGCTCCCCCCCCCCCCTAGTTTTGATCCTGGGTACGCCCCTGCTGCTGGATGTAGGACTAGAATGATTACCTATTTGTCCACAATTGAATACTGCCAAATATTTCATGAAATCATTATATCAGTGTGTCTGTGTTTCAGGAAATAGAAGAGGCCATGATCTATGGGGTTTCAAGCAAATGCTTCCTCAGCTTCTTTGATGTGTGTGGGGTGAATATTTGCAGTCCATTGTGGGAAAGCAGGGAGGAAGGTGGTGATGTGATCTCATGGATTGCTCCACAAATACCCTTGTCTAATTGACAGCCCATCTTTCTTTTGCAACATGGTGTCACCTGATATCAAATGTAGGAAGGTGATGCTGGTTTGGCCCTTGGAAGAGTGGGTGGATATAATTTGAGTGAAATATCCTATTTGCAACCTGTCAACAAGAAAGCAGCTGTCCTGACTATAGATCTTCTACTGGTCAGTTATGCATTTGAAGAAACTGGTAGCATTCCCTGAAGGAACCTGTTGTTAATACTCTTCCCAAGGACTCTGGGTGTGGAAAAGACTTCTGTTAAATGTTATACTTACAGTATTCTCTTACACACACACACACACACAGAGAGAGAGAGAGAGAGAGAGAGAGAGAGAGAGAGAGAGAGAGATAGTTTGGGGTCTTGTTTTCTATGTATTGTTATATAAGGATTTCATTGTTGATTGCACTGTATCCATGGTGCCTTCTGCAGTTCTGAAGTCCAGAAGCAACAACCTCCAGCAGCCTTGTTTTCTTAAACAAGCATCGTATGTATATGTTAAAGGGAATGTAATTTCAGTGGTTAAGGTGCACAACAAATAGCCAGGCCTTATGGAGAATGTGCACATAGCCCTTCCATGAATAGGGAATCGTGGTCAATGTACATAATCTCCAACAGGCCTTGGGAAATGTGCACATTGCTACCACTTCAGTCAATATACACATTCTCCACTCAGTATGCATAGTCTCCAAGAAACAATTTCTTGTTCAGAAATGTGCAGCCTGTGTCCCTTAGGTTGCTCCCCCCCCCCACTGCCTAATCTTACATGGTCCAGGACCAGGGGTGCCAGCTCCTGGGGTCTGAGGCCTTTTGGGTGGCCCCCTATATTTTGGGTTTAGGGCCCAGGCCACCATCTGGAATTGGCCCTCCAAGTCAGGATACAACTACTAAAGTATGGTGCCCCCAGTTCTCAACCCAGAGAGCCTATCCAGAAGGCTAACACAAGCCTGTGAAAGAGAGACAGCATAATATTATACTAACTGTCCTGTTTAAGGGTTAGGCTCAGTTCTTGTAGACTCCGGCTGATTTTAATAGGGCATAGTTGACAGGCTGTCATTTACTCTTGGGGAAATCCAGCCTAGCTCCCTTGAAAAGATATACTAGTGGGTAGAGTGGTGGCGGAGGCACTCACCTGACCTACAGTCACCTGCCTTGCTGCTACACACCAGGATATAGAGGGGGGGAGACAAGGTAGCAGAGAGATCAGTGTGGCACAAACACAACAGCAGAGCCTATTCAGCACTCCTGCCAGTGCATTTGCACCACACCAACCTTGACATTAGCTTGGCCCCTCCATCCCGGTGTGCAGCTGTGGCACAGGCAACTTGAGGTCAGTTGAGCATCGCTGCCCTGAAAAATAAGAGGAATAGCTCTGCTCTCTTCCCATGCATCTCTGCAATACTGAAGCCAACTCACCTATTTTTACAGTGATGTGTATTTTTCAAGTTAGGCTAATAATCTGCATGGCATGCCCAACATTTTATTCAGCAAGAGATCAGTAGGCGATGGAAATTTTTCAGATCCTCCATTTGTCTGCTTAAAGATCTAACTCACTGGGAAAAGGAAGCTAATAGTTATATTAAAATCTTAGAAACATGCCTGAGCTACTCTCCTATTTTTTGCGGTAAATGTTAAGTGCATAGCTTTACAGTCAGATTTCCATGGGTCTCCCCCTCCTCCTCCACTATTTCTGAAAGCAGGTGCGGCTGCAAAGATTTTTACACAAAAGTAATTTACCCATGATTATGAACAATGATCTAAAACTGTTTAAGATAAGCTTCTCTATGAGGCTGCACTGAACAACTGCAGCTTGCAAAGCCATTTGCTGTGGTTTGAACAGAATGAATGAGAGGAGGTGGGGGGGAGCTTCCCTTGGTGACTGTTTTATGATTCTGGAGTAACTGGTTAAGGCTGGAACTAGTAAAGCATAACTTCGTGGGGGTGGGTGGGGGGAAAGCACTGCAAAAGCTCTCTTCTTGCAATTACTAATAATTGCATCCATTTCCCCTCAGCACTTTTTCTAATGCTCTTGGAAGGTTAAATTATTGCCTTTCCTCATTATAGGCACTGTATTTGAGCATAAGGAACACGAAGCAGGCAGTAAGAAGCCTTCTTTTATAATGCAGTATTGCTATTTCCTGGGACGCGGGTGGCGCTGTGGGTTAAAACCACAGAGCCTAGGGCTTGTTGATCAGAAGGTCGGCGGTTCGAATCCCCGCGACGGGGTGAGCTCCCGTTGCTCGGTCCCTGCTCCTGCCAACCTAGCAGTTCAAAAGCACGTCAAAGTGCAAGTAGATAAATAGGTACCGCTCTGGCGGAAAGGTAAACAGCGTTTCCATGTGCTGCTCTGGTTTGCCAGAAGCGGCTTAGTCATGCTGGCCACATGACCCGGAAGCTGCATGCCTGCTCCCTCGGCCAGTAAAGCGAGATGAGCACCGCAACCCCAGAGTCGTCCGCGACTGGACCTAATGGTCAGGAGTCCCTTTACCTTTATTGTTATTTCCTAACAGCATTCACACAAAGCGATTAGTGTGCTGATTTGAAGACGGGTGAATATTGACAGAAAACACCATGCGATTGTGAGATTCCTAAATAGCAGATAATATCCACGGGTGCCTACATCCATCACCAACCCTCGGTTTGCCTATCTGCATGACAGAGTGGCCTGAAAAAACATGTTGCCCTGGTATCTGTTAACTACATTATCATACCCTCCAAGTGTCCCTATTTCCCAGGGGCAGTCTTGGAATTACCAGAGCCATCCCAGCTTCTGATTTGATCCCGGAATGTCCCATTTCCCCCAACAGCACCAACGCCAAGCTGGAGGAGGACCTGGCACTGGTCTCAAGTGGTGGCTGCAAGAGAGAATCCCATGGCCTCTCCATGGTCTCTCTATGGCCGCCTCTGCCAGCCTCCTCCCTTATGCAGTTCATAGTCACTTGTGGAGATCAGGCGAGGAAGAGGAGGAGGAGAAACAGCTGTTGCCAAGGCCCAATGTTGCGTAATGTGTCAGCTCTGAAATGCAGGAAGAGGGCACAGATGAAGATGATTGACTTTATGGAACTTGCTGAGTTGACAGCGAGACTGCAGGACCGGAAGGAAGAAGTGGAACAAGTTTAAATTTTATTTAAAGAAATATTGTAATATATGAATTTTGAAATTCTAAGGTAGTATTAGGGGTTTCTGGGAAAATTGGGGAGTAAAGAAAATAATGAGATATAGAGGATAATGATATATGAAAATAAGTTAAGGATAGTAAGGATACAGGATATATATATATATATATATATATATAACAAAAAAATTATTGGTTTTCCACAAAAACAAAAACACAGAGACAATACAAAACACAAATATAACATACAACAATTACAAACAAACCTAAACATAAATAAATCTAAGCCAGAACACCAACATCCCTTTACTTGTTACAAAAAATAATAATTCTTGTTTCGAATCTTCTTGGGGTGACTTCCCCCGTTTTCTCTCCTTTGCTTTCAATGCTAATTTACTTTAATAACATCCATCTTTAAATTTAAAATCCATTATCATTATCCATTATCATTAACATAGCCAAATATACTTCTTTACATTTGATTAACCTTATAATATAACATATTACTTCTTAAATCAGTTCTTAAATCTTATTTACTTAAACTTCTGCTAACAATCATTCAGATATCTCTTCTCTAGTTCGAAAATCCTAAAAACTTAACATCTTATAATACAACATAATACTTCTTAGATCAAATCTTAAATCTTATTTTACTTAAACTGCTGCTGATAATCAATCACATATCTCTTCACTAGTTCAAAATCATAAAATCTTAATACGCTATCCTCAGGGTACCATAGAGCCGTCCTAATTATAATTCTATCATTTTCACCCTATCCCTCTTCTAACCATTTTCCTTGGCCATCTCAGGCTCACCCACCAATCATCTCTCCACCTCCCTCCACCATCATTGTTCAGTGTCACCTCTTTTTCTTTAATGCCAAAAATCACAACACAGTCCATAGACTTCCTCGCAGGGAGCTTCGGGGAACGCCAACTCTCATCTTCCAGCAACACCATTTCAAAGTTCAAATCATCTTCAACTTGTATCTTCAAAAATCTTCTGACCTTCATCTCTGGACTCTCACCCCAGAGACAGGATATAAATCTTCCAACCCTGGGTCTCTCACCCCCCAGGGTTTTAGGGCACCAACCCTGTGTCTCTCACTCCAGCAGGGTTTTTCAGCTCCTTGGAGTTGCATAGTCGCTTTGTTATATTTCTCCAATATTCCCTCCAGTTCCCTGGCAAGGTTTACTTCCAGTTTGGCAGAGTTCTCCAAAATCTCACTAGTTTTTCCTGTTCCATAAAACATTTCTTCAAAATTCAGTCTTATCAAATCCAATTTCTGATTCAACAATTCTAATTTTAAAAGGATTATCCTTTGTTCATGGGTAATACCCGGATCTAAAACCAGTTTGAAAATGAAAGCGAGCATGGTTGAAGAAGACAAAGGGTATCAAATTTCAGTACTTTTCCATCTTTAACTGCTAGTTTCCCAGCGCCATTTTTCCCTGGGGCAGAGTGAAAAGATTACAATCCAAAGCTCCAAAGAAGAGATATTTCCAATACCTTCAATCCCCTAACAGGGATTCAATCCGTCTCATCTGTCAAAAAACTTCAAAACAACATTGTATCCAACAGTGCAGCTGCAGCTACAGGAAACTTAGTTATCTTCTCTGTCAACAAAGGAGAGGGACGGGCTTCCTTTTAACATCCCTCCCGGTTGCCAATTGTTAAATTGTAATCCACATAGTCCGTACTTACAGCAGACGGGTTTTTTTTCCTTTTCATTTTTTCAGAAGAACGCCGCGCTCATGCAGGCGGCAGCCGCCGCATCGCCGCCCGGTTGGGGCATTGCCTCCACAGCCCAGCGCTGGGTACCCTTCACTCCCTTTCCCCTTTTACAAGGGGATCGGGAGAAGAGCCCAGCGCTATAGCGGGCTCGCTGGAGAGCCCAAGCCGCGGGACGCTCTTCCCGCGGCTTATCGGAGCCCCGCTGTGCGGTAGCGGGGCTCCTACCCCCGGGCTGGCCTGGGTCGTCTCGCTACCAAAACGACCCACGACCGCCCAGCATGGCGTCCTCGCCGGAAGTCCAGTAAGGATACAGGATAAAGTTATTAGAGGTAAAATTTAGATGTTTAAGTAATGGAAATAGAGAGTAAAAAGGAAGATGAAATTGTGTAAAAGAAAGATTTATATGGGAAACCAGGAGGGAGTGGTTGGAGGAAGCCCAACAAAGATGTGAGAGAGAAATTGAGATAAATCTTAGATTAGTGTAGTGTTCTGTCTTTTGTGTTGTATTATATAGAAGTATTGGGGGGTTTCCGAGCCGACAGGCCATCGTGTACTCACGTCTTGGGTCCGTGTGCTTCCCCATTAGGCACGTTAATCAGCATATTATTGTTGTGATGTGTTGTTTTCCTGTTTTTATGCATGTCTAGTTTTGAAAAATCAATAAATATATTTAAAAAGAAAAAAGAAATGCAGGCAGAGGGCAGGGCAACTTTAGATGGGAAAAAGGGAGCAGAGCACGACTGGCCTTTTAAACAATACTCTGAAGAAACACCTCTTTGCCCTGACCTTTGACACCTGAGATGCATATTTTAAGATCCGCCCCGTTTTTGCGATTTTAAATTTGTTTTGATCTGCTTTTAATGCTGCTCTTTAAAATATTGTCATTAATCCATGAGCATTGTTGGTAATTTTTAACGGCTAATTTTATAATACCGCAAGCCACCTCCAGCCTATTCTTGTTGCATGTTGTTATGGAAACACCACTGATGATTAGAGCGGATTCTAGTTCAAAGCAAACTTATTCACTTGGCAATGCCAGAAAACACAAACACCAGCCATTATTATCTTTCTTCAGAAGGCCTTTTCAAAAGATCTCTTCCAAATAGTTAGTTATACCAATAACTCTATGCAGAAGGAAAATAAGAAGGTACCTTTTATTAGGGGAAAGAAGAAGAAAAAGTGTTGTTTTGTAGCTACCATAGCAACCAAAGTTATGAAAAGAGTTGGTAGCCAGGGGTTGCTCTGAAACACAATATCTGTGATCTCTCAGGTTCATCTGCTAATCAATACAATTATTGCAGCTTCTACCTCTACATATTCCTTGAGCTATAAAGATCAATTTGGACAAATGTGGTGGGGGTGGTAGTTGTGTGGATTTTCTGTAAGAAGCTTTTGGTTTTGGAAAACTTTGCATAATGAACCCCATGTGGGTCTGTTTTAACAGTGACGTGCAAGTCAGAAAGAGATGTTACTGTGGGATATTGCTGCCTCATAACAACCAACATGCTCTGGTGCATGGGGTCACGAAGAGTTGGACATGACTGAACAACAACAACAACAACAACCAACATGGTTAATACTCATTAAAGCATGAAGGGGTAGTATTATTATAGAATAAGCTGTCTTGCCAGGCATAGTTATGTCTACTTCACTTACCTAAGGAGGAAATGAGCGCTCAGACCTCCCTTTGTGGCCGCCCTTTGCAGGACCGTGCGCAGCACTCCTGGCCATGTGGGACTCACCAGCTGGTTGGGCTGGCCCACCTCCCTGTGCTAGTCATTGGCGGTTCCTGCCAAACCCCAGTTAACCTATCAGCATTGTGTGGAGGTGGGGCCAGTTGCATAAATAGGAGGCGGAGCTGGCAGCAAACATGCAGTCGGCTTTGGAGCTTCACCCACCCAACCCTGCCTTTGCCTAATGCTTCTTTGCAGGTTAACCATTTTCCTTCCTGTTCAGTGGGCATTGCTACGGTCTTTTGATGAGAGAGCCAGTGTGGTGGTGTGGTGAAGAAGAAGAAGAAGAAGAAGAAGAAGAAGAAGAAGAAGAAGAAGAAGAAGAGGAGGAGGAGGAGTTTGGATTTGATATCCCGCTTTTCACTATCCGAAGGAGTCTCAAAGCGGCTAACATTCGTAATTGCAAATTACATAATTTGTAATTCTTAATTTGTAACTCGTAACTCATAATTTGTAACTCGTAATTCATAATTTGTAACTCGTAACTCATAATCTGGTGAACCGGGTTCGTGTCTCCGCTCCTCCACATGCAGCTGCTGGGTGACCTTGGGCTAGTCACACTTCTCTGAAGTCTCTCAGCCCCACTCACCTCACAGAGTGTTTCTTGTGGGGGAGGAAGGGAAAGGAGATCGTTAGCCGCTTTGAGACTCCTTCGGGTAGTGATAAAGTGGGATATCAAATCCAAACTCTTCTTCTTCTTTTGATGGCTGCTGTTGAAGGGCCGGGAAAGAATTTCGCTGCATTGGCAGGTTTTGCAATTGTCACAACTTTGGCGGTTTTAGGCCTCGAGCGGAATCCTTTAGTCTATCTTCCCTAAATTGGGAGGGGGGGAGAGAAGTGGTGACTCACCCCCCTCCCCACCCGCAGTGGTGATTCCAGGGTCCCCTCTTAAAGGGGTTTGTGAAAGAGGAGTCACTGGCCATACACTGAAAGGTTATCAGTGAACTGCGTTGCGTGAATATGGGGTGGGCTGCCAGCATACACAAGATTCTTGCTGTGCACCCTCCTGTATCCCATTCACCCTGAGGAGCCCCAGTTCCCCCAGCTGGGGGGCTGGGAGGGATACATTACCAATGCCTAAGCCAAGGTCTGCCTACATCTGAAAGGTTTAATAAAGTTGTGGCCAATTTTTAATTCCATAACATAGAATCATAGAGTTGGAAGAGACCACAAGGGCCATCCAGTCCAACCCCCTGCCAAGCAGGAAACACCATCAAATCATTCCTGACAGATGGCTGTCAAGCCTCCGCTTAAAGACCTCCAAAGAAGGAGACTCCACCACACTCCTTGGCAGCAAATTCCACTGTCGAACAGCTCTTACTGTCAGGAAGTTCTTCCTAATGTTTAGGTGGAATCTTCTTTCTTGTAGTTTGAATCCATTGCCCCGTGTCCGCTTCTCTGGAGCAGCAAAAAACATAACACATTGACATGATTCATTATTCCTTTTGGCGGCCTCTCGGGGTTGGGGGGGGGTCTCCGCCTGGGGACGCAATGAATTTGGCATGTCAATAAAGAAAAGAATAAGAATTATGCCAGTTGCTATCATTTTTGCATACATGCATACACTAACAGCTCACTGGATATATTGTTGAGGATAGAGACATTTCTAAACTTACATTCTCCCAATTGCATTCACATAAGCATGCCATTCTCATGCCCATGTGCAAGAGTGGTTTTCGCCAGAATGATTTTCTACTAATAACCCTGCATCTTTCTATCGAAGATCAAAACACCAGGATAACACTTCCTTTTAATTAGATTTCTTTTCCTCAACCAGGCTTTTGAATCTTTCCTCTCTTGTCTTATCTGCCCCAACCACATTTTTCTTGGAATACACTCCAATGTCTAATCACATTTTGCTTTTTTTAATTACTATGTGTAGATGTATTTTCCCCCCTCTCTTGGAGCTCTCTGGTCACTCTGTAATTATTCACTATCTCATTGGCAGATACAAGAACTAGTGCAGGCTCCCTTGGGGAAAAAAAATTCTGAAGATTTAACATGCCAAGCAATTATTGGGGAGGGGGGGAAGCAAAATTCTAAACACTTCTCGTTGCTGTTTCTCCTTCAACCACAGCTAATTAGAGGTTAGCAGAAAGAGCCACACAAGCCCCGCAACTATCTAAACCTGGAGTCCCCAACCTAGTGCCCTTGAGATGTATTGGACCACATTTCCCATAATCTCTAACCACTGGTCATGCTTGGTGGGCTGATGGAAGTGATCGAAATATCTGGAGGGTACTATATGGGAGAAGGCTGATCTAAACCCATGTGTGTGTGTGTGTGCGTGTGTGTGTGTGTATATAAGTGTGTGTGTGTGTGTGTGTGTGTGTGTGTGTGTATATATATATATATATATATGGGATCATCATTTAATTATCTTTAAACATACCAAATTTTCTAAAGACAGAGCAAGAAGGAAGCACGATTCCTTCACAAACTAGAATTTGAGACGTTCTTTTGAAGTAGACTAGCAGACCATGGTTTTATAAAGAAGCTGGTTAGTGTTAACCATGGTTAGTGCTGGTGGTAGTTACAAAGGGTTTCCACTTGGTTTTCATTTACGTGGGTTTGCTCTTCCTCAGATTCTCCTTCAGCTGTTGCAGAATTTCTCGAAGCAACTTCAGAAGTGAAGCCCTCCTCATCTGTTACTCACAAGTAGGGAGCAAAAGGGGTGAGAGGAGCTGCAGAACCACATGCTTAATCCTGCCCCCCTGTTCACCAGGTGTCAATAAAATCTGGCACCTTTTTGAGAAAACTCAGTTGTTTTCATCTTTTGTGGTGAATGCAAGGGCAAAACTCTGGTTTCTTAAGCTAAATCACAAGTTGTACAGTCCCGACAGTTTATATTCTTAACAAGCAAGTTCAGAGGAAAATAATAACCTTCCTAAAACTAATTGGGAAGAGCTAGATCAAAAGATTACCGCCAGTGTTTTCATCAACAGTTAAGAACCATCGGGTTGTGTGTTTTTTTTTTCTTTTTCTTTTTCAGTTAATGCTCCTGCAAGTGCTGGTAAGTGCAGATTTACTGGAAAGTTTGTTAGCTGTCTTATACACAGAGGAATTTATTTATTCAAATATACCCTATGCTGACAGTGCAGCTTCTGTGTGTGAAATCTGGGTCTGACATTTTGGTTAATGGTGCCTCCTTCGAGTTATCTTCTCTCAGGTTAGGCTGACTATGTTGCAGATTAATGTTCTGAGTTGCTGTAATCTAGAGATGCCGTTCAGAGTGGTTGGTGATTACTTTACCTCTAGAAATAAGTGGGGCTAGTTCCTTAAAACTGAAAAGGGAGATTTATTTTGACAATAGAAAAATGGGTTTGAAGAGCAGAGGAATTACCGATCAAAAGAGGTTTCAGTTCTTTTTATTTTAAAAAAATATTTAACATCCACACTAATGTCCTAGAAAGCAGTTTAAAAAGGAAAAAAAGAAAACTACTAACAAAGAGGGGGAAATGTGGAAGTAAAGTGGTAGTTTTTCATACAGAGCTAGATAATTTTTAAAGGACAGCAACTTTAAAGCAGGCTAGGGGTTTTTTTAAGCTTGGGGCAACTTTTCTTAATAGAATTGTAGAGTTGGAAGGGACCCAGGGGTCATCTAGTCCAACCCCCTTTAATGCAGGACTATGCAGCTGTCCCATCCAGAAATCAAACTTCCAACCTTGGTGTTATCAGCACCGCACTCTAACCATCTGAGCTATCCAGTGATCATCATTGCCGCTTGCCAGTGTTGGGTTTGGTCAGAAGCAAAAGTTGGCGGAGCAATTTATCTGGTACGTACCTGTCTGCAGCAGCCTACATGCCAGCCATTCAGAAGTCGGGGGTTTCTACACACATTTGGACACACCAGATTAAGGAAAACATGATTAAGATGTTCTACGGGTGGTATATGACCCCAAGTAAAATACACAAGATGTACAAAACAAAAAGCAGCTCTTGCTGGAAATGTCAAAAGGAAGAGGGGACCTTCTTATACATGTGGTGGGATTGTGGGGTGATTCAAAAATTTTGGAGCCAGGTTTTAGAAGAAATTTAAAAAATGATGAAATATAACATAAAGAAAAAGCCGGAATTATTTTTGCTGGGAATTTTGGATGGGGAAATAAGTAAACAAGATGAGAAACTTTTTCATTACGCCACGGCAGCGGCAAGAATGTTGATCGTACCGGCAATTAAGGATTGGCAAGAAAAATTATTTAATTATATAGACCTGGCTAAATTAACTGATAAAATTAGAGGAAGTAGTGAGCAAAAATTCCAACAAGATTGGGGGAAATTTGGAGACTACCTGAAAAAGCAATGCCCCACTGTGAAATGCTGGCTCCATTTCTAAGCACTCTGTATTGAGAGCTAAAGTTAGCAAGGGAAATATAAGAAAATAAAATAGAAGGATTACACAAGAGTACCAAAGTAGTAAACTAGAAGAGATAGACTGACAACCTGGGATGAAGACAAGTGGAAGTCGTAAGGGAAGGGGAAGTAACAGATAGTAGAAATAGACAAGTATGGACAGAAGAAAGGAAGAAAGAAGTATTACTAAAGGTTAGTAGAATTGATTTATATGAATATGGAATTGGATGTTATGTTTTGCTTTGTATTATTTACAACTGAATTATTGGGAATATAGGAAGGCATTAATTGAATGCATTTTGTGGTTTTTTAGGAAGAATTTAACATGTAATCTTTTAACATTGCTATTCTTTGGTTATCGTTTGTTTGTTTTTTAATTCAATGTTCTTTTTTCTTTTGTATGGATGTAATAAAGTAAATAAATAAATTTGAAAAAACCAAAAACATTTGGACACACGACTCCATCCAGTCCTTAGGCTTGAGGCCCCTCACCCTTGACTTTAACAGTACAGTAGCATGTCGAGTTTTATCTTGGTATTTTCATTATGCTGTTGAGATGAGTCATTTCTCAAGCCGTGGGCCCCTCACATGCCTTGAAAGGTGTGCAAGGACATCAGGAAAAAAAAGGGTTCGCAATCCCATGGTTGAGGCAATGCAACCTTCATTCACATACCCAAACCCTTAGTGCATTGAATTCCCTCTAGCAGAGGACCATTCCTCCTTCACATTGGATTGTGGTGAAGTCTAGATGTCCCCTGGCCCACAATCCTACTCTGAATTGAGAAGAGGGAAGCTTGGAACAGCTTGATTCAGGAACTGCATGCGTTTTTTTTGACAACTCCTGCGAGGAAGAAATATATTTTTGTCTCCTAAATGGTTTATGATGTTGGTCCCGCTCTCCTTCTGTTTTATCTATTTGTCAGCAGTAATTGGTGTCCAATTAAATGGACAGTGAGATAATGTATGGACAATAAGATAATGTACGGTGTGTGCAATGGAAGTGAGGGGAAATTGAACAGAATAATATGCTGGTTTTTGTATGGCTGTAATGTATGTCACCCCTTCATGGATCACTGCCTTGTCATGGTGAAGGGGTTTGAATAACTCCAAGAAGCTATGAGCTATGCCGTGCAGGGCCACCCAAGACGGACAGGTCATAGCTGAGAGTTTAGACTAAATGTGATCCACCTGGAGAAGGAACTGGCAAACCACTCCAGTATTTTGCCAAGAAAACTCCATGGACATAAAGAAAAGGAGAAGCTTTGAGAAGAAAGTGAGAGTTTCCAAGGCATGCTCTGGTTCATGGGATCACAGAGAGTCGAACACGACTAGAACGACTAAACAACAACAAATGTATGTCAGCAGAGCACAGGAATCTTCTACCAGATCTTTTGCCTTTTTTAAGGGGGCAGCCCCCCTCAATGTTCAGAGAGCCCCATGTGCAATGTCCTGACATCACACGACATTGCATGTGCAATGTCAGGATGTTGCATGGGCCCCCTCAATCCTCAGAAAGTGGCGTCTCTGTCTTCATTGTAACTTCAAAAATATGGAGAGAGAGAGAGAGAGAGAGAGAGAGAGAGAGAGAGAGAGAGAGAGAGACCTTTGTTAGGCACACAAGAAACTTTTCTATGCTACAGCAAACTCAAATGTGGTATTCAGGAAATGCAGACACCCAGGAAGGCTGCAGAGTGCACGCTACTGAAGGAATTATTTGAAGAATGAAAGAAAGGACACTTCTACATATGCCCCTTGGCCAGCTTGAAAGTCACCAAAGCCCTGCAGCCCATTCATGGGAATTCCAAAGGTATTTTCTCTCTCCATTGATCATTTTTTTGGGTGCAATTTATTTTCTTATACATTGATGTGAACACGGTTGAAAAGTAAACCCAAGGAAAATTTTGATAAATCAGTAGGTAGAACTAAGGTTGGGGGTGAAATCTGATTCAGTTCACTTTTAAAGGAGAACCTACAAAATTAACAATTCCTGAAACTATATGTAAACTGAAACATAGTAAAGGTGAAGGTACCTCTGTCCATTAGGTCCAGTCACAGACGACTCTGGGGTTGTGGCGCTCATCTCGCGTTAATGGCTGAGGGAGCCGGTGTTTGTCCACAGACAGCTTCTAGGTCATGTGGACAGCATGACTAAGCCGCTTCTGGTGAACCAGAGGAGCGCATGGAAATGCCGTTTACCTTCCCGCCAGAGCGGTACCTATTTATCTACTTGCACTTGATGTACTTTCAAACTGCTAGGTGGGCAGGAGCTGGGACCGAAAAATGGGAGCTCACCCTGTCATGGGGTAATGTAGAGAATATACGGTCTTCTTTTGATCTGTTAATAGTTGTTGTGACAACTGGTTGGCCACTGTGAGAACAGGATGCTGGACTAGATGGGTCATTGGCCTGATCCAGCAGGCTCTTCTCATGTTCTTATGGTGGGGAAGATCCAAAGGTTCATAGGTGGAGGGGAGGGGAGGTTTCTAAGGGAGTATCACAGGCAAATGGAGCTATATTACACTCCCTATTATATTGAGAGGCACTATGAGAGTTCGCAGTTATGGAACATAGCTTGAAAAGAACAAGGCTGATTCCAAAGTGGGGGTCGCTCCTGTTGGTAAGATCGATTTTGGTTGGAATGGAGCTTGATCCATGTTTCACATGCTACTTCTTCTAAAGTGTAATGTTATGAGCAAGCCGCAGTCAGAATTGCGTGTACTTTGTGCTAAGAAATAAAACTAAAAATCTGCAGCATGGAATTCCATCCATGGGGTGGGGAGCAGAATCCTTCCAGGTGTGTGTGTGTGTGTGTGTGTGTGCGCGCGCATTCTCCCAGTTTTACTATTTTGCGCAATTTCATGATTTAATCTGGTTTTGTTAGTCATGGTGATGGGCAAGCAGCTATGCAGAAGACTGTGGCCTACCCAACCTGAAGAACTGTGAATCTTGTCGAGTGCATTCTTTGGCTTCAGAGATTTCAGCAGGGTATCTGAAAAACATTATGTTTGCAACAGTAAGGACTAGAAACACACGCTTTTTAAAACTGAAAGCTGAAATTCCCAAGTACTGTACCTGAATTCTTCACCTACAGGTGAAACTCAAAAAATTAGAATATCGTTGAAAAGTCCATTTATATAAGCAATTGTTTTCATTAGCTACTGGAGTTTAATATATGAGATAGACTCATGACATGCAAAGCGAGATATGTCAAGCCTTTATAATTTTGATGATTATGGTGTACAGCTGATGAAAACCCCAAAGCTGAAATTGTTAATTTGGGGTTCTCATCAGCTGTACGCCATAATCACCACAATTATAACAAATAAAGGCTTGACATATCTCGCTTTGCACGTCATGAGTCTATCTCATATATTAGTTTCACCTTTTAAGTTGAATTACTGATAGAAATGAACCTATCCACGATATTCTAATTTTTCAAGTTTCTCCTGTAGGTTAGCTATCACGTCTTTATCTGTGCTCCTGTGAGATCGCAACATACACTTAATCAGTTCTGCCACTGTCAAAATATGCTCTCATTTATTAGTATGGTAAAACTAATGCTTTTTTAAAAAAAAACACTTTTCTTCATTATACTTGGATCATTTTTCAACTTATTCTGTTTGTATTTCTTTAATTCACTGTTTTATTTTCTCTGTTTGCATTTTTCTTATCTGTTTCCATGGGGGGGGGTGATGTCTGAAAATAAAAAGTTAACAGAGGACAGAAAAAAGATGCTGGGATCAGCTTCAGTTCCTTTGTACAAAGCATCATGGTGAGGATTTATTCATGGATTAAATCCAAAAATGTAGCTGCTTTTGATGCATTCATCTGGAACAGTACCAGTATTATCTCTCTTGGTTTTTCAATGTTTTGTCAAATACCTTTGTTAGGGCCAAGCAGACTCTGGAATTGCCAAAGGTTTTTAGATTCTTCTAAGAGGGCGGATAGATTGCCACTAAACTATCCCGGCTCAAAATGTATTAGTTTTTGTATCTGCTAAATAAATGATTTAATCTCCTTTTATTTCTCATATCTCCTTGCAAACTTATCATATCAATCCTCCTATCTTTCAGAGCTAAAATGAAAGGGGGGGAACCCCAAGAGGTTTG
Source organism: Lacerta agilis (assembly GCF_009819535.1). Classification (NCBI taxonomy): domain Eukaryota; kingdom Metazoa; phylum Chordata; class Lepidosauria; order Squamata; family Lacertidae; genus Lacerta; species Lacerta agilis. Next base: position 11,419,563 of record NC_046317.1, read on the forward strand.
GTTTTTCTGGAGTCAATTTAAGATTTTTCTGCAATTGCCCTTGACAGTCCAGAAAGATGATCTAAGGGCAGGATTCTGAAACGTGCCTCTTGGCTGGTTGGGTTTTAGGAAACAGACATACTGTTATTCTTCTCTGTGGATCCTGCTAATGTGTTTCTAAGCCCAGGGTGCTAGTTAAATTCATTTAAGGTGGGGGTGGGTTTCTAACCTGTGACCCATTAGATGTTGTTGGAATCCAACCTCCATCAGCCCCAGCTAGCATGGTCAGACATGAGGTTTAATCCTGCAGTATCTGAAGGACCACAGGTTCCCCTCCACTGGCTTAAGGAACAAAATGAGCTGGATTCAGCAGTGCCACACAATTGGCCTCCTGGCAGTAGTGACTACTGCTCACTAGGATGTGGTGGTGGTGTGGTGTGGGGCATTGGCAAGGTTCAAGTGGTGCAGGAACATCAGCACAGCCAATCCAGCACTCCAGACAGCGCACCTCTTGACCATGCCATTTGCCCACCCTGCTTCCACACACATCCCAGTATCAGGCAGTGGTGCAACAGGCAAGCTTTGTAGCAGCACTCAACTGGCTGCTCATTATTGAACTGATAGGGAAGAAGGCATCACATCTTGAGCACTAGGAGACCATGGGTCAGATTGCATGTATGTAGTATCTCATGCCTGGTTTCCCCTGGCATTGTCAATTTGTGCCAGGATTGTACCTCTTCAGAATGCAGGTAAAGACTCACATGGAAGAAGAGAAGAAGAGTTTTGGATTTGATATCCCGCTTTATCACTACCCGAAGGAGTCTCAAAGTGGCTAACATTCTCCTTTCCCTTCCTCCCCCACAACAAACACTCTGTGAGGTGAGTGGGGCTGAGAGACTTCAAAGAAGTGTGACTAGCCCAAGGTCACCCAGCAGCTGCATGTGGAGGAGCGGAGACGCGAAACCGGTTCCCCAGATTACGAGTCTACCACTCTTAACCATTACACCACACTGAGAAATCCTTCTCTGTAGGATGAATTAATCAATAACTTGCAAGATCCAGGGAGCTAGAATACCAGTGGAAAGGTTTCTGGTCTAGTCTTTCTCCTGTCTTCCAAGTTTGCTTGTGAACGGTTTTATTTCTTTACGTGGGATAGAATTCAATCACGTGAGCCTCTACCTGCAGTCCAAAGTGGTACAGACCGAACAATGCAGAGGAGTACAGTGGTACCTCAGAAGTCAAACAGAATCCATTCCGGAAGTCAGCCCGACTTCCAAAATGTTCAGAAACCAAGGCGCGGCTTCCGATTGGCTGCAGAAAGCTCCTGCAGCCAATCGGAAGCCGTGGAAGCCATGGTGGATGTTCAGGTTCCAAAGAACGTTCGCACACCGGAACACACACTTCTGGGTTTGTGGCGTTTGGGAGTCAAAATGTTCCGACTCGCAGGGCATTTGGGATCCAAGGAACGACTGTAATGGACAAAACTCATCCCATCTCAATTCAGGATGGGCTAAGTCTTTCTGTATTGAAAACTCTTGGGGGAAACTTGGGCCTCTCCCAAGTTTCCCAAAGCTCAATCTCAGAGAGCTCCTTCACTATCTGCATCTTCTTATTTGCCAGTCTACTCCACCCACACAGTTTGCTAATCTTAGCAGGTCGCACGGGAAAGGAGATACAAGATGACAGCCAAAAGCTTTGACTGAAGCCAAGGGCTATTCCTGTGATGAGATGTTCTAAGTATGCTTTGAGCTATTATTGCCAGCAGAAAATCATGATGCTTGGGAGTGGCTCATAATGGCTGAGATGTATGGCTAACCTGATCAAAAACACCCACCCACCCCACTCACACAGGAAACCAAAGATCACCACAGCCAATCACAAATGAACAATCACACCCTACGCCAATCCCGACCTCTCTCACTGCCAAAGAAGCACAAATGAACAACAGAGAACAAACACAAACAACACTGACACCAAACCCTACATATATAGAGGAAAATACAGTGGTGCCCCGCTAGACGAAAATAATTCGTTCTGCGAAAATTTTCATCTAGCGGGTTTTTGGTCTAGCGAAGCAGCAATGACAGCCGCGCTTTCACTAGACGAAAAAAAAAGACGAAATTTTTTTGTCTTGCGAGGCAGCCCCATAGACCTTTTCGTCTTGTGGGGCAGCCTTCCGTCTTGCGAGGCATTCATCTAGCGGGGCACCACTGTATATATTTTCACCCATTTCACCCATCTCACCCATACCCCCATCCCACCCACCTCTTTCTCCCTTCTCTCCCTAATGTCTCAACAACCAAAACTGATTTGTAAAAATGTTACATGGAAAAAATACGAGAGAGACATTGCACACACTTTTGTAAATCAAGAAAATCTTAATAAAATAAAATAAAATAAAATAAAATAAAATAAAATAAAATAAAATAAAATAAAATAAAATAAAATAAAATAAAATAAAATAAAATAAAATAAAATAAAATAAAATAAAATAAAATAAAATAAAATAAAATAAAATAAAATAAAATAAAATAAAATAAATGGCTGAGATATATCCCAGCAGGGGGAGTTCGTATTCTGAATCCTTCCATTTTTGAAATTCACCACCATTGCCAGTAAGACACAGAGCTCAGAATGGGATCAGAGTCAGAAGGATTTCAGGAACCATAATCACACTTTGCTCAGCTTAACCCTGGCCCTGAACCGAATTTGAAAAACATCATTCCCTTAACAAAATTAAAAACCCTACGAGAATTTGATATAGGAATCTTTTAAAAAGAAAAATTAAAACTGCTAAGGGTGTCATATCCTCTTAAACTGTATGGGCTCTTTGCCATTTTGAGTTAGCCTGATTAAATCTCTGTAGTGTTGAGATTGGTTTAATCAGTTTTCTGTCCTGCAGGACTTTTCTATATGATTCTGTATAATCAGGCACTTAACCTTTTGCAGACCTAACCTCATATTTTATTTTTTTTATTAAAAAAATAAACCTTAGATGAAGGCCAAAATATTAAATGGTCAGTTCCTTGTATATGCACCCATCACAAAAGGCAATCGGGTGATGACAATGGGTAGTGTTTGTGTTGTGTCCCTTGTTTAAATTTCTTTTATATGCATTATTGCTTAAAGTGGAATGATGGTGGATGTGAATGCATCACAGATTTCAACAAGACCTGTTTTCGTTTTTGTCAAAATAAGATTGACCAGGGATTTTGGTTGGTTGGTTTTTCTGCTTTAATATGAATATTTATACGCCACATTTTGGCTCCATATAAGTCGCCCCCAAACAGGTTCACAGTCAAAATAAAAAAACAACAACACAATCTCAGTATTTTGAAAAACAACAACAGCTAACTTACATAAGAACAGCAGCACCATAATCAAAATGGGGAATCAGCCTAAAAAACATGTCTAACCAAGACAATTTGAGGGAGGGGAGGGGACTAAACTACCAAACACACTCTCTCCCACTTACCCTGGCAAGAACATCTCAGAAAGTAATGGGACATGGCTCAGAGTCTCACTGATACTGAGTGCGATAAGAAGACATTGTACGCATTCTACAGTTCCCACTAGAACGAACATGTGGCTTTAAATGGGGGGGGGAGGAGTTGCTGTTGTTGATGTTTTAAAAAATTACAACCCTTGACAAAAATCCTTGACAAAGACCCTCTCCTTATTTTTCATTCTTCCTAAGAATGCAGTATCATCTATTGGAATGGTTTTTTTTTTTTTTTGTTTACCACATTTATGAAATGAAAGCAGGTCAGAAATAGCCATTTGAGTGCCTCGGCACACAATGAAGCAGCAAGAAAACGAAGGGTTCTGAAGGCAGCCCTGTTTAGGGAAGCTTTTAATGCTTGATGAATTATTGTATTTTAATATTTTGTTGGAAGCCGCGCAGAGTGGCTGGGGAAGCCCAGCCAGATGGGCGGGGTATAAATTATTATTATTATTATTATTATTATTATTATTATTATTATTATTATTATTATTATTATTATCATCATCATCATCATCATCAAAAGGAATTCTAGTGAAACAGTTCACTTCAATGATTTAATAGATCTAACCGTATTTTCACTGGGGTAATTCTGAGCAGAAATAGTTTCTGCTTTAAACGCAGGGAGGAAATCTACCATAGTATCCCAAAGTGTAGGTTACTCACACTGGTGGAGCAGGGGAGTCAATCTCTGTCTCAGAGATTCTCCGATGTTGTTATATACGCTTCCTAAAAATGCACAATCTGCTTACTCCAAAAAGAGATATGAGCACTCAGATGCATGTTTACATATGTTCTACGTGTGGCAAGAAGGGGTACACTGTCTAATTGATACATAAGCTGCCTCTGTGTCAGGCGTCAGAGGATACAACCCCCCAAGGTAGGTTGCCAGGAATGGATAAGACAAGGAAAGTTCTTACCAATTCTTTTTATTCAATATTCACAGAGAGAGGCTTAGAAATGCAGCCTCTTGGAGTAATGGTATCGCTCTGAGTGAAACTGCACCTCCTCTGTCTCTCCCATTATGCTTCATCACTACAGTGGCTGATCTGTGCCTTCTGTCTCTGAGCTCTCTGCTCTCCTACTTTCAATGACCACCGGGTTCTGGGAGGGGGCTTTCTAAAGACACTGAGTCTGTCAGCTGTCTCTCCCCTGGTGCCTCTTCCTCCTCCTCCTCTCCCATTATTTCCCAGCTTTCCCCCTCATCTGCCTCTGAGCTGTGACCTCCCTCAAACCCCTGTTGTAATTCTGAACTGTCTCCTTCTTCTCTGGAAGGGTCAGGCTGGGGAGGCGGTCTCTGCCATTCCCCCTCTGCCCAGTCCTTGACACTGCAATGTAGATCAGGGGTGGGGGACTTGATTCCTGCCAGCAAGGGATGATGGGAGCGGAATCTAGTAATATCTGAACGGCTGCACCCTTGATATAAAGTGCAGCAAGAGAGAAAACGTATTGTATAGAATTCAATGTTACATAGCAGTTCCTGTTTATCTAACATGGTTATGTGATCTATAAGCTTATATGTTGGGCTTTTGGTTTTAACTGGAAAAGCCTCAAAACCAGTTTAGCACTTGGAGTGGTGTCCAGCTATGCTTCCTCTACGTTTTCCTGCTTCTCCAGTGATTTGCAGAGTTTTTTCAGACTTCAAACTTCTTACTTCTTCTTGCGCAACGGTATGTGTACCTTTCGTGCCAGCAATTAAACTCCCACAACATCTGGGTTGATTAAAGCAAGTACGCTTTATTTACAAGCATATAAATCACGGACACTCTCCTGGAGACACAGACGATATGTCTGCTGCTCCGTTCCGGTCAGAACCGAAAATAAGACTGACCAGGGGAAAAACAGTGTGTCACATAAATCACACCGGCTTCGCATACAGCAGATACCCGGATGTTGTGACACATCCCTGTGGGAGGGGCGTACTGTTGAGCTTATTTAACCCTGAAAGCTCCAAACCTCACATTATATAACAACAAGAAGCTGTAAGATAATTGCTTTACAGCTCTTGAAGCTTTCTAGTGAACACACAAAGCAGACTTGACTCTACTGAAACCACATCTTACCAGTGAGGTAAGTGAGCACTTTCTTCAAAACAGGACAGCAACATCAGATGATACATCCAAACAGTTCCATAAGACATACGCCAGTCCAAGGCATAGGCTCAGCATCTTACAAAATCTGAAATAATTCCAACAGACCTGGAAGCTGAGGTCTGTCTCTTTCCACAGCCTGCACCCTTCTCCCGGAGAGCTTCCTTTACATCCTCACTCTCACAGAGCCTGGGAACAAAGGACTCCAGCCTTCCAAGATGGTGAATTTGCAATTCATTACCCTTCATGTGATCTAAGGTTAAAGCACCATATCAGAACTACCTGAGAACAAAAACAGTTAATTATCAGCCCATCAAGGCAGCTCAGAGAGCCCTTTTTGCTTTTAATTCAGCTTCAATTGAATCTTCCAGTTAAACTCTTTCACCAATACACATTCCTATTTCAGTGCGAATTAAATCAATTATACTCAACACAGCAGGGGACATGTTTTGCATGCAAAAGGCCTCACATTCAATACTGAATTAGATGGACCAATGGTCAGGCTTGGTCTCTCAAGAAGCCCTAACAGTTTGGAGCCCTTCACTAGAAATGGACCGATGACCTCCAAGAGATATACAGTCATACCTTGGAAGTCAAACAGAATCTGTTCCAGAAGTCCATTCGACTTTCAAAACGTCCGGAAACCAAAGTGTGGCTTCTGATTGGCTGCAGGAAACTCCTGCAGCCAACTGGAAGCCGCGGAATCCCCGGCGGATGTTTGGATTCCAAAGAACATTTGCAAACCAGAACACTCGCTTCTGGGTTTGCAGTGTTCGGGAGCCAAAATGTCCGAGTACCAAGGCATTCAGGATCCAAGGTACGACTGTATACCACTCACGTGCAAATCCTACCTAGAACTTTTTATCGATTTTGCTGGGCTAAGAATTGAAATTTGCGCCTCCTGCCCCTCTAAGCAAACAAATGCCTGTTGAAAATGCAGAATGGTCCATTTGCTGTGATAGCGTTATTGGGTACTCATATAATTAAGTCCCTGAGTGAAACACAGGATGTTAGTGGTGCCATCTTGAGGGATCATGACGTGATTTATGATCTCCAATTAAGAGCAATGCCCTAATGAGCTAGCAATGCAGAAGAAATTATTTAGAACTTTAAAAGTTCAGGGGAGAAATCTCTCGGTTAAATGCTGAGACTTGTCAGAAACTTAGTGATCACAAGGAGGTGGAAACCGCTAACGTTTAATTATGCTGGCATTCCTGTCATTCATCTGGGACTCTAATGTCATTTCCTATTGAAGATGGCCAGTTTTGCCTATGACTTCAATAGGTCTGGGATTTGTGCCCCAAATTAAGCATGCCTAAGTCCCATTTAAATCAATGCAATTTAAATGCACGGTTAAGCCAGCAAGTTGCATAAGTGTCGATAGAAATTGCATAAGCAAAACAGGGAACTCTCAGTTACCAGCTAAAAACATTCCAGGCTGCCTAAAATTTTATTGGTATGTTACAGAGATCACTTCTTGCATAAAGAAATGAGCATCTTCCTGGAACAGAGACTAGGTTTAGCCGATTCAATCTCCTAATTAGAACTTAAATGAGATCTTCACCTAAAGAAATGTACAGCAGTTTGGGAGCTTCGGCTCTAGGTCTAGGTTATGAGGAACTTTGAAGGGAACCAAAAGAGTTTCTGTAAGACTAGTGGGACTTTTCCACATGTCTAAGTTGTCAACCGGTTTTGCCTAACTGAAAATTCAAAATTCTGTGTGCACATTATACATTCAAAGCGCATTCAAAGCACATTTCTTCCCTCAAAGAATTACCCCCCACATGAAACCCTTAGCAAACTGCAGCGACCCACAAATGCTGAAGTGACGTACAAATGAGACAGGGAAAAAAAGAAACCTATTTCATGGGGCAAGAAAACTTTCAAGAAATTAGGGGACAGGGTTCGGCAGGGAATAAGACAAGGGTTTGATTGTAAAAAAGGCGAAAGATTTATACGATCTGAGGTGAAACCAGAGTATGAGACAAGGGTTTGATTGTAAATTGTCTCCAATTTGAAATAATTTTGATCTTTTAAATAATAAAATAATAATAATAATCCAACCTTCACTTCCTGCTTGTATGATGTCAAAGGGTCTTTGAATATATGAATATATATATATATATATATATATATATATATATATATATATATATATATATATGAATACACACACACACACACACACAAATACTACTGGTATGCTCTGCTATTTCCCCTTTCTTTTACCCATCATTTGATAATTGCCCTGAGTGTTGTGGGTTGTGGTAGTTTTCTGTGGGCGTATGGTTAAAAGTTTGCCATTGGGTACCATTTTGTAGGGAATCATAGTGCTTACTGCGAGTAATCCCACTTATAAGCAGGCTTAATTTTCTGCTGGTCTAACTTTCACACATTCCTGCTCTTAGATTTCATTAGTTGAATTAGCCAACTATCCTATCCTGCCCTATGGTTTTATCTTAGGTTTCAGACTGCAGCTTTCTTTTCGTGCGCTAAAGAATCAGCTTCACCTGAGGAGGGAGGGGAAGAGTTTGAAAAGGAAAAATGCAATGGTGTATAGCTATTTTAATAGCTTCTATCCATAATATATTTATTTCACATTCATAGGAACAGGTTGCAACCCAGCACAGAATTTGGTGGAACGTAAAGTCAAATGAAATCAGCAGACATTTCCACTAATGGTTTGCGGAAGAGCTGTAATGTAAATTTGCAAAATACTGAAATTTTGGCACAGTTTGTAATGTTCCCGCTCATTTCCGATATAAAATTTCAAATTCAAAACTCCAATTCACATTTCGAATATGACATTTTACCACACACACACAAAAATGAAATTTCAAATTGGATTGAGTTTGGCAGGCAGCAAGCAACAGATCTCAAACTATACTGTAGCATCAATTTTCAGATACAGATACTGGAATTTGTAGCATGTTCTCTATCAAACAAGATGCATGACATGTTTGATAGAGAACATGCTACAATTTCCAGTATCTGTATTAGGGTAGGGGGAGATGAGGGGACCAAGGAAACAGTAGTGTGCAAAATGGTGTAGTAACTGCATAACAGACCCATAAGACAGGAAGACTATTTAGCTTAAAAGAGATCTTTGAATGATGACGAATGAATGTACATGAAAAATACCTGTCTTTAGAATGGATTGTATTTCTGCCTGTTCTCCATTCTTTGCTAGTTCATGCTGTGTTGCCACATGGCTTTAGTTGCTGTGATAAGTGAGTGAATGAGTGTACATGCACATGTGCTTGTGGACCTTGAGATTTTATTGTTGTGGGCCAAGGAGATGTGATGCTAGGTTAATATCGTGCAAAAATCAGGCTGGTCCCAATTCTCTCGCACACACACCCCAATACCGTCAGGGGTAATCTGAAGGTTTACGGTGCAATCCTATACATGTCGTGCACTCAGAGGTCAATTGAGTTCAACAAAGCGCGCCGCTATAGGACTGCAGGGGATGCGGGTGGCACTGTGGTCTAAACCACTGGTCCTCTTGGGCTTGCCAATCAGAAGGTCGGCGGTTCGAATCCGCACAACGGGGTGAGCTCCCGTTGCTCTGTCCCAGCTCCTGCCAACCTAGCAGTTCGAAAGCACACCAAGTGCAAGTAGATAAATAGGTACCGCTGCGGTGGGAAGGTAAACGGCGTTTCCATGCGCTCTGGTTTCCATCACATTGTTCCATTGCGCCAGTAGCGGTTTAGCCCTGCTGGCCGTATGACGAGGAAAGCTGTCTGTGGACAAATGCTGACTGCTTTGGCCTGAAAGCAAGATGTGCGCCGGAACCCCATAGTCACCTTTGACTGAACTTAACCATCCAGGGGTCCTTTACCTTTACCTTTTATAAGCATAGCTGTCAACCTTTCCCTTTTTTTGCAGGAAATTCCCTTATTATAGCATTGGGAAACAGCAGGGAGAGCTGACAGCTATGTACATAGCAGTGTGGAACAGTAGGGAGGGTTGACAGCTATGTTTTATAGCACTGCAGCCATCATGTCCTTCCCCATGTTTATCAGTCATGGCAGCTACCACCACACAGTAGCAGAGATCTTTTAGAAGACATCTTTTAGAAGACATCTGAAGGCAGCCCTGTTTAGGGAGGTTTTTAATGTTTGATATGCTGGGGAAACCCAGCCAGATGGGCGGGGTATAAATAAATCATCATCATCATCATCATCATCATCATCATCATCATCATAGCAAACAGATTTCACACTCAAAACATTTTGCAGCCTGAGATGAAATACCAAATGTCAGCCCCTTTCCCTCAGTCCAAGATAGTAATACTCAAGGCTACCTAAGTTATTTTGCTCCCTCAAAGCCCTTTTCAGGAGCAACAATAAATTAAATAATCAACAATTTTCTGCTGTGTCATCACTCTCTTAAACAGCTGCTTGGAGCAGTTGCCTCACTCACTGGCGGAGGAATGGGGGCAGGGGGAGCACACCGCCCCCAGCAGCATCAGGGAGGGTGGTACCATCACGGCCACCCCCCAGACATGCGCCAGTGCCACGTACCCCCCACCACCACACCAGGCCCCATGCCCCTGCAGGCAGCATGCCACGCCCCCAGGACACACACCAGCTACACCCCCCATCTGCTCTCCCTCCCCGGTCCAGGAGCATGCAGCTTCGCCACTGGCCTCACTCTGCCTAACGATAGGGTTGGAAACACCTATCAAACACTCTGCGAAAGCGCAATATCCATCACTCGGACAAAAAGGAAGCGATTCTGCACAGAGCGCATGGAGTTTCCTTCCACAAGAAACAGTGGTGGCCATCAACTTGGATGGTTTTAAGAGAGGATTAGGCAAATTCATGGACAATAAGGCTGTCAGTGGCCTCTGACGTTGATGGCTATGTTCTGCCTCATCTATTGCAGGCAGTAAGCTTTTCAATACTGGTTACGGGATACCACAGGAGAAGAGAGTGCTGAGTTCAAGTTTTGCTTGTAGACTTCCCATTGGCGTTTGGTTGGTTGCTGCAAGAACAGGATGCTGGGTTAGCTGGCTGATTCGGCAGGCTCTTTGTATGTTGTCATATTCTTGCTGCTCCCCCCCCCCCCCCAGAAAAATAGGTGCTGGAACTCACCATGAAGTTGTTACAGTAACAGGTAGGTAGCCGTGTTGGTCTGCCATAGTCAAAGCAAAATAAAATAAAATAAAAAAGTTGGTCTGTAAGGTGCTACTGCAATGATTTATTTTTTATTTTTTATTTTGTTACAGTAAGTTGCTGGGCAACTCGGGACCTGTTTGACAACAGCTGCATTCACTACCTACAGAGGTGCTAAAAAGTATGGCAAGCCAGTGTGGCGTAGTGGTTAAGAGCGGTAGTGTCGTAATCTGGTGAACCAGGTTCACGTCCCCGCTCCTCCACATGCAGCTGCTGGGTGACCTTGGGCTAGTCACATTTCTTTGAAGTCTCTCAGCCCCACTCACCTCACAGAGTGCTTGTTGTGGGTGAGGAAGGGAAAGGAGAATGTTAGCCGCTTTGAGACTCCTTCGGGTAGTGAAAAGCGGAATATCAAACCCAAACTCTTCTTCTTCTTCTTCTTCTTCTTCTTCTTCCCTAGCTGGTTTTGGTCCGCTTATGCCCTTGCCTTCTTTGGTGCCCTAAGGGTGGGCAAGGTTGTCAACGAGGGTGAGCCGGGAAGCTCCTCCAGGGGGCTACGATTGGAAGACATAAATCTGTCTAGCACAGAGTTGGTGGTCTGCATTTGTCAATCAAATACTGACCAAAGAGGGGAAGGCGCCCTTATCAGGCTCTCAGTGTCAGAACAGAAGGGTCCTTGTCCTGTAAAAGATACCAGGAGATACCTTTCCCTTAGGCCCCCTGGTTCAGGCCCATTCCTGATACATCAGAATGAATTTTGCCTTGCCCGGCATCAGTTTACGTGTATGATGCGTAAGGCCAGCACTTGAGAGGGGTTGTAACTGCACCCCGTCGAGCTCCGGATTAAAAAACCAAACCAAACACTGCATAGTCTTATGGTGGCCTGGCAGTTCACAGGTCTTTCTTATCTGCCATTGTCTGAGGGAAACTGCTCATAATTACACCCCTCCCCACATTATATGTCAGCTTTCATACTGGATTTCTCCTACTGATTTGAAGAATGCACCATATCTAGAGGGGGAAATGGGTTTTAAAGTAAATGAATAGAAAGCAATGAAACGTCATTCATTTGCACACTCCCCAAATATAATATTAGCAATAAATTTTGATTAATGAGTTCCCCAAACTGCAGACTTGACACTAAAGTTCATGGATGAAAGGTATTTGGTTGTCCGTTGTTAATTGTTTTCACTCTATGTGCAACTGCAACTTCACAGCCACATAAACGGCAAGCTCCTTTGGTCTCCAAATTACAAATTGCAGAGTCACAAGTGGCAGTGTAAAAATTACAAAGTCCTATATTGAACAAATTGGAAGATAATGAACTGTGAATTACCAGCTAAGGCTGTAATTCTGTGCCCTGCTGCAAGTTCCTAAGTCCTGTGGAAAGCGATGTATAGCTGGGTATCATTTTAGAAGTTTGCCGAGGTTCTTGAAGCATGTGATTTCAATTTAGGTTATTTGTCATAGTAAATGAAGTTGTCAAATAAAATGAGTGCTCTAATTTGATTCATGAATTTGAAAATCCTCATTTAGAAATTGCACTGTAATTGCAATATAATTACATTTCTGTTACAATCAAACAGTTAGAAAATGGCTTAGTGGAGGCTAGCACAGCCATTAAAATAGTCAGAAATATTTACCCCAGGCATTTTCTCTCTGTCTCTGAGGTAGTTTCAATTACCAGTACCCCTTTGTTCTTGAGGTGGTCTGCACTTATCCCTCACCTCTGCCCCAAACCACTGTCCAAGGGAAGGACAGGATCTTATCGTATTGGATATCCCAGACCCGTTCTCCATTTGTATAAGGTCATGCTCTCTCAACCTGCTTGATATCTTTGGGAAAGGGGGCAAGGAATGTGCCTTACTTTTTATACATACTTCTTCTTCAATGAGTTTCCTGATAGCAGCCATTCCTCTTGTTCCACATAAAAGAATGGAGCACAAATGAGGTTGTTGTTGTTTTTACTCCATTTTCCTGTATGGTACCATTATTATTATTTCTATGGCTTACTCTCCCTCTTCCCAGGGTGGGATACAGCAATTTTAAAACAGAACAGTGAAAACAAAGTACAGTCATGAGACTAGGGTGGGTCCTAAAATATATATTTCTCAGGTCTGGGTAAAGATTTACGTCTTCTACATATGACAGAATTTATACAACAGATGTGCCAGCCACATCTTTGTGGGGAGGGATTAGTGAAAAAATAAATGTTGATAAGGTAAAGGTAAAAGGTAAAGGACCCCTGGACGGTTAAAGGTAAAGGTAAAGGGACCCCTGACCATCAGGTCCAGTCGTGTCCGACTTTGGGGTTGCGGCGCTCATCTCGCTCTATAGGCCGAGGGAGCCGGCATTTGTCTGCAGACAGCTTCCAGGTCATGTGGCCAGCATGACAAAGCCGCTTCTGGCGAACCAGAGCAGCGCACGGAAACGCCGTTTACCTTCCCGCTGGAGCGGTCCCTATTTATCTACTTGCACTTTGACGTGCTTTCGAACTGCTAGGTGGTTAAGTCCAGTCAAAGGTGACTGTGGGCATTGTGGCGCTCATCTCGCTTTCAGGCTGAGGGAGCCAGCGTTTGTCCACAGACAGCTTTCCAGGTCCTGTGGCCAGCAGGACTAAACCGCTACTGGCGGAACGGACACCGTGATGGAAACCAGAGTGCACAGAAATTCTATTTACCTTCCTGCCACAGTGGTACCTATTTATCTACTTGCACTAGAGTGCTTTCGAAGTGGGATTTGAACCGTCAACCTTCTGACTGGCAAGCCCAAGAGGCTCAGTTGTATAGACCACAGCGCCACCCATGTCCAATGTTGATAACCAGTATTGGGGAGCTGGAGACACCTCGGCCCTACAGAGTTGGTGCCTATGGACCCATGAAGGCATCAGTGCCCCACTGTGGACACAGCCCTAGTCCTGCTATCACCAAAGGTACTTTTAGAACAAGAAGTAAACATAGCAAGATATATCCTGGTGACTCAAACAGCATCTATTTAGCTCTTCTACTTTAAAAAAGAATGAGTGCATCATGTAAAAAGAGCTTCTGATACAATGTAAATAAACATAGTGCATAATTCCAGCTATGAACATCAAAGGTAAATGTAAAAGATATGGAGAAATAATATAAGACAATAGTAAGACATCAAAGGAAAACTCTGATACTGTCATCGTAATAGCTGTCCAATTTTTCTCCCTGTTGTTTGTGTGCAAATCTTCTGAATTCAGCTAATTTACTCAAATAATTGTTCCAACCTTCTCTCTGTTAGTCTCTTTCTGTCTTCTGCAGCTTTAACTTTCCCACAGTAAAAATTTTTTGGGGGAAGAAACCAGTTCACAAAGAATTGAATAATGACTCAACTTAACTCTAAGGTTCACATTTCTTAGGGCCCATCCAGATTTCCCCTTGTCCCATGCCTAGAAAACATGGATGCAGGTGGTTTTTTGCTTGTCCCATGTTTTATAGGCACAGGTTCGAGTGGTTTTCTGTTTGCCCCACGGCTTTCCCCAGGAAAACTCACTCTTCAATCCTGAATTGGAGCAAGCATCAATCCACAGAAAAGCCAACTAGTGTTTGCTCTGATTCAGTGGTAGATATCGGGTTTTCCTCGGGGGAAGCGGTGGGACAAATGGAAATCTGGATGAGCCCCCAAAACATGATCAAGGTCAAGCTTTGGTTTCCAGTCTAGAGAAGCAGCTCTTCGCATAGTAAAACTGTTCCAGGCTGCACCACTTCATGGACTGTGCCACTGCAGACTACCCCATTACGCTTTAATGGGGATAATATTTTGGGCAGAGGGAAGATTCTATTGACAACATTTCATGTTTCTGTTCCTAAGTGTCAAAATGCAGCTCCCAGTTTTAAGAAAAGCTTTGCCATTGTTGCAAACATTGAACCTCAGCTAAAAATGCACACACCCCAACCTCCTAAATAAACATCGGACACCTCATTTATTTTTATTTATTTATTTTCTTTTCATTGTCATTTCTTGGTGCCTTTTCCCTCCTTTTCTCTCACTGCCCTTGGCTTTGTTTGCCCAGGCTGCCATTTAATCCTTTTGCCTTTGGCAATCCAGCCAATAGGATTAAATGGCAGCATGAAGAATCAGATCAAGGACATTGAGGGCAGAGAAAAGGGGGGGGGAATGTGGCCAAGAAGCAGCAGCATGCAAGGCTACAAAGGTGAGCCAAATAACTCATGAAACAATATGAACATTTGGTAAGGTGAGCATTTTTTTAAAAAAAAAGTAACCATCCCAGCAGTATCGACACAAAACAGGCATCATAATTTGCAGAATCTTCTGCCCTGTTCTAAGGAAGAGTTCTAGTGAATACCAAATAGTTACAAATGGATGAAAGGGCAGGTTTTGCCCCAGCTCTGATTCTCATTCGCTGCAGTCATCCGTCTGGCTTGTATTTTTCTTTTTCTAAAATATTTTACATAAAGCATCATTCTTCAAAGAATATAAATCAGAGCACCCTATCTTCGTGGAAGCTTTCCCAGTCTAATTCGTATTCATTTGCTCTCCGCTCCCTCACTGACCCAAATTTCAACTAATTACACACTTGAGAACACAATCTATTACACACACGAGAACACTGTGCACATGTCTATCATCCCCCAAGACTTGGTCATTCCATTAAGGCATTGGGCCTGGCTCAAACACTGCAGCTTTCAGGGGCCATGAAGTATAGCGGCGTGCAAATTTGATATGGGATTTTGGCCCTTCGGTCACCGAAGGGTTTCACTCGGCATTTCACAGAACCTAAACACTGGTTTTCCTCCACCCAACTTCTACAGTTTGAAGAGAGAGAGAGAGAAAGAGAGAGAGAGAGAGAGAGAGAGAGAGAGAGAAAGAGAGAGAGAGAGAGGTGAATCTACAAGTGCATGATCAAACATGGCGATACCCGTCATATAATGCCATATGCTGAGAAACATTCAGATGTCGAAATACTTTGATATAGCCCGCTCCTTCTAATAAGCTTGTTTAAAAATAGAATGAGAGAATGATCTCTAGAGAACAGAAAATAACTTTATCTTTTACTAGGTTGGAATGATTAATACAGTAATACCTATGGATAATTAGCACAGAATAGCTCTTTAAAAGATATTTCCATGCATTATTATTTCTGCAAAAATAAATGTGTAGTCAACCATTGTTTTGTTGTTAACCCTTGGTCCCTTGTTTGGGATGACACACAGTAGTCTAGATTGGAGAAAGCTGCCTTTTGGTTTGTAGACAGTTGGTTAGAATTAGGAATGTGTTGGCTCATTTTCAGGAAATCGGTGGGAGATTCTGTCCAGGCATATTGCCATGGCTTCCCATCTAGGATACCATTCTCTCATCGGAACGTAGTACCAGGAATTACAGTGTCTCCTTCCTTTGGCTGGCTGCCATCGTAAATATGAATTGACATGGTTTGGTGGAAGCTCTACTCTATGGGTTCAAATCAGATGGCACTGGCCCTATCAGGCTTTCCTTCTAGGGAACAACTTGAGTCTTACCTATCTATAATAGGGTGTGTGTCAATGACAGACTTTGTGGTCCACCTGGGCAGCTGTGGGATAGGATACAGACCACACTCTCGGTATCCCTCCCTCACACCACCTACCACAAAAATTCCACCCGGCCAGACATTTCAATTGACCTTGAGCAGATTTGTCTGACAACCCTAGCCAGGAGATTGTTCTCACTGCTATTGATATATTCCCTTTATTAAGATTTCAGTTCTGATTCCCCTTTTCAGACACTTGCTGCTCTTGACAGCCGCTGTTGACATGGTAATAATTAACAAGCTCTGATTTAGTCAATACAGGTTCTACCCTTTTGATACTTCAACCTTCTCCTTAATTAACGGTGTCACTAGGCATATCCTCTAGAGCTGTCTGTATCAGATACAGAAGGTAATAGATTGTCGGTTTCTCGGAGAATTCTAATGTTTAGGCTCGTTTTAACCCTAAATTATTCCTGAAGATCCCTGGTAGAGATAATTTAATTTCAAGAGTGGGTGTGCAGGTCAGGAAGTATAAATACAGTTGAACATTTTAAAGGCTTTGCAGCACAATCCAATATATACAATTTAAGTATCTTCCCATGGGAAAAAGAGCCCCACAGGCACAATTGGAGTTGATCAGCATTTTAGCATTGGGTTGTGTTTTTTTTTGGAGAAGCGGAGGGAGGCAAGCAGATGATTTCTCGCTGCCGTAACAATGGGCACTATGCATTATTTTATTGAAAGTTATGAGAAATAGTGATTAATTGCTACTGCAAACAACAGCAACTTTTCTGGAGTCAGATAAGGGTTGGATGAGCTCACTAATTACCATTAAGTATAAATGTTCCCGGTCGGTTTATCTGAACAATTTAACACATGGATCACATTAGCTGTTGTACTGAAGCAGCAGCACTGAAGTCTGGCCCACACAAATATGCATGCGCTTCACCCAGTTTCTCATCCTTTGATATGCATCTAAATATATGAGCTCACTCCATAGGAACGCATTGTTTTTGAAGTGGTTTGGAAAATTCGATCTACAGCGTTCAACCCCGACATATAAACATTGCTGAATGATAAAAGAGGTGCCTTTAGAACTACATTTTTGAACAAGGTCATTTGAGGAGGCAATGGTGCTCTAGCTTGCTGAGGGACTTTCTCCTCCTTGCATTTATTGAGTCCATTAATATTGTTGTTGTTGTTGTTGTTGTTGTTGTTCAGCCGTTCTGTCGTGTCCGACTCTTCGTGACCCCATGGACCAGAGCACGCCAGGCACGCCTATCCTTCACTGCCTCCCGCAGTTTGGCCAAACTCATGTTAGTAGCTTCGAGAACACTGCCCAACCATCTCAACCTCTGTCGTCCCCTTCTCCTTGTGCCCTCCATCTTTCCCAACATCAGGGTCTTTTCTAGGGAGTCTTCTCTTCTCATGAGGTGGCCAAAGTGCTGGAGCCTCAACTTCAGGATCTGTCCTTCTAGTGAGCACTCAGTGCTGATTTCCTTGAGAATGGATAGGTTTGATCTTCTTGCAGTCCATGGGACTCTCAAGAGTCTCCTCCAGCACCATAATTCAAAAGCATCAATTCTTCGGCAATCAGCCTTCTTGATGGTCCAGCTCTCACTTCTGTACATTACTACTGGGAAAACCATAGCTTTAACTATACGGACCTTTGTCATCAGGGTAATGTCTTTGCTTTTTAAGATGCTGTCTAGGTTTGTCATTGCCATTAATATTAGCTGCTATTAATTTTGGGTGTTTATTTATTTGGTTTCCACCCCCCACCTCTCCTCCCAAAGGAGCCCAAAACTCAAATGGTTCAAGCAGTGCAGTTGAAAACAGCATAGAACCAATTAACATCATTAAAAAAAACCATCTAAAAACATCCAAAGCTTCTAAAAAACAGTTAAAAGCAATCACATACCTCCACCGTTACTCTGTACTAAGTTTCCAGTCTTTCAAGTGTCAAATGCCTGGGTAAACAGGAATGCCCCCCCACACACACAATTCTTCCTTAAAGTCAGTAATGAGGGAGACAGGTAATTGTAGGGCTTGAGATGGTTGGTACTGGGGATATACATTTGTGCTGTATAGGCTAAGGACTACATTATTTATGGATTTATGGAATTGTAGGGTTGGAAGGTATACCCAATGCCCTGCAATGCAGGAATCACAACTAAAGAATCCCTGAGAGACGGACATCCAGCCTGTGTTTAAAAGCCTCCAATGAACAAGAGTTCAACACCTTCTTATCTTATTTGAGTTAGTTGTAAACCAGTTTGTGGATTGCCCAAAGACTGGAATATAAATCACCTAAACAAACACATGCACACACACATTCGGAGTTTATTGTTTGGGAGTCTGACTTGTTTATTTTTTCTTTCCCTCCTCTGTTATGTTGCCTTGTTTAAAAAAGAAAACCAGGGATTTGGGGGGAGGGCAGTTAAACGACTCCCCAAAAATCCCAAGTCACCACCACAGACTGTTTACACAAGCACCATACATACACAATGGCAAAGAGGCTCAAGAAAAGCAGTCTACAAAATTGTAGCAATAAGCAGATACTGTTTATCATACTGTTTCCTCTGAGTATCCAATATAGAAAACTGTAGAAACGTCAAATAATCACCAAAATTCAGTGGTTTGACCGATTTCCTTGGTTCCAAAGGCTAATGACTCCTCTGGAAGAGGGGAATCCAGGGCTCACTCTTCCTCCATAATCCCTTAAGCGAATGGTCACATACTCCCAGGGGCGAACGAAGGCGTCATGACACCCAGGGTGGGGCGTCGCTGCGAAGGGTGCATGTGCGGCATCGCTACATACAACGCATGCGCTGTACATAGCAACATCACACATGCACTGTACATAGCAGTTTGCCGGCGGTGCCAGGATCCTCTGCTCATGCAAGTCCCCGCGGGGTGCCTTCTTGTCACCCCCCCCCCAGACATGGCACCCGGGCCGCACCGCCCCCCACCCCCATTGCGACACCACTGCATACTCCTTGCCCTTCCATAAGGTGTGAACGTAGCCTCACAATAGGAGGCAATCAAGGGCAGCACATACTCCAGACAGAAACCCATTAGGATGGTGGGTTGAATTCTGATAGTTTTAAAGGAGAAGCGCAGGAAAGCTTTGCAGCTAGTGTGTGTGCGTAAATACTTTTATTATTCTTTGGAGAAGAGGGTAGTTAAAAGGTGTTGGGAACTGGGGTTATTGACAGGGGTGGGTGTCAGTTTCATGTTTCTTCATGCCAGCCACTCCTTTCCTGTCACATATCTGTGATCTTTTGATGATGCTATTGGAAATGTATTATGGGAAAGGGGGGAAGTCCATGCAACCCCATGCTCGGGGTCCCTACTCTTCGCATGTTTGAACCTTGTTGCAACAATAAAGATCGGGTCTACTGACTGCCATTTTCCTTCTTTAACTTGGCTGGCTGGAGATTCCTTTTTGCTGACTGGAGGGACCCGCGAGGAGTGGCACCCTGACAAGTTGGGCAACAGAGCAAGCCCGCACCCCAGGGTTTTCTTTATCAACTTGTAGCTGGACTGTCCATTAGTGAAGCAGAGAAATGGACGTTAAACAGGGGAGCAACAGGGAGCTAAATGAACTGTCTTATCTCAAGATGCAGTGAAGCATTGCAATGTAATCTACACAGAGATGAACATTTCATTCTGAGAAGACAGGCTTATCTGAGCTGTAACCTGCGAATCCAATTGGTACCTGTCAGGCCTTCTGTTATCCATTGTTTTACACCGCCGTGTCAAACCTTGGGAAAAACATTAACATTGCAGAGCAGGATCCCATTAAGAATAAAAATAGCTTCTGTAACCGAAACGTATAACAAACATTCATCTAACAAATTTGCCTTTAATCATGTATCTTTATCTAGTGTGTAATGGGATACATTTTTCTCATCTCTTGTTGTGAACAATGGCATGGCTGAGATGGTACAAAACCACTACCCTTAGCTTGGCCAAATCAGCACCATACTGAGACTTTAAACAGGCGTGGCTTCCCCCAAAGAATACTGGGAAATGTAGTTTTGTTTAGAGTAATTGTTTCGGTTTTGTTTCCCCCCCTTTCTTTTCTTTCACTTTACTTCCTCACTGAAAACTTTCAATAAAATATAAATAAGTTTTAAAAAGAAATGTAGTTTTAGAATAATAATAAATAAATTGGTTTAAAATGCTTCATGTGCAACAGTCATGCTGGCCACATGACCCGGAAGCTGTACGCCGGCTCCCTCGGCCAGTAACGTGAGATGAGCGCCGCAACCCCAGAGTCATCCGTGACTGGAATTAATGGTCAGGGGTCCCTTTACCTTTACTTAACCCAATCTAGCACCAAATCAACTTTATCCATAGCAACAATGGTTGCTCATATATATATATATATATATATATATATATATATATATATATATATATATATATATATATATATATGTAGCTAGGTTGAGAGACAGAGAAACCAGACAGAGAAACCAGTAGGAGAACACTTCAATCTTCCTGGACACTCTATACAAGATCTCAAAGTAGCTGTCTTATTACAAAGGAATTTCAGAAATAGACTGGAAAGAGAAGTTGCTGAATTGCAACTTATTACCAAACTTAAAACCATGGAGAGACCTGGCCTGAATAGAGACATTGGATTCTTATCTCATTATACATGATATAGCTATTTTTAGCCATCTCACCCCTTGCTTTTTCCTGTAAGACAAATTACAGTTGTTAACAGCCGTCAACAGGTTTACCACACCTATCAGCCAATCACCCGTTCCCACCACCCTTCTGAGTAATACCCCTCTCCACCCTCTCACTATATATAAGGGTCTGGTGACTTCTCTTTCAGTGTATCTGAAGAAGTGTGCACGCTCATACCAAGAACAAACTTAGTTGGTCTCTAAGGTGCTACTGGAAGGTTTAAAGTAGAAGTTCTTAATTTCTTCTGAAAATGGTTATTATAAAAGTAGCCATTAAGCTTTAACCCTCATCAACTGCGTTGAAATAAAATTCTACTTTTGTTTACAATATGTCTCCTCCTTCTTTGATACATTGGTTTCAAATAATTAAGAGCCCTTGCTGCTGAATATTAATAAATGCTACCGCATACAGGAAATCTCAGAACTCTCAAGTGTTAATGGCAGGGAGCGTCTAACTGTAAACTCCCCAAACCTGGCCATGGTACCTCATCCCCATCTTAATGAGGGCCACAGGTTCCCCACCCTCGTGGAGAACAGTCATTCATAATTTGAGCCTGCATAATTTGTGACTCAGCATCCTGACAGGTGCTTGACACATCCCCTCTCCCCATTTCTGCAGTCCCAGGCCACTGTTTTTAGTGGCAGATCTGCTGCTTCACGTAATTTCTAGTACTGTGTCACCTGTTGAAACATCATCTTCAGAACTGAAATGAGTACCATTCGAAAAATCCGAGTGTTTGCATATCACCTAAGCAGACGTTGGCTTTTTTTGCAACAGAAGAAAAGCCTAACTTTTCTGAGCTCTGCAGAAAAGAACTAGTACAGTACAAGTTGCTGCCTCAGTACACAAATAGGATAGAGTTTAATCCAGCCTGTTTCAGTGGTAGGGAATAATTAGATATCAACAGCGAAGTAGTGAAGTGTAGCTGTGTTGCTGAACAGAAATTTCATTAATTCCCTTTTCTTCTTATGCTTAATACGATTTCAGATTCAAGTAATTATACTTGGACAAGGTTCTTTGGTTAAAAGTGGATCTGATTATTGGAAACTTAGACTCCTAGGTACTCTGAAGCAATAACCGATTACAGACCATCACCCTGTGTATAGTGCTTCCTTCTGAACAAAAAGCCACAATGGCCCAGATTTAATTAAACAAACTGCATCATATTAATGAAGTATATATATATATATATATATATATATATATATATATATATATATCCATCAGGAAGAGCCCCCAGATAGCAGAGATTTTGATAAGCTTATGAGCCATTACCTACCCATCAGACAGCAAATGCAACAGCATGAAACCTACTGCAATACAAAACATGAGCAGGGGTCGGCAAAGTTTTTGTGGCTTGGGCCGGTTCACGGTTCCGCACACGCCGCGGTGGACCAGTCTGCACGCGCATGCATGTGCAAATGCTCTTTCCCGGAGGAGGCATGTGCAGCTTCCCAATGGCTGCACATACCACCTTGGGATCTTCAGATAAAGGGTGGTATAAATTGAACGAAGAAGATGAAGATGAAGATGAAACAGCCTGTGGGCATATCATGGCATCTGAAAACACCGTATTTTCCCGTGTATAAGACTAGGTTTGTTTCCTTAAAAATAATGTCAAAATGTTGGGGGGTGTCTTATACACTGATAGTAAGATACACGATTTTTTCTTAAATTGGAGTCCCCCAAAATAGGGGGCATCTTATAAATGAGGGTGTCTTATAGACGGAAAAAATATGGTAGTTCATATGTGGGCATTGCTTGACCAGGCCAGGGAGGAGGGATGTAAGAAGGAAGAAGTTGTCAGGTACAGAGATTCACTGTTGTAGAATGGATCCCATTCCATTTCTTGACTTCAGTACTCAGTTTTATTACAGTGGAGTAGATTGCAACATGAAGACTTCACAGAAAATTTATAATAAGGGCTGTTATTATTATGAATGCTCTATAGACTACAGACACATTTGTTATAATGAGTGGGAGGGAACAGGAGCCATGGAAGGCATTGTATTACATGAGAAAGAAAAATAAGTACACCTACAGTATGTTCTGATAATAGAGCTTTACATAGAACACAATCATTTAAGTCTTGGTGCTTCCTTTTTTTTTGGGGGGGGGGTGCAAATCAGGTTCAGATAATGGGACCACTACAGTTCTTCTTTCAGTTTCCCAACAACCCTTTTTGCAATGCTCTTCCTGCATCATATTTCAACTTAACTTCCGCAACTGATGTGACTTCCAAGAATAATACAAGAAGTGACCCCCAAGTCACAATGTAATAGCAATTGATCCAAAGTTTCAAGCTAGAACGAAAATGTTTCTGCTGGGAATCAGTATCGTTCTGTTGCTTATTGGGAATTAAGTAATGTTGTAGGAGAAAACAAATTGCTTAACCTTTTTCCCTCTAGAAAAAATAATCTAATTTTAATTAAGTAGTAATGAGTAGAAGGAGATGGATGAATAAGCCCCCAACACTCACTTTGGTGACTGTGGAAAAAGTCAGGGAGGGACAGAGAAGAAGAAGAAGAGTTTGGATTTGATATCCCGCTTTTCACTACCCGAAGGAGTCTCAAAGCGGCTAACATTCTCCTTTCCCTTCCTCCCCCACAACAAACACTCTGTGAGGTGAGTGGGGCTGAGAGACTTCAGAGAAGTGTGACTAGCTCAAGGTCACCCAGCAGCTGCATGTGGGGGAGTGGAGATGCGAACCCGGTTCCCCAGATTACGAGTCTACCGCTCTTAACCACTACACCACACTGGCTGAGACTACTGACAGTAACCACAGCTAGCTCCAGAAGGTAGCAGGTTTGGGCAATTGCCAAGACTTCAACACCAGCAGTGGGTCCACTTCCATGACAATTATTTCATTCCTGGTTTGAACAAAATGTCCAAGAAAATTAGATGTGACCTAAGAGAATTCTTAGAAGAATTGATAATTCTAAGAAGAATTTATGCTTTTGAATTATGGTGCTGGAGGAGACTCTTGAGAGTCCCATTGACTGCAAGAAGATCAAACCTATCCATTCTGAAGGAAATCAGCCCTGAGTACTCACTGGAAGGACAGATCCTGAAGCTGAGGCTCCAATACTTTGGCCACCTCATGAGAAGAGAATACTCCTTTCTTCCTGGTTAGAGGGGTCCCATGAGAGTGTCATGTCCAAGGTTCCTGTGATTGATGCAGGAGGGCTTCCATTAATTTATAAAATGGGTGAATAGCTGAGTTCCAGCTGATAAAGACAGGGGGCCTCCATGATTGATTGCTGAGGATCTGCACAGCCCTCTGAGCTTGGCAAGATGCCCTGAGGGAAGTCCTTCAAAGTTGGGACAGCTTTGTTTCTTGTGTCTCTTTAAGGCATGGGTAGCCAACATGGTGCCCTCCATAGACAGTTGACTACAATTCCACAACTATTATGGCCAATGGTCAGTGAAAATGGGAGTTGTAGTCTAAAACATCTGGAAGGCATCATGTTGGCTACCACACTTTAGGCACTGTGCAGAGGCTGTAGATGTTTTTTGAGGGTGTCCCAAAGGTTCTACCCAGGGATATGAGAAGGAGGAGGAGGAGAAGAAGAAGAAGAAGAAGAAGAAGAAGAAGAAGAAGAAGAAGAAGAAGAAGGGGAGGAGGAGGGGGGAGGGGAGGAGGGGGAGGGGAGGAGGGGGAGTTTGGACTTGATATCCCACCTTTAACTCCCCTTAAGGAGTCTCAAAGCAGCTAACGATCTCCTTTCCCTTCCTCCCCCACAACAAACACTCTGTGAGGTGAGTGAGGCTGAGAGACACCCAGCAGCTGCATGTGGAGGAGCGGGGAAGCCAACCCGGTTCACCAGATTACAAGTCCACCGCTCTAAACAACTACACCGCACTGTCAAACCAAAGGAGGCTCAAAAATATGAATATGTTGCCCATATTTTAGGCAAACAAAATAACAGTACCTCATTGTAAAGGAGAAATATATTGCTAACTCCTGAATAAATTTGTGAATGCATCTGCGTTGTGAAATGAACATCTCTGTGACTTGAACATCTGAGTGTATCGACTTCACCAGTCTTGCCAAAACTTTACTTTGTTCTGTTTTATGTTGCTTTATCTGTAGCTGAACAACTTAGTTTTGATCTGTGGTTTTACTATTCATCGTTCCTTTCGTTTTGTTTCTTTGTGTGCTATTTGACTGATTTATTATGCCGTGTGCAAGTTGGAAAGCTAACTGGTAGGAAAGCAGGCTCATAAATGTTGGAATAAATGAAATAAAACAGTTATGGCTGCTGTCAAAATTCCTTTGCTGGCTCGCTTGAGAAGAAACCCTTAAATTTGGTCCAATGGTCATTTTAGGGAAATGTTTAGAGGCAAGTTGAACACATGGGTGTCAGAAATTATCATAGGATGCTGCTACATACTACCTTAGCCCGGGACTGAGATCCCAGGGGCATGACCTGTGTAAAGGGCACAGCTGTGGAGAGTCCTAAAGGCCAGATTGAAAAGTCTAAAGGGTCTCATTCAGCCCTGGACCTGAGGTTCCCAACCGCTGCACTACAGACCAAATTTTGAACTTTCTTCGTAGGAAAAGCTGTTCAAGTCTTTGTCTCCTTCAGGTATACGCTATTGTAAGAATTTCAAGGTCTTTCATATATGAAATTGTTATTAATTTACCAAACAAATAAGGCCACATGTCTGAAAACAGCACAGAAAGACAGGCCTCACTCCATTTTGACTCCTAGCTGGCCAAGTGTTTTCATCTGCAGGGAGGAGGTGAGAAGTCTCTGCCTGAGAATGGGCTATTTGCCTCACAATGGACAGCCATTAGCCCTACCGGCCAGGGCAGGAAACCTTTGTGATGTAGCTCTGATGTATTGGGGGTGTAGTGGTCTTGGGTTACATCTCTTCTGTTGATTGGATGATGCTTCTGGGGGTGGGCTAGACTCCAGGAGGGATTTTGAAATGTCTTTATAAGAGCATGCCTGCATTGTTCTGGGTCTTTCCCCCCTGAGAAACACTGTTGTTGCAACAGCTTCAATAAAGATCAAGCTTACTAGCTGCTTTGCTTATCAATCTTCTCTGGTTGGTCTGTTTTTTACTCCTGCCAATGGAGAACCTGCAAGGGACATTGTAAGGGCTCTTGTGTACCCCATAAGGGAATAAGGGCAGATTTTTTTTCTTATTACAACACAACCTCAGGTATAGGCTTCAAATGGTATGGACTGGTGCGACGAACATCCCTGCCAACTACCCCTCTGTTACTAAGTGTATTATTTCTGAGGTGTTCCGGGTCACATTTTCTCTTCACCCCACCTCGATGCCTTGAATACCTCTCAGCTGTCAGTTCTGGGGCTCTCTCTCATTAGATCCCCCCACTGCGTCAGTTAGCTAAACCCTTTTAGTAACTGTGTAGCCTTACCAAAGTTTCTGCCCTTTTGCCCCTCCTGAGTGAAACTCCAAGACACAAACTATCACGCTGCAGGTCAGTTTTGTCTTTTCCCTGAGTTCACCTCCTCATGAGCATCCATATATTGCTGGACCAAATGAATGCCTCTTTTCTCTTGGCTCAACAAAAACAAGTCTTTATTTATTTCAGAACATCATGTTTCAAGTACTTCAATAGTTCATCAGCTTAGTTACATCTAAATTATAAACTCTTTCAGTATAACCGACTGATCTTCATCCTATCCTAGCCTAACCACCACTATCCTGGCCCCACACCCCTCTTCTTCCCTGTCTCCACACACACCCTCCCTCTTCTCAACTGCCAAAACGGCCGTTCCCTCCTTTTAAACCGGGGACCGCCCCGCCCCCAAAGGATGAACTGTCCGTCAAGATGAATGTGGATTAACTCCTTCTGCGCTGGGATGTAATACCTCCTCCACCCTAGGGCCAATCCGTCACACTGGTTGCACCGGATTAAAATAAATTCTTTATAGCTCAGCTAGATATATACAGAGTACATATACAGAGTGCCATAATTGACTTGTCTCATAGGCAACCAAGGCTTCCAGTCCTTTAGAATGCAGTTATTTTCAGTCCTGCGGAATGAAGAGGGGTATCTTTTTTTATTTGTCACAGCATGAAGTCAAAAAAGGTAGATAATTCATGAGCTTCTCCCCACTTAAAACTATCTAGAGCAACAGAAGCTGACAAAGAAAACAGATGTCAGCATGATAGCTCAGCAAACAAGTGCTGAGGGCCATGTTTTGAAATCCAGTTTTACCTTAAGCAGCAAGTCTCAAATTAACAAGATGTGGTTAATCTTTAATGTGCTGTGTCAGTCAAAGGGTCATTTCCCTGACTGGGAAAGAAAGAAAGAAAGAAAGAAAGAAAGAAAGAAAGAAAGAAAGAAAGAAAGAAAGAAAGAAAGAAAGAAAGGGATTGGAACTCCTTTGGATGATAATTAACCACAATAGCTTCTATTAGTCTTTTCCTCAAACACTCCTTTCACCTGGCAAAAAAAAAGGCCTGAAGCTTTGCTTGGTAGATTAATCAACCAAAGCGTAGTTGTTTAATTGCTGTGGGATCAAACACACACCCTTGCAGAACGCTGGCTGGATGCTTGTCAGTCCTCATATTGACAGTGAACTTTGTATTTTCTCTGCTAGCTTGTGACTCGCCTCAAAACCCTGGGAGGGTTAATGTCTGAGCACACTTGAGGGAGAGGTGCCAGTGAGTGAAATTGAGTGAAAGCAGTGAAATGCAATCTTGCATCCCCAGGGTACATGCAGACTAATCTCACCTCACCTTGAGAGTGCATCATCTTAACACTGCGGGCTCTATCACCAGCTTTCTTACTGAATGCCCCACGCTTTCATTATGGCAGCTGTAATCTGATATAAACAATAGTGGTGAATTGCCATTTTAGTAATTAGAAGTACGGTAGTTATCTGATTGCATACAATCACATCATAAGAGCCAAACTAGATGGAAAGCCGTATGTGTTTTTTGTGTAGCTATATGTGTCCCGTCCATATCCAAAGCCTCATTCCCAGGGCCCTTCAGAATTTCATTAAAATTTTGGTAGTTGTGTGGAGTTTTCAACTTTCGTTACTATGAAGTGGCCTGGGGCAGTGTTGTGGTTTTCTTTCCAGTAAGCAATTCTCCAGAACTCTGCAGCTTCCCCAGCTGAAAGAATGACCGCTGGGAGGAGTGCAGAGAGAAGAAAAAGAAAGATGCAGCTGCAGCAGCACAATTGGATGCCTTCATCTGCCCCAGCTGCAACAAAACATGTCTCTTCTCTATTGATCTCTACAGCCACAGCAGGTGCCATAACCTTCCAACACTTTGACTTCACCACCAAAGGCGCACTCCTCCATTGTCTCATGAGACAGACAGATGCCAAGCAAAGCTGCCCTTGTTTCCTGAAGGGAAAAAAGACCATGAGAGCAATGATCACATAACCTCATCCCCTAGGCTTCAGCTGAAGCACAGGCTATCTGAAAAGGCTGTTGGGAGGGGGGGAACTGATGAGATGCATAATGAATGATGCAGGTGGTGCTGTGGTCTAACCACTGAGCCTCTTGGGCTTGCCAGTCAGAAGGTTGGTGGTTCGACCTCCCCATGATGGGGTGAGCTCCCATTGCTCTGTCCCAGCTCCTGCCAACCTAGAATTTTGAAAGCGTGCCAGTGCAAGTAGATAAATAGGTACCGCTGCGGAGGGAAGGTAAATGGTGTTTCCATGTGCTCTGGTTTCCAACACGGTGCTTTGTTGCACCAGAAGTGGTTTAGTCTTGCTGGCCACATGACCCGGAAAGCTGTCTGTGGACAAACACTGGCTCCCTCAGCCTGAAAGCGAAATGAGCACCGCAACGCCATAGTCACTTTTGACTGGACTTAACTGTCCATGGGTCCACTGAGAGCCAGTGTGGTGTAGTGGTTAAGAGCGGTAGACTTGTAATCTGGTGAACCGGGTTCGTGTCTCCGCTCCTCCTCCTCCGCAGCTGCTGGGTGACTTTGGGCTAGTCACACTTCTCTGAAGTCTCTCAGCCCCACTCACCTCACAGAGTGTTTGTTGTGGGGGAGGAAGGGAAAGGAGAATGTTAGCCGCTTTGAGACTCCTTCGGGTAGTGAAAAGCGGGATATCAAATCCAAATTCTTCTTCTTCTTCTTCTTCTTCACCTTTACCTATAATGAATGAAACAACACACCTTTGGCAACTTCAAAAGTACTGTAACACTGACAGAAGCCCTCTACCCCAGGCAGGAGAAATTCACAAACTTTTCCCCTCCCCTTTTGTCATAATCAAATGCAATTTATTTTACTGGTTAGATGATGGAGAACTCTCTTTTTAAAGGGGGGGGATAAATTTTCAACTTAACGCGAACATTTTCCTCTTGCTCCTATTCCCATCACAACTTCTGAATATGTTTGAATCCACCCCCCACCCCCCGCTTTGTCAATGAGGTTGTAATGCTTGTGTTTATGCTCGGTCCAAGTCAACACTGTTATATTGTGACTTTTTAAAATGGCTCCTGTTGTTCTTGGAATACATCGAGGCGCTTGGATTTTTGTTTTGTTTTGGGAAATAACCTTGAATGCATCCTTTGCAGAGCTTCTGGACCTTGTGGATTCTCTCCCCAGTTATTAACAGCCCCCCCCCCCCGTCACACACACACACACACACACACACACTCCACCAAAACCTGACATTCAACTCATAAACTTGAGACCTCAGGCTAAAAAATGAGATAAATACAATTCTTCATAAGGTGGGTTTCTGCATAGAGAATGCTGTGTATTTGTATAGTTGTGTGCTTGCTATTGCCCTCCAGTGTAATGGCTAATTGCTAACACCCTAGGGGGAAAATTGTTCATACTCTAAATATGGCTTTTTAAAGAGAAATCAGATGCTTTGCAGTGGGAAGTCATAAATTGTACTTAGTGTGCTTGTTATAATGATGGCAGCAGATAGCTGTATAGCCGCTGCTATTACTCCAGCAATATACCATTTGTTTTATGCATACCATAATGAGCAGCAGGCTTCAACTCATCTCTAATGGGCATTATCCCTCCTAGCTATAATTTTACATGGTAAGGAAGCAGACGCCTCTTTTCAGATGGGTAACACTGTGAATAGATCCCCCGAAGTTGTCACAGTAGGATCTTTTCCACCCACCAATGCAATGAAATTTCTCTGATGTGAAGTTAATCGAGCAGCGAGAGACTTTAATTTTACTTTAATTTTTATTTTATTTTTAAAGGAAACAAAGCACATTGAAGGATCACTCTACAAATGCGTATATACAGAGGAGGGTTGTGCTGAATGATCTCCCGCTTCAAGACTCAACTTAGAAAATAACACAGCCAGACAAATCACTGGACACACATGTTGTATGTCCGGGCAAAAAAGTATTTGACTCTATTTAAGGGCAGAAAACGGGATTTTGTTGAATTCTCCAACACATGGAGCAGGAAGCCGATAATCAAAACGTTCTTGGAAATAATTGACTGAATTCAGATAATACCAAATTAAACTTTTGTTGGTTCATATGTGGGGCTAGGGATGGAATTTTCTCAATGTCATCCTTATCTGCACATATATTTTCAAATTTGTGCAACAGTTTGGCACCATTTGTGAGTGAATTGGATAATGTCAGATTTTTGGTGAAATTGTGACCCCGCGGGGTTAGGGATTTTTTTCGAAAAAAATGTTTTTCCGCGGGTTAAGGAACCGATGGCTGATTTTTTGGTCTATGATAAAATGTGGTTTTTGGACCCTTAAATCTTGAAGGGGGGAAATTTGCAATGGTTTGGTACCATTTTTGAGTGAATTGGATAACTTCAGATTTTTGGTGAGATTTTTCGGGGGGGGATGTGTTTTTTTTTTTAAAAAAAAATTATTTTATTAAACAACAAAATCACAACACATCATATACATGACTCATTAAAACACAACATGACAATTTCGCAACACAAAAACACACACACTTCTACATACAGCCCATTAACCTAACATGGTACTTATTACACAATCAAACAAGACTAGAGAAAAGAAGAGTCATGGAAGAGGGCCAAAAGAAAAGGGAGGATAAAAAAAGAATAGCGGGGAGGAAAGAGGGAGAAAGGAAGGGGAGGGAAAAAGGAAGAAGAGAAAACTACATTGAAGTTACAACTTACAACATTGATATACAAATAAATAAGTTTGTACTCTTTGTTCCTTTATCTTAAACCTTCTTTTTCCAACACAGTTCTTGTTACATCCAATTTTGTCTTGTGTTTCTATCTAATGGTATATTAATATTCAATTCATACACAAGAGTCAGCTTCCTACTACCAAGAAATTTTGATGTTATTGTACTGGTTTAAATAATCTATAAAGACTTCCCATTCTTTTTGTGTCTTTTGGTTGAAGTGACCTCTCATTCTTCCCGTCATTGCTGCTAGCTGCATATATTCCATCATTAGATGGAATGATAGAATGATGATCAAAAAATGTTTTTTCCGCGGGTTAGGGCACCGAAAGCTGAGTTTTTTTGGTCTATGATAAAACGTGCTGTTTGCACTGCCAAACGTTGCAGGGGAGAATTTGCAACCCTTTGGCACCATTTTTGAGTGAATTGGATAACATCAGATTTTGGGTGAAATTGTCACCCTGCGTGTTAGGGATTTTTTAAAACATCAGACATTAAAAACTCCCCTAAACATGTATTCCATGTTTAAATCTGTTTAATACACTTTCCTCCATTAGCCCTGCTTGGTAGATCAAGGAAGTTACTGGTGAAGGGATGAGGATCCTGGAAATTGTAGTGGCTAAGTCCATTGCTTTCTTCCAAATTAAGATCTATTGTGTTTTATTTGCAGTTATACCTGAAATTATTTAACTTATCCAGCTCGTTCACAGGTTAAGAAATGTGGGAGAATATTTTACTGAATATTTCCAGGGGCTGAAATTCTTTTAGAAAAAAATAATCAGGGGTAACCCACACTGCGTTTTTGTTGTTGTTCAGTCGTTCAGTCATGTCCGACTCTTTGTGACCCCATGGACCAGAACATGCCAGGCACCCCTATCTCTCCTCTCTCTCTCTCTCTCTCTTCTCTCTCTCTCTCTCTCTCTCTCTCTCTCTCTCTCTCTCTCTCTCTCTATATATATATATATATATATATATATATATATAATCTGAATTGCCTTTTATGAGAAATGTCAGCTCAGTTTAAGTTCTGATGCTATTTGGTATGACATAGTATGACTCCCTGATGGTGGCAGCTGCTGATACCAGAACCATCCCCCCCCTCAATTTGGCCCCCCTGTCATTGGATCTGTTTGGCTCTAGTCACTATGTGATGCTGATTACAGGTTTCTGGGATATTCTTAAATTGCCAATGTCATGACAGAACTGTAAAAAACCACATAGAAATGAGTCAATAAGATGTGTACGGTGGTACCACAGGTTACAAACGCTTCGGGTTACAAACTCCGCTAACCCGGAAGTAGTACCTCAGGTTGAGAACTTTGTCCCAGGATGAGAACGGAAATCGTGTGGCGGCAGTGCGGCGGCAGCAAGAGGCCCCATTAATGAAAGTGCACCTCAGGTTAAGAAGGGTCTTGGGTTAAGAATGGACCTCCGGAACGAATTCTGTTCGCAACCCAAGGTACCACTGTACTGCTGAGCAGTGGCAAGACCTCATGGGGTCCCAGGCATTCACACAGGAGCTTTGCTTCATTGGAGAATTAAAGACACGGCAGAGACTGTCATGGCTTGAAGAAATATGCTCTTTCTCTGACAGATGACCACACCCGGATGGGGTGGATTTTTCTTCTAAAAGAGAAGAGTGAGGCCGCCAATACAATTAAGGAGTGGATTGCTGCTGTGGAACACCAGTTCCCGCACAAAGTAAAGTGTCTGCAATCACCTACAGTGGTGCCCCGCTAGACGAATGCCTCGCTAGACGAAAAACTCGCTAGACGAAAGGCATTCGCTAGCAGAAGGCCGCACCGCAAGACAAAATTGTCAATGGGGCTGCCTCGCAAGACGGAAAAAAAATTTCCATCGCGAAAACCGCTACTTGCTTTGGTGCTTCGCTAGACGAAAAAATCGCTAGACGAAGACACTCGCACCACTGTATTTACCTTTTCAATCTGCATGGAGGGAGTCCAGATCTCACAGCATCACCATTTCAAGAGGTGGCAGTGCAGGCAACCTTCAGCCCACCTGCCCAAGATGGATCTCCGCTCTTCCTCTTCCTTCTTCCTCTCAGCAACCCTTCCCCTCACCCCTCCAGTGTGGTGTAGTGGTTGAGAGTCAGCGTGGTGTAGTGGTTAAGAGTGGTAGTCTCGTAATCTGGTGAACCGGGTTCGCGTCTCCACTCCTCCGCATGCAGCTGCTGGGTGACCTTGGGCTAGTCACACTTCTCTGAAGTCTCCCAGCCCCACTCACCTCACAGAGTGTTTGCTGTGGGGGAGGAAGGGAAAGGAGAATGTTAACCGCTTTGAGACTCCTTCAGGTAGTGATAAAGCGGGGTATCAAATCCAAACTCCTCCTCCTCCTCCTCTTCTTCTTCTTCTTCTTCTTCTTCTTCTTCTTCTTCCAGTTACCCTGACAAGGGGAAAGGAGTTTTCTTGTATTGTTAATGTCTCTCAGTTGTTCCTAGCTCATCCAGGCTGTTTTGCATGAGCTAGCCCAGGAATTCTTCCATCCGGCACAGCTATGCAGCTTGTGCTTTAATCCATATCCCAATTAATCAAAATCCTGGCATTTATTAATTTCTAGGGTTCAGAAGGATCCCCCTCCCTCCATCTATAACATTTCTAAGAAACTACTGACCGGGAGATATCCTTCAACATTCATAAGAATGCACTTTGAAATAAAGTAAGCAGTGTGGGCTCGGCCCTGTGGAGTATATCTCCTTTGATGTGAATCACATGGTGAATTTTGTCAATTGCACCTACTGGGGTGCGGAACAACTGCGCCCAATGTTGTGCAACCCGATGGCCCCTGTTATTGGCTTGGTGATATTTACTATATAGAAGGCTGCAGCCCAAATACAAGGCAAAGGCGGTAACAAACTCTGATTGTTAGCAATAGCTGCATGATTGCCTGTTTGTGCATCACTTAATGCTTGTAATTGCATGTTTGTGCTGATAACCATGGAAAATCAGCTCTTGCTGTTCCTTTCTATGCATCTGTCTCAGTTTATTGGACTGGCAGCCCCACAAACAGAAGCCAAAGTGCAGCTTGCCTTGGCTATTGACTCGCGCTCAAATTTATACCTATTAAGTCAATATTGTTTTGTGCTTTGTGCAACTAAACAGAAAAAACTGCTGGCGGAGAGCTCAACCAGATATCTCAGCCTTTCCATACCGCAACAGACAATGATAGAGAAAGAATGCTTAGCTGTGTATAGGGTTTCTGATTTTTCAGCCTGACAATTTATTTGTCTACCTATCTATTAAGAACATTTGTTGACCACCCGTCAGCACACTTCTGGGCGGTTCGCGTGGACAATGCGCTGTTAAAACAGTAACACATTAATTAAAACATGGTATGCATTTAAAAATCAGTCAATATCCTGTGTTGATTGCTGCTGCAATGTTTTCTTTAGAAAGCATAGTTTGTTTTTAAAAAGGGAACTGGGAGATGAAAATGTGACTACCAAATGAGCCTCACAGGAGAAGGCAATCCTTGACCACCATCATAGAAAGGCCCTCTCCTCTTTAGGTGGGAAGACTAGAAGAAGGGCCTCCAAGAAAGATCTCAAGATCTGGGCAGGAATATATGAGAGAAGGTACCGTACTTTTCTGTGTATAAGACGAGGGGTTTTTTTAAAACTCTAAAATAATGTTCAAAAATGTGCCTCGTCTTAGTGAATGGGGTGGGCGGGTGATTGGCTGCAGTAGCAAGCAGGAGCTTGTCCGCGACGATTTGGTAGGTGGTTGGTTGGCTGCTAGAAGGGCTGCTTCGGATTGGCTGCTGCTGCTGCTGCTCTAATTGGGTTGGTGAATGGTTTCTGCAGCAAGGACTGCTGTGGATTGGCTGCCGCTGCTGCAATTGTCAGCTGCTGTTTTGGGATGCGCACGATTGTCAGCGGACAGCTTTTCTCAGGCGGGTTAGTGATTTTCTGTTGGGGAAGGGTATGTTGGCGATTTTTGGCAATTCCCCCCAACCCCCCCAACCCCCCCAAAAAAACTCTGGGCAATCTGTACAACTCTGGTTAATCCTCCGCAAAAAAAAAGCTCAGCAACTCTGAGCCATCTCCCCCCCACCAATTTTCTTAAATTTGAGTCCTCAAAAATATAGATGGAAAACTATGGTAATTCTTCAGTTAACCTGGCCCAAGCCATTTGGGGCTTGAAAAGTTAATGCCAGCATTTAGGGCCAGAAAATTGTCCTCTAACTTTGGATACCAATAGTCAAAACAAAATACTGTATATTCTGGCGTATAAGACTACTTTTTAATCCAGGAAAATCTTCTCAAAAGTCGGGGGTCGTCTTATACGCCAGGTGGAGAATCTGCGGTCGAGTATATCTCAAACTCTGTATTTTAACTGGAAAAGTTGGGGGTCGTCTTATATGCCCAGTCGTCTTATACGCCGGAAAATACGGTAAATAAATAAATAAAAATCCTTCCAGTAGCACCTTAGAGACCAACTAAGTTTGTTCTTGGTATGAGCTTTCGTGTGCATGCACACTTCTTCAGATACACTGAAACAGAAGTCACCTGACCCTTATATATAGTGAGAGAGTGGATACCAATGAAATACAGTTGCAATGGCCAAACTGGTCGTGACTCAATTTAGATGAATTTGATACATTCATGTTGTTGTTGTTCAGTCATTCAGTCGTGTCCGACTCTTCGTGACCCCATGGACCAGAGCACGCCAGGCACCCCTATCCTTCACTGCCTCTCGCAGTTTGGCCAAACTCATGCCAGTCGCTTCGAGAACACTGTCCAACCATCTCATCCTCTGTTGTCCCCTTCTCCTTATGCCCTCCATCTTTCCCAACATCAGGGTCTTTTCCAGGGAGTCTTCTCTACTCATGAGGTGGCCAAAGTACTGGAGCCTCAACTTCAGGACCTGTCCTTCTAGTGAGCACTCAGGGCTGATTTCTTTAAGAATGGATAGGTTTGATCTTCTTGCAGTCCATGGGACTCTCAAGAGTCTCCTCCAGCACCATAATTCTAAAGCATCAATTATTCGGTGATCAGCCTTCTTTATGGTCCAGCTCACTGGCAAAGTGGCTAGCATAGTAATTATTGTTTTAGTATACAATCTCTTTGGTTGGGGACATGACTCTTAAATGCAACTTATTTTGGTTAACTGTGTTGCAAATTCAGTTTGCACGATGAGCCAAAGACTCGGACTGAGTCTGCAAATATAGTTTGAAAAGGAAAGATGCAGCGAAAAGTCTTTCAAAACTTTGTCTCTCTCCTCATTCCGAGATGAGTCGTGTTGCACCGATAGCTAAAGGAAAGGAGCAGAGAGGGTGAGGAATGAGACATTTCCCCTTCAGAACAAGCCCATTCCAGCTTCAAAGCTGCTTTATTGTGGCAGGAGAACTCAGACCTTTTCAGCAGCATCAAAGTGAGTGCAAACAGATATTAAAGGCAGACTAAGTCATTGAATGGAATCTTGAACCAGCGATCTTAGAGAGGTTGGGCTGGAAAATTTCAGTCTCAAAAGAAGAACATGATTTCAAAGAGAGGTTCCTCTCACAAGCACTCATGTGTTTTCAACTTTGCTTCTGCTACTGACGGGGTTTAAGGGCGCATTCCTCAACATACCGAAGAAAATGAAAGAGAATATGAGTCAATTTTAAGAGATGAAGGGAAGAAAGAGTGCATTTGCTGCCTAGTGGAAAATTGGAGATAACAGCAGGCAAACTCTGTTGTGTCCAAACGTCTCTGTTCACTAGGGGCTGTCTCCACTTTCTCATAACTGAACCACAAAGTCCATTTTACCTTTTAATTATGCCCAGTGCTTTTTTTCCTTTAAAAATGTTTAGGGGTACTCTCATTATCCTACTCATATTAAAATACTGCCCCTCAATGAGGCCAAACTTAGATTCACAAAATGTTTAGGGGTATGCGCCCCCCTGCATCCTCCTAGAAAGAAGCACTGGTTATGCCTTTTGAAAATAGTGTTGGGCATATTTGTTGTTGTTGTTCAGTCGTTCAGTCGTGTCCGACTCTTAGTGACCCCATGGACCAGAGCACGCCAGGCACGCCTATCCTTCACTGCCTCTCGCAATTTGGCCAAACTCATGTTAGTAGCTTCGAGAACACTGTCCAACCATCTCATCCTCTGTACGCCCCTTCTCCTTGTGCCCTCCATCTTTCCCAACATCAGGGTCTTTTCTAGGGAGTCTTCTCTTCTCATGAGGTGGCCAAAGTACTGGAGCCTCAACTTCAGGATCTGTCCTTCTAGTGATTACTCAGGGCTGATTTCTTAGAGAATGGATAGGTTTGATCTTCTTGCAGTCCATGGGACTCTCAAGAGTCTCCTCCAGCACCATAATTCAAAAGCATCAATTCTTCGGCGATCAGCCTACTTTATGGTCCAGCTCTCACTTCCGTACATTACTACTGGGAAAACCATAGCTTTAACTATACGGAAATTTGTTGGCAAGGTGATGTCTTTGCTTTTTAAGATGCTGTCTAGGTTTGTTGGGCATATAGGTAAAGGTAAAGGGACTCCTGACCGTTAGTTCCAGTCACGGATGATTCTGGGGTTGCGGCACTCATCTCACTTTACTGGCCGAGGAAGCCAGCGTACAGCTTCCGGGTCATGCAGCTAGCATGACTAAGCCACTTCTGGCAAACCAGAGCAGCGCACGGAAAAGCTGTTTATCTTCCCACCGGAGCAGTACCTATTTATCTACTTGCACTTTGACATGCTTTCGAACTGCTAGGTTGGCAGGAGCAGGGACTGAGCAACGGGAGCTCACCCTGTTGCGGGGATTCGAACCGCCGACCTTCTGATCAGCAAGCCCTATACTCTGTGGTTCAACCCACAGCGCCACCCGCATATACACGCTTGCATTAAGGTTCTCTAGTTTTAAGCCTTCTTTCTTTTATTTTCAGCGGGTTAAATGTCTAAGTTGGATGTGGACGCATCTTGATCCTGATTAGGGATGTCAGAAAATTCCGACGAAAATAGAAACAGTAGCGGAAAGTGCCAATGTCTGCTTATTCGACCCATGTCTGGAACAGAAATCAATCCAGTGGTTACAATCAGGATTCACTGCTGCCATAGTTGTTTTCAGACCACATATGATACACAAATGATTACAGCCCACTCCCCAAATTGCATTGTGTTTCCTTTGCAGTGAAATAAATGGGGTAGGATTTCATGGACATATAATTTACGTCAGTGCTAATTTTCTAGACAGAGAGGTGCCAGAACTCACCATGAAGGCTTGCTTTGTTCTCTTATAATGGCAGTGGCACTTACCTGAGACGTGTTGGAACTGGCTGAAAACCCCCCAGGATTTATGCCATTTTCCCACAGCGAACAGTGAGATAAAATCACATAGTTTGGGGTGGAAGGTGAACTAATGCAGAATGGAAACAGTGCTGCAGGGCAGAATATGACACCTTCTTGCATGTCTAATCCTAATGCAAAGGTCTGTAAAGGCATGCAGATGGACACAAATGTCCATGAGCTTCTCATAGTAATGCTGGGCCAAAATTTCCAGCAATTTGTGGAGAGTGAAAAGAAAACCCAAGACCATCCCAGGTGGTCATGGTGGTCGTGTAATATTCTGTTTCTCGTGGATGCTTAGATAACCTACATTTATTCTTATTTTTCAACAACAACAAACAACAACATCCTGCCCGTCTGACTGGGTTGCTCTAGCCACTCCCAACAAATATATATTTTGTTGTTCAGTCGTTCAGTCATGTCCGACTCTTCGTGACCCCATGGACCAGAGCACGCCAGGTACCCCTATCCCCCACTGCCTCCCGCAGTTTGGCCAAACTCATGCCAGTCGCTTCGAGAACACTGCCCAACCATCTCATCCTCTGTCGTCCCCTTCTCCTTGTGCCCTCCATCTTTCCCAACATCAGGGTCTTTTCTAGGGAGTCTTCTCTTCTCATGAGGTGGCCAACGTACTGGAGCCTCAGCTTCAGGATCTGTCCTTCCAGTGAGCACTCAGGGCTGATTTCTTTAAGGATGGATAAGTTTGATCTTTTTGCAGTCCGTGGGACTCTCAAGAGTCTCCTCCAGCACCATAATTCAAAAGCATCAGTTCTTTGGCGATCAGTCTTCTTTATGGTAAAGCTCTCACTTCCATACATCACTACTGGGAAAACCATAGCTTTAACTATGCTCACCTTTGTCGGCAAGGTGATGTCTCTGCTTTTTAAGATGCTGTCTAGGTTTGTCATTGCTTTCCTCCCAAGAAGCAGGCGTCTTTTAATTTCGTGACTGCTGTCACCATCTGCAGTGAACATGGAGCCCTGTATATATATATATATATATATATATATATATATATATATATATATATATATATATATATATATATTCTCTGCAATGCAAGCTAAATGCTTTCCTTTGCAATAAGACTTCGTAATAAGTTCTACTCAAGGAGCTTTGTATTAGAACTCATTATCCCCAAAAGAAGAAAATAATTGAAGAGCATGCTTTTAATCACACTTTCAACTTTTGTGTGATGTCTTAGTGTTTTGGCTCAATCTCTCCCCCCCCCTCCCCGAGCAGATCAATACTGAACTTACTGAATTTACAGGGCTAACTTTGTAATTGGTTTAGGTGCTTGGATGTACACAGAGATCAGTTCAGCTTGACGTGACTGGGGAGAAACTGAAGCTGCAATCTTATGCCCACTTACCTGCCCCATTGAGAATAGAGGACTTGTGAGTAAAAATTTGTAATATTACACATCATATCTTTGCCATTCATTTCTTTTAACCTCTTTGTGCTTGAGCTAGAGAGCAAGTTCAGTGATGATACAGAGGTCAATTGCCTTTTCTTTTCTTGGGGATGGGTAACGCGACAGGTGGGATCTAAGAAAGCAGCCAAGAGAAACAACTCCTCAGCAGCCTCTCACTTCTCAGTGGAGAGGGGTCTGAATAATAATAATAATAATAATAATAATAATAATAATAATAATAATTTATTTGTACCCCGCCCATCTGGCTGGGTCCCCCCAGCCATTCTGGGCGGCCTCCAACAGATACTAAAATACATTAAAATATCACAGGTTAAAAACTTCCCTAAATAGGGCCGCCTTCAAGTATTTTCTGAATGTCAGATAGTTATTTATCTCTTTGACTTCTGCTGGGAGGGCCTCTGCCTGGTTCCCTGCAGCTTTGCTTCTCGTAGTGAGGGAACCGCCAGAAGGCCCTCGGCGCTGGACCTCAGTGTCCGGGCTGGACGATGGGGGTGGAGACGCTCCTTCAGGTATACAGGACCGAGGTGTTTAGGGCTTTCAAGGTCAGCACCAACACTTTGAACTGTGCTCAGAAACGTACTGGGAGGCAATGTAGGTCTTTTCAGGACCAGTGTTATATGGTCACACCAGTGTTGCTGCCGCATTCTGGATTAGTTGTAGTTTCCGGGTCACCCATGTAGAGTGCATTGCAGTAGTCCAAGTGGGAGATAACTAGAGCATGCATCACTTTGGCGAGACAGTCCATGGGCAGGTAGGGTCTCAGCCTGTGTTCCAGATAGAGCTGGTAGACAGCTGCCCTGGACACAGAACTGACCTGCGCCTCCATGGACAGCTGAGAGTCCAAAATGACTCCCAGCGCCCTTTATTCAACAGTTTCCTGGACCGGCACTCCCAGTGAAGAGTATGGGATGCGGCAACTGCTGCCGCCTCGTATCTCCCACTTCATGCTATTCAGTGTGCTACCACAAACACATAGCTCAGGTTGCTCCACACTCGGTAGTCAAAGAGTGTTCATGGAGAGCCAGTGTGGTATAGTGGTTAAGAGCGGTAGACTCGTTATCTGGGCAACAGGGTTCGTGTCTCCGCTTTTCCACATGCAGCTGCTTTGTGACCTTGGGCTAGTCACACTTCTCTGAAGTCTCTCAGCCCCACTCACCTCACAGAGTGTTTGTTGTGGGGGAGGAAGGGAAAGGAGAATGTTAGCCGCTTTGAGATACCTTCGGGTAGTGATAAAGTGGGATATCAAATCCAAACTCTTCTTCTTCTTCTTCTTCTTCTTCTTCTTCTTCTTCTTCTTCTTCTTCTTTTTCATGTACTATCGTTCTGCTTTAATTCCAGTTCTAACACAGCCCAAGTCCAGACAGCTTGGCTCAGGGCCAGTCCACCTATGAGGCAAGGTGAAGTGACTGCCTCGGGTGGCAACCTCTCGGGGGCGCAAACCTGGGCAGTGTGTATGGAGGTCCTGGGCTGCCCAGATGACACCCTTCACCCCCAGCCTTGTTGATTTGGTCCAAAGCAGAGCAATATGTCCGGCACCAGCTTGGCTGCAGCAGTTGCTGGAGGGAGACGTACAAGTCGCCATTCAACTGCCTTACGGACTCTGCTGCAGATCTGTGTAGGGTTTACTCCTTAGCCTTTCCTTCTCCTGAAGATGTTCCTCCAGGCAGCAGGTAAGAACACTAACAAGATGAGTTAGGAATGACCACAGCTAAGTGCATGCAGAACACCCCAGGTTCAATCCTGAGCATCTTCTGAT
This sequence comes from Lacerta agilis, assembly GCF_009819535.1. Lineage (NCBI taxonomy): Eukaryota > Metazoa > Chordata > Lepidosauria > Squamata > Lacertidae > Lacerta > Lacerta agilis. The sequence continues at coordinate 11,461,041 of NC_046317.1, forward strand.
GTGGCTGGGAATGTCCATGATCTGAAACCCTGGAGAGCCACTGACCACCAGTATGGAGAACACTGAGCTACATGGACTATTTGTGAAGTAGCTTCCTATGTCCCTACGTTATCTGAAACAATGTGTGTCGTTGCCCCCATTCTTTCATTGGTTGGTCATAAAGACGTGTGTTTGCTACTTGCACTGTTTCTCTACATAATCTGCTTCAAGTATTTGGAGAACGTAGTTAGTTGAAATCCAAATAAATAAGCTGCCTGAGAGTGCATGCTGAGTGCATTTTATTCATGTGAAAGACACACATTGCACTCAACAGATGCAGGAACCTATCAATTCTAATTTCAGATACTATTCTGCTCGTTCCACTTTTCCTCTCAAGTACAGATTTCTCCTTAATTTCATTGAACTTGTTCATTTCTAGAGTCAATTTCTTCCACACAATGATGCCAGAGGGGGGGGGGACTTTACACACAACTTTACTGGGGAGAACTTAAAAAAAGAAGAAATTGAAAAAACTCTAAACTTTAGAAAAGCATCCATTAAAAAAAACATAAGGAGGTTTTTTTGCAGACTACAGAACAAAATAAGACATACTTTGCTATCTATAAATTTCCCAGTTATTGTTACCTTTTTTTCTTTGCTTTTTTAAGGTGGTTGAAACATTCAAAAGACAATAAATAGTCAAGTGTAGGAGATCATTTTCAGCACTGAGAATATGCAGAAAATGTATAGAATAGTAGTCGTTGAATTGTGAGGTACCTCTGACACAATACAAAAAAATAAACTAAAAGCATAATAAACCATGCAGGAGGAATTGCGCAATGTGCTGTTCTTCTTTGGTATGCACCTCCTGAATTTATCTGGTTTGTTATGTGTGCCTCAACTGCCGATTGGTGAGTTGGTGGCATTTATCTGACTTCCTATCAGCAGCGCTGCTGCAGCTTTCTACTACTACCACAGAAATTGTTCTGAGCTTCTTTTCCTGGCCCACAGGGCTCTGCCCTGCCCAAGTACACAAAGTTGTGTTTTTAATAATAAATAATAATAATAATAATAATAATAATAATAATAATAATATAGTATTGTTACATCCCTTCAGGTGTCTAGAAGAGGTTTTATAGTTACTTATCTCCTTGGCTCAGAGGTCGCATAACTCCATAAAGGTAAAGGTAAAGGGACGCCGGACCATTAGGTCCAGTCGCAGACGACTCTGGGGTTGCGGCGCTCATCTTGCTTTATTGGCCGAGGGAGCTGGCGTACAGCTTCTGGGTCATGTGGCCAGCATGACTAAGCCACTTCTGGCGAACCAGAGCAGTGCGTGGAAACACCGTTTACCTTCCCGCCGGAGCGGTACCTATTTATCTACTTGCACTTTGACGTGCTTTCGTACTGCTAGGTTGGCAGGAGCAGGGACCAAGCAACGGGAGCTCACCCCGTCGTGGGGATTCGAACTGCCTACCTTCTGATCGGCAAGCCCTAGGCTCTGTGGTCTACTACCCGCGTCCCTACCCTACAATATTTCTCTGGCAAAAATAGAGGCGTCCTAAGGAAAAGCCAGACATTCCAGGATCAAATCAGAAACTGGGATGGCTTCTGTAAATCTGGGACTGTCCCTGGAAAAAAGGGACACTTGGAAGGGCTGATGTAGAAGTGATAACATTGGTATACTTTCCATGACTGCTTGAAGCGAGATTCTGTGTCCAAAGCAGATTGCATGGAAATTCTGTATACCAGTGGCAGGAAACCCCCTTGTTCTGCATTCCTGTCTCAACACCCTTCTGGGGACCTGAGGTTAATATGGGCAAAGCAACAGATGTGCCTTGCACACCCTTCTCCATCCAGGCAAGTGAGAAGCGTTACCAGAGTAATGCTCCATACAAATGTTTATTATAATTTCTTCATCTCCATTTGTTACCCAAGCGTCCCTTCTCCAAGAGTGGCACACCCTCGTAACTCGAAACGAAAAAAGGAGCAGAATGAAATAGCCGCGATCATGAAACATTTCTTGGCAATTTAATTAGAAGTGTCCCAGTACTTTGCTTCAATTACTCTGAAGCTTTCCACATTGCAGGGAGTCTTGTTTAGAACATGCCTTGGAGACTGTTTGTCTTACCCAATTAGAGCAAAGTGGAATAATCCCACTGGTGTGTATACACACACACACACACACACACACACACGTACAGAGATGCTTCTACCGGGGTGAAAAAGGAAAGAAATATGCTTCCTCCCGACTGCAGTAATTCAGTACCGTTTGAATTTTAAAGGAGCCCGCATACACAATTTAGAAGGCAAAAGACTGTTTTTTTTGTTTCTTTCTTTGTTAATTCTGATTTGTCAGGCAGAATCCCCGGGGTCTTCAGTAAAAGCTACCAATGGGGGTTAATGGAAGCAGTAACTGACCAGAACTATTAAAGGGTGCCTTGATGGTGACAATTTCAATTTGCTGTTGACTTCCTAAGAAATAAACGAACGGAGAATGGAATACTGTAATGAGGCAAATGCTTCTAAGCTGCAGAAGGGTGAATCAAAATAAGCCGGTGGGGGAGGGCAAATATAGTGTGCTGAATTTTACCATGCTGGCATACTAAAGAAGCCATCCTGTCTTAGAGTTATAGTAGTTGCACAAGGATTTCTAATGTCTTATTTTGTTTGTTAGTTTGTTGGAAGGGGAGCAGTCTTTTGCTTTTATTAGGGGTGGTTGGGTCTTGAATTGATGACAATTTCTAACGACTCCAGAGACACCGGTGCTGAAACCAGCTTCTGAGGGGCTTTTACTTCAGCCCAAATTTCCCAGAGGGACGCAGGTGGTGCTGTGGGTTAAACCGCTGTGCCACTTGGGCTTGCCGATCGAAAGGTCGGCGGTTCAAATCCCCACGGCGGGGTGAGCTCCCGTTGCTCGGTCCCAGCTCCTGCCAACCTAGCAGTTCGAAAGCACGTCAAAGTGCAAGTAGAAAAATAGGTACCACTCCGGCGGGAAGGTAAATGTTGTTTCCGCGCGCTGCTCTGGTTTCGCCAGAAACGGCTTAGTCATGCTGGCCACATGACCCGGAAAAAACTGTCTGTGGAAGTGAACAAATGCCAGCTCCCTCAGCCTTTAAAGTGAGATGAGCGCCAGAACCCCAGAGTCATTCATGGACTTAATTGTCAGGGGTCCCTTTACCTTTGCCTAAATTTCCCAGATACGCTAACTCTTAGCGTTACGTGTTCACTTCTAATACATTGAGGATGGTGGTACTGCAATCGATTCTCCTGTGTTCATCATATTGCTTGATTCCTTTGATGACTTACTTGTTATGGGACCTGGTTTACTTTCTCTGTGGCAAATATAATGCAGACGTCTGCAATTCTGTTGATGATACAGTGCAAGAGGCAGTGGAGGGAGGGGGCTCACCCATTCACCCACTGGCACAGAGCCACTTCCTTTGTGACCTTAGCATTACAAAGAAACTATACCAGCAATGGAATCCCTGTTGGGAAGAGACTCAGGCATACAGCCTCCCCCCCCAAAAAAAAAGTTAACAGAATGAGGCCTTGAGCATCTCTTGACATCAACCGAGGTCACAAAACACAGAGAGAAGCGTTTCTCTACGTAGCTAAAATAAACACCTGTATCCAGTGGCATTATTCTTCTCAGTAACTGGGACAAACCACAGGGAAAGTTTGTGAGCATCCCAATAATATTCAGAGTTGGCTCCTGCTGAAAGCAGAATGCTGGTCTGACCCAGCATGCCAATTTCCATGTCGCCATCCATTTCGAAATTATGTCCAAGTGACTAACAGTGTTTTCTAATATGCTTCTCTGTAGCTGCTGAGTTTGCCTAATCAAAAAAGGTGAGGGAGATTTTGGATGACTGATTACATCTCTGAATAACTATACTTTTTATCATTGTCCTGATGTCACTTCCCCATGCATCACCCGGCTCCAAGACAACCTGTTTCTTTAACACCATTGTATTATTATTTTTACCCCGTTGAGATCTCTGATCCTCTATTTAACAAGGCACTTTGTCATGTTCACTGCGGTGTTCTTGTGTCAGGATAGCTCTGACTCCATCTTCACTAACGTGAGCATCAAACGCAGGTGTCCAAGTGAGGAAAAAGGTAACTAACCATGAGTTGCAAGCTTCAAATATATCTTGACAATCCTTTTCCCCATGCCATTTCATGCTTGCTCGTATGGTGGTTAAAAAAAAAAAAATGGATGAAAAATAAGATACCCACTCTTGCTGCTAACTAAGATAAAGCTGTTTCAAGTTGCCAGCTAGTTTGGAAGGGCCTAGTCAACCTTGGATGTGAAGAAAGACAATGGAATGTAGAATTCAACATTCATCTTTAGACATTTATAGTTAGGAATCCTCTTTTATGCTAATACTTTTTATGATAATGCAGCAAAACCACTAAGTGCCCTGGGAAGAAGTAGTGCTATAAAGTAAAATAGTGCAGATTGGAGACTTTTTAAAAATGGAGGGGAAATCTTCATAAAGTGAATTTCATGAGAATTTTGCTCATTTGAAAAATCTCTTTTGGTAATTCGTAAATGCACTTTCTGCCATTTTGATAATTCGTACATGCATTTAAAACTTCCCTATTCAGGGCTGCCTTCAGATGTCTTCTAAAAGTCAGAGAGTTGTTTATTTCCTTGACATCCTATGGGATGCGTGCCACTACTGAGAAGTCCCTCTGCCTAGTTCCCTGTAACCTCACTTCTCGCAGTGAGGGAACCGCCAGAAGTATCTGGGCTTAACAATGGGGGTGGAGACGCTCCTTCAGGTATACTGGACCGCGGCTGTTTAGGGCTTTAAAGGTCAGCACCAAAACTTTGAATTTTTCTTGGAAACGTACTGGGAGCCAGTAAAGATCCCTTAGGACTGGTGTTATATGGTACTGGCAGTGCTAATAATAGAAGAAATCTTCCAGAGGTTTAGACCACTTATTGGTCAATATACAGTATGTTGCCAGAGGCAGCCCAGTCATGTGAAGCCTTGGTTTGCTTCTTTTCTTGAGGAATAAAAATGATGTGAGGAGGCCTTCTGGGGAAACAAAGGGAGTGTATCCAGGGGCGTAGCAAGGGGGGGCATAGGGGGAGGTCCGCCCCATGTTCCATGATGGAGGGGGTGACAAATTATCAAGGAACAATTACTGCCCTACTAGGACGGTTCATTAAAAACTTTTTTTAAAAAAATGCCTGCTCCGAAGGTCTTAGCTTACTATACTAGGGATTATATAGCTATATATGAAATTTTATGCATATTGGTTAATATCTTGACCCTCCTCCACCAAAATAGCTGTTTTCCAATGTCGTGAAGGCTGAAATTTCAGTTCAGTGCAGCAGTTACTGTTCCCAACCCTAACCCTGTGGAAAGCCATCTAATTAGACTTTAATTTGATTTTGAGATGTTTTTAGGAGCTAATTTAATTATTGTTTGATTTTTATAACAATGTTATGTATCTGATGTTAACCATCCTGAACCCGACTTCGGCCGGGGGGGGGGAGGGCGGGATATAAATAAAAGTTTTTTATTATTATTACTTGTTATTATTCCTTTGTAAGAAAATATGAAATTACGTAAAACCATTTTTTGCAGGGGGGGGAATCAATGGGGGGTGGTGACAAGAAATTTTCCGCACCAGGTACCACCTGACCTTCCTACGCCTCTGGGTGTATCATGTTCCTGAACATAGTGTAGAAGAAAAGGGCAACTTTCCATCCACTCAGTGACTGCACATGGGCCACTCTCAGCTGTAATCTATAAATCCGAGCAAAGAATGGTTAAGTGGTGGGAAGATTCCTGGCCAACAGAAGCATGTGACTTAAAAAACAAACTACTAATGCCAGTGTAAGAACAGCACTATGTGTTTATAGAAGAAGAAAGAAAAGCCTTTGGGGTCATTATAATATTTTTCTACATCAGGGAAAAAAAATGAGTTTCTCTTCCCAACAAATTTGAGACAGTAATTTTTACAGAGAATCAGTTACCTATTTGCTACCAGCCAGAGGTCCCCCTCCACCCCACAGGGAATGGTAGGATGTTTATTTTTTATTTTGTTTAAAACCTTCCATCGCGGTGCCTATTTGGTGATCTCGGGAGAATCAGATGCCAGCGACTAGTTCCTGAACCAACAAAGGAGAGACACATGATTTAAGGAATATGGGTACCTTATCTGCCTTTGCCACAGACATTTTTCAGAATTCACAGATTTTTCTCTGTTTGAAAAGAGACAGGGGTTCACCTAATTGCTGATCCTGTCAGCGTATGCTCTGGTAATGCTTTCAGGAAATAATGAAAACGTATATAAAGGAAGATTTTTGAATTGTGCCTCTGTAATTCCTTGTGCTTGCAACTGCAGCTTGAGACTCAGGCTGAGATGGAGCAATTGCATGAACAAAATAAATTTTCCACTTATGAATGCATCCTTTATTTCACTCATTTATCCATTTTTCCGAGGCGGTTATCACTTCAAGAGAGTCCATTGTCATTAGCCATACACAGTAATACAGGTAATGATAGCATTGTTTCAAAAAGCATTCTAAACACAGATTTCCACCAGCAGCACTAATTACCTAATTGAATCTAGCTACTGAGATGTATCCCCTGTTTGCTGTTGTCTTCATCTGCTGTTTCTCTATGGATTGCTGTGACCCTTCCCCCTTCCTTACACTATGCATCAAAAACTTACTATTTATGTGTTCCTGATAGGAGCACCACATGTTAGATGCATCAAATATTCCCTCATTTTTACACTGACTTTGAAAGTAACTCATTTTACACAGTTGCAAAATCAATTTCTCAACACCTCGCCATATATTTGTAGTGTTTCAGTGGGGGTCAGTGTTCTGCTCACCACCATTTTTCGTCCTCTCTGTCCTCACTGTCTTTAGCTTCATTTGCTCACACTGCCCTTGAACGTGATTGCCTGTGTGACAACCCAATGTTTTTCTTTATGGGGATTTGTGTGATGCTTTTAAAACCTACAGCTAGGAGCGGACCGAAACACTTACCACTCGCTGAACTCACATTGTACGTGCCATTTTGTGGGCCGTGATTTGGCCCAGGCTATGCCCAGGACTTCTGGAGCACAGCAGCTGTTTTCTACCACTACTTTCCATGAGCTAAGGTAAAGGTAAAGGACCCATGGACAGTTAAGTCCAGTCAAAGGTGACTATGTTGTTGCGGCGCTCATCTCGCTTTCAGGCCGAGGGAGTCACCGTTTGTCCACAGACAGCTTTCCAGGTCATGTGGCCAGCAGGGCTAAACCACTTCTGGCACAACGGAACACCGAGACGAAAACCAGAGCACACGGAAACGCCATTTACCTTCCCGCCGCAGCGGCCATCATTCCCCCCCCCACACCTGACCATGCACACCTTTGCAAGAAGGGGAAGGGAAGGTGAGGGAGATTTGTTGTCTTGTTACAATGGTTCCCACTCTCCCTCTTTCTGGAAGGCCATGTTGATGAGTTGAGTGGGATGGCAATAATAGCGGGGGGGGGGTCTGGTTGGGTAGCTTGAGTGAGCAAAAACAATGCAGAGTTGGAGACCAAGCTGCCCCCTTAAGCCAGGCACAGAGTCACGGTGAGAAAAGATGGAAGGATCCAGGCAGGTGGATATGGCTTGAAGACCAAATCACTGTCAGAAGAACTTCCTGACAGTGAGAGCTGTCCGGCAGTGGAATTTGCTACCAAGGAGTGTGGCGGAGTCTCCTTCTTTGGAGGTCTTTAAGCGGAGGCTTGACAGCCATCTGTCAGGAATGCTTTGATGGTGTTTCCTGCTTGGCAGGGGGTTGGACTGGATGGCCCTTGTGGTCTCTTCAAACTCTATGATTCTATGTCTCCTGTTTGTTTTTAAGTAGTAGCCAGGAGACATCAAAAAATTGGAAGTAATGCTCCTTAGTTGCCCTGTAATTTGGCCACTAATGTACCGGTACCTTATACGTTGTTTCTGGACATAGTGTCTTGCTCTGCTATTTTCCCCTTCCTTTCTGCTCTTCCAGTCAGTCACTATTTCTCCCCACCCACCCCCACAAAAAAACCACACAGCTGCTGCTTGGATTGCTCTTATGAAACTGTCCTGATCATGCACCTATCTATTTGTCCTGATTTCATTTGCTCCCATCTTCTAAATTCCCCTTCATGGATCACTGCCTTGTTGCGGCGAAGGGGCTTGAATAACTCCAAGAAGCTATGAGCTATGCAGTGCAGGGCCACCCAAGACGGACAGGTCATAGGCAAGAGTTTAGACCAGGCATAGGCAAATTCCGGCCCTCCAGGTGTTTGGGACTACAATTCCCATCATCCCTGACCACTGGTCCTGTTAGCTAGGGATGATGGGAATTGTAGTCCCAAACATCTGGAGGGCCGGAGTTTGCCTATGCCTGGTTTAGACTAAATGTGATCCGCCTGGCAACCCACTCCAGTATTTTTGCCATGAAAACTCCATGGACATTAAAAAGGAGAAGCTTTGAGAAGAAATGTCCAAGGCATGCTCTGGTTCATGGGGTCATGGAAAGTCGGACATGACTAAGACGACTAAATGACGACGGACTTCTAAATTGCATTAACATTCAGTTCCCTTCTTGCAGCCTTCTTGCAGACCTTTCCGTTAACCTTGGATTCGCGTTGCGCCGAAGGGAGGGATCAGAGGAGTCAAAAAGACACTTCGAGGGGATTGCTTCAGAGAAAAGGTTTATTCTGCATACAGAAGGTAAGAGCTGTGTTCAAGCAAGTACAAAGCTAGTCAACACCCAGACAGCTCTTATAGAGATCTTTGGCTCTCCCCACCCTAGGAATCTGCCTTTTGTACATCCTTGTCCATATAAGGAACATTTCCTGTTGTACATTTCCTTGTACATATAAGGCAAAAGGACATTTAGCCCCGAGTTGGTTCCTGTGCTAGCATGCGCACTTCAGCAAGGCCATCCTATCTGTCTCTGACCTAGACAGTTCCTACTTCCATGTGCAAGGTTGACCACCTTCTGTTATCTCCAGACTCTTAGTCATAGCTTACACAGTAATATGACAGTCAGGAGTGCAATGCAGATCAAAGTTCACAGCAAAAAGAAAGATTTCATACAGAAAAGCCTCCACCCAAAAGAGTCTCCATAGGAAAGAGTTTTTTCCTCTTAAAAGAGTCTCTAACAGTACATTCAGGTAAATATATCCAGGTTAGCTAATTAACCCCTTCATTCTAAACTTACTCTGGCTTTTGTCCTCATAGCCAGTACCAGTTATTTGTTCCACAACCTCATGTGCTGACAGTCTATTGTTTGACCCCACCATGGAGACTGGAGTTGGGATGTCTGATCAGGGATGCCCCATAACAAGTAATTTGGACCCCAAAGAGAAGACCACATCTGCCTTGTTAACTTTGGAGAGGGCAGGAACTGCTGAGCAATTAATCAGGGACATATTTTTAATTGATCTTTTATATATATAAAAACCCCAATTCTGCTAAGTGTTGCAACCTTACAGTAAACTATACAGAGTCTTTACATCTAACACTAAACTTATTTTCATAATCAGTGCTATTTTAAAAGATGGAACAGATGGTCACAACAACGTGCAATTCTGCATAGATTATGTGCAAATGTGCTGAGACATTATCATATTATTTTTTATGTTCTCAAGAGTACATGACTGCTATAACACCTTCAACCACTTTGAGTTGGATCCAAAGTTCTCCTTCCCTGACTGAAAGCCCTTCTCTGCTCACAGAAAGACTGTTTCCAAATTGGCAGATCTACACTGTGTGGGAAAAGTGACTCCAAATCCCGACAAATTCTTCCAATTTTGCAAGCTCTTGTCTAATAGGTTCCGTGAGCTATTTTTGAGGGAGTGCTAGACTGTTCATTGATATATTGCGGGGGGTGGGTGGGTATACATGCCACCTTTCAATGAGTTTGCATGGCCAGGATGACTCACAACAAATACAATAAAATCAACTAAACATGACCTAAAAACAATTTCTTTTTAATATACAATTTAAATATACTGTTGATTTAATGTTTCTTGTATCATAGCACAACTCCGAATACAAAGGGGCATGACACTGTAAGAAAATTTGTGCCAGTTCTTCCATAAGAGCTCACACAACAGCACTAAAACATTTTCTCTTTCCCATCACAGTTATTTGAATCTGTGCCATTACACTGTGGGAATTACCATAACTATGGCTTGAACAACCATATTAATGGGTTAAACCACAGAGCCTAGGGCTTGCCAATCATAAGGTCAGGAGTTCGAATCCCCACGATGGGGTGAGCTCCCGTTGCTCGGTCCCTGCTCCTGCCAACCTAGCAGTTCGAAAGCACACCAATGCAAGTAGATAAATAGTTTCCGCTCTGGCGGGAAGGTAAACGGCGTTTCCGTGCGCTGCTCTGGTTCGCCAGAAGCGGCTTAGTCATGCTGGCCACATGACCCAGAAGCTGTACGCCAGCTCCCTTGGCCAGTAACACGAGATGAGCGCCACAACCCCAGAGTCGGACACGACTGGACCTAATGGTCACGGGTCCCTTTACCTTTATCAATGTCATATCTGTATACAGAAGTCTCTCGTATAACAGTTTATTTCCATTTCTGGCTAATGTATGCATCTAAGAGACAAGCCTGTTTTCGCCTGCTCTGGAGGGTAGCACTTGGCTTCAAGTTACAAGAACCAATGGCTTCAAGTTACAAGAAAGGAGGTTCTGACTAAACACCAGGAAGAACTTTCTGACAGTAAGAGCTATTCGACAGTGAAACGGTCTTCCTCGGGAAGTGGTGGACTCTCTTTCCTTAGAGGATTTTAAGCAGAGGTTGGATGGCCATCTGTCATGGATGCTTCAGCCGAGATTCATGCATTGGACTTCCAACACTACAATTCTATGATTTTATGTGTGAGTAGAGGAATTGAAATCTGTTTCTCTTGAGAGTCCCATGGACTGCAAGAAGATCAAACCTATCCATTCTTAAAGAAATCAGCCCTGAGTGCTCACTAGAAGGACAAATCCTGAAGTAGAGGCTCCAGTACTTTGGCCACCTCATGAGAAGAGAAGACTCCCTAGAAAAGACCCTGATGTTGGGAAAGATGGAGGGCACAAGGAGAAGGGGATGACAGAGGATGAGATGGTTGGACAGTGTTCTCGAAGCTACTAACATGAGTTTGGCCAAATTGCGAGAGGCAGTGAAGGATAGGCGTGCCTGGCGTGCTCTGGTCCATGGGGTCATGAAGTCGGACACGACTGAACGATTGAACAACAACAACAACTCTTGCGGTGTTGACTTCACTGGTGTTTGGGTTGTGCCTAAGGACGGAAGGAGACAAATGACTGTATAAAGCAGAAGAAGAGAGGGAGAGAGAGGGGGAGGGAGAGGGGGGAGAGAGAGAGGGAGAGGAAGGGAAGAGAATGTTATCATTACTGCATCTCACAGTTCTTCTATATTACACAATGTTGACCATGAAAATATGCCAACAGCAGGATATGCAATTAGTATGAAATCTACTATTTATGGTGAATATCTCACTGGAATGGTCAATGGCATTCCTCAGGAAACCTGTTGTGAAAAAGACTTCAATCATTCATAAATAATCATGCTGTCAGTTATGATGTTCTATACTTAAAGATCTCCTGGTGCTGACACCATAAATCATTCAGAGGTTGAAACTTGCATGCATTTATTTTCTTTCTTATATATGATAAGAAATCCATTATTTGGATACAAATATTGCATCACTGTGCAACTTTGCAGCTTCAATAGTACACAATTTACGATCAATGTTGAGAGCATGATATACAAAAGCAGACAGCTATGGTGGCATGAGCTTCCCTTTCCACGGTCATCTGATTCGTAGCACACTCCCTATTTTGTAAACCTGTCCTTGGCAAATTCCTATCCCTATTTCCCCTTTGTGGAAGATTTGCTTTAAAATATTCACAGTGTGTGCATACTTACAGTATGTTCCCTGCCATCTCTCAAAGTTACCGTTCAGAGTGGGCTCACAACAAGTGTGCAGTTTTGAACAGTTCCACCTTTACCTTTACTCTAGTGCACATGCCCCAGGGAGTCCACGTAACCTACCCAAGGGGTCCACAGCACCATTCACATAACAAAAATCTATCATAGAGATATCAACATTTTTGAAAGTAGGGGGTCCATGGCTTGGCTTTGAAAAACAAGGGGTCTGCAGTACTTAGCTAACTGGGAACTAGTGATTTAGACTGATGATGATGATGATGACCAGAGGAACATGCAATAAAATGTTGCATTGTGGATTGAGCCTGTTCAGGAACTCCATTGGGCTGGCTCAACTGGTAGCAGCTTAACTTTAGCTGACATGAATTATGCCCACTTCTCGTAGTTAGGATCACACACCCTTATGGAGCAATCCTACATTATAGGAGGCTGGCTGGGCTTATTCTGGTTTAAGTTAAGCCACTGTCAGTCACCCCTGTTCCAAACTCTGTTCATGAGCAGAACTACCGCTGACTGAGCTGACCCAAGCTTGGCCAAGGAAAAGCAGTTTGACGGACATCACGCTTTTTGCCAGTGTAAGTTCTGCTGGGTTGCCAGGGTACATGACTGAAATGAATGGGGTTTGAATCCTTCCCTGCCCTACAGTGCCCCCCCAGAATGTCTCCTTTTGGCTGAGCCCCTGCTGAAGACCATTACACTGGCATATCTCTGATGGAGGACTTACACCGGTGTAGCCCTGGCTGAGCTAGAGATCTATCAGACCAAAAATTGCTCATTCCATGAGATCTTGGGTTTAGATTGCCCACTTTTGGACTCCATACCCCAAAGGAGGTTGCTTAAACCAAGTCAGGCCATAGGTTTATGTAGCTGTGTAATATCTATTCAGCCTGGTAGGAGTGTCCTAAGGCCTCTCATCTGTTATCCTTTTAAAAGGAGATGCCAGGATTGAATTTGGAACCTTCTGCATATAATACATATGCACCATACCACCATATTGTGACATATGTTCATTACCATATTTTTTAAAGGTTTGGGCTCCATTTCTCCTTCAATATGGATGACCAAGGTATTTTGACCCACCAATCATACATCTCAGTGATATGGAAAACAACAAGTCAACGTGCATGTTCTAATTTTAACTAGAGATAGATATATTATTTATGTACTCCAGGTTAGCAGTTTTAATTTACGACCTTCAGAATCAGAGTCAAGATGATGGTACTGTTGGAAATCTTTGAAACACTACTTTTGTTTGCTAAGATATATAACTTTGAAATTGCACCAGGCTGACTGTGTTCCTAGGAACAACTCAGCATTTTCAGAAGCATACTGAATGACGATCTAATTTTTCTGAATATATGATTCACGAAATTGCATAATATCTAATGGCTCGATAATTAGACCAGGCTACCTAGGGCAACTCTTCTCATAAACCCTAAGACTTGTCACAATTTAACCTTGCCCATCCATTTGAGCTTCCATAAACATGGGTGAGGAGCATGGCATATGTTTAAATTAGTCATTGTGGTGCAAAATTAATAAGATTAAAAGGAATATATTTCCAGGGTCACTTTTTAATATTTTCAGGCATTTCTTTAATTTTAGAAGGTTTCTTGTGCACTGATTCTGCTAAAAAGCATCTGCGAAGAGTTTTTATAGTAATATGGCAAAAAAGTGAGGCGTTCAAATGAGGAGCTATACTTATGATAAAATAAATTAACTTCTGCACGCTGAACAGATAAAGACTTTTTATGTGATTGTATGAATGTGTGAAGGTAGCTTGCACTTACTTTGAGATCAGGGGTGCATAGTCCTTGCAATCCATGACAATGTTGCTTTATCCTTCAATTAATTGTAGGGATTAGCTAGAATTGATTATCAAATTGAGTTGCTTGCTCCTGTAGGCAGTTAGCAAACAAATCAGAGTTAGGCATTAGCATACATCTAAATAGCAAGGACAGGTTCATCTCCTGTTAATGGAAACACCCAATGTATGCCAAGACCTGTTTCCCCCGAGGTGCTTGCAAGAGCCCTATGCTTGTACTGAGATCTTTAGACAGAGTGAAGCTGAAGAAGTCAGCTGGATTTAGAACCTGGGCAACATATCAGACCCAGGACATCCCTCACCTCTGCACTAAACCATGCCCCCTTCCCATGCTGTGAAGTAGAGCACTACTGATAATAATCTAAAACAATATTTGGTGGCCAACTCAAGGTGCACAGGCTCCGAAAATATATTCTACACCCTGCAAAAATCAGGGATAAAAGCCCGGAGCTTGGACTACCCAGACTGTCTGCCAAAGGCTACAGTTTTAAAGGTTTAGACGGAGAAACAACAATCTTGCACTTTCACAGCAAAACAGCTGGCTTTGATCAGCGGGAGGTTAGGGAACAATTTGCACCGTTTCAAAGAAAAGCTTGCACTTGTCAGAAAGAGGCACCTGCATTGTGCAGAATATGCACTTGTCATTTTATAGTCAGATTGCATTTGATAAAGGTATGATTCACACCTATAAATGACTCTCTCAGCACAACAGCAAGATATGTGTTCACCGCTCCTCCATTCGGTTCACAAAATTAATGTGAACTGGGCTGAACTTTAAGTACAGCAAGACAGAATTCTGAATCTTGTTTTAACTGGTTGGTAGAAACAAAGAGAGAGAGAGATCTAACGTACAGCTGGGTAGCTGCCACGAAGATACTGCAAATTGAGCAGTAGCATATGAATATATACAGAGCCACCTTATTCTGAGTCAGCTCATTTCTTACATTTTTATAGCCACTCCATAACAAGAGATTGCTGAGAGGCTCATGAAGCAAAGCATTAAAATGCAATACAAACTATAGTGAATCAATTTAAAAGCTGTCAGGAGGGGGCACACCTTTGAAAGGAAGGATAATTGTGGCAGCAGAATAGTTAAACGTTCTGTAACGGGCATTATTATTTTATTAATTGCATTTGTGTGTGTGTGCCTTTTACATATCCAAAGTCATCTGGTTGGCCAATAAGAGAACATGGACCTTTTTTCTGATCATTGATAACTCTTTGTATGTTGCTATGGCTTTGACCTTCTTGTCCACGAGGGACACTGTACTCAGAAATGGTGAGGGCTGGGAATTTAGCTTACACCCTAAAACAGTTTCCTATATGATAATAATAATAATAATAATAATAATAATAATAATAATAATAATAATAATAATATTTATACCCTGCCCATCTGGCTGGGTTTCCCCAGCCACTCTGGGCGGCTTCCAAAAGAATGTTAAAATACAATAATCTATTAAACATTGAAAGCTTCCCTAAGCAGGGCTGCTTTCAGGTGTCTCCTAAAAGTCTGGTAGTTGGTTTTCTCTTTGACATATGGTGGGAGGGTGTTCCACAGGGTGGGTGCCACTACCGAGAAGGCTCTCTGCCTGTTTCCCTGTAACTTGGCTTCTCGCAGCGTGGGAACCGCCAGAAGGCCCTCGGCGCTGGACCTCAGTGTTCGGGTAGATCGATGGGCGTGGAGACGTTCCTTCAGGTATACTGGACCAAGGCCGTTTAGGGCTTTAAAGGTCAGCACCAACACTTTGAATTGTGCTCAGAAACGTACTGGGAGCCAATGTAGGTCTTTCAAGACTGGTGTTATGTGGTCTCAGCGGCTGCTCCCAGTCACCAAGTTTTAGTTAGTATCATTCAAACACAACCATGTCTAAGTCCTGCTGAACACATCGCAAATTACTTTTGCCTTAAAAAAGTAAACAATATTTTACAGGATCCATCTCATCTGGGATATAGTCTTTTTGCACCACTGCCTTCGGGCAAGAGATATAGAACAATTAGATCAAGGACAAATAGATTGAAGAATAGTTTCTACCCAAGAGCTATAACCATCTTAAATGCTGTACCCAGATAATATGACCATAGAGAATTGTGATGGGTGTGTACGTATGTGCATGTTTTGTTTTTTGTGCTGTTTTTTTGTTTTGTTTTTATGGGATGGCATCCAGTTTCGTTGCACTTGTACAACATTGTACTTGTACAATGACGATAAAGAAATCTTACCTTATTTCTGACTGCATGTGCATAGGACTGCTCTATCAAAGTTAAATATCTCCCCTGCCCCCCCGCCCCACTTTCCCCCAGCATTTACAACTAGGAAAAAGACACAAACATGCAAAGCATAGAACCCACGAGTGGATTCCAAAGGCAACACAGGCTCACCACCAGTAAGGAGATCCACCTGCAGAGGTGTGCAGTGTGGTGGATGAAAAGGTCAGATTCTCCTCTAAGGTCTTTGATTTTTAAAAGCAAAAACAAGGACGAAAGCCTAGCCAGGATATTTTATTTTAAGTTACATGATTAACTATTTTTTTGTCTGTTTTTGGAAGGCATGAGCATCCAGTTGAGTGCCATTTTTTTTTTTATTAAAAAAAATGTTTCCAGTTTTGTTTTGCTTACAGAACAAACCTATTTCTTCTCCTTTGGTACCATGCTCTTTGTTTCTTTAAAAAAAGGCAGAGAATACACCTGTCCATGGTGAAATAATTGCCAAAGAAAATAGCAGGAGCCCCTGGTCTTAACACGGCAGACACAACACGAGAGCCAGTGTGGTGTAGTGGTTAAGAGTGGTAGACTACTAATCTGGGGAACCGGGTTCGCGTCTCCGCTCCTCCACATGCAGCTGCTGGGTGACCTTGGGCTAGTCATGCTTCTTTGAAGTCTCTCAGCCCCACTCACCTCACAGAGTGTTTGTTGTGGGGGAGGAAGGGAAAGGAGAATGTTAGCCGCTTTGAGACTCCTTCGGGATATCAAATCCAAACTCTTCTTCTTCTTCTTCAACAGCTGAATCCAACAGGCAGCTTGGGCTAGCTGAAGCACTGCACAATATCCTTACTGCCTACTGTTTTGTACTGTTACACTACATCTGCCTGTGCTGCTGTTTGCACAACAACAACAACAAAATATTTTGTACGGCAGTGCCAACTCTCCTTTTTTGTGCTAAGGTTACATTGGATCTCACTCTATAACTTCATTATGGGTGTAGTGGAAAACGCTCGAGAAAATCAAGGAGGTGTAGGTTTGGCCTTGTGCAACCAACCCTTCCTGGGAGTCCTTGCAGGAGCCCCCTCCTGCCGTTGAGGGTGGCCCAGCAGGGGTTTCATTGCCCAGATTAGGAGCCCTAATTGCCACAGGTGGCGGCCATGGAAACATCCGGCCCTGCTTGTTTGCAGCAGGTGCAAATGGAGCAGGATGATGTAGTCAGAGAGGATGATGGAACAAATGTTGCTAAGGTATTCTATGTCTGGATCTGGTACTGTATGTGGGTGAAGGTCGGGGGTGTTTCTTTGGGGTTATATCTCAGTGTAAGAGGAGTTTTTATTGCTGTTTAAGGTGGTTTACTGTATGAGGGCTTTTGTTGTTGCTGCTGTTTGAGAAGGTTGTTTTTTTAAAAAAAAAAAAAAATCTTTCCCCTTATATATTCTCTGCCAAAGATGGATGTGGGTGGCACTGTGGTCAGCAGTTCAATGGGGTGAGCTCCTGTTGCTCTGTCCTAGCTCCTGCCAACCTAGCAGTTCGAAAGCGTGCCAGTGTGAGTAGATAAATAGGTACCGCTGTGGCGGGAAGGTAAACTGCACTCTGGTTTCCATCACGGTGTCCTCTTGCGCCGGAAACGGTTTAGTGTTGCTGGCCACATGACCCGGAAAGGGACAAACGCCAGCTCCCTTGGCCTGAAGCGAGATAAGTGCCGCAACCCCATAGCCGCCTTGGACTGGACTTAACCGTCTAGGGGTCCTTTACCTTTTTACCTTTTTTTACCCAGGTGGCGCTGTGGGTTAAACCACTGAGCCTGGGGCTTGCTGATCAGAGGTTCGGAGGTTCGAATCCACATGACTGGGTGAGCTCCCGTTGCTCGGTCCCTGCTCCTGCCCTCCTAGCAGTTCGAAAGCACGTCAAAGTGCAAGTAGATAAATAGGTACTGCTCCGGCGGGAAGGTAAATGGTGTTTCCATGCGCTGCTCTGGTTCGCCAGAAGCGGCTTAGTCATGCTGGCCACATGATCCGGAAGCTGTACCCTGGCTCCCTTGGCCAGTAACGCAAGATGAGCGCTGCAACCCCAGAGTCGGACACGACTGGACCTAATGGTCAGGGGTCCCTTTCCCTTTACTAACCAAAGATCCTTTAAAGAACCTGCAGTGTTAACTGGCAAAACAGTGAGCGAGCATCTTCCTCCCCACTCCTACCCGTGCTCTGTCCTTCCTCCTTCATGTCAGGTTGCTGCTGTATGGTGCCATTGCATCTTGAGAGATCTTTGAGTATCCACAGTTGTTTCATGCAGATAATGTGTTGTCAGACCTTTTTTGCTGTCTGTTACAGTCCTCCTTGGAGTAGATGTACTTGTAGGAAAGCATACAAGAAAGCCCATACAACAGCATATAGCAAGTGTCACTTGGATCTTACCCAGAGTTACTTAGAGCTGTGATTTTCCCATAGCTATACAGCTCCTTTTAAGAGATCAACAATCAAAGCTTTGAATAGTATGCGTCATACTTTAAATTCTTGTGTGTTAAGATCCCAAGACCTCCCCCAATAAAGACACAATTGACACAGAATTTAGATTAAGGTTATTGGCATAATTCTGGCCACAACCTTATTGATTACAGACCATGAGCAGTTCACTTAGGAATTGGTTCGTGACTAGCTGCACCTGAGCTCAGCAGGGCAGCAGTGACGCCTGGACTCCGGCAGACGTCAGTAAGGGAAAACATCCTGGGGGAGCATTGGACCAGGTTCATACTCAAGCACCCCCCAAATGTTCCCAGGGGCTCTGGCATGGCCCTAAGCCCTGCAAGGGGATTGGACAAAAGCAAGGTGAGCCCCTGGATTCCTTTAACAGAATACCCTAGCATTGGAGGGGCAGGGGCAGCCTATCCCCATCCCCTCCACCACCATTGAACCAATGCTTAACCGCCAAGCCTTACAAAGTTGTGGCGAGTTGCTACATGGCAGGCGAAACCCAAGTGGCACCAGCCAATCAGCCAAATGGGAAAATTCCTACCGGGCCCCTGTCCCAAGAACAGACGACCCACGACAGCATACCAAGGTCATGATGAAACAAAATATAGGGAGGGTGGCCGGGTGATCCGGTGCACGAGGCGAAAAAGAGGAAGCTCAACGCAACACACAGCAGTATATATGGGTCCCTTGGTTAATAAATGAAATGATTCCATTGGCCAGAATTACCCCAGTAACCGAGGGACCACCAAACGGGTTCTTGTGGCTATCCAATCGCTTCCACCCACAACAGCAGTGAAGTCAGTCTTGATGATCTCACCGCAATGCATGCTCTCTGGGAGTAGGGCACGATTTGTAAGAACTACTTCTGTTCAATGGCACTGTTAATTCTGCCTCCAGCATACCCATTTTATTCTCCCTGTAAAGCTTTTATCTTCCATAGCACCAATTATCTTTCTTCTGCCATGCCTGTCTTTGCCCCATCTTGTAACCTTTGTACTTTAACCACTGTCCAAGAATATCTCATTCTTTAAAAACATGTTCCCTCTAGTGTTTTGTAGATCTTGAAAACACCGCACAGGTAGGTTTGCGTATCATTCATCAGCAACAGAGAAAGAGAGTGAGTTGCAAGGCGAGTTTCTGGGCCTTGTTGAATAAAGGACCTCTCACTCAAAGGCCACGGTGAGAAAGTGAAATATTTTTCTCCCTCTGAAAGAACAAGGCATTTTGATCCTACAATATAGCAGATATTTAATGATGAGAAACTCAGAATGAAGGAGAAAGCCAGTGCACACCTGCTTTCTAGGGATCTTGGATACCCTCTCAAGAAATGTCACCATCCTATTGAAAACTTTGTTTAAGTGGTATGCACCAACCACAAGTTTTCGTTTCGATCCCGTCTGCAAAAACTGCCTGCCCATAGGCTGCCCAGTTCAGCTCAGGGTCTGTCTAAGTCTGCCCTGCCCCATTCTAATTGGGAAATTAAAAAATGGCTTTAACTTTTCATCCTTCTCACAGACATGTATAAAATATGCAAGTGTTCTAGTCTTTCCATGGGGAATAAAGTATGCCTGGGTAAATGGGCTTAGGTGCTTCTGTGTTGAGCACTTTTAAAGTTAATAATAAAGATTATTATTATTATTATTATTATTAAGCACAAGATCTGTAACGTTTTAATAAAAAAAATGGCAGAATGGATGAAATGTGCAGGCAAGGTCATTCCTTCTGAGCAGATGAATCCTGACAAATGTCAGAAAATAGAGAATTTGTTTTTGAAAGAGTAACAGTTAGTTTTATATATGTAAAAAAGGAATCACTTGATCTCAAGCCCCACATTGGGCAAAAAAAAAATAACTGCATTGCAGGGGGCTGGACTAGATGACCCTCATGGTCCCTTCCAACTCTACAGTTTAGCAATTCTACAATTCCCCTGGTGTTTTGTGGGCAGCTGGCCTGAAAACTACAGATATGCAAGAGGTTGCCTCTGCATAAGAAACCTGCCAGGACATTTCATTCAAAAACCACAGCAAAACAAACAAACAAACAAATAAAATAAAATAAAAAATGAAAACCGTGAAATACAAAGAGACAATCTTCTTCTAACTATTAGCTCCTGTTGAGGAGCTGGAGGATTAAGCAGTGATGATCAAACAAAGGCTAAGGCACGAAATGGTCAACCAGCAGGCGTACATGGAAGCCGCTTTAATAGCACACCTAAAAATGAAAACAAGGATATTGCAGCAGAGACATTTGTCAGGGAGACCAAACCAGTTGCATGCCCATCCCATCTTTGCATGCAAAGAGTCAGGCCCCGTTTTGCTTCTGTCTGCAGAGGAAGCTCTGTCCTGCTGGTCTCAAGCGCTGGGATTCATATAAAGAAGATTAATTAAAGTTCTCTTCCAAGCGGAAATGATCCTTTACTTCTTCGCACACACTGAAGGCAATGGTCGTGTGGCCTTTGTTCCATCCACTTGCAGGAAATGACAATCTGACTACGTTCTAATGAGCTCATTGGGGCAAGTGTCACAGAGTCACAGCACCCCGCTTTTTATTATTGCATTGTTGTTTTAATTAAAACTGCTGAAAATTGAGTCCTCTTTTTTTTGCCCATCTGAAAGGATCTCTGATTCCCTTGCGTTGCTCCAGAGCCCATCCCACAATAAATCATTCTGCTTCCCGGTTGCCAGGCAACCCTGTCATTCTTGATTTTTAAGCAAGTGGATTGCTTTCGCCCTTTTGCTAGCTCGTTCTTATCCTACCACCAGAGACACACCCAGCTGAACACAAACACAACTTTGTCTGAATGGCACAGCCAAGATAGGCAAGAGCCCAAGAACCATTTAGCCACAATAGCTCAAAGGAACGTCTTTGAATAACACATGCTGGGAAGAAGCAATGGAGAGAGTAGGGTTGTTACTTTCATGCCGTGCTTCTCAGTTTCCAAAACACACCTCACTTTCTGCTGCTGAAAACAAAATAAAATAAAAAATTCCTTCCAGTAGCACCTTAGAGACCAACTAAGTTTGTTCTTGGTATGAGCTTTCGTGTGCATGCACACTTCTACGAAAGCTCATACCAAGAACAAACTTAGTTGGTCTCTAAGGTGCTACTGGAAGGAATTTTTTTATTTTATTTTGTTTTGACTATGGCATACCAAAAGGGCTACCTACCTGTAACTGCTGCTGAAAAGACAGTGCTGACCCTCCAGCATTTATCCAATGAAAATAGGGGTGCCCTACTCAACAATAACAATATTTATACCCCACCCATCTGACTAGGTAGCCCAAGCCACTCCAGGTGGCTTCCAACATATATAAAAACATAATAAAACATTAAACATTTAAAAAACTTCCCGAGATAGGGCTGCCTTCAGATGACTTTTTAAGGTTGTATAGTTACTTATCTGCTTGGCTTGGTGGGTTGCATAACTCCATACCCTTCAGCATGTTTTATTATGTTTTAATATATGTTATGTATGTTGGAAACTGCCCAGAGTGGCTGGGGGCAACCCAGTCAAATGGGCAGGGTATAAATAATAAGATAATGATGATGGAATAGGACATGGGTAGGCAAACTAAGGCCCAGGGGGCCAGATCCTGCCCAATCACCTTCTCAATCCGGCCCGCAGACGGTCCGTGAATCAGCGTGTTTTTACATGAGTAGAATGTGTCCTTTTATTTAAAATGCATCTCTGGCTTATTTGTGGGGCACAGGAATTCGTTCATATTTTTTCTTCCAAAATATAGTCCGGCCCCCCACAAGGTCTGAGGGACAGTGCACCGGCCCCCTGCTGAAAAAGTTTGCTGACCCCTGGAATAGGGCACCCCTATTTTTATCAGATAAATGTTGGAGGGCATGTTTTTATATCATTTTATTGGGGGGGAGTTTCCCCCCTTCATTTATTTTGACGCTCTGCCCTTATCTTTTGAGTTGTACATCACCTTGAGAACCTTTCAGGCAGAAAGGTGATTCATGTGTTTTAGTAAGCAAGAGAACAAGCAAACAAATTCATTTTAATGGCTGATTGGAATCTTGTAAAATCTTCTAATACTGTTTTATCACTGCATTAAAGTAAATTGTAAATTGGCTCACAGCATGTAAAGTCAGATAGTATAACATGAATTGGGAAAATCAGTCACATTTGGTTCTGCTAAACAGTTCGGCCCACTTTCAGTGAATAGAATCCTGATCTTTTTTTTCTCATGTGACATACTGTACTCATTTTCACACACCCCTACAGAAATTGGCTAACTAAATCTTACTGCAGTTTATTGCATGATGACTCATTTGTCTTTTCTTCCTGGCAGTTCAATATTAAAATTGCAGCTAGACAGGGATGACTAAATATTCCCTTTGATAATTTGTGTCTAGAGCTCTGCAGAAGATGAGTTTGTTAATGTCACTTCAAAATCTGCCAAAATATGAACTACAATCCATAACAGGGATTGAGCATGAACTAAGCAGGTTTCTGTGTTGGTAAAACAAAATATTGGTTAGTCTGTTTTTAAAATATTTATACCTAAATTTAAATAATATCTAGCAATATTTGTGTTTTGAAGCAGGGTTTTTAAAATTCAGCTGGACTTTCCAAAATATGTACAACAGGAAGCCGATTGTGATCGCACACTCACTATTTAGATTTTGTGGACTCCATGGCAGTTGCATCTTGCAAAATACATATCGAAAGGAAGTTGACTGTGGTCATCTTCTTGTTGCATGTGGACTACTTAGCTTCCACAAACCTTCCAGTAACAAATAGAACTACCATAGTAATTAGACAGTAGCCAAGGGAGCATGATACTACAAAAGTTGGGTGCCGTTCCCACTCTGCCAAGCTGCAGCAAGATTCCAAGGGGTTCCAGGCACTCACCCAGGGTCTATGTTCCTTTGGAGAATTGAGACACGGCAAAAACTCTTGTAAATTTAAGAAATATGGTTCATCCACCTGTTTACACCTTCAGTCTGTATGGAAGGGGGTCCAGATCATACATCATGGTCATTTCAAGAGGGGATTCCCTCACAGCAATGCAGCCATGGAGTCCAAGGCATCTCTTCCAGCCAGCTATCCCACTCTTTCTTCCTCCTCCTCCTTCCCAGCTGCCCTTGCTCAACACTCCCTTTTTCTTTCACCCTACACCCAGTTACCCTGGCAACCTTCCAAACCCCCAGTCTCTGTTCAAACATCAGGGCAAGGGGAGAGGACAGTTCTCTTGCATTGCCAGTGGCCCTCGATGGTCCTGTGTCTGCGATGCGATACATAAGTAGCAGTCAAGTACAACATTCCTTGTTTTCCTAGAGTGGACATGCAGGGAAATGTTTGGTCCAGCCAGTCAAAAACTTCCCGTTTCCTCCTGACTGGGACATACTTCCTTTGCATTTGACTAGAGATGGGCATGACCTTACCTGTCCTGGTAACAAAAGGTCAAGGCATGCAGCACTCTCTTTTTTATTTCCCCTGTCGTTGGAGCAACTTTTTAGCTAGAAATGGTTTGTTGGGTTTCAGCCAACAGAGGACACTCGGAATATCCCCATATGGGATAGTTCCACATGTATATACTTTGTAACTAAGTCTGCCTTCAGGGATCCAACTGTGAACTGAATGTGAGTAAACCTCTTTTATATACTTTAAACAAAATTGTGGAACCTAATAGTGAGAGGCTTACACAAGCCTGCAACCAGTTATCAGCTGTGCGTTTAAAAGGGAAATGTGAAAACTCTGGTAAGTAAAGGAACTTGCTACCACAAGTTGGGAAGGATATGAATAAACAATATTTCCTCTCCTGCCTCCCTGAACATTCCCACACTGTGTTGTTTCTTAATGGCCCTAGCTTGGCCAGGTTGTTTTACATAGGCTAGCCTATGCAGCTGGAATTTCTCCTTTCAGATTTCAGATAATCAAAATCCTACCATTTATTAATTTATAGGGTTTGGGGGGGTCCCTCCCAAATATCTAACAATATATAACAATGAGAGTTTCCACTAAACGTCAGGTAAAGTGAAATTTTGAGGCAATTTGGATGTTGGTGCTTGGGTAAAGAATATGGATTACTTATGGACAAAATAAAAGTGTCAGCACAGTGCTAACAAAATTTCTAAAAGATGTGGTTTCTACACATGCCAACCTCATATCCATAGAAAGCATTGACCCGGGCTGCTGTTCAAGATATGCTTTGTTTCTCGCTTATACTGGTTGCTTGCATTTGAGTTTGGGACTGGTGAGGATGTTCTCCATGGAGAGGCCAAACTACTGCTCAAGTTTTTCTGCCATTGAAAACTCCTGATCCCAGGAACATTCCTGTCAGTATTCTTGTATGCTTGAATGCTTACAGACAGGGAACACAAAAGAAGCAAGAACGGGGTCCAAAGGGATTTTCTGGTGGGAAATCTCAAGTGGTTTAAGGTCCGGCATATTATGCAGGTTTATTCGATTATTACCAGAAAGCTGATCAGGGGAAAATTTCATCCAATATGAATAGGAGGGGGAGGATCAATGAAACATCCATTTCCATTTCTCTCAGCTTTTCATTTTTTCAAATCTTAAATTTGGCTTGCTCCATTTTCTGCACCAGTTTGTGATTGGGTTTCAAAAAAGAAAGAAGTTTCCTTGAAAATCTCGATGCATTTTCATGTGCATCTTTGAACGCATTATGCCAACAATTTCTCCCTAATACAAAGCACCTTTGTATGAACATTATTTTCACTAATATATGCATTTGTGTGTGCACTTTTCACTAATATGAACATTTTTTGTACACATCCTTGGTGGACCAAATTGGGGAAATGCATATTTCATGGGAGAGTTAAGTTTCAGTCTGCATTCTGGTTCAGAAAGCATTAATCTGGTTGTTGTTGTTCAGTCATTCAGTCGTGTCCGACTCTTCGTGACCCCATGGACCAGAGCACGCCAGGCACGCCTATCTTTCACTGCCTCCCACAGTTGGGTCCGACTCATGTTCGTAACTTTGAGAACATTGTCCAACCATCTTGTCCTCTGTCCTCCCCTTCTCCTTGTGCTCTCCATCTTTCCCAACATCAGGGTCTTTTCCAGGGAGTCTTCTCTTCTCATGAGGTGCCCAAAGTATTGGAGCCTCAGCTTCAGGATCTGTCCTTCCAGGGAGCACTCAGGGCTGATTTCCTTCAGAATGGATAGGTTTGATCTTCTTGCAGTCCATGGGACTCTCAAGGATCTCCTCCAGCACCATAATTCAAAAGCATCAATTCTTCAGCGATCAGCCTTCTTTATGATCCAGCTCTCACTTCTGTACATTACTACTGGGAAAACCATAGCTTTAACTATATGGACCTTTGTCGGCAAGGTGATGTCTTTGCTTTTTAAGATGCTATCTAGGTTTGTCATTGCTTTTCTCCCAAGAAGCAGGCGTCTTTTAATTTCGTGGCTGCTGTCACCATCTGCAGTGATCATGGAGCCCAAGAAAGTAAAATCTCTCACTGCCTCCATTTCTTCCCCTTCTATTTGCCAGGAGGTGATGGGAACAGTGGCCATGACCTTAGTTTTTTTGATGTTAAGTTTCAGACCAGAATCTGGTAGGTTCATATTAAGATGTGAACAAAACAAATCTCTTCCCCCACCCCTTAACAGTCTAACCCCATTTATCTAGGAGCTAATCCCATTGAATCCTATAGGGCTTACTTCTGAATTGACATGGTTAGTTTCACATTATTAATTAAACCAACCCAATGTGTCAAGTGAATCCCCTCCCAGTGTCAGGGCTGTTCACATATTATATGTTATGGTCATTTCCCATATATTCCCATTCTTAAACCTGTTTCTCTGTGTAACTGCAAAACTGATGATGATGATGGGTGAATAAATATTTCACCGATTCACAAAGGGATCTCTTATGTACTTTTCCTACAGCATCTTGCCTGTGAAACTGGCTATATATTTAAATATACAGAAGGTACAAGTCTACATCACCCAAGGACACAATGCACATAAATACCGAGACCTGGCTTGGCTTATTGAATCTTTCTCTTGTTGCCTGGAGGTGCCATTATGAGAAGAGTTAAAGCTTAAAACCGGCTACTCTCCATTTAAATGAAGACATCAATCTGCAGTCAGATTCTGCGCAAACAGGCATTACGGTGTGGAACAGTGGAAATATATATAGTGGGCAAGGGGGGGGGGGAAAGACCTATCCAAGTTTGTACTTTAGTAGCATTCATCAAACGTCTATAATTGAGTAGTTTGTAGCTGACTCAGTGTGCTGGTGCAGGAATAATGTGACTTGGCTGTCCATCATTTGGGGATCAAGAGCACCCATAGGCTTATGGGCTTCTCCCTCCCTCCTCCTCCCTTGCCCCCTCCCATCCAGATTTGGAGATAACAATAGTTCACGTTTTGTCTTCACCAGCGTATTTTTAAAAACTATGGTGAAATTCACATATGCACAAGCAACAAATTTGTTTCCGACTATGGTTTCAAGCTGTGATTTCATGTCAACTGAAGGTTCAGAGGTAGGTGCCTAGTGCAATTGTTCCCAGACATTTTCCTGTGTGGACCACTTGAGATTACTGAGGGTCTTGGTGGACTACTTAAATTATTTTTTTCCTTCCTCTTCTAGCAACTGTAACATGCTGAGCTAGAAGCTGCATGATTTTTAATTGTATTTTTACAGACACAAAAAAACACCTGAATTTTTATGAACCACCCGAATGAATCCCAGAGACCACTGGTGTTTCATAGGCCACAGTTTGGGAATTGCTGTCCTAGTGGTTAGTGTCAGACTAGGACCTGGGAGACCAGGGTTCAAATCCCCACTATGCCACAAAGCTCACTATGGGAATCATCTATTTCTCAGCTTCACAGGGTTATTGGCAGTGCTATTTTTCTAGAAAAAGAGGTTCCAGAGTTCACCACAAACGCTTCGCTGTTACAACGGCAATGGTGGCCATCTGAGAGGTGCCGGAACTGAGTTCAGGTGAGTTTGAGCTAAGAAAAAAAGGGGAGAGCCCTGGTTATTACAATGATACAATGGAGTGGGAAGAAGCATGTGTGCTGCCTTGAAGTTTGCCTTGAGTTCCTTAGAGAAAAGGTGAGATATGAAAGTAGTAAGTAAATTTAAAAAACATGACTGAAAAGGTCACTATATTTGGCACTAACAAGGGATATCTCCAAAACTGATGGGAGGAAGTCCTGCATCAGAGGACAGGGAGAAGCAATCAAGCCTGCAGATGTTCCTAGTCACCAAAGGGATGCGGGTGACACTGTGGTCTAAATCACTGAGCTTTTTGGGCTTGCCGATCAGAAGGTCGGCGGTTCGAATCCCTGCGACGGGGTGAGCTCCCATCGCTCGGTCCCAGCTCCTGCCAACCTAGCAGTTCGAAAGCACACCAGTGCAAGTAGATAAATAGGCATCACTGGTGGGAAGGTAAACTGCGTTTCCGTGTGCTCTGGTTTCTGTCATGGTGTCCCATTTTGCCAGAAACAGTTTAGTCCTGCTGGCCACATGACCCGGAAAGCTGTCCGTGGACAAACGTCTGCTCTCTTGGCCTGAAAACAAGATGAGCGCCACAACCCCATAGTCGCCTTTGACTGGACTTAATCGTCCAGGGGTCCTTTACATAGTCACCAGTCACTCACAAACCATGACTGGATGCTACATTGTTGTGCTAAATCTACACCAAGCTGCTTTCTTTATGTACACCAGTAACATTTCCAGATTAAATCCAAAACAGTGGTATTCTGTTTCTCCCAGTCAGTTCCTTTATTGCCAGTGTGGTGTAGTGGTTAAGAGTGGTTGTGGGGGAGGAAGGGAAAGGAGAATGTTAGCCACTTTGAGACTCCTTCGGGTAGTGAAAAGTGGGATATCAAATCCAAACTCTTCTTCTTCTTCTTCTTCTTCTTCTTCTTCTTCTTCTTCTTCTTCTTCTTCTTCTTCCGCTCACTTTGCCCTGTTTTCCATTCCCCATCCATTCTGTTTTAATTAGGAAAATATCTGAAAGTAATTCTGGAACTGAAACATATGGTTCCTGCAGCTTTTTCTTCCTTCAGCTCATTTGCACTTCCACCTCTGCATTGATGGAACACTGCAAAAAAAGGGGGAATGAAGCAATGTTGAAGCGAATATGATTGCATCAAGATCCTTCTCATGCACATTTTTTAATTATTTGCAAAGGCACCCCTGCCCGTTGGTAAAACACAGTATTAAAAAAGGCTCTTGATGCAGTCGTATACATGTTCAGTTACATTTTATCGTCGCCTTTTTGCTTTGTTTCATCAATGCACACATAAGGTGAGCATCAGTAACACAGAGGCAGCGAAGGTGAGGAGACATGAAGGGATGGAAGCTGCTGCAAACTGTGCCTGTACAGCAATCTGAACAAAATTCAGAAATTAAAAATGGAGTAATGAAGGATTCTTTAATGCATAGGTTCTACTTTTTGAGACAGGACAAAATTCCACTTTTGAGATAGGACCAGGAAATTTAGAACTCCAACATCTTGGAGAAAATCCTGAGTGGGGTGGGATTTTGGAAGCATTCCCACAAGAGATGCTATCTATTTCCAACTGATCTCTAAGCCCCTCTATCTCAACTTACAATAAGCGGTTATGCACAACAGGACGATGGTGAAGAAGAAATATATGTGCATGCAATACATTTTTTTTAAAAAAAAAAAAGATGAGGAATGTTGCAAGGGTGGGGGAAATAAATAAGTACACTCCTCCTTCCTCTCTTTCTGCCTTTGGGAAAAAGAGATGGAAAGGGAAAGGGGGAGGGGTTTGTTTAATTTGCTTTTTTCAGCAGACAGACCCAACCCAATGTTCCTGAACTTGCTCGGAGATCAAAATGCAACCCTCAGACTGTGAAGTTCTCTGGCTTTTTGTCATGCATTTTCAGTGTGCAAAAGTATGTGTACAAAAGTGTGTATTTTGTGTAATAAAAAAAAATCCCTTCCAGTAGCACCTTAGAGACCAACTAAGTTTGTTCTTGGTATGAGCTTTCGTGTGCATGCACACTTTTTTTTAATTTTATTTTTTACTATGGCAGACCAACACAGCTACCTACCTGCATTTTGTGTAAAATATGCATACAAGATACAGTGGTACCTTGGTTTAAGAACAGTCCGGTTTAAGAACGATTTGGTTTACAAACTCCGCAAAACCGGAAATAGTGTCCTGGTTTGAGAACATTACCTTGGTCTAAGAACGGAATCCGAATGGTGGAAGGGCACTGGCAGCGGGAGGCCTCATTAGGGAAAGCGTGCCTCGGTTTAAGAATGGTTTTGGTTTAAGAATGGACTTCCAGAACGGATTACCGTATTTTTTGCTCCATAAGACACACTTTTTTCCTCCTAAAATGTAAGGGGAAATATCTGTGTGTCTTATGGAGTGAATGGTGGTCCCTGGAGCTGAATTGCCCAGGGGCCAAAAGAGGATCATGCTTTTTATTTTACAAAGAGAAAAAGGGGTGTTGAAAGGACCCTGCTCAGCAGCTGATCAGCAAGAGATCGGGAGAGAGATAAGAGGCCCAGGCCTCCATTGTTGAATGTGCTGCAGAGGGAGGTTGTTTGTTTCCCCAGCGACATGTGACTGGCTGATTAGATTATCTGTCTGGAAACTGTAGAAAAGGCTCCCTTTCCTTTAGAAGCTGCAGAAATGTGAGTTGAACCCCATAAAAATGGGGCTTTTCCTCTGCTTTTTCCCCTTTTCAAAAGGAGCTTTGCTTTTCCCCCTTTGCAAAAAAGCTGCAAAACTTTTAGCTGATCCTCAAAAAACCAGGGCTTTTCCCTTTGCAAAAAAAGCTGCAAAACTTTTAGCTGATCCTCAAAAAAACCAGGGCTTTTCCCTTTGCAAAAAAAGCTGCAAAACTTTTAGCTGATCCTCAAGAAAACAGGGCTTTTAGAGGAGGAAAACCAGAAAAATATTTTTCCCCCCCCTTGTTTCCTCCTCTAAAAACGAGGTGCACCCTATGATCCGGTGTGCCCTATGGAGCGAAAAATATGGTAAATTCATAAACTGAGGTACCACTGTAGTATTTTACTGGTGAATGCACTGAAAAGAGCATCTTTTTACAGTAAAAGTGCATACATAATGTAACCAAAAGATGTATAATGGGATAGAATGGGATTCAGTGGCATGCAATGGAAAGGAAGAAGATGGAATGGAGGTCTGGATGAGCACCAACAAGACCCAAATGGGTTCAAATTAGTTGCTCAGCCCATCCCTAAACAAGATAGATGTGTGAGAAACAAGAGAAGCAAATGGGTTTCTAAAAGGCTATCACAGTTTCTCCGTGGAGTTTCACATATCCCTGGAAACTTTAGTTTCTGGAAGGCTGAGGACAAGAAGGAATCTCACAAAGGCAATGCAGCTGTTCGATCTTGTATGCTTTTTTAGCTGCTTCTAGAATATGTGAAAAGTTGTGTGAGGGAGGGAGAAATAGCAGGGAGGTTGCTAAGAAACGAGATCGCACAAGTGTACAGTTTCCCCATCTCTTCACTTGCAAGAGGTGACAGGAGAGGCTTGAAACAAGACGTAGGAAGAGAGAAATATTAGTGGAAACAGGAAATGTGGCATTATGTAGCAGGGAAGCTATGCCAAACCAGAGGAACTTTTCATATGTGCATTCATAAAATTAATAAATAGTGTTCACCACCCAGCTACCAGAAGTAATTTATCTGGCTGCTGGTTACTTGTTGTCGTTTCCTTCCCCCCCAAAAAGGTCTGTTGAAATTCTTTATGCAAAATAAATAAATAAAAATAAAAATCAGCTGGCTTTTTTGTGTGTGTCCAGTTTTATGAGGCTGTTGTCTTGATTGCACATATTGTAGGAGGCCAAGTGCTCTATTTCAAGTCTTACAGCGGGCTGTGAAATAAAATGTGTAATGGACTCCTTCGCCTGAAGTCAATGTATGGTATTTACTGCCTTCAGTGGACTGATAACTCACTGCTAGTAACCACTGATTCTTTTTTCTCTCTTTTCTCTCTTTAACATCTTGCCCACCGCTTTAAATTGAGCAGGACAGGGGGGAAGAACAAGAGCAGATGCAAGAATTGAGGCAAATAGGGCTGCAATTGCTTGTATATGTATAGCTCCTGGATGTGTTATGTATTGAAGTTCTCACCCTAGGCCACTAGGGGTGTGTGTATATAGTTCATTCTGCTGCAGTTTTCACTCAGGTCCGCACATGCAAATGAGGGATTGAAAAGTGACGTTCAGGGATTGGGTAACTACAGAAAGTTGTTACTGTTGCTTTGTAGCTGAGTTCTATATAAGCAGGCTGCTGAGCCCTTCAGCTCACTTCTGTTCCAGCCTGAGAATAAACAAGAGCTGCTTGGAAATCACTGTGTCGTCTGCTGTGTCCACCCACTATTTAACAGGATGGATATTGGCACAGCATAGGCGAAAGACCAAAACATTATGGCAGTGTCCCTGCTGCCAGTGGTACCCTGCCTGTTTGCTGGGAGGTGTTAAGGCAGGCCTACAACTCCCATGATCCCTAGCTAGCAGGACCAGTGGTCAGGGATGCTTGGAATTGTAGTCTCAAAACATCTGGAGGGCCGAGGTTGAGGAAGCCTGTGTTAAGGGAATGGAAGTCAGCTTTGCTCATTCCTGTCATCTTCTGTGAGCAACCAGAAGGTGTGGCAGGTACAGAGGCTCCTCGGCTAGGGCATTGCCCCAACGTCCCATTAGAAGGATCATGTCGGGCACCACCAACTTCATTCTGGCTTTAGATCCCAGCCCAGTGCACCGGAACGGGCAAAACCAAGCTGGAACATGGAAAGATGAAAGCCAAGTTAAATGCTAATGGAACTAAAAGAAAGCCAATCGGGAAATTCTGTCCCATTGCTGCCAATCAGAAAAAAAGAAGCTACTGTGTATTGAGGAGAATGGGAGGGTAGATGTTGCCAACTGGCCAAAGATGGGACCCAGACCACCTCACATTTTAAAAAAAGAGTCATGGGACAAAGCTAGCTGCAACCACAGCCACCATGGCTTATGCCCAACTGGTCATGTTTTTCAGTCATGTGATGCAGCTCTAAATGGGTTCATAGGTACATGCATAGAACCACATCACATGGTGACCAGCAATGCAGCTGGCAGAAGACGTAGTTAGCACATAGATTTAAAAAATGAGGCAAGGCTAAGTGGCATGATCTGATAGTAGTAGTAGTAGTAGTAGTAGTAGTAGTAGTAGTAGTAATAATAATTTATTTATATCCATCCATCTGGCTGGGTTTCCCCAGCCACCCTGGGCGGCTTCCAACAAAATATTAAAATACAATGGCCTGTTAAACATTAAAAGCTTCCTTAAACAGGGCTGCCTTCAGATGTCTTCTAAAAGTCTGGTAGTTGTTTTTCTCTTTGACATCTGGTGGGAGGGTGTTCCACAGGGCGGGTGCCACTACCAAGAAGGCCCTCTGCCTGGTTCCCTGTAACTTCATTTCATGTAGTGAGGGAACTGCCAGCAGGCTCTCAGAGCTGGACCTCAGAGTCTGGCTGAACGATGGGGGTGGAGATGCTCCTTCAGGTATACTGGGCCGAGGCCATTTAGGGCTTTAAAGGTTGGCACCAACACTTTGAATTGTGCTCAGAAACGCACTGGGAGCCAATGTAGATCTTTCAAGATTGGTGTTATGTGGACTTGGCGGCTGCTTCCAGTCACCAGTCTAGCTGCCACGTTCTGGATTAGTTGTAGTTTCCGGGTCACTTTCAAAGGTAACCCCACGTACAGCGCATTGCAGTAATCTAAGGGAAAGATAACTACAGCATGCACCACTCTGGCATGACAGTATGCGGGCAGATAGGGTCTCAGCCGGCATACCAGACGGAGCTGGTAGACAGCTGCCCTGGACACAGAATTAACCTGCGCCTCCATGGACAGCAGTGAGTCCAAAATTACTCCCAGGCTATGCACCTGGTCCTTCGGGGGCACAGTTATCCCATTCAGGACCATGGAGTCCTTCACAACTGCCCGCCTCCTGTCCCCCCAAAACAGTACTTCTGTCTTGTCAGGATTCAACCTCAAATATTCGTGTCTATATATAGAGGGGGGGGTCCATGTGAACAACCCCTGTAAAATTATCATAAGCTCAGGGATCTAAAACCAATTATAATCACAGGATAGGAAAACCAAAGTAGTAGCTGAAAGCAGGATACCTGGGAGAACAAAATTGGAGGTGACCTGTGTGTTTCTGAAGAAAAGGAAATTTGATGTTAGGTGAGTGCTAAATGGTAGGTGATATAAGAACTTAGGGTCAGGGGCATAGCTAGCTGCTCTGGCACCCGGAGTGGCAGGGGCAGGGCGATCCGTGCACGGGGGCACCACAGTGAGCTGCCCAATGAGTCCCCCTGTTGGATGCAAGCCCTACATTGCCATTTTGGAGAGATGCGTGGCTCATGTGCGCTGCAGGCCAGGCCCTGCAGTAAGTGCTGCCACCCGCAGTGTGCCATTTTGTCACCCCTCAGGGATGACACCCGGGGCGCACCGTACCCTCCTCACCCCCTTCCTATGCCCCTGCTCAAGGTCTCACTTCTCAATTTATTAGAGGCAAGCTGTTGTCCTGAATGGATGGGAGATGGGGAGATGTGGCTTGGCACGTCCAAGAGTTGCTTAGCCCACAGCTTAAGGATCTAGGATAGTCTTTTTCAAATGCTGGTGAGAGCCAGTCCATCCCTTCACCGGTAAACAGTTATGGACAAAATTTAGATGGGGAGATGCAAAAATGAGAGTGGAGGGGGCAGGAAATGGAGGTGAACGGACACAGTCTGTGCCTTGATATCTGTGTAACTCCCTTCCTTGAGGGTTGCAGACGGCTTTGACTTGTTTTTACGAAACCAGCCAAAAGCTTTTTGATGAGAAGCTTGGGGTGAATTGAAATACATTCTTAGTAGGAGCTGCTGAGGTATACATTTACTGATTTTATGACTGGATGGAAAGGTTTATGTGTCATAGGGTTTGAAATACAAAGAAGCCAGGAGGGGCTATGTAAATATTCTTCCCGCTAAGGAGTGTTACTTAGCAACACATGGCCAAAACCAAGTGGGGAAGGACCAACCTTCCCAGTACATCACTATGGAAAGTGTGTGTGTGTGTGTGTGTGTGTGTGTGTGTGTGTGTACGCACATACAGGTGTTGAGGTGGAAAGTAATTGGCCACCTGCCCTCATTTTCCAAAGAGCTACCCATAAAAGTTAGATGCTGACCACTTATCTAGCGAGTTAAAACCACTGGGGGAAAAAACCAAGTGCAGAAATAAAGTACTGCATTTATATGATAAGGATAATGTTCATTTTTACAGGGTTGTAGGGGGGGGGAACCTGCATTCCAGGGGAGGAATGGCATAATGGCCATTTTCAGATATATTTGATACTGTTACCTTATCATGCCATATGAGTTCGCTCTGCAGTTGTACCATTTAAATAATTGGAGATTATTATCAGTTTATTGCAAGCAGTTTCTTTTAAGTGCCATGCTTGCCAAAAAAAAAAAGTTTTTTCAATGTAGTAAACTTTTACTTCTCTATTAACCGTGAAAACTCATTTGATGTTAATTTTACCGTAGTGAGTAGCAAAAGAATATGCAATAATATGCTTAAAAAATGCCAAGTCTTTCTTTCTTTCCTACTCACTTGGCTTTTACCCCAATGTGACAGACATTTGGGTACAATAAGCAGTTATGGCAATGGTGTAGTGATGTCTGCAAAATTTACAAATAGCTGGTTTGGACTACAGATTTGACTGGCTGATAATGCAGGGATAAGGAACCCAATACCCTTTAGCTGCTGCTGGACAGCTCATTATTAAATTTGTATATCGCCCTTCATCCGTAAATCTCAGGATGAGCCACACCATAAAAAATACATGATAAAATGACCACTGGCCATGCCAGTTGGAGATGATGGAAGCTGGAGTCCCAACAACATCTCAAGGGTCACCATACATTCCCATCCCTTTAATAATGTAACACAAAACAAACAAAGAAGACTGATCGCCGAAGAATTGATGCTTTTGAATTATGGTCCTGGAGGAGACTCTTGAGTGTCCCATGGACTGCAAAAAAGATCAAACTTATCCATCCTTAAAGAAATCAGCCCTGAGTGCTCACTGGAAGGACAGATCCTGAAGCTGAGCCTCCAGTACTTTGGCCACCTCATGAGAAGAGAAGACTCCCTGGAAGAAACCCTGATGTTGGGAAAGATGGAGGGCACAAGGAGAAGGGGGTGACTGAGGACGAGATGGTTGGACAGTTTTCTCGAAGCGACTAGCATGAGTTTGGCCAAACTGCGGGAGGCAGTGAAAGATAGGCGTGCCTGGTGTGCTCTGGTCCATGGGGTCACGAAGAGTCGGACACGACTGAACGACTGAACAACAACAACAAAACAAACAAAAGATAATTTCCCCCAGAAGCTTTTCTGCAGTTCGAAATGTTAAACAAGGGTTCATCACATATACAGAAAGTGCTTTTTAAATTCAAGTCTAGCTCAATTCCTGTTCTAATTTGCACTGATTGACAAACTGAGTCTTCTGGAAGGAAACCTTTCTTAGCCTCGCCATAAGCTGAAAGGGTGAGGAAATTATAGGCCGCAAAGACAAGTAACCCACCTGTATGAAATGCCTTTCTACAGGTTACAGCCTGATAGACTGGGGCAGTTTTTCACCATTTGGACAAAGCATGTTCTCCTTCATGGAGAGCATGTGTTGCGGTGGGGGCTAGCAAGTCACCCCTCTGCTGCTGCTGGGCGGGTTTGTATGGATGGCCTCAACTATGATTGGGCTCTGGCTGTCATTGGGGAGATTCATATGTTGCAACTTGTTGATGGACAGTCCAGAGCCTATAAATGACCCTGCACTCAGCGTCGGAGCCCTCCTGGCTTCGTGCATCGGATCACCCACCCTCCCTCCCTGTTATTAGGCCTCTGCATTGACCTTGCTATGCCTGTCATGGGGTCGTCTGCTTTTGGGGCAGGGGCCTGGTAGGAATTTTTCCATTTGGCTGATTGGCTGGTGCCATTTGGTTTTCGCCTACTGCGTAGCAATTAGTCACAACTTGTAAGGTTGGCGGTTAGGCATTGGTTATAAATTGGTTGAGGAGGGGCAGAGTTGGCTGTGGTTGCCCCTCCTATGCTGCTGCTGCAAGGGGAATTCCGTTAAAGGAATCCAGGGGCTCACCATGCTTGTCTGTTTCCCCTGGTCGGGGGCCAGGGCCCACACAAGAGCCCCTGGGAGCATTAGGGGAGAATGGGCGCACACTCTCTCCCCAAAGTGCTTTCCCCTATACTGACTCCACAGGCGGGTGGATGTCAGTTCTGTCCCCAGAGGGACAGATAGTCTTAACCAATGCCTAGGCAACCACTCACTTATTTTGTATTCAATAAAGTTGTGGCCAAAAATAATGCCAAAAACCTTAAACTTATATCTGGTGTGAGGTGTGTTTTATTTGAGGGGTGGTTTGGGGACCTCAACACGCAAAGAAGGTTTGGTGGGAAATCATCATCACCCCCTGCCCACTTGTTTGGAGTCTTGAAGATCCCCTTTGGAAGATGATTTCAGTGGGTTGTTGTTGTTTTTTAATCAGTGTCAACTATTTGTGCAATAAAGAAAATGTTTGAGGCTATTTATGATTCAGTGTAAGGGGTGAAAGGTTTCTCAACTGGGCTGTGGGGCATTTCCACATCAAGTGAAATATTTGCTGGTTATCAGATTGGTTTGCAGCACAAGCAATTATATACCACTCTACAGGGAAACAGAACCCACCAATTTCCACAGGTTTAACACTCGTTCAATCTCTCAAAAAAAAAAAACTCTGTGAGAGGGGAATTAGCACCACTAACAAAGAATTCACAGCGCTCTTACTGGCTCTTATTTATCATCATCATCAAAATTTTATTCGACCGTCAGTCAGAAAACAAGGATTTATTCATACAAAAATTAAAACAACTAAGCATCTAAAGGAACATGGCACTTAAGCCAGCAATAAAAGTAGGTTATACATTTAGACCCATGTCAATGCTGTCAATTTTAACCTTGCGGCACTTAAGTGCCAAAAAAAAAAAAAAAGGAATTTGGCCACCAATGTTGCTGTTGGTCCAGTGAAGTTATTCAGCAAAAACAAAACCTGTTTTTCTCTGTCTACAGGACTAGGTTGGGATAGCAGTGGAGCTATAAATTTTTGTCTAAGGTCTACACAAAATGGGCAGATCAGAAGAATATGTTCAGTTGACTCAACCACTCCCAAGGCACAGCGACAAAATCTCTGGGCATATGGGAATCTCCAGTACCTTCCCAACAAAACCGCTGATTCCAGCACATTTAACCTGGCAGCTGTGAAAAGCCTACGGTACTCCACGTAGTGGATTTCCACCAGATAGGGGGCTGGTGAAATCTGAAATATCTGGTCCCCCAAAAACATCCAAGGTTTCACAAGAGTCCTCTTGTCTTGCAATGTCCCTCAAACTTTGAGAGATCACAGCTCTAGCTTGACTGAATGTTATAGATTCCAGGTAAAGATGCGACAATCCGCAAGTCTGTACTTCATTTATAATCTCCTTTTCCCACGATGATTGGAAGTCATCCCTCAGTATCAAGGGGTGCTCTTATTTATTAGAACTATTTAAGTCCTAACACAAAGGTAAAGGGACACCCGACCGTAAGGCCAGTCGTGAACGACTCTGGGGTTGCGAAGCTCATCTCACTTTATTGGCTGAGGGAGACGGCGTACAGCTTCCGGGTCATGTGGCCAGCATGACTAAGCCGCTTCTGGCGCACCAGAGCAGTGCACAGAAATGTCGTTCATCTTCCCACAGGAGCGGTACCTATTTATCTACTTGCACTTTGACGTGCTTTCAAACTGCTAGGTTGGCAGGAGCAGGGACCGAGCAACCCGTCGCGGGGATTCGAACCACCGACCTTCCGATCGGCAAGCCCTAGGCTCAGTGGTTTAGACCACAGTGCCACCCACGTCCCTGTCATAACACTTACACAGATATAAAACCAGTATGCTGTGTTGATATGCACTATCTTCACAATTCAAAGAGACGGTGATTCCTGCAGCAAAAGCAACGTTTGTAAGAATCAAATGGCACAATGGAGAACGTATGCAGAGATGCTGGCGAAAGGGAAAGTAGATGTTAGGAAGTTGACTTGTATCAAACAAACAAACAAACAAAAAACATCCTCCTCTGTTGCGCTGGCAAAGAACGATGCGACGGACAGGATGGTATCAACGGGAAGGTGACCACGAGCAGCGCCCATGGGCTCCCTTTTATTGGCAATCTCACACAGGTTAATGATTAGTTATACAGAAACAGTTTCACGGTCCAAATAAGGAAACCCCTTACCCAAAGGTGGGACATCCACACCATATAAGGAAATGCTCCTGCCCTGGGTTCCTTTGGTGACACCGCCAACTCCTCCCATGACATCTCCATTGTGTACTGCTTTACCTCCATGCCTCTCTCACATGTGCTCCTCCTGCTGCTCATCTTGTGACTTTCCAGGACTTTTCCAGCAATTGCTTTGTTCTCCTGTCCCTGCCAACACGTGCACCCCCATCCTGGTGCTCCTGTCAGCGTGGCTTGCCAGCGCTGTTTTTCCAACCTTTGCGGAATTGACGTGGCTTGCCAGCGCCAATCCGACCACAATCCCCACACTCCTCATTCATCTGTCTCGCTGTTGTCTCCACTGATAGGTACCAACTCCCAAGTGTTTAACCATCCTACCTAGAGATGCTATGGATTGAAACTGGGATTTGCATGTATGCAAAGTGGATGCTTTCCTAGCGAGCTATACCCCCTCCCCTTACCTTAAAAGCGAACATTGTTCCATAGCTTAAAATAATTGCATTTATCTTTACAAAAGCAGTAATGTATTATTTGATTATTATTTTTAAGGGGGGTGGTGGTAATACCCAAGTAACACTTAGGAGAACTGGCAGACAGTGACAAGAAGCATATGGCATCCAGAATTGTCAAGACCTGAACGTGAAATGTGAAAAATGTGAAATTGTAATTGAAACACCTTTCTTAAAACCCCTCCAAGGAAGTATGGAAAATCCTGTTTTGTTTCAAATATGGGAATACATCAGGAAACAGCACCCTGCACCCCACCAATTTTTTTCCTTCTAATCTAAGAAGAGGTCAAACATTACTCCAAATAAGCATACAATCACGGATAGTGATCACTTCTTAGAGAGCCAGTGTGGTGTAGTGGTTAAGAGCAGTAGTCTCATAATCTGGGGAACCGGGTTCGCGTCTCCGCTCCTCCACATGCAGCTGCTGGGTGACCTTGGGCTAGTCACACTTCTCTGAAGTCTCTCAGCCCCACTCACCTCACAGAGTGTTTGTTGTGGGGGAGGAAGGGAAAGGAGAATGTTAGCCGCTTTGAGACTCCTTCGGGTAGTGATAAAGCGGGATATCA
This sequence comes from Lacerta agilis, assembly GCF_009819535.1. Classification (NCBI taxonomy): domain Eukaryota; kingdom Metazoa; phylum Chordata; class Lepidosauria; order Squamata; family Lacertidae; genus Lacerta; species Lacerta agilis. The sequence goes on from NC_046317.1 coordinate 11,500,870, forward strand.
AATCCAAACTCTTCTTCTACTTCTCTTCTTATAAATTAAAGATACTAACAGGTACACACACCACATTCATGTCGGTCTTCTCCAGTGGCTATTTATTGCTAGACAAAAAAAATTAAATGCCAAGAATTACAGTTATGCCAAATTTTCCAGTTGTATGTGAGTAAATGAAGGGAGAGGGAAGACATACTTTTTATTATTATTCCTGAGCAATGACCTTTTGTTGTTTAATTAAATAATAAACTCGTAGGCGCAACTGATCTATAACATAGACATGTTAGTATGACAAAAACATCTAACCAGGTACTAGTTATTTGTATACCAGCCACATTCTGTCTATCTTTCTATCTAAACCACTGAGCCTCTTGGGCTTGCCAGCTGGAAGGTCAGCAGTCCGAATCCCTGTGACGGAGTGAGCTCCCGTTGCTTTGTCTCAGCTCCTGCCAACCTAGCAGTTCGAAAGCATGCCAGTGCAAGTAGATAAATAGGTACTACTGTGGCGGGAAGGTAAACAGCGTTTCAATGCGCTCTTGCTTCCGTCACGGTGTCCCGTTGCGCCAGAAGCAGTTTAGTCTTGCTGACCACATGACCCGGAAAGCTGTCTGTGGATAAATGACACCTCCCTTGGCCTCAAAAGTGAGATGAGCATCGCAACCCCAGAGTCGCCTTTGACTCGACTTACCTTACCTTTACCTGCCAGTCACGTCTTTTGTTTGGGAAATAGCATCTTAATAATCTTGGGCGGCTAAGATAATGTTTCTGAATGGGAGCGAAAGACTAGCAAACAGTTGAATTATCTATGAAATGTAAGAAAAGGGGTGTGTGTGTGTGTGTGTGTGTGTCTGTCTGTCTGTCTGTCTCTCTCTCTCTCTCTCTCTCTCTCTCTCTCTCTCTGTGTGTGTGTGTGTCTTGAAAGAAGCTTCAGTTTCCCAAAGAGGAACACACACACAAAACAACAACAACGAGAGGATACACAGCAGAAGGAGAAAGAGATGAGGGCTAACTGTGAACTCTGGAAGCGCCTATGAGCACTGATACCACTCCCTGATTCTTTCCACCTATACTCTATTTGCATATTTGTAATTGAATCAAGCATTCAGTTTGATTGAATTGAATCAAACATTCTAAGTTTTCAGAGATACATCCTCCAAAAGGAAGCCAAGCCTTATTGCTTTCCTTGGAATTTTCACCATTCAGGGAAGCACAGAGAACATGACAATGAACGTGTATGATGGAAGAATTTAACTTAATTGCAGAGCTAATGATACTCGCATCCAATGAGCACAGTGTCGCACAATCCAAAACATGTTTACTTTGAAGTAAAGTGCCACTGCGTTCAACAGAGCTCCCTCCCTGGTAAGTTACATTTGCGTTACGTTGTGACCAAGAAAGTGATGGATGAATGTATTAAAAGGGTAATTGTGATTAATTTTCTTTCCTAATTCAGCCAGCACTATGAGCAACCAAGAAACATGACACAGAATTCAGTCAAATGAGATTTGATTCTCTTTCTTCTAAATTTCGGTTCCACCATAGCCATTATCGTTGGCTTTCCAGCCCACCTGATGGGAACGGATCGCAGCAGATGCCGCCAAGCTTAGATTAACAGAAGATGGAAGGGCTGCCAGGAATCCTGCTGATATAGGAAGCCAAATCTGGTTGTCAGTTCCACGAAGCCATCTCATCCATCTCCAGTCCAGCTGCCTACCACTTTCTCAAATGTCCCCCAAACAGCAACTTCTATAGTGGAAAAGTGGGATAAATGACTTTCCCTTGCAACTTTCCTATAAGGCATCACAACACCATGGGCAAGAATGGCACACTTCTTTGCGATGTATGTATCTGCACATTCTGTGTACGCATTCAGGGAGTAAGCCCTTGAGCAAGAACAGATGACTGGGGAATTTATCTCAGGTGCCAGGAGAGAGCCAGTTTGGTGTAGTGGTTAAGAGCGGTAGACTCGTAATCTGGGGAACCGGGTTCGTGTCTCCACTCCTCCACATGCAGCTGCTGGGTGACCTTGGGCTAGTCACACTTCTCTGAAGTCTCTCAGCCCCACTCACCTCACAGAGTGTTTGTTGTGGGGGAGGAAGGGAAAGGAGAGTGTTAGCCGCTTTGAGACTTCTTCGGGTAGTGAAAAAGCAGGATATCAAATCCAAACTCTTCTTCTTCTTCTTCTTCTTCTTCTTCTTCTTCTTCTTCTTCTTCTTCTTCTTCTTCTTCTTCTTCTTCTTCTTCTTTTCTTCTACCTCTCCCCAATGGGACCCTGGCAATATTCCTGCTGGTGGACTGTTCGACAGAGCTGTCCCAGAAACTAGAATATTTCATCAATTGATAGAAACACAGCATGGATATGCATGATGACAATAGGTCCTTGTAGGGTCCTCAGGCAGCAAAACAGACCAAAAAAAATCAAAGTGTTATCACCCACTCCGACCAAGAAAATGAAATTACATGGAAGCAGAGTTGCAGTGTGAAAAAGGAATTAATAAGGAAAAAGTTGGGAACAGAAAGCTAGCCGGTATGTTGAGTTTCTAAAACAATGAGAGCTGGACTGAACAAATGGAATCCAATGATTCAATATATGAAAGGAGAGGGGAGGGGAGAAATGGGCACAACTGATCTGGGGATGGATTGTATGCTGCTATAGGAAGTAATTAATGTTGAGAGGAATTTACTGGGATCAATGGGTAAGTATTTGAATTAATCATAGACTCCCCTTTCTTCCATATATTTTTTTTTACTCTACTTAGAACTTTAGAATAAATATTTAACAGTACAAGTTTTTTTGTAATTTTTATAGAAATTACACAAAACGGCTTTAAGATTTTATGATAAAATTTGATAATATCAGATATTTAAGATGTTTTTGGAGTAGCTTAATGCGTTTGTAATTAATTAATTAATCAATTAATTACTTAAAGGTTTGAGCTAATATAAAGTGTAGTTACTGCAGCCTCTATGTGTGTGCATGTGTAGATAGACAGATAAATATAACCTTTTTTAAAAAAAGGTTTGAGCACAAACGAGAATCCAATTAATTAAGGCTGTTGCAGACACATATGTGGCAGAGAAAGAGAAAAAGATGCGGCTGATGGAGGCTGTGTGGAGATATCCAGTAGAGAGAGAGAGAGAGAGAGAGGAGCAGAGCAAAGGAAAGGAAGACAGTGACTGAGTGGGGTCAGGTGGGAGAGACTGAGAAATGTGAAGATGAAGGCAGTGGAAGCATCAGCAGCAGGGAAAATCCCAAACCAGGGAGAGCACGTGTTCCACTTGGTGGGCCCCCCAAAAAATTAAAGGGGATAAAAACCTGGATGCACATTTCCAAAATAGAAAATAAAAAATCGAATAAAATAAAATCTGCATACATCAACAGTGTTTTGTGTTGTGTAGGCTCCTATGATGTAAGTAATTTTATTAATATAAAAAGGTAAATGGTCCATTAGGTCCAGTCGTGTCCGACTCTGGGGTTGCGGCGCTCATCTCACGTTACTGGCCGAGGGAGCCGGTGTACAGCTTCCGGGTCATGTGGCCCGCATGACAAAGCCGCTTCTGGCGAAGCAGAGCAGCGCACGGAAACGCCGTTTACCTTCCTGCCGGAGCGGTGCCTATTTATCTACTTGCACTTTGACGTGCTTTCGAACTGCTAGGTGGGCAGGAGCTGGGACTGAGCAATGGGAGCTCACCCCACCGCGGGGTTTCAAACTGCCGACCTATACATCTTCCTAATGGTATTTCAGTATTAATATACTGAAGGGATGCGGGTGGTGCTGTGGTCTAAACCACTGAGCCTCTTGGGCTTGCCAATTAGAAGGTCGGCGGTTCGAATCCCCGCGATGGGGTGAGCTCCTGTTGCTCTGTCCCAGCTCCTGCCCACCTAACAGTTCGAAAGCGCACCAGTGGCAGTAGATAAATAGGTACTGCTGTGGCAGGAAGGTAAATGGCATTTCCGTGTGCTCTGGTTTCCGTCACGGTGTTCCGTTGTACCAGAAACGGTTTAGTCCTGCTGGCCACATGACCTGGAAAGATGTCTGTGGATAAACGCCGGCATCCTCGGCCTGAAAGCGAGATGAGTGCCGCAACCCCATAGTCATCTGCAACTGGACTTAACTTTCAGGGGTCCTTTACCTTTACCTTTTTTATTAATATACTTCTTATTAATAGTATTTCAGTTCAACAATTACTTTTATAATATATATATATATTGTTATGTGCCAATGGCTTTAGATACCTATTAGGTCCATAAATTACCATATAGCATATATTCAACACAAAAAAACAGCGACAATTGGTTGTTGACAAAGGACAGCTGGAGGGCCCCATTACCTTCAGTAGCTTTGGGCCTCATCAAACCTAAATCCGGCCCTGGGCACCAGGCCACGGGTTTGAAAGATGGACCAATGGGCAGATACCAGAACAGCCCAGTTCAGGGATGCTAGATGAGTTATAGTCTTAGAAAACAGAAACTAGGGACTAAGATCCTAACGAAGGTTCCTTTAGGGGGCATGTTCAATAAGCAAAGTTTCACTTGCGGGATGCTGCTGCCAGCAAAAGTGGGGTGGCATTTGGGGGGCCCTCTGTAACGGCATAAAAGGAGTGGGTTAAAGGAAAAATTACTTGGACCCTTGCTTAGGAACTGTGGGTCAAACAGAAAACCACTCGGGGCAATGCTTTCTAGGTGTGGCACAAGCAGAAGAGTGGATGAGCCCTGAGACACAAAATGAAGCATCGGGGCAAAATGAGAATAAGGTGTCGACAAGCTCGTTGTATCGTTGTTGTTGGTTTTGGTCTGGAAGGCCACACTACCTTCCTGATTCTTCAGGTTAGGGGTGGCCCAGGTGTTTTCCTGGCCCGCAATAGGAAATAAACTCAACTAGCTTGGAAACTCATGGGTGGAATTTGACCCGAGTCACAATACACTGGAAAATCTCCTCAGTCTGGATTTGCAGATCGGGTTCTTTTGGGTTTCGGCTCAAAACCAACAGCTGCCTTCAACACAGCCCTGACGCTGGGTTTTATCTTGTGCTACTCTTATCCCCAGGATCAGGTCCAGGGAGAAGAAGAAGAAGAAGAAGAAGAAGAAGAAGAAGAAGAAGAAGAAGAAGAAGAAGAAGAAGAAGAAGAAGAAGAAGAAATGACAGAAAGGTATAGCAGAAGATTTGAATTTTGCTTTCTGACAAAGACCAAATATGGTTCAAGACGGAAAAACGCATTGGCTCAGAGGCTTGTCACCGCTAGAAAAGCAAACAAAAAATGAATAAAGTCCACCCAAACTCAGAAGCCAGAGGGTCAGCTTAGAGTTTATGGATGCTCTTGGTTTCTAAATCCTATGGAACTTATGGCATCCATTTTTTTATAACCTTGTCCCATTTAGTGTACACTTTTATTCCTTTCTATTCTATTGTTTGAGCGCAGGCTATGTAATTTGAAATGGTTGTATAACCTGCCATAATGTGTTTGATAAACCACACATCACCAAAATTGAAACTCCCCCTACCCCTTTAATACACTTCTTGCATCAAAGGAAGACTGTAGAGGGAATTAGGATAAGAGTTTTTGATTGATACCTATTTTTCGCTGGTAGATGGTCATGCCAAACACAGTCAATTCAATTTCTAAGGTGCATTGTAAATTTGGAAATCAGTGGGTGCTATTATGCCTCTTAGTTATCGCACCAGTTTACTAAGAAACTCCCATATACATGAATGGGGTCTGAACTAGCAGCGGCCCAAATATCTGAAACAGCATCTCCTCCCAGACCAGCCTGTTCATAAGTTCATCGGAAGAGGCACTTCTCTGTCTTTCATCTTGAGAAATACATAGATGTAGAGAAGAATCTTCCCTGATGCAGTGCCCCAATTGTGGAATGCCCGTCCATGGGATACACATCAGGAGCCAACACTGCTTATTTTGGGTGCCAGGTTAAACCTCCTTTATTTGCCCATGAATTTTACATTATGTTATTTTGAACTGGCTGAATGGTTTTATTCATTTTAACCTTATTTCATTGTTGGTTTATTGCTGTAATATTTCTGTAGTTTTATTTTTCTTTGCGTACCACTCTGGAATTTATTTTTGGTTGCAGGGCGATTTATATTTTTTTAAAAAATAAATAAATATATTTGATGAAAGGGATGTGGCATTTTCAGAGAACCATTTGTCAATTGCCAACTGAATAACTAAATACGAGTTGAAACCCATCATTATTACCGGTATCTCTAAAAACAGTCACTTATGGGCATTTCTTTACCTGTTAAAAAGAGTAGTATCTGTAATTATGGTGCATTTTAAGATGCAGTTATTTCTAAATAAGATGGAGTGCTATTCATTTATACGCCAAGTGGATGTTTCATGAGCAACCTACATAGAAGAGCTTTCAGCTTTTGTACTTCTGTACAGATATTCCTCCCAACAGCTTTCAAATTGGTGCCGTGTTTAATTTGATACACAAATAAGCTTATTTTGCAGGGTACGACTGTAATGAATTCTGCAGCATATCCTCATTGTCCCTCATATCTGTAACTCGCAATATGACAATGCATGCTGCAGGTTTTCTTCTATTAATTACATATTATTCGCCGTTTTGGAAGGCAGACCTGGTAAAAGAAATGAAGACTAACACGCCGATTCAATTGCCTATTCTGTTATTTTACCAATGTTTACTGACCCAGTAAATTTCCAAAAGAAGAATTCTAATTGGAAATTGTGCTCCCTTTTTAAAAACTTTTTTTTAAAAAAACAACAACAGTAATGAAAATGAGTACACTAAGGAAACAGTGTGTGAAATTGCTTTTGGTATTTCTTCTTTCAATACATATTTTAAAATGAGGCAGCCCCGTATAATAAAAGAGAATCACACACTTAAGGAAAAAGTGGATGAGATGGGGAGAATAACCATGGGATGCATAGCTGATGAAGTGACAGTAGCAGAGTGTTGTTTAAATATATCAGCATGAACTTTAAAATACCTGTTTATATATATATATTGAAATGGCTCTGTGCCCACAATTTGCATTGGCGCTGTAACTTCAGAAACGCTTCCATTAAATCATTAGACACTGACTCTGTTCTTAAAATGCACTGTTCACATTTACATTGTGATCACATCTATATGCATGGCTGTTGAGGGAAGGCTCATATAGGCATATGTTCCTATGAGAACATAGTCAGATGCATCTTTAGGAAGAACAATATTTTACAATTTCCTGCACATGTTACCAAAGCAGTTTTGGTTTGGTTTTTGGCAGAATTTAGGCCACAACTTTATTGATTACAGGAAGTGAGTGGTTGCCTAGGTTCTGGTTCGACTAGCTCCCTGCTCCACAGGTAGCGCTGACCCAGGTTTCCAGCATGGGTCAGCCAAGGGCGAACACCTGGATAAGCGGAAAGCCGGGGACCTGCTCTATCCGCCACCCAAATGTCCTCCTGGACTAGGGCACAGGCACAACCCCCTCTCGGGGGTTGACCAAACCATTGAGTCCCTGGATTCCTTTAACGGAATACCCTTCACATAGGGATGGCGAGAGCGTTCTCCCATCCCTATCACCTGAACCAGAGCCTATCTGCAACCTTACAAGTTGTGACGATTTGCAACGCGGCAGGCAAAACCCAAATGGCAACAGCCAATCAGCCAAGTGGGGAAAATTCCTGTCCCCACGACATACGACAGACGACAGCATAGCAAGGTCAAGCCCACAAGCCCTAAAAGTAGGGAGAGGTGGGTGGGTGTTCCGATGCATGCACCGAAAGAGTTGTGTGCATGGGTATTTATAGGTCCTTCAATCCTTTTAGCTTGCGTCCCATTGGCCTGATTGAACCCTGCATCGAGGGACCTACCGATTGGGTGTTGTGGCTGTCAATCATACCCACCCACAACACAGGGTTTGGTTGCCAGGTCTCACCGCAATAGTGCCCTCTTTAAAGGAGGACGTGATTTATAAAGCACTTTGAAGTATTCAAAGTGTTTCACATACATTATCTTGTTGGTAAAACCAAAGGAACATTAGCAGTATTAGAACCTCGGGATTTAAGCCCTAGATACCACTGGGTTATGCATGGCTGCTACAGTCCTACTTTCCCAACATGCTACTGTAAGGCTGTATTTTTATTATGATGCATTTTAAATACTGTATTTTTAAAATTGCTGTGCAATCAGTTTTTTTCAGTTTTGTAAACTGTTTGGAAGCCATCTTGGCTTTAATCATATATTAATTAATTACTGTAATAATCCTTGCAAGTATGGGAAAGCAAAGGGGCAGCAGGTTGGCCAGTAACCGAAAATGAACCATTTAGGTGCAGATTCTGGAGGGATCCATGATTGACTCTAAATGGAACTGGGGTAATAGAGTTATTAAATCACATGATGAAATCCCCCCCCCTTTCAGAATTGCAGTGCATTCTCATCACTAAAGGGAGCAGATCATAAGACTGAACACTGGTCTCCAGGTGGAGGAAGCTGATGAAAAGGATGGCAGTAGGGAGTCTACAGGGAAAGAACAAGACAAGAATGAATATACGCAGAAGTTCACATCAGATCCCATCATCTCCTTCCTCAACAGCACTGCAAGATCTATATTGGCTGCAAGAAAAGAGCTCGAGGAAAGTGCAAATAAACTTGCATTGGTATCCCATTTTTCACCCTTCTTTCAAATCAAAAATAGAAAAGGCCAGAAGGAAAAGAGAGTGCCACATCTGTCTGTGACTATCACTTGGATCTGATGTTGAATGCAAAAAAAAAAAAAAGATTCCACATGTGCAGCGCTTGAAACGGGAAGAAAATGAATGCGCACAATTAAAGAATAATCTGGAATGTGGGCTAATTGAGGGCTTATTTGACCTTGCAATGACCATTTCACAAAACCCTTTCCTCATACGTATGGACTTTTCAAGTCAAGAACAGCTTCATGGGATTGCAGCCAACAGTTACCTTTATAAATATACGAGGGAACTGTACTAGGAAAATGCCAGGGGAGATTGAAGAAAGGAGAGTATAGCCACTTCACTCTTCTTGAAACGTCCCATTTCCCTCCACTTAATTTCCAGGGGCTGAATCCATAGCTGTGGTATTTGCACTCTCCTGCCTACAGCTTCACTGAGCCTTAAGCATACTGGAGACAAGGAAAAGCAAGGAACGTGCTCCATAAGATCTCTGAACAGCAGACACAGGGAACTAACTGTGGTCTCTGTGTGTTGATGGATTACAACTCTTTTCACTCCTGACCATTGGCCATGGGCTGATGTGACATGGAAGTCCCAACAACATCTGAAAGGTTGCAATCCCCCCTGTTAGCCATACAGTGAACTTCCTCTACAGCAGGCTTCCTCAACCTCGGCCCTCTAGTTGTTTTTGGCCTACAACTCCCATGATCCCTAGCTAGCAGGACCAGTGATCAGGTATGATAGGAACTGTAGTCTCAAAACATCTGGAAGGACGAGATTGAGGAAGCCTGCTCTACAGCAACCTGATGGGATATTGCATCTCTCACCACCTCTCCCTTTCAGTGGAGTACATTGAACATGGGACTGGCTCACCAGAGTAGTGCATGCTCTAGTTATCTCCTGCTTGGACTACTGAAATGAGCTCTACGTGGGGCTACCTTTGAAGGTAACCCGGAAACAGCAATTAATCCAGAATGTGGCAGCTACACTAGTGACTCGGAGGGGCCACCAGGACCATATAACACCAGTCCTGAGAGATCTGCATTGGCTCCCAGTACGTTTCCGAGCACAATTCAAAGTCTTGGTGCTGACCTTTAAAGCCCTAAACAGCCTCGGTCCTGTATACCTGAAGGAGCATCTCCACCCCCATCATTCAGCCCGGACACTGAGATCCAGTGCCAAGGGCCTTCTGGCGGTTCCCTCATTGTGAGAAGCGAGGTTACAGGGAACCAGGCAGAGGGCCTTCTCGGTAGTGGCACCCACCCTGTGGAACGCCCTCCCATCAGATGTCAAGGAAATAAGCAGCTATCCTATTTTTAAAAGACATCTGAAGGCAGCTCTGTTTAGGGAAGTTTTTAATATTTAATACTGTATTGTTTTTAACACTCGATCGGGAGCTGCCCAGAGTGGCTGGGGAAACTCAGCCAGATGGGCGGGGTATAAATAAATTATTATTATTATTATTATTATTATTATTATTATTATTATTATTATTATCCCTACAAAATGGGGTGCTGCTGCCAGAAGCACATCATAGACTGCCGACGCTGGACAAAATGAGGCTAAGATAAAGAGGTCCCCCTATCAGTGGCATAGCAAGGGAGGGGCGATGGGGGCAGGGCACCACGTGTTCTAGGAGAAGGGGGGTGACACTCGGCTGTGCCAGAAAGGTGATACAGGATCTGAGGCAGAACTGGATGGGTGGGCATTGTGCTAAGTTCATCACTGTGTCAACAAGGAATATTGTTTTTGTAGACGATTGTCCCACATAGACCTTGCCATTTCATCCGGGGGGCGGGGCGACTTAAGCTATGGGGACAACTATTATATTCCCATAATATAATATTATTTACTTGTGTTTCATTTTGTATGATGAAGGGTGGGATATAAATTGTTGTAGTTGTTGCTGTTTTTAGAGATTGTTCTTTGGAATGGGAAATTAGGCCCAACTAGAAGAAGATGAGTTTGGATTTGATATCCCACTTTATCACTACCCGAAGGAGTCTCAAAGCGGCTAACATTCTCCTTTCCCTTCCTCCCCCACAACAAACACTCTGTGAGGTGAGTGGGGCTGAGAGACTTCAGAGAAGTGTGACTAGCCCAAGGTCACCCAACAGCTGCATGTGGAGGAGCGGAGACGTGAACCCGGTTCACCAGATTGCGAGTCTACTGCTCTTAACCACTACACCACACTGGCTCTAAATCAGTTAACTGCATATGCAAAGTAGGAGTGTGTTTTTTGGGGGGGTGTATGTGTGTGTGTGGATCAGGCATACTTTTTTATAACAACATTTGAGTCTTGAAGCCATGTTTCTGGTCTTCAGGAAGGTAGAAAAAGCTATGAAAACAAATGGACCGTTTTCATATATACCACACTGAAGAAATGCTAGCACGTATTATTTTATCTGGCAAAGGATAACCTGACTGAGGTGCATCCATAGCATTATAATCAGTTACTTTTAGATATGTGAGGGTAAAGGCTATAGTAATTCACAGTTTCATGGGTACCAGGCTATTTAACTGGCTAAGTACCTGAGCAAGGGCAAGTATTAGATCCAATTTGCTGTTTGACAGGGGGCCAAGGCAATGTTTTCAGCAATCTGCTGATATAGCTCAGTTCTACCAAGCAGTCTGTGTGGTAAATTTGACACCAACTGAATCTTATAAAGCAAACAACTTTGAGAGGGAGAGTGTGTGCTAGAGAGAAATTACAGTATTCCAACCTTGATACAAGAAGACATAAATCAAGGTGTTCAAAGTCCTGCTGAGGCAGCACCTTCCACAACCTTGTTCAATCGCCACCATTGAAACAGGATGTCCATTGAATTGGATGCCCAGGGTTCTGGGTAGAGATGTGAAGGCCCGGAAAAACCCCTGGAAAAATTCGCAAAAAACCCCTGGTTTTTTCCATTTTTTTTTTCTGAAGCCTTTTTTGTTTTTTCCGAAACATTGAAAAAAATAAAATAAAATAGATTACGGAATGTTTTATTTTAACTTGATGAATAAAATATTTTAAGATAAGGGGTTCAAATATTTTATAACTCATTTCTAAAAAATATGTATGGTATCAGATTATTCTAATTTTTGTGAGGACAAGCAAGTCCTAGGTTACAAACTGAACTCTCCAATGAATAATTGTTACTTCTGGATTTTTAAAAATTGTTTTGTGGTTTATTTTGTTTTGTTTTGTTTTGTTTTTTTGTTCCACATAAACTAGTAAACAGTTGAGGAGATTGTTGCTCCATTTGTTACAAATACAAATAAATATTATTTTAAAAGTAATTTCTGTTTGTAATAATTGTTTGGATAAACTATATTTTTAATATGCTAGTTGTGATAATTTTATGCCCGTTAAAATTGTCCATAGTTATATTTTATGTTTCTTAAGTAACAGAATGACTTTCAGTCTGGAAAAGAAAAAAGAAGCGCTAATGTATCATTTTTTTCAATTTTTCCTGAAAATTTTCGTCCGTCCGTCTGTCCATCCCCGCCCCCGGACAAAAACCGGGTTTTTTTCCAAGCTTCAAAATTTCCAGAAATTTAACATCTCTAGTTCTGGGAACTGAGTATTCAGTGATATCTGAGCATGAGTAGAAGGGACTTATGCACATGCAATGGGACTTCCCCTTCCTCTTCTCTGCCCTGAGGTTTGTAATAATTGTTTGGATAAACTATATTTTTAATATGCTAGTTGTGATAATTTTATGCCCGTTAAAATTGTCCATAGTTATATTGTCCCCTTCAAAACCTACTCCAGAAGGTTAGAGTACAGCTTCTCATACAAAGTTATATTCTAATCTGTATCCCCAACAAATAGCAACAAAGATGAGAAATCACTGTTTGTCAGTCAGTCAGTAAAGCAAACTAAGTTCAATACTACATGAAATAAAGGAACAAATGTTACCGTACTTCCAACACTTGAGCTGCCATAAATATTTTATCTAAGGTGAATCTCAAAGCAAATTTTGGGATTCTTCCTCAGGCATTCACAAACATGTGAAGAAATTCAAGGGGAGCCAAAAGAGTTTGGATATGTTTAGTGAAAGCTCTAGGCGGTATTACTCATATTAAGCGGCCACTGAACTTTGCCTGCAGTGAAACCTCTGGCACATTTTGGCAGCCTCCTTTAGGTGGATCTCCTGAGGAAGGGTGAGGAATGCCAAAAGGGGGTTTGTCAAAATTAGCAAATCTCCGCTGGATGGCTCCATGCATCATATCTTATAAAAATCTTTCCAAATTTGAGATACTTCTGCCTGTCTGTTTATGCTCACTTGCAATATCTCTATTTTATCAAAACAGAAGAAGCTCTTAAGACAGAAATCCTGTACAGACTTACCTTGAGTAAGTCACATTGGACAGTGGGACTTAATTCTGAGTACAGTGGTACCTCGGGTTAAGAACTTAATTCGTTCTGGAGGTCTGTATTGTTTTTAACACTTGATTGGGAGCCGCACAGAGTGTCTGGGGAAACTCAGCCAGATGGGCAGGGTATGAATAATAATAATAATATATTATTATTATTATTATTATTATTATTATTATTATTATTATTATTATTATTATTATTGAAGCAAAGCTTGGAAGAAGAAACTGCTCAACACCAGTATCGATTGTAACTCATACATGAAGTTGCTTTGGCTGACTCAGAGAACTGATCAATCTAGTCCAGTACTATTTACGTTGACTGGTGGAAGCTCTCAAGACCTGGATCTGACCCAGGCCCGCTTCCTGAGATAGTGATGACAGACCCAGAAATGTTTGCATGCAGAGCATGTTCTTTTTCCTCTTCCTATTCGCTATGCACTTAGCTATCATATCTCATTGTAACGGAGACTCTCTTTTTTTCCTTATCAAGTGTCTCTAGTAGCAATTCCCCCTGAAATTGCTTACATGCTTCCACCAACCCTCCACCCCGAAAAAGGAACCTCCACATTTGCCTTATACTTCCACATAAAGTGATGTTTGTGCTGCGGTCTTATTAACTTTGCCCCTACTTTGTATCAAGACACCCAGTGACAGTAAAAGGTAGAGGGCATCCATTCAGGGACGGACTCTGGCAATCTTCAGTAGTATGGTGCCCTGAGCTTAAAATTTGGCACCCCAAACAGATCTTCTCAACTTTGAATGCTCTCAGCTCAGTGCCCTGTGCTGATAAGCTGCACACACTGCCATAAATAATAATAATAATAAAAATCCTTCCAGTAGCACCTTGTTGTTGTTGTTGTTGTTCAGTCGTTCAGTCGTGTCCGACTCTTCGTGACCCCATGGACCAGAGCACGCCAGGCACGCCTATCCTCCACTGCCTCCCGCAGTTTGGCCAAACTCATGTTAGTAGCTTCGAGAACACTGTCCAACCATCTCATCCTCTGTCGTCCCCTTCTCCTTGTGCCCTCCATCTTTCCCAACATCAGGGTCTTTTCCAGGGAGTCTTCTCTTCTCATGAGGTGGCCAAAGTAGCACCTTAGAGACCTACTAAGTTTGTTCTTGGTATGAGCTTTCGTGTGCATGCACATTTCTTCAGATACACTGAAACAGAAGTCACCAGAGTGGGGAGGTTCCATAAATCTAGCACTCATCCACTCTGCAGCTCTACTAAAAGCTTACAATTTCTAAAGCAGAGATGTGTAGAGAAATCTGAGGCCTTTCTATACAGTGGTACCTTGGTTCTCAAAGTTAATCCGCTCCGGAAGTCCGTTCCAAAACCACAGCATTCCAAAACCAAGGCACACTTTCCCTTAGAAAGTAATGCAAAACTAATTAATCCCTTCCAGACTTTTAAAAACAACCCCTAAAACAGCCATTTAACTTGAATCTTACTATCTAACGTGACCATTGATCCATAAAATGAAAGCAATAATCAATGTAGGCCTACTGTACTATAAAATAAATAAGGCAGTATTGTAGGTGATAAAAGTTAAAATTACAGTGGTGCCCCGCTAGACGAATGCCTCACTAGACGAAAAACTCGCTAGACGAAAGGCATTCGCTAGAGGAAGGCTGCCCCGCAAGACGAAAATGTCAATGGGGCTGCCTCGCAGGACGGGGGAAAAAATTTCCCCGCGAAAACCGCTATTCTGCCTTGGTGCTTCGCAAGACGAAAAATTCGCTATACGAAGACGCTCGCAGAATGAATTATTTTCGTCTTGCGAGGCACCACTGTAAATTTTCTTCTTACCTGCACGGATGATAGTCATTGTTTGGATGGGGCTTTTATCCATTTACACAGTCACACAATCAATCAATCGATCAATCAATCAGTAACTGAACTGGCTTCCACACAGCCACAAAAACAAATTAACCGAAAAAGCCTCAAAAACAAAAACGCAAAATAAATAGAAAAAACAAAAGCGCCAAACTTAATCCGTTCCAGAAGTCCGTTTGACTTCCGAAATGTTCAAAAAACAAAGGCGCAGCTTCTGATAGGCGCAGGCGCCCCGGTAACAATAACCAACAATTGCATTGGACGTTCTGCTTCAGAAAATTGTTCGAAAACTGGAACATTTACCTCAGGGTTTTCCGCATTTGAAAACCAAGGTACCACTGTAACATTGCTAAACCAAAAAAAGCACCTATTTTTCCTTTGGAAATTCTTAATTACTTGGTCATTAACATTATTTTATTTTATTTGTTAAATTTCAATACAGTCCCTATTTGCCCTTTCTTTCTTTTCTCTTCATCCACCTCAAGTCAGACCTTTTCTTACTGTCCCTATATATATGAGCAAAGGGGGAAGCCTCCGAAAGAAAGGAAAGTGAGATAGAACGATGCTGATCAATTTGGGACTTTTAAAGTTGCTTGGAAATTTTGGGAATATAGAGGCAATCCTGCAGAGAAAAAAGAATTCAGCAAAAAAATATTTGGCGTTATCTGTTATTAATTGGTTAGATGTGGCTGGTACAGCTTATAGTTCTCTACTGTCTCAAAATATTAAAATGACCCTCAGGGTCCATGTTATAATTACAGAAGAAAACATATTACTGTCAACTTGATAAAATGCCAGGATAGCTCCAGGCCTCATCCAGATTGTAACCTTATCTGACCTCCCACACTCATACCAGAGTGCCTGGCTAAAAAATAAAGTAGTGAAACATTGACAGTAGTAAGACAATCATAAATACAGCTCTAAGGTGACAATTGCATTCTCCTGTGGCTCAGATAAATATTCATGCGGTAACAGTCATTCTGAAATGCCCACTGGGAGTGTTTAAGTTTGAATGGGCTAATCAAAACTCGGTGTGCTCTCAGCCAAAACATGAATGCTCCTCGTTTAGTTAAAATATATATATATATATATATATATATATATATATATATATATATATATATATTACATGAAAGAGCCATTTGGGCTACAAAACCTGGATCCCAGAGAGGCATTCATTCTGATTCAATGTTCCTTTCAGTCCAAACAAAAGGAAATTATTGGGAAGGAATATAGGTCATTTTAAAAAGCATTCTTCCCAAACTAATGTGTTTTAAAAGAACACCAGAAAGCAGCCCTAAAGAATGGTTACCATATTTTTTCAAGGAATCTGGGGACACTTTTTTTTTTTTTAATTTCATGCTTTATTATTTTAGGAAAGGGTTGCCCAGAGTTCTTGACCTTTTTTGGGTTTTGTGCAGGGGAATTCGATCTGGTCATGTCACTTTTTTAAATATCTACAGGTGAAACTCGAAAAATTAGAATATCATGGAAAGGTTCATTTCTTTCAGTAATTCAACTTAAAAGGTGAAACTAATATATGAGATGGTTATGGTGTACAGCTGATGAAAACCCCAAAGTTGAAATTCTTAATTTGGGGTTCTCATCAGCTGTATGCCATAATCATCACAATTATAACAAACAAAGGCTTGACATATCTCGCTTTGCATGTCATGAGTCTATCTCATATATTAAACTCCAGTAGCTAATGAAAACAATTGCTTACATAAATGGACTTTTCCATGATATTCTAATTTTTCGAGTTTCACCTGTATCTGCCCCTGTGCAGCAAGGGAGATCTGCCAAGTGGAAGCAGATCATATATGGATATGAATCTGCATTCAAAAGCTCATCTAGGACCCCTTGGGCAGGTCTGATATACCTTTTGATGCGGATGAGAGCAAATGTATTTCATTTTGAGCCACTAGTTGATGCACACAAATGGCATCTGGTCAGAGCTGGATTGATGTCATTGTGCATAGACTGAAAACTGGCAAGATACCTGTCATTATGGTATATGTGTGCATTTGGGAATGGCAAGAATCACCAGGAAGAGGTCCACACTATAACTTTGTGTCGTTTGCACAGAGAGACCCATGTCACTCCCTTCTAAATAAAAGTTTGGCCATCCAGAGTTAGGGCCGTTCAAAATCTTCCAAAGGACTCACCTTGTGGTTGAATTGAGATTAGTGAGCAAAATAACTTCTGCGAGGATAACAGAAATTCCCTTACCTTTCCCCTACATACCACCCCAAAATATGTTCCAGAGAATGATGGGAATGAGGTTGCCACCTGCTTCTTTAAATACAGAACCGTCCCATTTTTTTCACAGTAAAGAGTTGTGTCCTGTATTGATTTGATTTAACAACAGCTAGATTAGGACCAGCTTTCTCCATAGTGCATATTTCTTAAAGTGCTAACTTAAACTGATTCAGCTTTATTTGTTCTCCACTTGGGTAACTTTGCCCAGAATGTAATTTTGATTTGTTCTGAGTATAAATCTAAATCCTATTGTTCATCGTTTCAGCTGCTGCATTTCTCACACTGGCTATAATAATAACCCGATGCTTTGTTTATTTCAGCTGACTATTATGACTAAATTGAAATTCCCAGTCAATAGAAAGGGATATTGGATCTCTAGGAAGAAATAACTTTACAGAAATATACAGATAATAGCTTCTTAGTCTCCCCTACACCCCCCCCAACCCACAGCCGAAAAACGAGAAGGATGCAAATGCTATGTCAGTGTGCTGTAGTGGTTAAGAGTGGTAGAGTCGTAATCTGGTGAACTGGGTTCGCGTCTCCTCTCCTCCACATGCAGCTGCTGCGTGGCCTTGGGCTAGTCACACTTCTTTGAAGTCTCTCAGCCACACTCACCTCAGAGAGTGTTTGTTGTGGGGGAGGAAGGGAAAGGAGAATGTTAGCCGCTTTGAGACTCCTTTGGGTAGTGATAAAGCAGGATATCAAATCCAAACACTTCTACTTTGATAAAGGGGGGGGGGGGGTTGTCACAGATATAGATTCCCTGACAGAGATGTGTTCTCCTTCCCCTTATGTTGTTGTTGTTCAGTCGTTCAGTCGTGTCCGACTCTTCGTGACCCCATGGACCAGAGCACGCCAGGCACGCCTATCCTTCACTGCCTACCGCAGTTTGGCCAAACTCATGCCAGTCGCTTCAAGAACACTGTCCAACCATCTCATCCTCTGTCGTCCCCTTCTCCTTGTGCCCTCCATCTTTCCCAACATCAGGGTCTTTTCTAGGGAGTCTTCTCTTCTCATGAGGTGGCCAAAATACTGGAGCCTCAACTTCAGGATCTGTCCTTCTAGTGAGCACTCAGGGCTGATTTCTTTGAGAATGGATAGGTTTGATCTTCTTGCAGTCCACGGGACTCTCAAGAATCTCCTCCAGCACCAGAATTCAAAAGCATCAATTCTTCGGCGATCAGCCTTCTTGATGGTCCAGCTCTCACTTCCGTATATTACTACTGGGAAAACCATAGCTTTAACTATTCGGACCTTTGTCGGCAAGGTGATGCCTTCCCCCTATACTTAATGCAAATACAGGTAGGTAGCCGTGTTGGTCTGCCATAGTGAAAACAAAATTAAAAATTAAAAATTCCTTCCAGTAGCACCTTAGAGACCAACTAAGTTTGTTCTTGGTATGAGCTTTCGTGTGCATGCACACTTCTTCAGATACCTTAATGCACTTAATGCAAAGTGAGTGTCAATAATTCCAAAAGAAAGACTCTCTTGGTTGACTCATAGCTGTTAAAGATCTAAGTTTATTGTGCATAAAATGTTATGTATGCATGCATTGTATTTGAAAACTTATGTAGAAGTTTGCATTAGGCAAGTCTGCTCACCCCTTTTGGTGAGGAAGCTTCACTGGGCCCCCGATGAGGGAATTCAAACTGCAGTGCCCTTCCTGATAGGCGGAGGGGGGTATAAGCTCCCGCCACCTATCAGGAACAGGATCCTAGCCTGCCCCCTGCTTTGGCGAATGGGGTTGCAGGCTGGGACTTGAGCTGTGTCAGGGGGCAGAGCTGATGGAGCTGACAGTGGTCTTCCCTCGGATCCGCCCCTTGCTGATTTAAGCAGCCAGCACCTGGGGCTCAGCCTGTTTGTTGCTGAACCAGGTTTCTTGCTGTTGCTACAGTGGTCGCCGTTCTTTATAGGACCATGTAGAAATTTGACCACTGGGCTAATTGGCTCTAACCCGGTGGTTTTGCCTACCTTGTAGCAATTGCCACAACTGGTTGGGCATTGGGGCAATCCTTTGTTTTGGACGGAGGGGAGGTTGTGGTCTCTACCTGCTCCTCCAAACGCTGGGGTATCCGTTTAAAGGGATCCGGGGGGAGTGGCCATGTCCACGTGCCCAGGGCTGAAGGCACTCCCCTAGACAGTGGTCCCTGCAAGGGTCACCTTATTTGATGTAAGTCTGACTGGGTTGACCATGCGTCACTTCCGGTGGGCAGGCTGGAAGTATTTAGGTTGCCCCATGCCCAAGCCAAACCTCTTCCATGTGTATTCAATAAAGTTGTGGCCTGTTTTGACCCAAAACCACTCTTATTGGTCTCTTATTCATATGGGTTGGGGTATGGGAAGTCCGGTGCCTGGTTCAACTATAGTGAATGCAGCAGGAGAGGGTGGTAGTTTCTGTTTCAGTGGGTATGCTAAATGCTGAAACATCCCTGGGCAACCTAGAGCCAGTGTGGTGTAGTGGTTAAGAGCAGTAGACTCGTAATCTGGTGAACCGGGTTCGCGTCCCCGCTCCTCCACATGCAGCTGCTGGGTGACCTTGGGCTAGTCACACCTCTCTGAAGTCTATCAGCCCCACTCATCTCACAGAGTGTTTGTTGTGGGGGAGGAAGGGAAAGGAGAATGTTAGCCGCTTTGAGACTCCTTCGGGATATCAAATCCAAACTCTTCTTCTTCTTCTTCTTCTTCTTCTTCTTCTTCTTCTTCTTCTTCTTCTTCTTCTTCTTCTTCTTCAACAGCTGAATCCAACAGGCAGCTTGGGCTAGCTGAAGCACTGCACAATATCCTTACTGCCTACTGTTTTGTACTCCTCGGAACTCTGTGTCTCAACAATCATCAGAGTCAAGTCTCAGCTTGATGGTTGAACAATCAAGTTACATGCATAGGATCTCTCTCTGGGACCCTGGAGAGCGTGATGTTCTTGGAGGGAGCGGGTGGCGCTGTGATCTAAACCACTGAGCCTCTTGGGCTTGCCGATCAGAAGGTCGGCAGTTCGAATCCCCGCCATGGAGTGAGCTCCCATTGCTCTGTCCCAGCTCCTGCCAACCTCGCATTTCGAAAGCACACCAGTGCAAGTAGATAAATAGGTACCGCTGTGGCAGGAAGGTAAACGGCATTTCCGTGCACTCTGGTTTCCGTCATGGTGTCCTGTTGCACCAGAAGCAGTTTAGTTCTGCTGGCCACATGACCTGGAAAGCTGTCTGCGGACAAACGCCGGCTCTCTCAGCCTGAAAGTGAGATGAGCGCCACAGCCGCAGTCGCCTTTGACTGGACCAGGGGTCCTTTACCTTTACTTTTAATGTTCTTGGACTGAATTAAGGACCTAAGGGAGACTGGACCACATTCCTACTTTGCTTAAAAGTAATGTGTTAATTTGTATTTTTGCAAAGTTTATTTTTGCAGCTTTTAAAATTCTCCCTTTGATGCAACACTAGAATGTTTTTGAATGTTATTTCATGATGAAAACTGTTATGGTGTGGGTTGAAATTAATAAAGACTGGGATTGAGTGGTGACTCATATTTGCTAGACAGCCCCTTATATCAAAACTTTATTGCAGTGAGAAGTAGCTCTCACAAAAGGCCCCATGGTTGGGAGGGGGCGGGGGGGGGGGAGAGAAAAGAGTTCAGAAACAAGGTAGCCTCATAAGATGACATAATTGTGCCCGAAATTGATAGCCTAGGTTTACATTTTAAAATATGTAATAATAGTGACACTAATAACAGTCCCAGACTTCCAGGGGTAGAGGTGAGCTTTTGAAATTAATGATCTTTTAATGTCATTAATTGCCCTATCAATCACCAAAGAATGAACATACATTAAATTCTTTTGAATTTCAATCCATTCCCCTTTGGGGATTTAGCAGGACATTTACAACCCTTCACATTTAATGTAGCCAAGTGTAGTTGTGTTTTGTAAGAATGCCATCTGAGCTGCCAATTTTAATTCATAGTGAGAGGGTTTTTTGTTGAAAGCCTATCATTGAAATAACCTAATCTTCCAATGAAAAACACCGCTGGACTGGCGTGGCTTCATCACCAGCTGGCGCAGAACTGACGAGGAGCTGAAGATATTATCTCCTGAAATTCTCCTATTGGTGCCTCATCTTAGAAACATATTCTGCCCCAATTATTTTATCAATAGACTTCAGGGAATGGAATTCAAATTGAATTCTGCTTTTTTGAAGGTGACCCGGAAACTGCAATTAATCCAGAATGCGACAGCTAGACTGGTGACTCGGAGGGGCCGCCGGAACCATGGAAACACCGGTCCTGAGAGATCTGCATTGGCTCCCATTACGTTTCGAAGCCCAATTCAAAGTGTTAGTGCTGACCTTTAAAGCCCTAAATGCCCTCGGTCCTGTATACCTGAAGGAGCGCTTCCACCCCATCATTCAGCCTGGACATTGAGATCCTTCTGGCAGTATCCTCACTGAGAGAAGTGGGGTTACAGGGAACCAGCCAGAGGGCCTTCTCGGTAGTGGTACCCACCCTGTGGAACACCCTCCCATCAGATGTCAAGGAAATAAGCAGCTTCTATTCTATTTTTAAAAGACATCTGAAGGCAGCCCTGTTTAGGGAAGTTTTTAATATTTAATGTTGTATTGTTTTTAACACTCAATTGGGAAACTCAATTGTTTGAGTTGTATTGATTTTAACACTCTGGCTGGGAAAACTCAGCCAGATGGGCGGGGTATAAATAAACAAATTATTATTATTATTATTATTATTATTATTATTATTTAAATAAACATCAACCTTCACTTGCCATTGACCCTATGTGAAAGCCAAGAATATGGAAGTCAAGAAACAGTTTAAGGCATTAGTGTGACTTTGAAATACCATGCCAAAATGCCTTAAAATATAGTTATTCTGAAAGGAAATTAATATAGTGGACCTGAATGTCTGAGATTCCTTGCAGAATTCTGAAATGCGTGTCATCTGAAGCTCTTTTACAATATTTATTATTTTTTTGTATTTAGAAGCGCAGAGACTTCAGCTTATTTTTTATTTACCATCTTTATAACCCAGGCTTCATTAGTACAGATTCCAGGGAACAGAAAATACAAATTCCTTGCCGGATTCTGAAATGCATGTCTTAAAAAACTCTTTGACAATATTTACCCCTTTTTTGCATCTAGAAGTACAGCACAGTTGCTTCACTTTATTTATTATTTAAAACCTTTATAACTCACACTTCACTAGTAAAAATTCCAGGGAGAACAAAATATATATACAGAAAACACACACACACACACAGCAACTATACCCTACCAGACTGGGCTGCAGCCTCTTGAAATTGTTTCTCAATTTGATCCCTTTACATGGTATTTTGTGTGCATTGTGGTATTTTATGCATTGTGACTTGCAGTTATTTCTGCTTGAACATAGCATGGTAATTATCCATTGTAATAGTTAAGAGTGGATTTCTGTTTAATGATTACTTCTGATGTTTTGAGAGTTAATTTTATTGTGTACTATTATATTCTACTCATTGAATATTACTTTAAGTCATTTTAAAGTTATGTTTTATTATGACTTTTCGGATTGGATCAGATTATTATAAGGTGCGTGTACCTTGTTGTATATTCTGTTGCTGTAAAATGCCTTGCGCGTGGCAATATAGAAAGGCAGTATACCAATTAAAAGTGATATACAGTATGAAATGAAAGAGACCACAAGTGGGGCCCACGATTGTGTGATGTCATAACACTGTGCTTGCACGCCCCATGGCGTGCACACATGACATCAGCACGCCCCAGGGTGTGCATCTTGCACACATGACGTTAGCATGCCCCTTCAATGAAAATTTTGGGGAACTCTGGCCCCCCGTCTCCTCCCGCACTCAACACCGGTAAAAGAAAATAAGCCTTCTGAAGCTGATATTAAAGACTCAGCAGAAGTATGAGAGAAGATGGTCTGTATGATAACCAACCATTTGGGGTTTTAAAGGTCCAGTCTGGACAGCAGCTAGGCAGCTAATACAGAACCAAATAGGCAGCTAATACAGAACCAAAAGTTACACATTTCAAGTTGCAAGAGAGGCTGGGAAAGCAGACGCATGATTCCATTCTGCTGATTCACTTCAGCTGTGCAGGACTGATATCCCCCCAACATTTCTCTGGAAAAAAAAATAGGGACGTCCCATTCCATAATGATAATTTTACTATTTATACCCCACACGTCTGGGTCTGACCTGGCTAAAAGAATGGATTAAATTAGACGATTCGGATGTATTGGATCTAGAGGGAGTGGAGACGAGATTTGGATGGCATGCCTATCTAATAGATGAGAAAGTGAAAGTACATAAAGGCTTTCTAGGGCATATAATTAGAAAACCTATATATAAAATCTGGGAAAAATATAAAATAATCCTAGAGCCCAAAACCCCGTGGTGGGCATCGCCGGCAGAGATTGTTGCGGTGAAAAAATGGAATATGAAAGAAAATTGGGTTACCTACAAAAAATGTATTAAAGGAAGAAAATGGTGTATTGAAATTAAAGGATTATGCAGAAATCAAAGCGCACATTACTGATTGGTTCCAATACACTCAAATTAAATATAGACTACAAAAAGATAAAAAGATAGGATTTGAAAAAGAAACTTTGAAAATTCAATAAATATTTAATTCAAGAAACATCAAAAAATATATCTAAGCTATACAATTTGTTATTAGAGTGGGAAACAAAAGATGAATTAGTTAAAGCATCTATGATTAAGTGGGCACAAGACATTGGGAAAAATATCATGTTTGAACAATGGGAAAAATTGTGGAAGGAAGATATGAATTTCACCAGATGTTATATATTGAAAGAAAATCACCTTAAAATGCAACATAGATGGTATTTAACACCGGAAAGAATAGCCAAAATGAATAAAAACTGCGGAGATGTCTGCTGGCGATGCAACACCAGAAAAGGCACTATGATGCATATATGGTGGAATTCTAATAGGAGTACGATTTTGGGAAACTGTGCATAACGAAATGGAAAAAAATATTTGGTTTTCATTTAAGAAAACATCAGAAGGTTTCCTATTGGGAATAGTGCCAGGAAGTTTAAAGGAAGAAGATAAAGCATTATATTTATATGCAACAGTAACCGCAAGGCTACTGATAGCGAAAAATTGGAAAAGTGGGGTAATTCCAACAAAAATAGAATGGCTTGCCAAACTCCTAGAGTATTACAATATGTCCAAAACAATGGAAGAAATTGGAAGGTCTTCAAGAGAAAGGACAGACAAAGACTGGAATGTGTTTAAAGGGTATTTGCAAAATTATGTTGAAAAGCCAGAACTCCTATTAGAATAAACAAGTTCCGTTATAAATATTGGAAATTAAACAAGCTGGATAGCAATGGGGAATTGTAAAGGAATAAGAAATTGGAATAATAGTGTGTTAAGGGGGGGGGGAGAAATGAAAAGGAATTGCAACTGAGTTGATTGGAAGTCAAGCACAGGGTGGGGTGTGGGGTATAGAAGGGTGGTGGGAAAAGGAAGTAGATGTAAGGATGAGTGTGGATGAGTATTTTTAAGATGTGTAAGATTGTATGTTTGTTTTGTTTGTATATCTGTAACATGTGAATGTATTGTCAATGTATTGATGAACAATAAAATAAAGATTTATACATATACAAAAATATTTATAAAAAAAATTATACCCCACACGTCTGACTGGGTTGCCCCAGCCACTCTGGGCAGCTTCCAACATATATTGAAACATGAAAATTGAAGAATTAAAAATAACTTCCCTATACAAGATTGCCTTCAGATGGCTTGGGGGTTGGACAACTCCATGCCCTCTAACATTTCTCCAATGAAAATAGGGACATCCTAAGGAAAAGTGGGACATTCCGGGATCAAATCAGAAACTGGGACGGCTTCTCTGAATCAGGGACGTCTCTGGAAAATAGGGACACTTGGAGGGGCTGAGAACCTCTATGGATTTAAGGTAAAAGATGATTGGCTGGATTTAGGGGATTCAGACACAAACTCTTGCTTTATGCCAGTGTTTTTCAACCACTGTTCCGCGGCACACTAGTGTGCCGCGAGATGTTGCCTGGTGTGCCGTGGGAAAAATTGAAAAGTAACTCTAAAATACTTTCTTTGTGTTTATTTGATTCCTATTCAAGAGAATTACTTTATATATAGTCAATATAGGTACAGAGTTATTTTTTTTAACATTTTCTAATGGTGGTGTGCCTCGTGATTTTTTTCATGAAACAAGTGTGCCTTTGCCCAAAAAAGGTTGAAAAACACTGCTTTATGCAATGATGTTAGTGACTGTGAAGCGCACTATTACCTGTTACAATCCTAATACCCATAGCCCATGAACTTCATTTGGGTTCTGTAATGCCAGCAATAAATCTGCCTTTCAAGTAATGCAGCGTACGTATTCTACATGTGCAATTTAGATTCTCAAGTACTTATATTCAATAAAGATAAATTAACAATTTATGTGGAGGAACAGCAAACCCAGTGGATGGAACCTGATGCTGAGAGGGAGCTGCATTTTGAATAATGTAATGAGAATCGGTTGTTAGTGTCACCTCTTATTTCTGCTACCAAACGAGGTTTGTCACAATAACCAAAATATATTGCGCTCCTTTCTGTTCTCATTACGGATTTTGCAGTAGCAATAAAATACCCCAATATTTTGTCATAAAAATACGTCTCTGGGACTTTTAATGTTTTCTGTACAGTAAATCACCATAGCATACAACTTTATACTTTAATATTTGACACATTGATTAATTTGCAATTATTGTTTGGGGAATATTACCTTTTAAAAAAGATACCAGGCTTATCAGGTGTATATAATTATCCATTTCCACACAAAAAACAACACTTTCTACCCTGCAGAAACTACCTTAGGCTCCTTTAGTCAAAAGTACTGTTTCCCAGGGGGGTCCAAGTTTAAATGGGCTCTGCCAACCAGCGTATTAAATGTGGAAATACATACAATAACATTTCAGTTTATGTAACTTTACCTGGAGAATATAACACTTTGATTTATGGCATTTTCTAGATACGTCAGGTAAAAAATGGGATCTCTAAATTCTCCATACTATGGGTAGGTGGTTGAATTAGGTTAAATTCAGTGGCTGCGGGGATGTGGAATTCTGCAACAAGTTTGGTTTGGGGTGAAAGAAGAAATTCTCAGAAAAATTCCGAGAATAGTTTCTTCTTCTTTTTTTGGAGAAGTTGTGCCTCGCCCTTGTCAGGTGGTTCATTTCTTTAAAACAAATGTACCATTGCTCCTCATTTGTTGTGAGGGAGCATGGCATGTTTCCTCAAAGTACTGCTTCTGTGGGAAAAGTTTCCCTCACACTCTCAAACACCATTATTTTCTCACCGGGAACATGATATTTTATTCATTTACTTTATTTAGAAAGATTTACAGACTGCTTGATCACAAAACTTGCTAAGAGGTGTAACATAATAAAATTATTGATGAGCACTCAACTCCACTACTCATCATGGTTTTTTCCCCAATTGTTTGATTTTAATATCTTAGGCATTTAAACAGAAGGGATATAATAGCTGGTGGTAAAAAATTAAAATAAAAAACTGAGCGGAACCTATGCATCTTCTGTCTCCTAAAGTGAAATGTACAAAATGTTGACAGATTGGTAGTGCTTGTGAGCTCCTTTCAGAATTTACAAAAAAGTATAAATTGCTCACATTTTCTGTTTCTTACAGAAAATGCTCTCACTCTAGACAAATGGCAGAGACCCACAGTGCTCTCACCTGTGATATTAAAATACACTATGCTGCCATTAATTTCAGAAGCTTTGGATCAATGTTTCTTTTGTATAATATGAAAATATCAGATAAAAATTACAGGGAAAGTAGATTTACAAACCATAAAACTGAAGCCATCCATTTTATTAGAATTGCCTTACCTTTCTCCTTCCTGCAGGAGAATCACATTCACAGTCCAGATACATATTGTTATGAGTTTCTGGGTACCAGACTTCCCTAAATTCCTGGATCTAGTAATCAAGCATCCTGAACCCCAGGACCCAGCAAGGGTTAAAATATAAGGTAATTGCCTGGGAGATGAGCCATTAGGAAAACAAAAGAAAGGTGATGACCCACTAAGGAAACCATTAAAAAGGTAAAGATTCTGTGCCAATGTCAGGTTGTTGGGGGCCCTGTGGAACCCCTCCATCTGCTCCAAGTTAGAACAAAAGCCAGGGTTTAGAGTTGGCTGGAATGTGGCTTGGAGGCTGGAGCAAAAAGGTTGCAGTCTGGTAAATGCGGCAAGCCAGAGAGAGGGTAAGAGTATGATGACTGGTTTCATCTCACACTGCATCCGTGCTGTAAGTGACTCCTTTAACTAAGATACTTTGCTTTGGCTCTGGCTCTATTCCTAAACTGCGGATATAGGAGAAATAATACCCTCTTAAAATGTCCATGCTGTGGACCCCTCCATCATAGGCTCAGGTTGTATATATGTGTAGATAAACCATATATCATAAAGACACCATAGTCTCCACTGTGCCTCATTCCCAAAAGGAAACACGAACCCTGAGTAAGGGTGCCTGGAACCCCTGGAATCTCACACCACTTTAAGATTGGGGTGATGTGCAACTGTGTGTGCGTTTGTGTTTGTGTGTGTATCATTGCATACTAGTCTCAAAGAGGCCAGGTTCCACAGAAAGGCTAGAAGTATGTCGCCCTCTCCACTATCTTAATATATCTTTGATTTAAAAAACACACAAAAAACAAGCAATTAAACACTGGGACTGAAAAGTAATCAGGCATCACGCTGTTCTGAAGATTTACTCAGAAGTAAGGGCCCTGCTTACAATTAAGATTTCTTAGGAATGCCACCTATGATTGAAGACTGACACACCGTTAAGAGTTGCCACAGTGAGCTCTTCGCACATGGCAGGACCT
The DNA here is from genome assembly GCF_009819535.1 of Lacerta agilis. Taxonomy (NCBI): domain Eukaryota; kingdom Metazoa; phylum Chordata; class Lepidosauria; order Squamata; family Lacertidae; genus Lacerta; species Lacerta agilis. Next base: position 11,528,886 of record NC_046317.1, read on the forward strand.
GAGTTATAAAAAAATATGCACTAGCAAGAGGAATCGGTGAGTTGCCAGGGAAGAGTGTAAGCCCTCAGTCTTCCCCACCCTGCCTGTATTAAATCAACCCTCTCTCTTAAATGAAAGCTCAGAGTCTGGGACTCCTGCCTTAGGGTGCAAACGAAGGCCTTCAGAAGCACCACGTTGCCTGACAGGTTGGCACCCACTGGAATAAATGGTAGCATGACCAATTGAGGCCAAAGATAATGAGGTCAAAACAGAAAGGGGAAGAGATACAGCATGAGCTAGCACCCAGGGGAACAAAAGAACTCTGAAGAGTAGCAAAGCAAGATACTTATTATCAGTGGGACTGGCGGTTATTTTTTTATTTAACCATTTGCTTCGCTGTGTGAAAAGTGTTTCTTAAAAAGTAAATATTGAAACTAGAGCACATTGAGGTAAAGGTAAAGGTACCCCTGACCATTTGGTCCAGTCGCGGACGACTCTGGGTGTTGCGGCTCTCATCTCGCTCTATAGGCTGAGGGAACTGGCGTTTGTCTGCAGACAGCTTCCTGGTCATGTGGCCAGCATGACTAAGCTGCTTTTTGCGAACCAGAGCAGCACACGGAAACGCCGTTTACCTTCCCGCTGGAGCGGTACCTATTTATCTACTTGCACTTGACATGCTTTCCAACTGCTAGGTGGGCAGAAGCTGGGACCGAACAATGGGAGCTCACCCCGCCGCGGGGATTCGAACTGTTGACCTTCTGATTGGCAAGCCCTAGGCTCTGTGGTTTATACCACAGCGCCACCCACATCCCTTAGAGCACATTGAATTCAACCCAGCTCCATCTGGTACACAGGCTGAGACCCTACCTGCCTGCAGACTGTCTTGCCAGAGTGGTGCATGCTCTGGTTATCTCCCGCTTGGACTACTGCAATGTGCTCTACGTGGGGCTACCTTTGAAGGTGACCCGGAAACTGCAATTAATCCAGAATGCGGCAGCTAGGCTGGTGACTGGGAGTGGCCGCCGGGACCACATAACACCAGTCCTGAGAGATCTGCATTGTCTCCCAGTACGTTTCCGAGCACAATTGAAAGTGTTGGTGTTGACCTTTAAAGCCCTAAATGGCTTCGGTCCTGTATACCTGAAGGAGCGTCTCCACCCCCATTTTTCAGCCCGGACACTGAGATCCAGCGCCCAGGGCCTTCTGTCGGTTCCCTCACTGCGAGAAGCAAAACTACAGGGAACCAGGCAGAGGGCCTTCTCGGTAGTGGCGCCTGCCCTGTGGAACGCCCTCCCATCAGAAGTCAAGGGAATAAACAACTACCTGACATTCAGAAAATACCTAAAGGCAGCCCTGTTTAGGGAAGTTTTTAAACTGTGACTTTGTATTGTATTTTGGTATTTGTTGGAGGCCGCCCAGAGTGGCTGGGGAGACCCGGCCAGATGGGCGGGGTATAAATAATAAATTATTATTATTATTATTATTATTATTATTATAACCCTAAATAGTTTAGCAATGGGATTGAAGTACAGTGGTACCTCGGGTTAAGAACTTAATTCGTTCTGGAGGTCTGTTCTTAACCTGAAATTATACTTAATCTGAGGTACCACTTTAGCTAATGGGGCCTCCTGCTGCCACCGTGCAATTTCTGTCCTCATCCTGAAGCAAAGTTCTTAACTCGTGTTACTATTTCTGGGATAGCGGAGTCTGTAACCTGAAGTGTCCGTAACCCAAAGTACCACCATAGAGGATTCCAAAATATTTCTCTCCCCGCTTTACCAAATATGGAATAATGGTAGAACTCATAATGCACCAAGTAGAACGTTTACTGTTCTGTATCCGCACCTAGAAACTGTCTACAGGAGCAGTCAACCCATTTATGTCTTTCTTCCCACCCTCAAACTCATTTTTTTTCCAGCTGTGTGAGTTTGAAGCGTCTCGCGCTGCATTAATGCTATAAGTGACTCCTTTAACTAAGATACTTTGCTTTGACTTTGACTCTATTTGATAATGTTAATTCACTTAATGGAATTGCCATTAATGTTGTTATAAAAGTAGATGAGAGTCGTTCCAAAGGCATTACTCTTAAGGTGGAAAAGAGGATGCACACCAGAAAATGCGAGGTTCTCGCGCCGCATCTTTCGCCATTACAAAGCAATGCGTCAAATTCTAGCTTCTTGCACTACATGGGAAGGGAAATGGGGAAAGGAATTCTGGCATTTGCCATAGCATGAAACTTCCTTTTCCATCCTGCTGCCCTCTACACCTCCATCCTGTTCCCATCACTTTTGGCCAATTCCTATTCAAACAAACTATAAATTGGGCTTGGCGGCAGGAGTTTTTGGAAGAAAAGTGTTTGGGGGGGTCACATACCAGTGGTACTGAGCTGGGCCAAAGCAAAAAGTGAGTAGGGCACTTTCTCTTCCTCCCTCCCCCCTTTCTTGTCTTCATTCACCCATCATCCCATTCTTTCAATCTCTCTTTCTCCTGCATACAGGGCTGTGTTAGGGAGATCGACCGCCGTGGCGCGGCGATCCCTCCGGCGCCCCCGGCGTGCTGCCTCTCCGCCACCTCCCGCGCTTGCCGCCCCTCGGGAGGGGGGTGGGCGAGCGGGGGATGAGGGGCGTGGCGCTGGAGTGGCGCGGGGCTCTGCACGCCCTTCCAGGGCTCCCGGGACAGGAGGTGAGGGCGGCCAGTTCGCAGCCCGCCCGGGAACGGCATGGGTGGCAGCGGCTGCGCTGCCGGTGCCCGAGCACCCGGCCACCAGCCCGCCTGTGGTGGTGGGGGCAGGTTGGGGAGGGGGGCACCCGGTATGCCGGCAGGCTCGCGGGGGCGCCCCTGGGGGGGCCGGCGCCCTGGCGCACCGCGCCATTAGCCCCTATGGATGAGACGGCCCTGCCTGCATATACACACACAAAAGCACCCAAGAACCCATCCTCTCTCCCCTTCATTTATCCAACATCCATTCTCCCTCTTTCCCTCTCTCCAGACTTCAAAGATAAACTGACAGCCCCCAGGCCATGGGTCACCTTGCTGTACCAACATTTGAAAACTTGTACAACTAAACGATTACGCACCCAAGAGATGGATACCTGAAGATCACGTACAAGGCATGCATATCCTATCATTCCAGGCGACGTTGGTTTTTCACCAATGCGGTGATATTTTCCAAATGATGAGTGACCCTTTTGTGACTGAATAAGATTCGGCTATGGCAAGCTTTATATATGCTTTAGCATTTGGACAGTGCAAACCTATTATTAAGGAGGGGTTCTCATCTCTTGACACATTTTATAGGTCTATCCTTCATCCATGCATGCAGTGTACCCATACATAATGACGACAAGCCTCTTATAAGAAACAAAACTCAATAAAGTTTTAATTAAAACACAAATGGGAATGGGAATATGACCCTCCCCTCTTGAGCAAAGCGCAGAATATAATGGAAAGAGAGCGAGAGGAAATATTTTTCGATAACATTTATTACCGTTGTCAATTAGGTTATCATAGGTTTTTTCTATTGAAAAGCTTTAACATAAGCCGTAAAAATTAAGGGGTGAGCTGGATCTTGATAATCCGATATATGTGCTGAAGGACTGTTGCTGCCAATCAACAACCACCCACACCCAGCTGTTTTAGCACAGAATGCACACAAACAGACTTAGACAGGGAAATGTTGTTTTATTGATTTAAAATTTCTCTCCTACCTCCACCAATGGCAGAAGAAATTAACAATTTAAGAGAACCGTAATATAACAGCAGGGTTGAATCCAGACTGAGACTGCAATCCTACACACACTTACACAAGAGTAAATACTACTGACCTCAACTCATTAGTTCCTTTGAGTAGATATGTATTTCTGAGTATAGTGGTACCTTGGTTTACGAACCTAATCTGTTCCAAAAGTCCGTTCTTAAACCAAAGCATTCTTAAACCAAGGCGTGCTTTCCCATAGCAACGGGGGACTCCATTTACAAATGGAATGCACTCGACAAGAAGCGGAACACGTTCTGCTTCCAAGGCAAAGTTCACAAACCAAAACACCTACTTCCGGGTTTGCAGTGTTCTTAATCCAAGTTGTTCATAAACAAAGCTGCTCTTAAACCAAGGTACTACTGTATATGCATATACAGTGGTGCCCCGCTAGATGAATGCCTCGCTAGACGAAAAACTCGCTAGACGAATGGCATTCGCTAGCAGAAGGCTGCCCCGCAAGACGAAAAAGTCAATGGGGCTGCCTCGCAAGATGGAAAAAAAACTTTTTTCGGTGCGAAAACCTCCGCGCTGCATTGCCACTTTGCTAGACGAAAAATTCACTCTACAAAGACACTCGTAGAACGAATTATTTTCGTCTAGAGAACTTACAGTGCAATCCTAGTGTATAGGATTGCACTGTAAGTTAGCTCTACTTCTCCTTTACATCTGCAGGTGAAGCTATGTGCTGGACCACTGTCTTGCCTTGGGAACGGATTAGATGAGCACCAACAAACTGAAGCTCAATCCAGATAAGACTGGAGGCTCTGTTAATGGGTGGTTCCCTTACCTAGGCCAGATGGATGGAAGGTTGCCTGATCTTGATGGGGTTACACCGATTGGGCCACCAAGGCCACCCAAAGCTCAGAGTGCCTTACATCAGCTTCAGTTGGTGGCCTAGCTGCATCCCTATCTGGACAGGGGCAGCCTAACTTCTGTCCTCTATGTTCGGGTAACCTCTAGGTTAGATTACTGCAATGCGTTATATGTGGGGTGGCTCTGAAGATGGTTCGGAAACTTCATCTGGCGCAGAATTTGATGGCCAGATTGCTCACCGGGGCAAGGCGGTTTGAGCATATCACACCAATCCTGGCCTAACCGCACTGGCTGCCAATCAGTTTCTGGGCCAAATTCAAGGTGCTGGTTTTGACCTACAAAGCTTTAAACAACTCAAGACCACAATACCTCAAGGACTGCCTCTCCCCATACAAACTGACCCAAACCTCGCAAACATCATCTGAGGCCCTTCTTTGTGTGCCTCCTCATTTGTGGAATGCTCTCCCCAGGGAGGGACGTGGGTGGCGCTGTGGTATAAAGCACTGAGCCTCTTGGGATTGACAATCAGAAGGTCGGCGTTTCAAATCCCTGCGACGGGGTGAGCTCCCGTTGCTCGGTCCCTGCTCCTGCCAACCTAGCAGTTTGAAAGCACGTCAAAGTGCAAGTAGGTAAATAGATACCGTTCTGGCAGGAAGGTAAACGGCGTTTCCGTGCGTTGCTCTGGTTCACCAGAAGTGGCTTAGTCATGCTGGCCACATGACCCAGAAGCTGTACGCCAGCTCCCTCGGCCAATAAAGCAAGATGAGTGCCGCAACCCCAGAGTCGTCCGCAACTGGACCTAACGGTCAGGGATCCCTTTACCTTTATTAGCCTAATGGTATGAAACTCTCTACAGAAAGTGCTCGAGAAGGACAGCTTTTGAGTACTTCCTTCCAAGATCAAAACAGCCACAGCACTCCATAAACCTCTTGAATCAAACGGCGTGGGTGAAAAGATCATAGGGAAGGTGCTTCGTATCTGACAGGTTGAAGTGACAGCCAGCAATCACAGCGGTTTTTAAGGCACTTCAGTTCCTGGTGGAAAACACAGGGCTTTAAAAGGACAAGTTGCAGGATCATCGGTCATGATGAGTGAGTCATGGCTACTCATTCCAATGACCGAATAAATATTCATAACATTTCGAGGAGTGATTCTCGCCAGCATGACGTATTGATTTTACATTCTTGCAATGGATCTCTCTCACTTTAAAAGGAATTCCTCCAGCCAGGTTGTAAATAATTGATGTAGCCATCAATATGTTTCGCATGTTCGCAGAGGTCCTCCTGCCCCGACCATTTACCATTTTTTCCCTACTTTATTATATGCCTAATATGAAGGTGCAAATGACATTTTATAATAATCATCAAAGTTACCCAACTAAAATAATTCCTCGTCCAGCACCCTCTGGCCTTATACAGATGCAAGTGCATCTTTTCTTAATTAATACGAGCATGTTGCATTAGAGAAATTTCATAAATACTATTAAAAATACAGGTAGGTAGCCATGTTGGTCTGCCATAGTCAAAACAAAATAAAATAAAAAATTCCTTCCAGTAGCACCTTAGAGACCAACTAAGTTTGTTCTTGGTATGAACTTTCGTATCTGAAGAAGTGTGCATGCACACGAAAGCTCATACCAAGAACAAACTTAGTTGGTCTCTAAGGTGCTACTGGAAGGAATTTTTTATTTTATTTTGTTTTTATTATTAAAAATGTTTCGCTTCTCTCAAAATTCCTGTAGGGTTTTGTTTTGTTTTGTTTTTTGTTTTGCTTGAGTGGAACCATTCAAACATGCCTTGAATTTTGCTTTCAATGAAATTTGGTGGCAGCTTAGAGATAGGTTATGCCAGGCCTTGATAAGTTGCCAACCCAAACACAGCCCACCAGCCATGCATGGTACCAATGTATTTTTTGGGGGGAAACTTCCATTTTTTCCTGCTTGCTCAGGGCTATAAAAGCAACAGTGTTCTCTGGCACCTGAAAAATCACAATCACGGATAAGGGCAGGTTAGTGGGACACAAGTTTTTCAGAATTCTGTTATAGCCTACCCTTTACATAAATAAATATCCCTAGTCATTTTGGAATTCTATTACCTTTCCCTAGAATTCCTATAAATCAGGAATGGGGGGCTTTCAGTACTTCGAACGCTCTTGGACTCTAACTTCCACAAACCCCAAATAACATAATCAATGGCCACGGTTGATTTGAGTTGCAGTCCAAAACCCCTGAAGAACCACGTTCCGTGTCCTTCCTATCCGTGTTTGAAATTAGCCAGGTGCCAGGCGCATTTTGCACCTGACTATCAGCCACTTGCGACCAAGTGAAGATGCCTGAGTGCCAGGATGGTGCCCGGCATCTCCACCATCTAGAGGCCCATGCCTGGGGGTCATTGGGTCTTGTCTGCTTTCAGACACTAATACCATATCCTGTACGATTCTATTCATTATATTTTATCTGCACATTTGGAATGAATTCCAGGAACCAAAATGCTTTTCCTGTTCAGCCTGAGCAGGAGCAATAGTTGTCGCTTGTCTTCACTTACCCAACCGCCCTGCTCACAGTTGTGAAGAATATCCTTATGTTATGAATGGTCTGTGTCACCATTAAGGAAGAGAGGCAGGAAGAGGCCAATATATTTGTGGACTGTCCCTGGATAAAGCAATTATCCCTCTTGTAAGTTCTCTTTTTTAGGTTCTTAACCTACCTCAAGGTTGTCATCTGAACTAGCCAGATGTTTAACTGAGAATCAATCACGGTCGGCCCATCGTTTGAAAAATAAGACTTTAGAGCCATCCAGCACCAAAATGGAAACTAGACGTTCTGTTTATATGTTTATATACAGAGGCATCATTGAAACTGTTCTCTGTAATTCTATAACAGCTTGGTACGGTACAGCCTCCAAGAGAGACAAGAAAAGGCTCCAACGAGCTGTAAGAATTGCAGAAAGGGTAATTGGTGTTAGCTTGCCTTCAATAGAGACAATTTATGCTACCCGAGTTAGGAAGAGAGCAGAGAGAATTGTAGCAGATCCTTTACATCCCGGTCATCATCTGCTTGATTTACTTCCATCTGGACGTCGCTACAGGACTTCATATACAAAATCGGTCAGGCACAAGAATAATTTTTTTCCCTTGTGCCATTAAATTGTTAAATTTGTAGTTGTATAGCTTAAGGGGAGGTAAAATACGGGTGGGGTTTCTTTGCTTCTTTGTATTGTGAGAGGAACAGTGTCTGTATGTTTACATTGCAATGTAGCCGAAACACATTCCAAGTATGTTGGAAAATGTACTTGGCCAATAATAAATTATTCCTATTCCTATTCCTGTTTTGGCGACTGCAACCTTGGTTTAAGGAGCCATTTTGCACCTAGCTTATATATCTGAGCTTCTAACACTGCTTCCTATAGATATTCTCATCAGAGGAGAATTCTCATCCAAATTCAACCTTTTTTGTTGTTGTTGAAATTTTGTGCCAGCACTACTTTTTTCTATTAGTGATTCCATTGTCAAGCTCTGCAGGCAGTCTTATAGCTCACCACTGGAATGCATGGATTTTTTTTCTTCCCCATATTTTTACGGCATATATATTTTTCAGAGCCACGTGTGTTATATTTTGAGAGAGATATCTTGAATTATGCCACCTGATCTGTTACAGCAAGCAGAGGTTGTTGTTTTCCTTCCCCCTAGAAAGCTAAATGAGCTGGCAGCTTTTCACATCTATCTTTTATTTACACATGGATGGTGCCATTCAAGGATATAACCTTTTCTCTAACTGTTTTACTGGGGGAATCATTCATTCTTCCCTGACACCCCCCATCAATCCTCACCTTCAGACAGCAAAGAACATCAGTTCATAGTGTATTACGTTGGAACGGGTGAAAAAAATTTCTATTCCTAAAGAGGGGCTTGGAAGATTACTTCTTGCTTGGTTTCAAACCTGATGAAATTAGGTGCTCCCTCCATTTCATTTTCCTTCACTGACCTCCATTTCTAAGACTAGATCGGTGGACCAACAAGGACAGCCACAACCAGTGCAATATATTCATTACTTCAAATAGCGATTTCCTAAGGTCTGGAGGAGCCCTGTGTTCTAATCCTGCATTTGAAAGCCAAGCAAAATGGCCTTTTTTCTCTAAGCTCCCACACTAAAGGAGGTCTCCTGTAATTAAGATGTAGTATTTGCCCTCTGTTGTCTTTGTCTTTGTCCATGGAGTTTTCTTGGCAGGGATACTGGAGTGGCTTGCCAGTTCCTCCTCCAGGTGGATCACGTTTGGTCCAAACTCTCCACTATGACCTGTCCATCTCGACCTGTCCATACCTTCCCTGAGTAATTCAAGCCCCTTCGCCACGACAAGGCAGTGATCCATGAAGGGACCCATGGACTGCAAGAAGATCAAACCTATCCATTCTTAAAGAAATCAGCCCTGAGTGCTCACTAGAAGGACAGATCCTGAACTTGAGACTCCAGTATTTTGGCCACCTCATGAGAAGAGAAGACTCCCTAGAAAAGACCCTGATGTTGGGAAAGATGGAGGGCACAAGGAGAAGGGGACGACAGAGGATGAGATGGTTGGACAGTGTTCTCGAAGCTACTAACATGAGTTTGACCAAACTGCGAGAGGCAGTGAAGGATAGGCGTGCCTGGCGTGCTCTGGTCCATGGGGTCACGAAGAGTCGGACACGACAGAACAACAACAACAACAACAACAAATTTGCTCTCTGGATTTTGCACTACAGTACTGACATTAATGTGACAGGACACATTATTACAACATTGTATAGTCTCACCTGTTTCATCAGTTATACAGCATTACTATGGGGGGCATAGCTGTCAAAATAATAATAATAATAATAATAATAATAATAATAATAATAATAATAATAATATATTATTATTATTATTATTATTATTATTATTATTATTATTTATACCCTGCCCATCTGGCTGGGTTTTCCCAGCCACTCTGGGCGGCTTCCAACAGAACATTAAAATGCAATAATCTATTAAACATTAAAAGCCTCCCTAAACAGGGCTTGCGTTCAGGTGTCTTCTAAAGGTCTGGTAGTTGTTTTTCTCTTTGACATCTGATGGGAGGGTGTTCCACAGGCCGGGCGCCACTACCGAGAAGGCCCTCTGCCTGGTTCCCTGTAACTTGGCTTCTCACAGTGAGGGAACCGCCAGAAGGCCCTCGGCACTGGACCTCAGTGTCCGGGCAGAATGATGGGGGTGGAGACGCTCCTTCAGGTATACTGGGCCGAGGCCGTTTAGGGCTTTAAAGGTCAGCATCTCCCTGCTGTTCCCCACTGGTATAATAAGGGAATTTCCCCACAAAAAAGGGAAAGTTTGACAGCTATGTTGGGGGGGGGGGGCACGGTTGAATGCAAGCTCAGTTTGATTTCAAATTGACTTGGTGTTTCAGAGCTCCCTTGGTGAACATCCATCTCACAGCACCAGCCAGGGCTGTTGCCTCCTTGAAAACCTCCCCTAGACACAAAAAGATGTAATTAGCAAGGGAAGGACACAAAATCAAGTGCTTGCAAGAACCGACCAACATTTGCATAAATAAATAAGCTACTCACCCAATGAAACGTTGATTGATTAGGTTCGCTGGCCCCATATTCACAGGAACCACTGAGGAATGTAACTGAGAGTAAGGGGCTAACGTGGAAGAATAATTCTACAAACCCCTACGGAACACCTCTGTTTGGGCACCTAATGTGCTGATCACTGGCTGCGCATATTGATAGTCCAATTTGACACATTTGACTTTCTGGGTCAGAGAAAAAGTTCTGGGCCAAGTGATGCTCGATTCCTAATACTGCTGAGCATTAAGTACATTGAACAAAGTGATTACAAGTTAGAAAATATGCAATATCATTATTACTTCCAAGCACAGCCAGCTCAGTAGCCTCTAAAGCAGGCATGGCCAAACTTGGCTCTCCAGTTGTTTTGGGACTACAATTCCCATCATCCCTGACCACTGGTCCTGTTACCTGGGGATGATGGGAGTTGTAGTCCCAAAACAGCTGGAGGGCCAAGTGTGGCCATGCCTGCTCCAAAGCAACCATTTGATTTTTACTCCAGGCCACAGCAGCAGTTTTAGGGAAAGGAGATTCAACCTAGCAAAAAGAGCACAAACCTGGCGCATGCAGCTTTCTCTGGCACCATGGTTTTCTACGAGTATTTTTTACCTTCGAAAGCAGAATGGGGATGGCACCGTGTGCTTGCTTCCCTATTCAAAGACACAAACTTTATTGCACACCGCTCTCCATTTTCAACAATAGAGAGCTGGCTATTCCACATCATTTAACATTTAAACATAACTGTTATTATGCATTGGCTACCATTCAAACGCACAAACCCAGCTATTGCAACTGTCCAACAAAAGCACAGGCCAGCCTACTGCTTGTTAGAATAATTGCTGGCTTTCCTGCAAAACATCTTCTATAATACGTTGCCTCGTGCTCCCAGCCTCCTCATCCGATCCATGGAAGTTCACTGAAATGACAAATGTGCCTCTTTTCATATTCTTTTCACATCGCAAGAAACTCCCCTCTCCCTCAAAATGTTCAGCATCCCCGACATTAAGACGTTCCAGGGAATTGCTCAATCCAGGCATGAAGGAGTTAGTGCTGGTGGCGCTGTGGTCTAAACCACTGAGCCTCTTGGGCTTGCCAATCAGAAGGTCGGCGGTTCGAATCCCTGCAATGGGGTGAGCTCCCGTTGCTCTGTCCCAGCTCCTGCCAACCTAGCAGTTCGAAAGCACACCAGTGCAAGTAGATAAATAGGTACCTCTGCAGTGGGGAGATAAATGGTGTTTCCATGCACTCTGGTTTCCATCACGGTTTTCCATTGCACTAGAAGTGGTTTAGTCATGCTGGCCACATGACCCAGAAAGCTGTCTGTGGACAAACGCCGGCTCCCTCGGCCTGAAAGCAAGATGAGCTCTGCAACCCCATAGTTGTCTTTGACTGGACTTAACCGTCCAGGGGTCCTTTACCTTTACCTTACCTAGTGCTGGTGGGCAGTTTGTGGACCATGGAGGCAATATTCAGCCTGTCTGGAGTCAAGCTTGGGACTGCTATCAGGCTTTGAACACCCAAATGGCATCCACAACCAAGCTGCTTAAAGTTTATTTTTATATTTAATTATACTGCAGCTTCTTCCCTAACAGGGAATCAGAGAAAGCGAGTTCTCCTTCATGGAGAGCACGTGTTATGGTGGGGGCCAGCAAGACACCCCTCTGTTGCTGGCCGGGATCGTACAGATGGCCATAGCTGTGATTGGGCTCTGGGTGTCATTGGGGAGATTTCTATGTTGCAATTGTTGATGGACAGCCCAGAGGTTATATATTCCTTGAACGCAGCGTGAGCTTCCTCTTTGCTGCGTGCATCGGATCACCCGCCCTCCCTCCCTATGATTAGGCTTCTGCGTATGACCTTGCTATGCCTGTCATAGCTGCCAACTTTTCCCCTTTTTTAAGGGAAATTCCCTTATTCCGAATAGGATTCCTTGCAAGAAAATGGAAAGGTTGACAGCTATGATGCCTGTCATGGGGTCATCTGCTTTTGGGGCAGGGGCCTGGTAGGAAATTTTCCATTTGGCTGATTGGCTGGTGCCATTTGGTTTTCGCCTACTGCGTAGCAATAAGTCACAACTTGTAAGGTTGGCGGTTAGGCATTGGTTATTAATTGGTTGGTGGAGGGGTAAGGATTGGCTGTGCCTGCCCCTCCAATGCTGCTGCTGCATGGGGAATTCCATTAAAGGAATCCAGGGGCTCGCCATGCTTTTGTCCGTACCCCCTGGTCAGGGGCTAGGGCCACGCAAGAGCCCCTGGGAGCATTAGGGGAGAGGTGAGGGTCAGACCCCCGGCTCCCATTCTCTCCCCAAAGTGTTTCCCTTTACTGACTCCACAGGCGGGTGGATGTCAGTTCTGTCCCCAGTGGGACAGATAGTCGGAACCAATGCCTAAGCAACCACTCACATATATTGTATTTTAATAAAGTTGTGGCCAAAATTATGCCAAAAACCTTAAACTTAAATTTCTGTGTGAATTGTGTTTTATTTGAGGGGGTTTGTTTGAGGATCTCGACACGCAAAACCGAAACAGCTAAGAACATACAAAAAAACACAATCTGTCCATTTCTACCGCCAAACTGGATCCGCAAGCAGAACCTTTGCCATAGGTTCCCCCTCCAACCCACCAAATAGGATTGCTTTGCCTGTTATTAAATTTTTAACAAGAAACTGCTTTCTCATAGAAAAAGGACGGTGTTTAAAACGCATAAAACATTAATAATGAATGTTGAATTATTTTTCCAGGTTTCCCAGTCACCAAAATGTGCAAGTTTATTAAATGTAATCCAGACAGCACGGTACTCTACGAATCTAAAGTAATTCAATTTTCTGTCCAAGTTTTCTTGCAACAGAAACTAATTTTAACCACACTCTAGTGCAAAGTGCCACACATTAGGAGTTGAAAGCATTGCAAAAGCCTACATGCTATGCCAAAACACCAGGAGACCACTTTCCCTTTTATACTTTTTTTTACATTCCCTCTATAAATGAGGATGCAGTTACCTTATACCAGGAAAGCGTTCCTGAAGTGCATTCTGTAAAAAGAGCGGGTGCACGAAAGATTAGACCTGCCGATCCCGTAAAAATAACAGGATTTTGAGCTGCACACACAATAAAGATTAACCGCGTGGATGAATTCGGTGACTTTGTACAAGGGTAGGCAGATTTGTAACTGACAAGGAGAAAGAAAATCTTCTGAAAGGGATACCTGCTGCGCGCACACACACACACACACAAAAAGCATTTGTCAAAAGCGTATTTTGTTGTTTCTCAGTATTTCTTGCCTATCCAAACTGGGCTCATATGGTAAAGTAGAAACCATGAAAAACCAAAAGTAAGAGTTAATATAAATATTAAAACTCTTTATGTTTTCAACATTCCCACCGTGTTGTGTTGTGTTGTATTGTACTTTAATATAAATACAATGCAGTGGGAACGTTGAAAACATAAAGGATATTAAAATTTCTGTCATCAGTTTCAACCTAATCTAGGGAGCACACCAGAAAGAAGCTGAGACTCGGATTTCGTCATATACTGCAGAGAACATCGTTACTTATTTGTAACACAGGCATCATTGCCTTCCCTGACATTATATTCCCCAACCATTGCTTTCTGTGGCACTTGAATGCCTGTTTCTCCCCTCCCAATTCTACCAGAGTTCTTATTCATTTGGTCTGGAATACAAATTCTTCCAGTTCATAATGCCTGGGTTCGTTATGGATTGAGTTCTTCTCTGTTGCGTTGGAGACGGTTGGAAATAATAATAATAATAATAATAATAATAATAATAATAATAATAATATGTGAGGTTTGGAGCTTTCAGGGTTAAAGAAGCTCAACAGTTCGCCCCTCCCACAGGGAGGAAGATGTGCCATACATCCGGGGTATCTGCTGTATGCAATGTCTTTGTGATTTATGTGACGCACCATTTATTTCCTGGCCAGTCTTACTTTCACTTTTGGCTGAACCAGAGCAGAGATGTCGTCCGTATCTCCAAGGAGAAGCTCCATGATTTATATGTTTGTAAATAAAGCGTGCTTACTTTGAAACAGCCCAGACGTTGTGGAATTTATTGCTGGCACAAGGCACACATACAAAACAATGTACTCTTAATTGATTCTCTTGAAAACCTAGAACCAAATAAACATGAGTCTATAAGTCTCTGAAAGTCTTTGAAGACGATGCAAGTCTCTGAAGGAAGCAATGTATCAGATTCCTATCTGATGAAAACAAGCCGTGAAGCTTTGCTTATGGCGTCCAACGCTGTCGAAGTAGTTCGCAAACAGACATCGTGAACAGTGATTCCGGATATATCAACTGTTTAGAGGGTACATATTTTGTGTCTCTCAGAGATTCATAAGATTTCTGTTTATGTGGTGTTGTGGTGAGTGCCTAATTCACATCTTCATACTGGACTATGTTCTGTAAAGATTTTATAAAGAGTTTATAGTGATATCGTATTATTGTAATCGGTGATTGTGTTGCCTTGGTTATTACTGACTGTTGTTTGCAACACAGGGGTTTAATTGTTTGGTTAGAACCTGTATGGGATTACTGGATAACTGGTCAGAAGCCCTGGAGATACAAACCTTCCTTAGCAGTAGCTCCACCAAGTCACGAAATCGTAATAAGCAGGAGAAACATCCCGGTCTTCTCTGCCTTCCACAGAGAACCGATTGCCTTTCCCTGTTTCCTGAAGGACCCTTCACAGCACGGAGACGGCACAAACAGCATTAATCCCGTTCAGCAGCATTTAATAGTTGAAACGAATAGCTTAATTTTGCGGCCGTTTTCAGTGCACATTGCATGGCTAGGATTATAGGCAGAACCATTACATCTTTATGAACTCGTAAACTCTGGGAGTCCAGACTGCAGCATAAAGAGGCTTCCATTTCCAGTACAGCTTAATAATTAACACACGCCCTTTCGTCGCCCGTCATTTCGCCCGCAAAGGTTATATTGTAACGCATTTAAATGAACAGCTTTGCTATTGTCCCTTAGTGCAGGTCTGAAGGATTACATCCATTGTAGACCAATGGTTAATAGTGAAAAAGAAATCAAACTAAGGTGAGATGATGATTTTTTTTTTTTAAAGTTCCTATTGCTAGATCATTCTCTGCACAAAAGCCCCCGGGATTAGCTTTGTTTGAAGATTATTTGCATTTAAATTGCAAAGATATATTACACTTCATATATTTTATGAATGAGGTTAAAAGCTTAAAGCCATTGCTTACATATTCCCTTAAACACTAAGGTTACCAAAGTGCTTTGAATTATGTCTCGGAGGAGATATCGGCCAGGGCATTTTTCCTGAAATGACTAAAGGCAAAGAAGAGGCAAATTGTGTCCCGTCCCGTCCCCCCCAATGTGAGATCAGCAATGAGGTGTGGATGGCACTCCCAGGGTTTAAATATATTATTTTTAAAGGCAGTTAGCTTTTTTTAATGAAATCTGTGGGAACAAAAACCTATGTCACTTGAAGTTGTGATGGTTCAATTGATGTTTGATGCCTGGTGAAAATGGGTTATTCCTCTCCCCCTGCCCTGGCAAATGCTAAATGTGGGGAGAGAGATTCTCATCAGGACCACAGATCATTTGCCAAGGTCTTGATGAGAATTGGGTGGGGACCACCAGACAACCATAGCTCACCGTAAGTCAAACCACCACCTGAACAAGTCTGCAGACACGGTTTGACTTCTCACAGCACTGCTCAATGCAATGGGTCCTTCTGCCCACACAAAACGACTGGCAAACCATTGTCCCAAAAGCTTAGTAGCCCATGGCTGGAAAGTCCATTATAACGTGTCTATTGCTGCATGACTTTCCAGAGAATTTTGGTATGAAAAAGTATTTGAGGGGAGTAAGATGAGGGAGCTAGTTACAGAATGAGTTAGAGGACTATTGTCTTAGAGATGTATAGAATTAAAGAGTAATATTCATGCCTTTTCCTTCCTGGGCATAAAAGGTATTTGAGGTGCAGCAGCGCCGATTTGGACCCCAGGCTGTGGTTGCCCAGTGCACCCCGTGACATCATGATGGCACCGTGATTGTGGCACAGGTGCCTGTGTGTTCTGGTGCCATGATGGTGACTGGGCCAGGACTTGTGCTGTGCCATGGGGCCTCTGTTGGGGCCCACTGTACCTGGAAGCCCATCCGCTGCTGCAGTGGGCCCCAACAGAGGCTAGAGTGCCAGAGGCCAGGCACCCATAGCAAAAAAAAAAAATTGTGGGTGCCTGGGCCCTCAGGATTTGGTGCCGCTGCCTCAGTGGTTCCAACTCCTTCCTGTGCTCTCCAGAAGATGTCCCAACCAGCAAACTCGGCTGTCAGGTACCCTTCTCCCCATTCTGCCCCTGCTTGAAAATCTCTCCTTCTCCCCATTCTGTCCCTGCTTGAAAACTGTACGTGAACTGCTGCCGAAACTCTAAATTCCAGCTTCTGATCTGTGAGGAGAAGGCATAGATTCATGTGATTTTCGTGTAGCTCAGGAGCCAAAGGATGGATGGCACCATGTCTGTTTCAACAGGGTCACTCAATTCTGCCATGGTTTTCTTGGATCAAATGCTTTGTGAATTTTGTTAAGTGCCTTTTCTTGTGGCTGTGCTGTTTAATGTATTTTTTAAGTTGTTTCGTTAGTAGTTTTTTAATAGAAGGTGTTTGTTTTACTGATTTGTTAATCGTTTTACAGGTGAAACTCGAAAAATTAGAATATCGTGGAAAAGTCCATTTATGTAAGCAATTGTTTTCATTAGCTACTGGAGTTTAATATTTGAGGTAGACTCATGTCATGCAAAGCGAGATATGTCAAGCCTTTGTTTGTTATAATTGTGATGGTTATGGCGTATAGCTGATGAAAACCCCAAAGTTGAAATTGTTAATTTGGGGTTCTCATCAGCTGTACGCCATAATCATCACAATTATAACAAATAAAGGCTTGACACATCTCGCTTTGCATGTCATGAGTCTATCTCATATACTAGTTTCACCTTTTAAGTTGAATTACTGAAAGAAATGAACCTTTCCACGATATTCTAATTTTTCGAGTTTCACCTGTATATCATTTATGTTGCAGTAGGGATATTCCACCATGTTATTTTTTGTATATAAGCAGCTTTGTGACTCATGTGAGTGAAAAGTGGTGTAGAAATAGAGTTAATGAAATGAAATTGAGTAGTCTCCACATCAGGTTTTTCCAATTTGCAATGTGACCATTGACCCAAGAAAGTTGGTGACTCCTGTGTTGGAGTGTCAGACCAGGGAGACCAGGGTTCAAGACCCCACGAATGCATGAAAGCTTAAATGTGGCCTTGCTTGCTCACTGTCTCTTAGCCTACCCTAGCTCAGAATTTTCGTGACGATTAAATAAAGACCTTGAGCTCCTTGAAGTAAAAGTGCAATAATAAAAACAATTGTCTTTTCTCTTCCAGGTCGATGATCTTATCATTGAAGGCTTTGGGGGCAGCAGCAAGGCCAGATTAAGTAGCCCGGGGGCCCTGATTCAACACTCAAGAAAGAGTTCCCCCTTCCAGTTTAATCACGAAATTGTGACATTTTGGTTGATCCTAATAAAGGTATCTATAAACTTACTCTGGCTTTCAGGATTATTCTAATGGACCAACCGAACTTAACTATAATTATTGAGTTCATTCCACCGTTAAAAATAGTTGCATGCCCTTTATTATATGAAGTCATGCTAATTTACAGCCTACACCTATACATTCAAAGATTAGGTCCTATTGCAGTCAGTACTGCTGATCTCAAAGCAAATATGTGCAGGGTGATAGCCGTGCTTTTTAAGGAACAGCCACAAAAATAGTTGGATAGAAATGTTTTCCCTTCATTATTCAAAGGTACATTGGCATACAGCTTAATCCTATGCCATTTTATCAAGAAATGTAAGCGTTTCTAAAAATGTTACTTTTTTGGTGACAGTTCAGTGAAAAAAGAAGCTAAATCTAGAAATCCTTTGAAATGTTAAAGATAAAGGTGAGGGCATGGGAATGATTAAGCAAAATACCCATCTCTCCCTAAAGTCTCATTTTCATAATAACCGCTTATTATCTGTTCTATTACAAAAATATCCTTGCAGCAGTTTTCCCCCTTCTGTTATAATGAAAGCAATAGATCGCATCTAAAACTTTTTCCCTCCTTTTAATCTTATTTCATTACAGTTCCTGGCCTTGTAGTTGAGAATAATGTGCTGGGAGGCAACCTAGTATATGCACTAAGGAAGAGAATAAACTCTTCTCACTATGTCGTTTAATGCAATAACGTTTTCAATGGAATAGTGTTAGATTTGCACGGGTGGAAATCTGCTAGAATATTTTCCAGGAGTCTAAAAATCTTCTAGAATAGTTTCTAGATGCAACTAGCTGGCTAACGGCATATACAAGTATATTAAGCCCCATTGAATTCAATGGGACTTTCTGTCATGGTCTTAAGAGATAGTCTGCATCTCTTGGTCTCAGGCTACCAACTAAAATAGGAGTAGCTAACCTGCAGCCATCCATATATTGGTGGGCTCCAATCAGCCATAGTTAGCTTGGTCAATGGTCAAGGATTATGCAAGTTGCAGTATAGTTCAGCAACAACCGGACGAACGAAGGTTTGCCACCCGTCTAAAATATTGGGTGCAATAATACTGACCTATCTTATTTGTGACAATTGCTGAGATGATGGGACATGCTTTAAACCTTTAAAAAAACCACTACTTTATCTCTTAATCTTGCTGGAACCCACAGGAGGGTACAGTGCTCTTGTTCTTGTCCACTGTGAGAACAGGGTCATGCATTTGATGGGGGGGTGGGGGGGAGAAAGGGTTCAGCCTCTAGGATTTTGGTACGTTTGGTTAGCAATGTTGTTGAACTTCAATTAGCCTGATTTCACAAGGTCCACTTCCGTAAGATGATGATGATAACAGAATATTAAAAACACCAAACATAAAAAGCTTCCCTAAACAGATGTCTTCAGGTGTCTTCTAAAAGTCAGATAGTTGTTTATTTCCTTGACATCTGATGGGAGGACGTTCCACAGGACGGGCGCCACTACCGAGAAGGCCCTCTGCCATGTTCCCTGCAACTTTGCTTCTCGCAGTGAGGGAACCGCCAGAAGGCCCTCAGAGCTGGATCTCAGTGTCTGGGCTGAACGATGGGAGTGGAGATGCTCCTTTAGGTATACTGGGCCGAGGCTGTTTAGGGCAGGCAACCTCAACCTCAACCCTCCAGATGTTTTTGGCCTACAACTCCCGTGATCCCTAGCTAGCAGGACCAGTAGTCATGGATGATGGGAATTGTAGTCTCAAAACATCTGGAGGGTCGAGAAGAAGAAGAAGAAGAAGAAGAGTTTAGATTTGATATTGAGGGAGGGAGCTTGGTTTAGGGCTTTAAAGGTCAGTACGAACATTTTGAATTGTGCTTGGAAACATATTGGGAGCCAATGTAGGTCTTTCAGGACCAGTGTTATGTGGTCTCGGCGGCCGCTCCCAGTCACCAGTCTAGTGGGGAGGATCTGCAGCCCCTGGTCTTTACAATTCACCTCCTCGCTTTTTTGACTGTGGCTGAATTCGTAGCAAGAAAAGGAATTAAGGTCTCTCTCTTTAT
Organism: Lacerta agilis; assembly: GCF_009819535.1. Taxonomy (NCBI): domain Eukaryota; kingdom Metazoa; phylum Chordata; class Lepidosauria; order Squamata; family Lacertidae; genus Lacerta; species Lacerta agilis. Next base: position 11,548,609 of record NC_046317.1, read on the forward strand.
CCTACCCCCACCCCCCACTCTCTCTGGCCCTAGGAATGCTACCATAGCAGCCACTTCGGTGCCAGGCCTACTGGAAAACAATTCTCGTCCAAATGAGTGTAATACAGCTACGTTCATAGCCCATTTCCCTGATTCAAACAGGGGACTTTTAATCTACTCTGCATCCATCTTCGCTAGTACATTATGTAATTAGGATCCTTTTAGCAAAATGATGTTTGTGATGCGTTTGGCAGTCGGAACATCTGAAACTGGGACCGTGATGCATTCTAGAAAGGGTACGATAACTATATCCCGAAGCCTTTAAAGACATCTCGGCTACGGTATTTGTGTCATAAAATCATTTACACAGAGCCATACTGCAGCAACATTTTTTTTAAAAAAATCATGCAAGTGTGTGTTGGTGGTATTGATTTCTCGCTGTCACAAACCATCTCACTTGTGGGATTAGGGCCGCATTCTTTTACACCCAGGATCTCGTGAATAAAACCTTCTCCTCCGTAGTCATTTACCACAGAGTTTCTATTCCTGCCGTTGGATGCCTGTGAATGATTCCTGCTCCAAACTAGGGCTTCCGTTATGAAGTTGACCCTATATTTGACTTGACCCTGACCCTCCCTTGTTGCCCCATTGTGTGCCCCCCACCCACATTTTGCATCAGGGAGCAAGCTGTACTTGTGGTGGTTGCCGGCATGATTTAGGGGGATCCTCCATAACTACAACACGCTCCCAGCTGCTGACATTTGCCCTTCTGCGTGTGGAGGGCAATGAGGAATATGATGGGATGGGGGAGCTAGTAAGCATACCCTGCTCTTTCTTAAGCAGTTCTTGTTGTGGGGTGTGGGGACGGCCAGTAATGCCGGAGTTCCTGCTCCCACTGCGCTATGAAAAGGTCCGCTGGCTATGATCTGAAGGTTTCTGTTGTGAGTTCTGAAGGTTGCCTCTGAAGGTTTTCTGCAAGTGTCTGGAGGTTCCGAAGATTCCAGAGGTCTCCGGAGAAGAAGATAGACTAAACTCGGTAGCGGCCAAAACTTAGACGGCCAAATAAAAGTTTTTAAATAAAATGAAAGTTTTTAAATAAAATGAAATTTTTAAATAAAGTTTTTAAATTTTTTAAATAAAATGAAATAAACACTAAGAGACTGCAGTCTGGTGAAGAAGCTCTCAACTGCTCTGTGCGGCTGATTTTGGTTTCAGTTTCTCACTTGGCTTGCCACACACCGATGTTCTCTCTAGCTTGTCTCGCGCGTTCTCCACACTTGCTACAGAGAGTGGAGGCTATTTATTGAAGACTCAAACATCGTCATAACAGTTACATTAACCAATCACAATCTTGTTTCTATGCTAGCTTTTGGGCGGGAAACTAACTACTGACCGTTACTTTGGCCAAATTGGTGCGCCTCGCCCAAACGCGGAGGGATCCATACAGCAAAACTCCCTGCAGGATCCTTTGTCCTTCCTTCCAAATGCGGAAGGACACCTAAAGTAAATCCAAACAAACAGGTGCAGTAGCACCTTAAAGAACATATTCCCACAGTGGGGGGTTTACAGGCCACTTAATTGCCCTGTGTTAAGAGCAAGTTGCCTGAATCACATTCCACTATTATAATAAGAAATTGGAGGCGAAGTAATAATGTAACCCTTTTCCAGACCTTTCCGTTAACCCAGGCTTTCGCGTTGCACCACGAGTCGAGGGAGGGAGGAGTCAAAAGACACACCGAGGGATTGCTCAGAGAAAGAACTTTTATTTCTGCTTCCCAGGCGTGATGAGTTCACAGCAAAACAGTGACCAACAGCAAAGAACATAGAGCTTATATCTCCCTTCCAGGTTCCTCTTTCTCCCCACCCCCGGAAATCGGGTTCTACCATGAGTAAGAGCACGTGTTGCGATCGGGACCTGGCAAGACACATTCCCTTCCTGTGGGGGTGGGGCCGGTAGCCGGCCTTAGTAGCTAATGGTCAGTTAGGAGTTGCTGGGCAAAAGTTAATGTTGCAACTTGTGATGGACAGCTTAGCGTCCTATTTAAGCCTCCGCACGTAGGGTGTTCCTTTCTCTTGGCTTCGGCTGCTGATCAGATCACCAGGCTGTGAACACGGTTGTATTAAACTTATTTATTCCTTTCTTATCCCTTGTAGAACCTTTGGCCTTGTACCTTTTATTCTTAATTACCTCGGCTAACTTTAACACCCACCACCCTCATTTTAAGAATTCCCTTGTGATAATACCCTTCCCTCTACCCTACCCCCCCTTTCCCCCCTCCTCCTTCCCCTCTTGGGGTCCCTGATCCCCCTTTTGCAGGCCCATGCCGCTTCCTCACAAGGAGGCCCCCTGATTGCCTTTCCACACACACACCTCCCACCATTCGGGTGGCCTGTTGGGGTCCTCTTGTACAGTTGTTGGATAAACTACATTTATTTTTGGCATAGGGCATCTTTATTGCCAGCTGGTCTGTGTCTAGGCAGCCTAAGAGGGTGGCAAATCACTCTGTAGCCCCTGGGCTTTGGTGTGTATTTCACAAAGGTTGGATAATAATAATAACAGATAATAATAATAACAGCAGGGGGTTGCTTTTCCTGTTTGATTTCCAACCCCTCCCCTGGCAGGGGCTACGCCACACCAGGGGCCTGTTTGGGCTCTTCCCTCTGCTCCTTGGGAAGATTCTCCCAGTGCCCATGAGCTCTGCCCATGCGTAATCCTCCTGGTTTGCCTTTCCCAATAGTGAGAGCCCCCATTGGGGCTTTCCTTGCACAAAAGGTCCCCCCCCCCATTTCTTCCACTTTATAATAGTGGGGTTAGTCAGGGCTGTTCCTAGATTGGCTGGAATCACTTTCATTAGTATTCCTGCAGGCTGCCTTCATTTGGGGGTGTGCAGTGCTGTAGGCCGTTTTTTAATCTAGCCATGGGCAGGAGCACTATTGGGAGGTTCTTTTAATACTGCAGCTGTTGCTATTGTGAGCGTGCTTTCCTAGCTTTTGATGTGAGCACTGCTTTGGGCTGCTTCTTTTTCATTTTGTGTGGGCCTCATCATGGCACAGATCTTTAAGAGCAGAATCATTGAGGCCTATATGGCCTGCTCATACCATTGAAGCCTAAGCCTTTTACTGTTAACAGAAAATGGCTGAGTCTCTGTGACATGTGACTCTCTCTATACAATTGTATCAGTCTTCTTGCAGGCTTAGCAGCTCTGTGTGGGTGTGACTGCCTGAATGTTTGTGCTGTTCTTGCCGATGCATCTCTGAGGCAGACATGGTGGAGCCGGTTTGCTCCTGGGGCCTCTTATACTGGGGCACTCTGTGTATGCTCTTTAGCTTTGCTGTTTCCTGAGCAAGTTTATTTTCTTCAAGTATATTTTGCCCTGTTAGGTCAGTCACCATTTTAGATGTCTATCTTTTAGCATTCCTTATGGGGATTACTCTATTGCTGGGTAGGTAGAATAAAATAAGAATAATTTATTGTCACTATACCACATGTTTACAGTGAGTTTGAATGAGCCTGCTCCCCCCAATTTCACAGTCCTTGTCACATTTCGAGCTGTCGTATTACTACCAACCCCTAACGGCAGCTGCGATGTTGCTGTATTTCATTCAGCAGCCGCACGGCCCATGGGTAATAAACTCTTCCTTAACCTGTTGCTGGAATGGCTCCAAAGTAGGCTTCTATGCAGCTTGCTTCCTATCCCAGCAAAGAGGGCTATTAAGGGGCCGTCCCAGTCACTTTTTCACCCAATCTTAGTTGTGCTATGGGCCATATTAAATCCCTCATAGCAAGCTTGGCCAGTGATCGCATCCAGAATGGATGGTCTCTTTCAATGCTCCACCCGTCAATTCAGCGCTCAAGCAGGGCCATTGCCTCTGATGGGGTTTCGTCTCCTGCCACCTCGGCATCAAGCGAGGAGGGAGAGGAGCTCCCGGCATCAGGGTTTTAATTTCTGATTCCCAATTTCACGGAGTCCAGTTCCTTCCTCCCCGCAGGCCCCGGTGCAGGTGGCGGGATGATTTCACAAATGTGTGGACTGGAAAAATCCATGCCAAATTGCTGGCTTATGAGATTTCCCCTTCTGAATTGCTCAAATTGGATCTTACAGCGGCAAAAAGGTGCATAAATCAAAGTCTGGAAGATGTGGAGCTATATCAAAATCTCTTAACTGGTGGGGGAGTTTGTTCACCGTTAAATATTGGCATTACCCCTATTTACCAAGTTCCATCTTATTTAACATCTCTCACGGTTGCTTCTCATCGACACGCCTTCATTAAAGCTAGGTTTAATGCTTTTCCATCAAACGTGCTGAGTCACAGATTTACTAAGGGCCAAGTTTCCCCCATGTGTGCCTGTGAAAATAAATCAATTGAATCTCTACAGCATGTAATGTTCAATTGCCCTATGTACAGTTCGATCCGTGCCAGTATATTAAATCCGATAATTCAGTCTATTGCGGATAAGCCAGTTGACCTTTGTCTTGCTTGGGTTCTTCAAGATGTGGACCCTTACATAACCCTACAGGTTGCTAGATTCCTAACAGCTGTTATTGCGTATAAGAGACGAAATGGGATGTTAGCTGATTATTGAAATTACAAATATGTTTTCCAAAACGAAATTAGTCACTGATTTTAGTTTTATGCTTAAATTTTTAACTTTTTAAAAATTTCTCCGAGATATGCTTTTATGGAAATGTTAATATTGGTCCTTGTGAGTTGTGTTTTTATTTGCGGCTTGTACGGTGCCGTTGTTTTATTTGATTCTCCTTTGTTTGTTCTGTTTGTTCTGTTTTTGTATTGTAAGATGGGCGCAAATGCCGAATAAACATCTATCTATCAGCTCAGCGGGCAGCTAGGAGGAGGGGGCAGCAAAAGGCCCCCTCCCGGGCTGGGAGGTCTTCTCAGTCCTTTCCTGGGCCTTCTTCTGGGGTTGGTATCTCACCCGTTTCCTTTCCTCAGTCTCTCCCAGGTACTTTGCTGCAGGATCCTGCGCCTGAGTCCTCTGCTGAGGTCAGCCTGCCAGTGCCGTTACAAGCATCTTCAGGCGGGAAGCGCTGCCACAAAAGACGTTCCAGAAAGCCAGCCAAAAGGAGCTAGGGAGTCTCTTCTTCTCCTTCAACGGCCTCTTCCAGGTACCTCGGCCCAAGGGGCGATTCGCCATGACGGGAGCACCTTTTGGTGGGGCAGCAGTATAGGTGCTGGCATGCTTGCAAAGCTATGCGGAAGGAGCCTATCTTATTGATAAGGAGTCGCCTTGGGCCGCAGATAGCCTGTGCAGCATTTGAGACCTTTAGCACCTTCTTTGATTGGTCTTGGAGATTGAGTCTGGTTAACCTCGTGCACCCGGGTAACCTGTCATCATGATTCTTATTATCGCGGGATCGTGGGACAACATGGCTTAGTTATTGGGCACCTTTATTCCTTCATGGAGGAACCGTGTGTCCTGTTGACAGGTCATCTAATTACTTTTGCAGGCAAAGCAGTTGCACAGGCATTTCCCTGTCCCGCTTCCAAGTAAGCCGCAGACGGATTTTAGGCGGAGGTTACAACCTCCAAGCGACTGCATTAGTGTTCGCCATGGCAGGAGTCGTGAACCTGCACATTGTCTTACGGGCATTCTGATGCTACTGGAATTGCTTAGGGTTTTAATGCAGGGGTGGCAGCTGTTCAATGCCATGGCCCCGAGTCCGGTGTAGCAAGGCAATCATGTGATTTAACCTGCTTGAGTTTTCCCCTTTGCAGTAACTGTGCCCATCTGGATTGAGGAGTCCAGCGACAGTTGGAATTGTACTTGGTATGGCGACCAGGCAGTGGGGACCTGGCAAATGGCCCTCACATTACTGTAGAGTTTTGCCCTCTTTTTTACACATTGTCAGCTGCACTGCTTAAGGTTTAAATGGTGTTTGCTGCTCATGTTCTTACGGGTTCATCTGAGGTTTCGATGTTGCCCTCTCCCATATTTCAGACGGGGACCTCCAGGTCCCAGGCTCTGGTCGCCTAGTTGGAGCCGGAATTTTCTGGAACCCTTGTGGCAATTTAGCGACAATTATTTATTATGAGGAGTAGCTTCCATTCCCTCTGCCACTTTAGGTTTTGAGCAGCTCCGGAGTGACTTCTTAACCTTTCGCTGGCAGTCTTGCCTATTTGGAGGGACTTGCCCCCATTCTCTGAGCAGGCGTTGCAGTCCTTGGCTCGCCTGCTCTGGTTCGGACGGGCCCTAATATCATCCAGACTCAGTCCACTGCAATTTCTATTACAGCTCTCTTGGAATGGGGGCCCTATATCCGGCCGTAGGCAGCGGGGAAGCCAGGCCCTGGCCCGTTGAAGGACACGGTTTAAGATTTGGGCTTTGAGAACGCTAGGATAGGGCACACTTTAGTGCATGTAAACGCCCTTCCTTGCCCGGTGTCAGTTTGCCAGGGTCATGAGCAAGGCCATAGTGGCCTATGGCTCTTCGGCTGGTAATTGCCCCCCTCACACTTCCCAATTGGCCCGCCAGGACGGTGGCGCTTTGGGGTTTGCCGGCAGATGGAATGTTGGGACTGGGAAGGTGGAAGCCCGCTGCTCATAAGGGGTTTGTGAGACTTCGGTCTTGATTCCTGAATTGATACTGCCTGTTTTCTGCTTTCAGGTCCCGAGCCCAGCTGCATTTGGATTGTCGGGCACAGCATTGTGCACTGGGCCAGCGCCAAGGCATGGGAATTGGGGCTTGGTGCTACTCTTGGACTTTTCCCAAATTTGAGAGTTACTTGGTTGGGCAAACGGGGCATGCTGTGGGATGAGCTTGTCCCTCTGGTTAAAAACCGGGTTTTTTGGGTGGGTCCCCCGGATATCTTGTGATTCAATTGGGGGAGAATGACTTGCCCCGAACTGGTTGTCGCGCTTTGCGCTTCTGGATTCGTAGAGAATTGAAAATTTTGGGGGGCCAGCCTGCCCAACACAATGCTTATCTGGTCACATTTGCTGCAGCGAGCTTCCTGGCGGGGAGCTCGATCCATGGCAGCGGTCAATAATGCGAGGAGACGAATTAATGGCGTTGCAGTGAATACAGTGCGAGCCTTGGGGGGTACTGATATTCCGCACCCCGGCATCACCTTCCTTGCCACCTCCCTGTTTCGAAGGGATGGAGTTCACTTGTCCCCTGATGGGAATGACTTATGGCTGGGGGCGATAGCTCGTGGTATTAGGGTTTGGCTTGCAGGGTGAGTGGTTTTGGCGGGAGCCAGTTGGCTCTGGTGGCGGTTAGGCATTGGTTCCTGTGTGGATTGCTGGATTGGGCGCTGCCCATCCAGAATCATGTTGATGCTGGGAATTCCGTTAAAGGAATCCGGCGACTCTTATGCTTTGTCCGATGCCCCCGGTAGGGGTTAGGGCCATAAGCCGAGTCCCCGGGACCATTGAGGAAGAGGGACGCGTTGCTGCCCCCCCGTCCTTAACTCTCCTCAGTCGCATTCTCCCAATTGCTGGTTTTAGGCCAGCCTCTGTCCCGGTGTGACAGTAGTCTGAACCAATGCCTACGCAACCACTCACCGAATTTGTATTTAAATAAAGTTGTGGCCCTAAATTATTTGCCAAAAACCCAAACCAAAAATCTGTCTCCTGTGTCAAGTCAATGGGGGGTGGATTGAGGTCCTCGATACGCAAATCGGGTTCTACCATGAGTAAGAGCACGTGTTGCGATCGGGACCTGGCAAGACACATTCCCTTCCTGTGGGGGTGGGGCCGGTAGCCGGCCTTAGTAGCTAATGGTCAGTTAGGAGTTGCTGGGCAAAAGTTAATGTTGCAACTTGTGATGGACAGCTTAGCGTCCTATTTAAGCCTCCGCACATAGGGTGTTCCTTTCTCTTGGCTTCGGCTGCTGATCACCCGTCCCGCCCCCCCTTTTTTCTTAGGCCTCTGCTTTGACTTTGCTCTGCCTGTCATGGGGTCGTCTGCTTTGCAGGGGCCCAGTAGGAATTTGTCCATCTGGCCGATTGGCTGTGCCTTTTGGTTTTGCCTACTGCAGTAGCAACTTGTCACAACTTGTAAGGTTGGCGGTTAGGCATTGGTTCCTGTGTGGATTGCTGGATTGGGCGCTGCCCATCCAGAATCATGTTGATGCTGGGAATTCCGTTAAAGGAATCCGGCGACTCTTATGCTTTGTCCGATGCCCCCGGTAGGGGTTAGGGCCATAAGCCGAGTCCCCGGGACCATTGAGGAAGAGGGACGCGTTGCTGCCCCCCGTCCTTAACTCTCCTCAGTCGCATTCTCCCAATCGCTGGTTTTAGGCCAGCCTCTGTCCCGGTGTGACAGTAGTCTGAACCAATGCCTACGCAACCACTCACCGAATTTGTATTTAAATAAAGTTGTGGCCCTAAATTATTTGCCAAAAACCCAAACCAAAAATCTGTCTCCTGTGTCAAGTCAATGGGGGGTGGATTGAGGTCCTCGATACGCAATTCAGCCTCATTAGGCTTTTCAATCTTGTGTATGAAATAATAATCCCTGCTTTGCACTCTTATCTTAAGACTAGCCACCTGCCTCTCCTTGCAAGGAACAGGCGAAGGAGTCGTCCTGTCTCAACCTCCCTCCAGGCAGAGCGTGGATTCTCGCGTTATCTTAACCTTGAGACGCTTGGCAGGAATTTCTGTACTGCGAGTGAGGGGCCTCCTAACCCGCCAAATTTACGATTAGCACTATGCCAATTAAGAACTGCTTTTACAGATCAAGGTATACAGAGAAAACTTAAAATCTAAGAAAGCTTTACAGGAAAAGCATAATAGAAAGAGAGCTTAGAAAATAAACTAGAAAATAAAACTCTTTTCCGTCAATAACAATTAAAAAAAAATATTATCTGCAGCCTGCCCATCTGGTTCGGTTGCCCCAGCCACTCTGGCCGGCTTCCAGCATGTACAGAAACACAATAAAACATCAAACTTTAAAACATCCCTGCCTTCAGGTGTCTTCTAAAGGTTGTATAGCTACTTATCTCCTTGACATCTGATGGGAGGGCATTCCCGTGGGCTGGGCGCCACCACCAAAAAGGCCTTCTGCCTGGTTCCCTGTAGCTTCACTTCTCGCAGTGAGGGAACCGCCAGAATGCCCGCGGAGCTGAACCTCCGTGTCCGGGCTGAACGATGGGGGTGGAGAAGCTCTTTCAGGTATACAGGGCCAAGGCCATTTAGGGCGGTCAGCACCAACGCTTTGAATTGTTCTTGGAAACGTACTGTGAGCCAATGTGGATCCTTTAGGACCGGTGTTGCATGGTCCCGGCGGCCGCTCCCAGTCACCAGTCCTAGCTGCTGCATTCTGGATTAGTTGTAGTAATTATTTGTAATAGGGTCTATAGCTTATAGTTTAAAGGTGGTTCAGCTAGGGCTGTTCTACCCATGAGGCAAGGTACAGCAAATGGCAGCAGGATCCACAGGGCCATCAAATCCCAGTGTAGATCTTTATTCTCTCCTTGTTCCTGATGTAGAGCTTCACTCACCCCTTCCCTGGCAGGGGGAGAGGTGCCATTTTGTGGTTTGCCTCAGGCACCAAAATGTCTTGGGCTGGCCTTGGGTTCAGCAGGGTACCTTGAAACTTGTCCCACCCTTGTTTCTTGTGTTGTAAGGCCCAGTTCCCCCCCTAATGACTGCACAGCAGGGAGAGTGCAATGTATAGAGTAGACACAGATATGCAATGCCTTTCCAGAGGTCCCTGCCATGTTTAGACCCTTCCTCCTGTCAGGGGTCCTTTACCTTTACCTTTTACCACATACACAACTGTTACCATAATCAGTGTCGGATTTACGTATAAGCTAAACAAGCTATAGTTTAGGGCCCCACTCTCTTGGGGACCCCCAAAAAAATTAAAGGGAAAGAAAACTGGATGTACATTTCCAAATATATATATATAAAAACAAATAAAATAAAACCTACATACAGCAAAAGTGTTTTGTGTTGTGCAGGCTCCTATGAATTAAGAAACGGGCCCTGCCTGCTAGCCTGCTCCCTAAAATATCACTGGTTTGCTCATTTCTATATATAGGGTGCCTACATTCTGCATGGACTGGTTGCATGGCTACATGTGCAAATGGTTTTAGATACCTATTAGGTCCATAAATTTGTTGTTGTTCAGTCGTTCAGTCGTGTCCAACTCTTCGTGACCCCATTTAGCATATATCCAACACAAAAAACAGTGACAATTTGTTGTTCACAAAGGGCAGCTGGACATATAAAGGGCCCCACTACCTTCAGTAGCTTAGGGCCTCATCAAACCTAAATCCGGCCCTGACCATAATGGCTATATATTGGAACTTCTATAGCCTAATCACACAGTTCAGCTACATGCTCTTCATAAATATTTTTGATAAAAACGAAAACTTCTGACCAATTCTACAGCTGATGGTCACTGATAGCCAAGAAATAAAAGCACGAGTGTCTAGTAATGTATTCGCACAAGTGAAAATCTCAACAACAAAAAAGCCTGATTAGTTTCATAATGAGGCAGAGAAAGATAATTGTACGAACTGAGCGATCTGCTGCAATTAGTTAAAAAAATCTGAAGCAAAAATGTCCGTCTTGCCAGCAAGCACTTGAAAATGATCTCACACACTTGAAAATGAACGCTCATTATTCTCCGAATGAAGTACAGCCGCTATAAAGGGTTGACACACGTTCTTGACACTGCTGCTATGAACACGCAGTGCATAAACTGCTGAAATGAAAGGTCACATTCAGAAATGGCATTATTTCATCATGCTTAGATGTCAGAAAAGCTCATGAGACAGGTGCAGTCCGAAGAAGGCAGGAATAATTTATGTGATTTTCAGAGCCGCTAACTAGGATTATGATTACTGATGGCATCAAAATTCAGAATTGTAAGAGAGATTGATGAAGAAATTTCCCCAGTTCAGAAAATAGCCTCCCCGACAGGAGCAGCAAACTCTCCATCCAACCCACTGTCTCTCTAGCCAGGTTAATCTTAGGAAAATGAAAGACTGGGAAGAAGATTTTGTGAAGAGATTGGCCAGATTTAGCCTTTTTTATTTTTTGAATTCTCAGAAACCCTCTGAGTAAATTCCTAAGCACTACCAGAGGAAGCTCTGCAAATCCAAGCTAATTGCAAGGCAATCCTAGAAAGGTTTTTCTATCAGGAATTCAATGGCCAGTTCACTTTTACTGTCATATCTAAACCCTGGGAAATGTTCACACTTCTTTATAGCCTTACACCAGTAACTCCTGACTAGTGTTATTCGAGAATTGGAAACAGCAGCGAAAAGCACTGAACTTCCCACATTTGTCCCATGTCTGGAATGGAAAACAGTCCAATGAATATGATCAGTATTTGTTGCTGTCGGGCTGCGAAACGATGCATCATTGATTACAACCCCCCAATTTGTACTGTGTTTCCTTTGCATTGAAATGAATGGGGTGGAATAACATCATGATATGTAAAAAGGTAAAGGGACCCCTGACCATTAGGTCCAGTTGCAGACGACTCTGGGGTTGTGGTGCTCATCTCACGTTAGTGGCCAAGGGAGCCGGCGTACAGCTTCCGGGTCATGTGGCCAGCATGACAAAGCCGCTTCTGGCGAACCAGAGCAGCGCACAGAAACGCCGTTTACCTTCCCGCCGGAGAGGTACCAATTTATCTACCGGTACTTGCACTTTGACGTGCTTTCGAACTGCTACGTGGGCAGGAGCTGGGACCGAGCAACGGGAGCTCGCCCCATCGCGGGGATTCGAACCACCAACCTTCTGATCAGCAAGCCCTAGGCTCTGTGGTTTAGACCACAGCGCCACCCGCGTCGCTTATCATGATATGTAGTTGTGTCTATTTTGTAAGTCACATAATTTTGCTGCTGTGAACAGGGCAAATACTGTAGTTCTCGGCAGAAGATGAACCGCAGCAGAATAGAAACAGCGGTGCCTCTGACAAACATGGAGTGGAAAGGAAAATGTTGCCCTCTTACATTTCTACTCCTGGCTTCACCCATATTATTATTATTATTATTATTATTATTATTATTATTATTATTATTATTATTATTATTTGAATTTATATACCGCCCTACAGCCGGGGGTGGGGGGATCAGGGCAGTTCACAGAACAAAATCTGTGGGAATACGTTTTAAGGTGCTCCTGCACCTGTCTGCTTTAAGGTAACCTTTCGCGCATTGCACGGAAGGCTAGGAGATCCGGCAGAGGTTGCTGCCTGGATCCCTCCGTGCTTGGGGCAAAGCACGCCAAGACAAGCTTCATTAACGGTCAGTTAAGGGTTTCCCGCCCAGAAACTCACCTAGATACAACGTTGTGATTGGTTATTGACAATGTTATGACGATGTTCAACTTCCTAATAAATAGCCCCTGCTCTCTGTAGCGGTGTGGAGTGAGACAAGCCAAGAGAGAACATCCGTGCGAGAGAAGCCAAGAGAGAAACCGAAAGAGAAACCAAGTCGCACAGAACAGTAGAGCGCAACTTCACCATTGACTGCAGTCTCTTAGTCTTTATTTCTTTTATTTCAAAAGTTTATTTGGCCCTCTTAGTTTTGGCCGCCTCTTTAGCTTTGCCTATCTTTCCTATCCGGAAACCTCCGGAACCTTCAGAAACCTTCGGAAACCTTCAGAACTCCCAACAACAATCTCACGACCTTCAGGTTCATAACCAGCGGACCCTTTCACGGCCAGTGGGAGCAGGAACTCTGGGAATTACTGGTCGTCCCAGATGCTGGTTATCCCCACAAAAATCAAGATATAAAACCACAAAATACATAATGATAATAATAATAATAATAATAATAATAATAATAATAATAATAATAATGATTAAGTCCAGTGCCACCTAGTGACTGCACTGTATAGTGACACTACACATAAGGGCTGTGAGGAAGCAGTATGAGAAACTAATTAATAGATCTGTAAATGGCACTAAATTGGCACACTTAAAACCTGTTTTCCTATGGCAAGTATTAGGATGATTATTTTTTGTCTATTGCTTAATAATATAGAGATAGTGGAACTCATATGCATTTCAGCATAAGTCAGTCATAGAAATCTTTACATTTCTTTTTCCCAAGACACATGGCAGTAGTAAACTCAAAATGAAGGTATATTAGTGCATAAGTCCTAAAATGACAAAACAGATAGGACTTGAATGTTCTGTTTCTTTTTGAGCTAAAGATCCATTGAACCACCATGCTGCAAGGCTAGTTTCAAAGAGGTTTTGGTGTGACTTAATGTCTTTTTTTTGGGGGGGGGGGGTTGATGGTGGTACGGATTTTAGTGGGATTTAAATACAGTACCAACCAATAGATTCAGGATAGCACCCACATCTATTTTCTATTTACAGCAGCAGGAAATAATACTAATAAAACCATTCATGAACCCTTTGTGGAAGTATATGAACTAGACAACAATTGGGGAGAGCCAATGGCAGACTTCTAGGAACAATGGCTCTTCTTTTAGTGAAATTACATTGTGCACAAACTTTGAGCACTGCGTACTTCGATTTTTCTTGAAGTCTGCTGTTTGTATATTCCTATATTATTTGCTATTTCCAATACTCGTGTTTGCCTGTTGACTACAAACCACTGAGTAATTCCGATAGAGGACCAATTTAGCACTCTTGTCTGTGTTCAATTGCATCCAATTTCTTCCAAAAGTTCTCCACTAGCTGAGCTGAAAAGCTCTCTAACATAATAACTGCAAAACACTTCACCTATCCAGAATAAAAATGAACGCTGAAATATTTCTGTTAAATGAATAGTACTTCATTGTATGTGGGGGAGACGTAACAATTGGTAGTAATTAGAATCTAATTTGTTTAAAGCATAACTGAATAGAAATAATTCTACTGAGCTAAATTGCATATGCTTAATTGGATACCATGAAAACAGCTCTCAGAGCACTCTTGTCAGCTGCATTGTGTCTCTCTCTCTCTATGTTCTTAACTGAAGTTTTTAAAGTTATCCTCAGTGTTCAGGGTGGATAACAGCAGCTGAAATAAGATAAAGACAGCAGAATAGAATACCTTCTGAAAATACAAGACCACTTTATAATGACCTTGATGGCAGGAAGTGAGGAGGAATTGAAGAACCTTTTAATGAGAGTGAAAGAGGAAAGCGCAAAATATGGTCTGAAGCTCAACATCAAAAAAGCTAAGATCATGGCCACTGGTCCCATCACCTCCTGGCAAATAGAAGGGGAAGAAATGGAGGCAGCGAGAGATTTCACTTTCTTGGGTTCCATGATCACTGCAGATGGTGACAGCAGTCACAAAATTAGAAGACGCCTGCTTCTTGGAAGAAAAGCAATGACAAACCTAGACAGCATCTTAAAAAGCAAAGACATCACCTTGCCGACAAAGGTCCGTATAGTTAAAGCTATGGTCTTCCCAGTAGTAATGTACGGAAGTGAGAGCTGGACCATCAAGAAGGCTGATCGCCGAAGAATTGATGCTTTTGAATTATGGTGCTGGAGGAGACTCTTGAGAGTCCCATGGACTGCAAGAAGATCAAACCTATCCATTCTCAAGGAAATCGGCCCTGAGTGCGCACTAGAAGGACAGATCCTGAAGTTGAGGCTCCAGTACTTTGGCCACCTCATGAGAAGAGAAGACTCCCTGGAAAAGACCCTGATGTTGGGAAAGATTGAGGGCACAAGGAGAAGGGGATGACAGAGGATGAGATGGTTTGACAGTGTTCTCGAAGCGACTGGCATGAGTTTGGCCAAACTGTGGGAGGCAGTGGAGGATAGGGGTGCCTGGCGTGCTCTGGTCCATGGGGTCACGAAGAGTCGGACACGACTGAACGACTGAACAACAACAAATACTGGCCAGGACTAGATTATTTTTGAACTAGGTCTCACTTACTGGACCCAGGCACAGACTGACATTGAAATGCATGCTTCTGATATCATCAGCCTACAGAACTCTGGCTGAATTTTTGGGATTGCATATTTTAAGAGACTGCAAAGCCCCCCTCCCTGAATCTGTCCCCAGATCTACTGGTTTTAGGAATGTGCAAAATTCCTCTGGGAATGTCCCTAGATTGCAGGGGTCCAAGCCATTTACCTGGAGTTTCCGTTCCCTTTGGAAATAAGGCACAGCAGAGACTGTGGTGTCTTTGTGATATATGGTTGACACTTATATACAACCTGAGCCTACATTGGAGGGGCTTACATCACTGACACCCCAATAAATTCATTCATACACACACACACACAAATCTTTATTAAACTTCAAAAACAAACATTCCAAATTTAAAATCGTTACACACATACAATAAAATAAAAAATGGCTTCATATTGCTCTTACATTGACTATCTTTAAATATACAACATTTCTATGCTTCGTTACTTCTTTGCAACTTTGTCTCATATACTCTTTTTTCCCTTGAGTATTCAATTAATGGTGACAGCAGTCACGAAATTAGAAGACGCCTGCTTCTTGGGAGAAAAGCAATGACAAACCTAGACAGCATCTTAAAAAGCAAAGACATCACCTTGCCGACAAAGGTCCGTATAGTTAAAGCTATGGTCTTCCCAGTAGTAATGTACGGAAGTGAGAGCTGGACCATAAAGAAGGCTGATCGCCGTAGAATTGATGCTTTTGAATTATGGTGCTGGAGGAGACTCTTGAGAGTCCCATGGACTGCAAGAAGATCAAACCTATCCATTCTCAAAGAAATCAGCCCTGAGTGCTCACTAGAAGGACAGATCCTGAAGTTGAGGCTCCAGTACTTTGGCCACCTCATGAGAAGAGAAGACTGAACAACAAATTCAATTAATGCATCCCACCAATTTTGTTAATATTTTTTTCTTTTCCCAAATATACTTCTAAATACCTCCTTTCTTCCTTTAGTTTCTGCTTAGGTATATTCCTAATTGCTCCTGTCATTTTCGCCAAATTTGTGAATTCTACTAATTTGATGTGCCAATCATTAATTTGAGGTACTCTTTCTCCCCTCCAATTTTGTGCTATTTCTCCCCTTGCAGCCGTGCGTACAAGAAGATATTTCTCCTTCCCTCTGGTATTTCTTTGGGAATTATACTCAGCAGGAAGTTCTCTGGTCTTTTCTCAAATGTTACTTTCAATATCTTTTTCAACTTTTCATATATCTCATTCCAAAATTCCCCAATAAGTTCTTGCTTCTCCCCAGCCATGGTTCTGACTCTCTGCTCAGCTTGCTGCCTTTTTACAGCCTGAAACATCGCTGCAAATCGGGTCCTCCCTCACAGAGGGCACGTGTTGCGGTGCGACCTGGCAACCAGACCCTGTGTTGTGGGTGGGACCGTTTGGATAGCCGAAACACCCGATTGGTAGGTCCCTCGATGCTGGGAGCAATCGGGCCAATGGGACGCAAGGAAAGGGCATCAAGGGACCTATTTAAGCCCATGCACGTCTACCTGAGCTTCCTCTTGGGGCTAGTGCATCGGAACACCCGCCACTTCTCCCTATATTCAGGGCTCGCGCTTGACCTTGCTATACTGTTGTGTGTCGCCTGTCGTTGGGACAGGGAGAATGGCAGGAATTTTCCCCACTTGGCTGATTGGCTGTTGCCACTTGGGTTTCGCCTGCCGCATAGCAAATCGTCACAACTTGTAAGGTTGCGGATAGGCTCTGGTTCAGGTGATAGGGATGGGAGAACAGTCTCACCATCCCTATGTGAAGGGTATTCCAGTAAAGGAATCCAGGGACTCAATGGTTTGGTCAACCCTGAGAGGGGTTGTGCCCGTGCCTGAGTCCGGGGGACATCAGGGTGGCTGACTGGCGGGTCCCACCTTCTGTTGTCCCTGGTGTTCACCCTTGGCTGACCTACGATGGAGCTCTGGGTCAGCGCTGCCTGCAAGGGTGCAGGGAGCTAGTTGAACCAGAGCCTATGCAACAACTCACTGTAATCAATAAAGCTGTGGACTAAATTCTGCCAAAAACCAAACCAAATATTTGAGTCATGTGTGAATTTATTTCGGGGGGTGGTTAAAAGGTCTAAACACGCAAAAATAAAATAAAATAAAATAAAATAAAAACATCCTACACTCTGCACCCTGCTTCGAAAAAGTCCCTTTTTGCCTCTACAACCCAAGCAGGTACTGTAATTCTCATATGATTTGACTTTACTTCCAAAGGCCCACCCCTCTATTGTCTCCCGAGACAGACAGATGCCAACAAAGAGTTTTGCATTGTTTTCATATAGAGAATTGCATTTTTTGGGTCTTGATATACTGTATATGGAATTGTTTTTCTTTTTTTACAGTTTTATTATTATTTGGGGGGTCTTTAACTGCTTTATCGGATGGGACCCAGGTGGCGCTGTGGGTTAAACCACAGAGTCTAGGGCTTGCTGATCAGAAGGTCGGCGGTTCGAATCCCTGCCACGGGGTGAGCTCCCGTTGCTCGGTCCCAGCTCCTGCCCACCTAGCAGTTCGAAAGCACATCAAAGTGCAAGTAGATAAATAGGGACCGCTCCAGCGGGAAGGTAAACGGCGTTTCCGTGCGCTGCTCTGGTTCGCCAGAAGCGGCTTTGTCATGCTGGCCACATGACCCGGAAGCTGTCTGTGGACAAACGCCGGCTCCCTTGGCCTATAAAGCGAGATGAGCGCCGCAACCCCAGAGTCGGACATGACTGGACCTGATGGTCAGGGGTCCCTTTACCTTTACCTTTAACTGCTTTATCATCTTTTGCTTTACATATCGTTGTAACTTACCACGGACTCTTAAGGCAAAGGGTGGGTAATAAATTTTAATAAATAAATGATAACACGTGCGTGATTGTTAGAAACAATTAATACATAAGCGTAGCTGATGTGTATGTGGGTTTCAGAGACTTTTGTCATTCCTATTGGATTAGTATCGGCATGGATAGCAAGGTTTTCGGATGGCTGCTTGGCATATAAAAAGGAGCCAATCAGTTTGTACATGAATTGTAGGGAAAGAAATTGTTAAAAAAACAAATTGGAACCCCAAACTCATGGCTCTCTCTGCAAAAAGAGCAAGCAAGTGAGAGAGATGGCACTGGAAGTTGCTCGTTCTTCCATCTGGCATCGTTACCAAAGTAGCAAGCAAGGGGGCAAAGAATCCAGCCCTGGCAGTGTTATGAAATGTGAACATATGGCAGGACCAATATGTAGCTCATATTCATGCTTAGCTCTGCTATCTTCGAGAAATAGTTACCAGAGTTTTGTTTTCCCCCCAGTAAAGTGGTGCCCAGCATATTGGTATTCTCCCGCAGCTTGGGGAAACACCCCCCCCCCCACACACACAAAGATTTCTACAATTAGACCTCAGGTAATAATGCAGATAGAAAGTTAAAACAGAGCAAAACTTGTACATAACAGCAAGCAGCTTAGGAATAAGGGAACAAGCTTGCGTGTCAAGGTCCCCAAGCCACCCCTCAAATAACACACACTTCACACAGAAATTTAAGTTTGAGGTTTTTGGCATAATTTTGGCCACAACTTTATTAAAATACAAAATATGTGAGTGGTTGCTTAGGCATTGGTTCCGACTATCTGTCCCCGCCTGGGGACAGACTGACATCCGCCCGTCTTGCGGAAGTCAGTAAAGGGGAAACACTTTGGGGAGAGAATGGGAGCCGGGGGTCTGGCCCTCGCCTCCCCCCCTAATGTTCCCAGGGGCTCTTCAATGACCCCTCCACCAACCAATTTAATAACCAATGCCTAACCGCCAACCTTACAAGTTGTGACGAATTGCTACGCAGTAGGAGAAAACCAAATGGCACCAGCCAATCAGCCAAATGGAAAAATTCCTACCAGGCCCCTGCCCCAAAAGCAGACGACCCCATGACAGGCATAGCAAGGTCAACGCAGAAGCCTAAATTATAGGGAGGGAGGGAAGGAGGGTGATCCGATGCATGCAGCAAAGAGGGGCTCACACTGCGTGCCAGAAACATATATAGCCTCTGGGCTGTCCATCAAAACATGCAACATTAAATTCTCCCCAACAACCCGCAGAACTCAATCACAGTCCTTGCTCATCTAAACGATCCCGCCCAGCAACAGAGGGGTGTCTTGTTGGCCCCCCACCGCAACACGTGCTCTCCATGAAGGAGAACTCGCTTTGTCCCACCCCACCCCCCATTGCTCTGGAGGGTTAGGACTTGAACCAATGGCTTCAGGTTACAAGAAAGGAGATTCTAACTAAACATCAGGGGAAACTTTGTGACAGGTGTCAAGGAGAGGGTAAACTCTCTTCCTTGGAGGTTTTTAAACAGAGGTTTTGTATGAGAATCCTGCATTGTAAGGGCTTAGACTAGAAGACCCTGGTTAGACTAGATGACCAACTCTACAGTTCTATGATTCTACACACACAAACCACATATTTGACATAATACGTACGGAAAGCTTATTCACACTGGCTTCATCAAGAGAAGCAATTCCTCATGACTTTCCCTTACGTCTCTTCAGTAATGTCTGTTGAATCAATGCCATTGCATACTGCAAATTTTATGTTAAGGGAAAGGAATCAGGCGCAAAACTCCTCCTTTTAGTAAGACGTTGGTAGTTTCGCCTTTTTTTTTTTACAAGATTAATTGATTATATTTGGCTCCAGCCTCCTCTCTAATTTAGTCTGCAGAAATAGTTCGTGTTATTAGAAACAGGATAATTGGCAGATTGTTTGCGCTAGCACCACATATGTATCATCTTATTTCAAATTAGATATTTCCCCCCTGCAGATAATGATTATTTGCTGAAAAACAGCAAAAAAAAAAAAAAAATCCACCCTCCAGGTTTCTGGCTGATGAATAAATTCGTAATGAAGAACATTAACTCATTAGGAGAGTAATTGTGAAAGCTTATGTGCATCTGAGAACAGTGGTCTAGATAATTGCAGTATATGGTACCTGCAGAGGATTTCTTAAGTGCCCTACCTGCATCCCAAGCTACCTGCTGCCTGTGTTTCTCAGAAGACACAGGTATGTGCTGTGGAAAATACATTTGGGTAAAGGCAGAATAACAGTTTGAGGAAGGGACTGTGCCTCAGATTGCTCCTTTCCTAATTGCACCCTTTTCTCAGAAACAGAGACACATGGACATGTGTGCTTACTTCAAGAGTTTGTAATAACCATTTTTTTTCCCCCAGATACGAGTTTCGCCAGATTGCAACGTTCTCAGCTACGGTGCAAACTGAGCACCGTTTCTTGCACTAGGCTTCTCTAGCTCGGGAAGAAAATATGAGATTCTGCCCACTCACAATAACCCCAAGCTGGCTGTTTTGCAGATGTACACACGAAAGTTCTTTAAAGTTCTTTACTCTTGTAGAAATGCTTGTTGATTGGTGTTAGAGAAGGGCAAAGTCTGCTCTCTCTCTCTCTCTCTCTCTCTCTCTCTCTCTCTCTCACACACACACACACACACACACACACACACACCAGAAATGAATCCAGCCATTTCCTGTAACTGGAACAAAAAGCCACAGAAAATGGCTTGGCCGACCAATCCAAATTAGCTAATCCTGTAAATGTCTCCCTTCCACTAACCAACTGATTCAGGCTCCTTTTATCTTACCTTTAAACCCCACTTATTAGACTGCTGCATACATGCTATACATTTCCTGCACAAAAAAATTCTGGGAACTGTAGTTCAAGGGTGCTGGGAGTTCTAGTTTTGGGGAGGCTCACATGGCGCTTTCATTGCATATCTTTAGACACCAGGCGAAACTGTTTCTCAGGCCTTTTGCTGATCAACATTCTGTGGCCTTTCAAATGGGCAGGAAGAGGGTTGTTGGTTCTTGTTTCTGTACACATTTTGTGTTCCCATTTTGTAAACTACCCTATGATCTTCAGATGAAGGGCAGCATGCAAATCAAATCAATGAATAAATAAGCAACAGTTCCCAGGATTCTTTGGGGTACGTTTGTGTGGGGATTGATTTTAACTTTAATGAACGGCGTGAAGGGGAATAAAGAGGCTGCCATCTTGAAAATTACTGTGGATTTGGGTTGGGGGCCAGCCTGAAAGAGACCCTTTGGGCTCCGCCAGCTACGCACAGATCATAGAATCATAGAGTTGGAAGAGACCCCAAGGGCCATCCAGTCCAACCCCCTGCCAAGCAGGAAACACCATCAAAGCATTCCTGACAGGTGGCTGTCAAGCCTCCTCTTAAAGACCTCCAAAGAAGGAGACTCCACCACACTCCTTGGTAGCAAATTCCACTGCTGAACAGCTCTTACTGTCAGGAAGTTCTTCCTAATGTTTAGGTGGAATCTTCTTTCTTGTAGTTTGAATCCATTGCCCCGTGTCCACTTCTCTGGAGCAGCAGAAAACAACCTTTCACCCTCCTCTATATGACATCCTTTTATATATTTGAACATGGCTATCATATCACCCCTTAACCTTCTCTTCTCCAGGCTAAACATACCCAGCTCCCTAAGCCGTTCCTCATAAGGCATCGTTTCCAGGCCTTTGACCATTTTGGTTGCCCTCCTCTGGACACGTTCCAGCTTGTCAGTATCCTTCTTGAACTGTGGTGCCCAGAACTGGACACAGTATTCCAGGTGAGGTCTGACCAGAGCAGAATATAGTGGTACTATTACCTTCCTTGATCTAGATGCTATACTCCTATTGATGCAGCCCAGAATTGCATTGGCTTTTTTAGCTGCTGCATCACACTGTTGACTCATGTCAAGTTTGTGGTCTACCAAGACTCCTAGATCCTTTTCACTTGTACTGCTCTCAAGCCAGGTGTCACCCATCCTGTATTTAAATAAAAGATAAAAGATTATGCCAGAAATGGAGAGATCATGATTATACCTACAGCCATTGCCTCCTCAGCATGTCTGATATTCAGGCGTACACAGGAGCGTCCGCCCAGAAACTAATGCACAAAGATGAAAATGTGTGTATTTTTGCCATCTTCACCTCTTTCTCACTCAGCCCTGTGAACGTTGAACCTAGACTGGTCCAACTGAATCAAAGCATGTAAGGCGACATCTATTAAAAGTCTGGGAAACTTTAATCAGCAATGCTGTTTGGAGGTCCCCAGTATACTGAACTGTTCACGTCTTGCTTGTTCTAAGAAAACAAAATAGCCATAGAAAAATCTAGCGGCACAGCATGAAAACTGCTAGCGCATATGCAAAGCTAAGCAGGGTGTAGTACGGTTTCCAGTTGGATGGGCGAAGATTTCTGCATCGCAGGGGGTTGGACTAGATGATCCCCTGGGCCCCCTTGCAACTCTACCATGATACGATTCCGTTTGCTTGTTCTTTGCGTTTATCGGTCGCCAGCTAGCCTAGTCCTCTGGGAGATGCACAAGGCGTAGTAATCACATAATTTCTACTATACAGCTGCAAATAAAATGTTTTAAGTGTGTTTAAAGTGCATTATACAATGTGACACTAGTTGGCGATGGTGAGCCTTATGGTAAATTCAATGTAGTTTTTAAAAAACGATTAAAAAAAAGCATTTTCATAACGGTTTATATATGCGCATAGATTCCACCCAGGAGCCTTTTCCCACCCTAGCCAGAAGCATTGACTTGTTGTGATCAGGGCCGGATTTAGGTTTGATGAGGCCCTAAGCTCCTGAAGGTAATGGGGCCCTTTATATGTGATATTTTAGGGAGCAGGCTAGCAGGCGGGGCCCATTACTTACACCATAGGAAGCCTACACAACACAAAACACTGTTGCTGTGTGTAGGTTTTATTTTATTTGTTTTTTATCTTATATTTTGGAAATGTACATCCAGTTTTCTTTCCCCCTTAAATTTTTTTGGGGGTCCCCAAGAAAATGGAGCCCTAAGCTATAGCTTGTTTAGCTCATATGTAAATCCGGCACACACACACTGTTTCCCAAACTTGCCATATTGCCTTGACTTTCTTGACTTCTGTGAGATTCCTGCATTGCAGGGGGTTGGACTAGATGACCCCAGGGTCCCTTTCCCAACTCCTATGATTCTCTGTTTGGGCTGCAGACTTGGCCAAAGGGGAGAGGGGGGCGGTTCCCACTTAGAATTGCCCCTCCCTCCCTATCTTTCTATGCCGGTGGAATCCAATGAGAAGAGAGTTGACTGTTCTAATTGGGCTGCTGGGAGAGAGAAAAGTTTCCATTGGACAACCTGGGAGTGGCAGAGCAAGGGATGGGCTTTGCAAGTGGGACAGTTAGACAAAGGAGGGGAAAAGGAAAGCAGGTAAGGTAGTGGCTGGGGGCTTAATTGGGAGAAAGGGGAAGAAAATGGACAGGAAAAGGGGTGGGAATAGCTGCATATGGGGCCAGAAAAGAGAGGGAAAGTGTTTAGAAGAGAGGGGCAGGCAGGTAGATTATTATTTTTAATATTATTATTATTATCATTCATTCATATATTCATTCATTCATTCATTCATTCCCCACCCCTCTGGCTGGGTTTCCCATGCAACTTTATTCTTATCACTTGTTAAGTCGCCTTTATCTTGCAATCCGGAGTGACTCGCCAAACCGGGTGCAAAACCTGGTTGGGGGCTTAAGCCAGGGCGTTTTGGAGAGGAAAAGGTGGGTATGGCTGCATGTGGGGCCAGAAAAGAGGGAAAGGGTTTAGAAGAGGATGGGATAATAATAATAATAATAATAATAATAATAATAATAATAATAATAATAATAATAATAATAATAATAATAATAAACAAATAAATAAAAATGTATTTATTTATACCCGGCCCTTTGGCTAGGTTTCCCAAACAACTTTATTCTTCTTACCATTTGTTAAACTTGTTAATTCGCTTTTATCTTGCAGCCCGGAGTTTGACGCGCAAAACGGGTGCAATAAGCCTCCAGTCTCGCACGGGGTTGGGCTAGATGACCCCGTGGGTTCCCCTTCCCACGACTCTGCAATCCCATGACCCGCTATTGGGGGTTGGGGAATGCACAGTTTTTTGCTTGGTTGCGTTGCAGTTTTACTTCGAACGGAAATTTTATTCTTGTGAGCCGCCCTGGGATCTTAGGATATGTAAGGGCGGTATTTAAATCCAAGAAGCAGAAAAATGATGGCAAACAATTGTTTCGTACCATAAACCGGCGAAGGTAGGGGCAAAAGCTGGTTTTGCTGTGTTGCTCTTTCCAAACCACCACAGTTTGCCTTCGGTTAAATTAATGTTTATTAAATTTGTAAACCGCCTTTCAAAACTAAGATCACAGGGCGGGTCTCAACATAAACAAAAAACAGAAACAGAAAATTTGTTGAAGGGCAACAAACCAATAATCTAACCCTACCATCTCCTCTCCCACTCTCTGTTGCCTTTTTAAATTTAAAAAAACTAAAATGGCAGTTGCATCTCCCTCCCTGGCAGCCATTTTGGGACAGAATAACAGAAAATGGATGCAATGAAACCATTGTTCCTGCCAGCGCCAAATCCCCAGTAGTGACAATGGTCACCATGCAGGGTGGATAAAAATCAATGATTTAAATATATATATATGGGGGGGGGGAATCAGATTTTTAAAAATTTAATTCGGATTTTTAAAAATTAAATCAGATTTTTAAAATAAAATTCTTTTGGAGGAAAAATCTTTCTAAAGATAGTTTTCTATTTAAGTTACATTATAGTCCAAAGGCTATAATGAAGAGTTAGGTTTTTTTAAGTTTTTCATGTGTGTTAAAACTCATGTCTAAGGAATTTTTTTTTAATCATTTAACCACATTAGTTAACCAACATGGATACATATGCTGTGATGTCTTTGTTTTAGTTAAATAAATCCTTTACATTGTTCCCAAGGAAATGATTGTTTTTCTCCTTCCGATACAGTGCAGCAGAAAAAGTCCAAATATAAATATTTAACTTTATTAAACCTCACGATAATTTATTAGTTATCTGTCTACAATACAATACAACACCTTTATTGGCATAAAATCTGTCAATGTATTTCTAAACCAAATCAGTATTTATATATATATATATAACTGTAAAAACTACTCTGAAAATTTATTATTCCAAAAATGAAACCTTCATCTGGTTGTAAATTGTAAATATTTAGATACCAGCGAGAATGTCTTGATGTAATGTAATGTATATATATGTGTGTGTGTGTGTGTGTGTGTGTATACATGAAGTTGTATCTGAGACTGACTAATATTTACAGGCTGGCTCTGAGGCAGCAACACTTGCTGCTCTCACAATTAAAACTTGCTTCGAGTGTAAAAGACTGCAGCTTGAAAAAGGAGACATTTTTGTAAACCAAGAAAACCTTTACTAAAAATGATTATAATATTTTTTTAAAAAAACCTCACACAACAGTTGAATGTAAAAGAAGAGTCTGCCGCCTGAACGCATGTACTTTTGTAAACCAAGAAAATCTTTAATTTAATTAAAAATAAAAAAAACCCCGTCACACAACAGTTGATAACTGAATTAACGGAAAAAACCTGCCTCAGTTTATGACACCCCCAACATTCTGTGCTACAGCAGTAACCCTTTCCATAATATTTTGAATGTACCATTGCCGCAGATTTTGCCAGGCATTTATTGGTCATGAGTGGTGAAGCACATTGATTGAATTATCTTTGGGCATATCTAGAGCTTATACTTTGGAGAGCATTCTGAGCTTCCCAAAGAGTCTCACGGTAACTTCGGCTCACGGGTCTCCCTACTTTCCCCATTATTTTAATCCATCCGTCCCATGGATGCGATGCAATCACTTTTATCCTGATGCGCTTCGTCGGTTGTCGCACCCATTGATTTGTGGGGAATTTGGCCGTGACCTTGACTTTCTGCAAAACGCAAGACGACAGTCTGATGTTGCGACAATTATTGGCATGTCTCCGAAAGGCTCTTAGGACAAGAAATGTGCTTGGCTCCCATTACCACCCCCCTGTGATATCACTTGACAAAACCCACCAGTGGCATTTAAATTATGAGCTATGTGTTACGGTTAAATAAACCGATGGGCAAGCGATTGTTTTAAAATGAAAGGTGCTGATTTTCGGGAGACAATCTGTGAAACGTTCAGGTGGGAAATGATTCTTTAAGGCTTACTGACCTTATAGCACCAAGCAAGTGAAAGAGGAAGGAAATTTGCTTAATACAGACATCTGAAGGCAGCCCTGTTTAGGGAAGCTTTTAATGTTTCATGGGCTACTGTATTTTAATATTTTGTTGGAATCCGCCCAGAGTGGCTGGGGAAACCCAGCCAGATGGGCAGGGTATAAATATTATTATTATTATTATTATTATTATTATTATTATTATTATTATCATCATCATCATCATCATCATAAAAGGTGTAGGAGAGAAGCAAGTGTCCTTAATGTGCATCTGTTATTGGAGGGAATTAGTAGCTGGCCAGAGGTTAGTCAACCAAGTGTGCCTTCAAAGGACTTGTCAACCAAACAGCAGTGTCAGGTGGGAGATTTTAGTCAATGAAAGGTTGAGCCATCTAAAAAGCACCCAAAGGGTGGAAACGAAGTTCTGTAAATTAGACTTGTCTCTCAAAAGTGCCAATCAAAGCTATACTTCAACTCCTTTTCTTTAAAAATGTTGCAGGACTGAAGCAAATCCCCGTTTGATGTATCTTTTATCATTTCTATGATTTATTTATATATTGGATTATTCCGAGAAGGACTGAAAGGATTTGATCTCTCCTGTTGGCAGGAAAATGAATTAATAAATTATAGCCCACTTAACTGGAAATCATCTGTCTCCTGTCCAATTTCCAACGGAATTAGCCTCCCTGCTTTGACTACTCAAAAGTTTTTCTCTCAGATATATATATATATATATATATATATATATATATATATATATATATATACATACACACACACACACACACACACACACACACATACAAACACACACATACATACATACGTTTCTGGTGTTGAACTTTCATTTTTACTGACCAAAAGGAACCTAGCCAATTAGATAGCTTCTATGTGCTAGATTTTTTTTAATGCAAAATAAGTTTTAAAATGTTTTAACTTAATTGATCTCCCAAGTGATCAGTGCCACACCATTGGTCCTATTGCTGTTTTGAGTTTTTAACAGTGTAATGTAAGCCTTATTGGGCTTACTTCCAGGTAGGTTTGTATAAAAACTGGTATGTCACCAGCACACCTCCATTTGACTTAAAATGAATTACTACAAGGCAATATTGAATGGCTGTGGTTGGGCAAATCATCCTTTTCAGGGATAGCTTACATGGTGCCTGTCAGATGCTACAGTTTCCATCATCTTGCCCAATTCTGGCTGGAGCTTATTGGAATTTTTAGTCCCAATAGAAACTGGAGGAAGATACCACATCTACATCTGAAAGCTATTATGTCTTTTATTGTATTTATAATTAGACTGCTGGAATCCACTGGCTGAAACATGATGACATGTCCTCCATTGTGACGCTTCCTACTGCTGGTTTGCTTGCCAGGAAAATGTGGTAAGAGAAACTCAGGTGAGCAAAGGGAGAGGGGAAGGGTTATTGTACAACAGGAAATCGTTGGATTATTTAAAATGTGCACGTACATCATTGTATTGTTTAGCTTACACATCAGGACAGAATTGAACAGTTTTGAGTGCGCCAACATTTTTTATTTTTAGATTACAAATTTTGCAGTAAATAATTAGTTTTTAATACTTGTAGCTCTGTGTTCTGTCCCTGTCTCTTCTTCACTGAAAATGAAGTATTAATGTTTGTCAGTTAGCCAGTTAGAGCAAATCTTGGGATAGGAAAGTTTGACACCCATGCCAGGAATGAGGTGTATGCTTAATTCAATGGGTCTTGAATTATAAGTAGACTTACGTCTGAGTAGACATGTTTGGAATTGAATCCTGCGTTAGTAAGACTCTCCAGTGCAACTGAACTGGGCCTCTTGATGGGCCATTAAATACTTTATTTACTTTGAAAAGACTTCCCTTGTATCACATAAACAGCACAACGAGACAACGACCTATCCCCCAAACAGCATACAGGTGAAACTCGAAAAATTAGAATATCGTGGAAAGGTTCATTTCTTTCAGTAATTCAACTTAAAAGGTGAAACTAATATATGAGATAGACTCATGACATGCAAAGCAAGATATGTCAAGCCTTTATTTGTTATAATTGTGGTGATTATGGCGTACAGCTGATGAGAACCCCAAATTAACAATTTCAACTCTGGGGTTTTCATCAGCTATACGCCAAAATCATCACAATTATAACAAACAAAGGCTTGACATATCTCGCTTTGCATGTCATGAGTCTGTCTCATATATTAAACTCCAGTAGCTAACGAAAACAATTGCTTACATAAATGGACTTTTCCATGATATTAATTTTTCGAGTTTCACCTGTAATCGATTTTTTTCAAAAGGTTGCTCTCAAGGTTAGTTTAAATGCATGAAGCGAAACGGCTTCTCTTGAAGGCTCTTTTGACAGGACGCCTTCAGTCAGTCCATGGCAGCAATTTCAGTTGTCATCTGCCCCAAATTCAGTGAAGCGATATAGTGTGTGAAGACAACCCAGTCCAATTTATCTTCTCCCCATTCTGTCCTAGGTTTAAAATCTCTTTTTTGACCCTAAAGTCCATCCCCTCATCTACCAGGAGGAGGCGGCACAGATCCGGGTGCCTCCAGAACAAAGGGACGGATGGTATCTGCTCTGTTTCATCATGTGACAAATGACAGCACCGATGCGAAATCGTTTCGGGGACAGAATCAGGTTCTTCGGGAAAGAAGCAGGCAGGTCTCCGATTCAAGATTTGAGTAGCGTCCCTTTTGAAGGAGAAAGATCATCTTGTCTCTTCCCTCCAATTCATTTAGTCGCTTGATTCTGCCATTAATTTCTCAGTCAAGAAGCCCAACCAGCAAAGGCATTGTGCGTCTCGGAAGGGTGATTGAAGATGTCATTACTGCCTTCCTTGCTGCTACTGAAGTGAAAACGTAGCGCCGAGTCAGTTTGGTGCTGTAGTTAGAGCAGGGCCCGCCAATTTAGCACCGATGGGTGCACATGTATTTGCAGAGACTATCTCCCACTCTCCCACTGAAATTAGGCTTGAAACAAGCATTTCTGGGTAGCAAATAGGAATTGCCAGAGTGAATACTGGCTTGTGGCAGCAGATATACCACATGTCGTTGGGGTAGTCACCAATAGACCGTTAAACGTCCGGGGGTGCTGCTCAGGTCTGAGAGAGTGACCACGACAAAAGTAACCGCCCCCCCCCCCCGCCGTGTGTCGGCATCCTTGCTTTGTGATGTAGTGCCCACATCTATTAAAAGAAAACAATTTTAACCACTAGTTTTGTGACATTTTGGTTGATCCTAATAAAGGTATTTATAAACTTACTCTGGCTTTTGGTTTTTTCCTCTCTAATGGATTAGCCAAAGTAATAATAATAATAATAATAATAATAATAATTTATTATTTGTACCCTGCCCATCTGGCTGGGTCTCCCCGGCCACTCTGGGTGGCTTCCAACAAATATTAAAATACAGGTGAAACTCAAAAAAATAGAATATCATGGAAATTATAATAATAATTTATTATTTATACCCTGCCCATCTGGCTGGGTCTCCCCAGCCACTCTGGGCAGCCTCCAACGAATACTAAAATACAATACAAAGTCACAAATGAAAAACTTCCCTAAACAGGGCTGCCTTCAGGTATTTTCTAAATGACAGGTAGTTGATTATCTCTCTGACCCCTGATGGGAGGGCATTCCACAGGGAGGGTGCCACTACCGAGAAGGCCCTCTGTCTGGTTCCCTGTAGCTTTGCTTCTCGCAGTGAGGGAACCGCCAGAAGGCTCTCAGTGCTGGATCTCAGTGTCTGGGCTGAACGATGGGGGTGGAGACGCTCCTTCAGGTATACAGGACCGAGGCCGTTTAGGGCTTTAAAGGTCAACACCAACACTTTGAATTGTGCTCGGAAACGTACTGGGAGCCGATGAGGTCCTTCTTTATGTGCCACTTCTATGATAGGCCAAGTGAGCGGCAACAGGAGAAAGCCTTTTCGGTGGTGGCTCCCTCCCCTGGTGACTTCATTACATATCATTAGTGCCAAGTGAAAACATTTCACTATAACCAGCCATTTGGCTGATTAAACAATCTATGGTCTTTTAAATATGTTGAAGAAGAGTTTGGATTTGATATCCCGCTTTATCACTACCCTAAGGAGTCTCAAAGCGGCTAACAATCTCCTTTCCCTTCCTCCCCCACAACAAACACTCTGAGGTGAGGGGGGCTGAGAGACTTCAAAGAAGTGTGACTAGCCCAAGGTCACCCAGCAGCTGCATGTGGAGGAGTGGAGACGTGAACCCGGTTCACCAGATTACGAGTCCACTGCTCTTAACCACTACACCACACTGGCTCCTTGTTGGAAGGAGGGGGTTATTGATTTGTTACTGGGGTTTTTTTTTTAGTTAATTATTTTGTGTTCTCATTTTGTATTTTTATGTTGTGCACCACCCTGCTATCTTCAGATGAAGGGTGGTATACAAATTTAATAATAAAATTTATTAAATACTATGTTTGGTCTATTAAAGACTCCTGAGCATGCTGGGGTACTAATCCCAGGCTGTTTGTAGCTGTACAGTTCAGATCTATTTAGGAATGCACAGCAATTCCAGCCAGGTATTTGAAATGAATTCCCTTTAATAAAACCCACACAATCCAAGAATAAGTCTAGGTATATATGCAGAGTTTGCCATCAATTCCACTTAAAGTAGAAGCGTATCCCATACAGTAAAATATACATGACTGTATAAGCAATTTCTTTGCTAGCAATTGAGATCTAATCAGTATATTTGAAAAGAAAATTATGGTTCTCATTTGAGAAAAAGCCATGTAAGCTTGATGGGGCTCGTAGACAAATTTAGCTCCCTGCTGTGGAAGCTTGTAAAAACGTACAGATGCTTGGGAAAAGGTTTTGTTTTCATTTTCTACATGTTGTGTTTAATGTATCTAAATAGTGATGTATTCTGCTGTGATGTGGAATCATGAGGCTACTGTACCTGCCTAACAACAGTAGACTTTACAACCAGTCTTACAAGCTATAACCTTTCCCCGGGGGAGATTAAATCAATTATCATATATAAAGGTAGGATTTCTGATGTGCACAGTTTGGAGATTTTTTTCCCCCTCTTGAAGTTACGGGCAATAAACCAGAGGAATGATTTATGCAGTGGAAGAGAATCATTGTCTGTACTCTCAGTATGCTAGAGAGCTCTGCAAAATATTTTCTGCAGACTATTCCTGGGCACTCAAGTGTCTCAAAGCAGAATCTTGCACACTTGTGATATCTCTGTGTTACACCAAAGATCACAGAGCCAGGCCCAGTCCAAGGCTTCATTATTATTCTTTTGCTTTGGGTGAAGGACAAGGTACCCCCTCAATCTATGATCAATCCTGTATTATTGACTCTGAAGCAATCAGTTCTGTGCTGGCTTCTGATGCTGTGTTTTGGGAAAGTTTA
This sequence comes from Lacerta agilis, assembly GCF_009819535.1. NCBI lineage: Eukaryota > Metazoa > Chordata > Lepidosauria > Squamata > Lacertidae > Lacerta > Lacerta agilis. The sequence continues at coordinate 11,579,917 of NC_046317.1, forward strand.
TTCACTTGGGAGGAGAGGGGTGCTTCCGACAGTGAAAACGGCAAGAAGGATTCATCTGTGGGGATAACCGATGCCTCCCGTGTGTAGCCTCACACGGGGCACCGGTTGTTGGGGCAGCCTGCGGACGGGACGGCCGGTAATCCTGGAGCCTGCTCCCACCGTGCCGTGAACGAAGAGATCCGCTGGCTGCAATCTGAGGGTTTGAGTTCTGTGAGTCCGTGAAGATTTTGCCTCGTAAATGGTTGCAAGCGTCTGTCTGGTCCAAAAAGCTCCGAAGAGGAAAGGAAAGCTAAAGGTGGCCAAAACTAAATGGCCAAATAAAAGACTTTTAAAGCAAAAGTGAAAATAAAACAACTGAGACTGCAGTCTGGAGGAAAATGGCTTTGGCTGCCCTGTGTGGATGGTTTCACTTTCGCTAGGCTTGTCACGCAACGTTCTTCTCACTGGGCTTCTCCGCGCGTTCTCCACACCACTAACAGGGAGCAGCAGCTATTTATTGAGTGAATAACCAACGTCACAATCAATACATTAACCAATCACAACTCTGTTGCTGCCCTAAATTGGGCGGGAAGCAGATTAACTGACCGTTGCCTAATTCAAAGTTTGGAGCCACTAATTGCCCATGGAGGGATCCCAGCAGTGAATCGCCTGCCAGATCCTACTGCTACCTTTCCTTCCAGGTGGAAGGATACAGTAAAATTAAGCACAAATAATCACAAATAACCACAGGTGCGAGCGCACCTGAAAAGTATATTCCCACATTCATCATTTTCTGCTCACCACTGCTCCTTCCGCCCCTGATTGCTGCTTTGGCAGTAAATAACAAACTGATTGACAGTTCTGGCGCCTCTCAGGTGGGTGCCGTTCTCATTATAAGAGAACAAAGGGAGGCATTCGTGGTGAGTTCTGGCACCCCTTTTTCTAGAAAAGTAGCACTGGCAACGTCTGAACCATGGGTGATGCGTTTCATTTCGCCAGACCACCTGGGCATCTCTTGCCTAGGTTGTGTGACATTAGTGTAAAGTGGTAGTGGTGCAGGTTCTGGTGAGATCTCACTGGAAATCGCCATGGATGCTAGTGCCACATCCCTCCCAATTGATGCTTTTGAATTATGGTGCTGGAGGAGACTCTTGAGAGTCCCATGGACTGCAAAAAAGATCAAACTTATCCATCCTTAAAGAAATCAGCCCTGAGTGCTCACTGGAAGGGCAGATCCTGAAGTTGAGGCTCCAGTACTTTGGCTGCCTCATGAGAAGAGAAGACTCCCTGGAAATGATCCTGTACGCTACGACAGGGGCGAGACTTCTGCTGGCACAGGCCTGGAAACAAAAAATAATACCAACTGTGCAGCAATGGCAACAGAAAATCACAGAATACATGGAAACTGCAAAAATGACAATGAGAGTCAGACAACGGGGATGAAACGTTTAGAAATGAATGGGGAAAGTTTATAAAATACTTGGACAAGGTATGCATGACGTAAATACTGACATATAACTCATGGCGTGTAAGTAAGGAGAAGGTATCATAAACAAATTCAGAAGGCGAATAACAATGGAATAGGGGAAGATATATAATTTTGAAGTGGGATTGGAAAATCAAGAGAAAGGTGAAGAGGAAAAAATGTAAAGCTGTGGAAAGGAAGTTGATGTGTGAAATATAGATGTATGATATAAGGAAGACATAATATGAAAGAAGGGAAGTGAATGGAACTGAAGCTTGCATGACTTGTGTGGTATAATTTTTCTACTATAATTTTTGTTTGTAAAATTTTCTGTTATAATTTTTGTTTGTACTTAGCCAAAATCAATAAAAATTATTTACAAAATAAATAAAAATAAAAATAAACTACAAGTGATATTCCAATCCTACTAACTGTTTCCAATGGTTCCCATTCCTTATTAAAATTTTGGTCTTCCTGATTTCTGATTCCGGTCATTTTTGGCATTTCAACAACTTCATCTGCCATTCTTCTCTGGTAGGAACTTTATCTTCTTTCCTTCTCTGAGCCTCTTTCCTAAAAACAAATTTCTGATACAAATTGAGAGGGGTTAACTTAGAGAGAAACCCACAAGGACGAAGAGGTGTTTACCGGGTCTCCTGTGACATTTCTCAGATTCTGCACATCTTGACCGTAGGAACAGATGTAGTGCTGTAACATTCCTGCCAAATATTATTTCCAGATCTTTGGAGGAAACAGCTTGTTGATGCAGGAGAAGAGGATCAGCAGCCAAGCAGATTTTAGCAGGCAACAACGTTCTCCAAGACTTGATTGCAAGGTGAAAAATTCTATTCTTCACTTCTGCTTAAAACAATGTGCTAAAGCAACATGAAGCCATTTGTAGGTGCACGTTAATTAGCCGAATTGTGTGTGTGTGTGTTATATTATAAGTGTGTACTAGCACATGAGTAACAAAAGCACTTTAAAAGAGTCCACGTGCTATTTCTTCTGTCTAAAATCTTTATTCTTTCTTTGAATACCTATGGTAGTTTCCTTGGCAGACTGCGTGCTGTTCAGTGTTCAGAATTTGCACATTATTGTGTGAAAAATGCAGAGAGAGAAACGTGTGTAAAGAGAACGGATTCATTTTTAAAAGAATTGCACTAGCAGGAACTCGACATATTCATGAATATTCCATATGCATGCCTGTATTATGCTCCTACAAACTGTTGCTTAATCTGAGCAGTCCTTCCGCTCCGAACCTCCCCTGAAAACGAAATGAGGTTTTCAAAGTAAGCAAAACCAGATAAACTTAAAACAAAAATCTCAATTCTTTTTAATCAGGCCTGCCACCCGAATAATAAAATAAATCAAAGTAAATGAGTGTACAGAAAGAAAGATACTTCCAGTACTTCATTTATTTTCTTGGCCCTCTAAATCGTGCCACCGTGAGGGTGTTCCCCGCCCCCTTTATTTATTACAAATTATTTATATCTCATCTTTCATCATACAGCTCCTTCTAAGGCAGGTAACATCAATGTACATAAAAAATAAGCAATATCAACATATAGCGCAAACTTTCTCTCTGCAGGGCTCAGTTGAGATTTATTGACGTCTCAAAATATTGGCCAGGGGTAAAACCAGTCACAAAATGGTGGAAGAGGTTGGCATAAGCAGTTGGGAATTGCTGCCATATTTTTCTACAGATGGAAATTGCAAAATTATTTACCGCAGTGTTTTGCCTTGTGGCAAAGAGTTCCATAGTGCACTCTCCCTCAAGCTACGTACAGACATGTTCTCTGGAGCTATTGTGGCACAGCCTCCCCACTTTAAGCAGAATTTGCTGATCCGGAGGCTCAGGTGGTGCTTTTGTCATTTATATTTTCCCCTTCCCACGCCCACATGCATCTCAAAATATCTTCACCCCTCTCCTGTATACCCCCTGCCCAGTGCCGGATTTACGTATAAGCTAAACAAGCTATAGCTTAGGGCCCCACTCTCTTGGGGACCTCCAAAAAAGGGGAAAAATATAAGATAAAATATAAGATAAAAAACAAATAAAATAAAACCTAAATGCAGCAACAGTGTTTTGCGTTGTGTAGGCTCCTATGATGTAAGTAATGGGTCCCGCCTGCTAGCCTGCTCCCTAAAATATCACTGGTTTGCTCATTTCTATACATAGGGTGCCTACATTCTGCATGGACTGGTTGCGTGCCAACATGTGCAAATGGCTTTAGATACCTATTAGGTCCATAAATTACCATATATCATATATTCAACACAAAAAACAGAGACAATTTGTTGTCGACAAAGGAAAGCTGGACATATAAAGGGCCCCATTACCTTCAGTAGCTTAGGGCCTCATCAAACCTAAATCTGCCCCTGCCCCTGCTCTCTTTTCACATTTGACCAGCTACTTATTCCTTCTCCATACCCTGCCCGAACTACCTCGCTTTTTACACTCCTCCTCCACAGAGGACTGAGGTTCAAGGAGTTGCTGGTGCTGTCATTGGTTCAACTAAAAGGCTATCACACGGCTAGGGCATGAAGCAAGCAGGTGAACTGGGCAGGCCGTGTTGGGAATGACGCTCACTCGGAGATGGCAAACTCCAAGACTCCCAGGAGGCCCTCTCTGGCTGGGATGTCCCTTCAGTCCAGAGTGCCTATATCTGTGACCCTTCTCTTATGAGAAGAGCACACAAGTCTTCTAGCATCACGCAGCAAGAAGAAGGAAACATCCTTAGATCTAAACTATGTTTATTTGCAGTCTATATACAGAGAATCCATTTCCACATCTGTGTCCTCCAAGCTCTGGCAGAACAAGAAACAAACTGTGACACAGCAGAAGTGAAACTAGCTTACTAAATTACAATAACACACTTAGGCGGAAGAGACAAGACTGTCTTCCGTTCCCACACTCTCTCTCAGACACTCATGTGATTTATACTAAACACAATAGTCAAGCTGAAGCAGCAGAGGCTACACAAAATCCTAACAGGTTGTGCCACTGAGGAGTCACAGAATCGTAGAATTGTAGGGTTGAGAGGAACCATGTATCATCTAGTCCAACCCCCTGCAATGCAGGAATCTTTTGCCCAAGATGGGGTTGAACCCATGACCTTGAGGTTCAGAGTCTCATGCTTTACCAACTGAGCTCTCCTCAGATGGAAAGGTGTTCCCCACAGGGATGATCATGTGGGCAGAGGAGACAGTCCAGCTGAAACAGGAGCAGGTTCCTGATGTCTTACTTAACTTTCCTGGAATCCTACCTAATCCCTCCCAAGGGGAGCTAAGACTAGCAGGACAGCGTACTCTATGGTTTTAACCCCTTTGTGCATTAATTAAACATAAGGCTGGTTACCCCACATTAAGTGTCTATCAGTTTACTTTCCCACTTCCTTTCCAGCATACATGGAAAGTTATGCTGGGACTGGACTCATCCTGTATAGAGATACAGTGGTACCTCGGGTTAAGAACTTAATTCGTTCTGGAGGTCCGTTCTTAACCTGAAACTGTTCTTAACCTGAAGCACCACTTTAGCTAATGGGACCTCCCACTGCATCTGCGCCGCCAGAGCACAATTTCTGTTCTTATCCTGAAGCAAAGTTCTTAACCGGAAGCGTTATTTCTGGGTTAGCGGAGTATGTAACCTGAAGCGTATGTAACCTGAGGTACCACTGTATGTGCATTGCACAGGATTTAATATTTCTGTGGCAATAATTTCCATTGAACACCCCCTGCTGCCCGTAGAACCCCTGTATCCATGCTGCATAGTAAATATTCAGGGGAGAGGGTTAATATTTTCTAAAACAATTAACAGAGCAGAAATAAAATATCCACAGACTTAGGGTCATCTAGTCCAACCCCCTGCAACGCAATAATCTTTTGCCCAATGTGCAGCTCATACCTGTGACCCTGAGGTTAAGAGTCTCATGCTCGACCGATTGAGCTATCCCAGCAGACTTGCATAAGATCCATCTATTTACAGTAAGAGGATCTCCCATTATCCAAAAACACTATCTACGGTTTATGCATTTCAACAAATCCTTCAGCAATATTTTATCTCAAGATAATTGAGCCATCTCACGGGAGTGGGGATGGGGAATCAGGAAAACAAAATAGTCAATCCTACTACCTCACGGGGGAATATTGCAAGAGAAGCAAATAAATATTCAAAATATAAGATAGAACTTGTGATGGAAAATATTTTCTCCTATACTAGACGGTAAAATATCATGCATAAGTATAGCAAGTTTAGAGGTTTTATTACATATCATTTGCTAAAAAGTTTTAGGAGGGTTCCTTCTGATATATTAAGCACTGTATTTTATGAACTCCTGAAACTTGAATAGCTTTGGAAGTCATAGAGAAAAAGAAGCAGATTGCTCTGATTCCTGCTTGGTAACAGTAAGGGCCATACCCAGGAGTTGCAAATATAAAAAACTCTCATTATCTCTTTCCTTGTTATCCACAATCCCTTTCTACCCAAATTCACCGATGGCTGCTTCTTAAGTTACACGTAGTGGCGGTAAAATGAGTCTTCGCTCCATGAAGTGAAAATTACATATTCACAGGTATATATATAAGTGTCCTGACTAAAGCAACAGGTTTCTGAATAGTGATTATTAATCTTGCAAAAGCAAGACAAAGAAGGCAAGAAACTGGTAAAAGATGTTGTGACACTGGCAAAAAATAAATAAAAATGCTGAGGGGAGGGCTTGCTGTAGTCGTATCTCTCGAGTAAACAGGTCAACACAGTAACAAGCCAGTTTGCACATTTGCAGGAAGCCAAGATGAATAGCCCCAAGCCAGTTGACACTTAGATGGTGAACAGTCATAAGCAACAGACACCACTTTGAACAGGGAACAAACCTGTGAGACTAAATATAAAAATATATGTGGCTCAAGATCTCAAATCTCCAATGTTGCTTTGTGAAGATGCTGTTCCAAAACCTGTCCTCTAATTTCTCAAAAGACTTTATTCCACTGTGAAAGTCTTCTATTTTTCTCCCTCACTCTTGCAGTACTTTAAATGTGTATTTTGAGCTTCTTCAGAACTTTGGGGAGTGCAGGGTTGAACTTACTATATCATTGCAAGCAGGGGCATAGCAAGGGGGGTGTAGGGGGCGGTCCACCCCATGTTCCATAATGGAGGGGGTGACTAATTATCAAGGAACAATTACTGCCCTACTAGGGCGGTTCATAAAAAAACTTTTAAAAAAAAATGCCTGCTCCAAAGGTCTTATCTTACTATGCTGGGGATTATATAGCTATATATGAAATTTCATGCATATCGGTTAATATCTTGACCCTCCTCCACCAAAATAGCTGTTTACTTGGCTGTTTTCCTATGTCGTGAAGGCTGAAATTTCAGTTCAGTGGAGCACTTACTGTTCCCAACCCTAACCCTGTGGAAAGCCATCTAATTAGACTTTAATTTGATTTTGAGATGTTTTTAGGAGGTAATTTAATTATTGTTTGATTTTATACCAATGTTATGTATCTGATTTTAGCCACCCTGAGCCCGACTTTGGCCGGGGAGGGCGGGATATAAATAAAAGTTTTTTATTTTTATTATTACTTGTTATTATTCATTTGTAAGAAAATATGAAATAACGTAAAACCATTTTTGCAGGGGGGGTCAATGGGGGGGGGGGTTGACAAGAAATTTTCTGCACTGGGTACCACCTCACCTTCCTACGCCTCTAATCGCAAGGTAGTCACAGATAGTTTGTGTGTTTCCCCCCTTTCTACTGAACATTTCTCTACCACTGCAGCCTCCCTGGCTGCCTATGCTTCTTGATCTGGAAATTATTTTATCTTCCCTTGAGCTTTAATCAAAGCCCAGGAAACCAGGAGGCTGGCAAAAGAATGTCCCATTTTGCTTGCTGGTTTTGTTTTTAAGGGGAGTGCTTCCTTTTACGAAGAAAAAAAAAAAACCCACACCGAGTTCTATAAAAGATAAAATTTCACTTAAAAAAATAACAATGAACAGTTGTCAGGTGCAGATCACACAGCTTTCCTACCTCCCTATGTTTAAGAGGAAAGTCCAGCTGAAGATGTCATGAGATTTTCAGGACAGGTGAGCATCCAGGAAGGCTGCGTAATGCAGATTTTTACAATAAAAAAGGACATTCAGCAAACACCCTTCAGTTACCACCTCAGAAGGAAAGAATGTTCATGCAAACATCTGTTTTCAAATAATATTTATTCTTTTTCAAAATAAGCATATAAAAATATAACATACAAAACATAAAAAACATACAAAAGCCTTAAAAAAACATAAAATAATCTTTTTTCTCCTCTAACTTTCTTTAACAGTGCTAGCTGACTTCCCTCAGTCCTTCCCATCTGATTTTCATTGTTGAATCATCATTAGCAGTTTGGTTTATCATCATACTTCACATATTAATAATAATTACCAATTTAGCTATTATTAACCTATATTATTACTTCACCATAAAAAAAGTTCTATACTAAAGTCAACCTTCATGCTGTAAGCCTATCACTCCTCCTCTACGAGTCCATAGTTCTATATATTGCAATACTTTTTCAAATAAGCTTTGAATTTCTTCCAATCTTCCACCGCATCTTCTGTCTGACCGCGCAGTCTCCCCGTCAGTTCAGCAAGTTCCATAAAGTCCATCATCTTCATTTGCCATGTTCATGCAAACATCTGTGCCCTACCTATGAAAACTTCTCTCACACACACAAATTCCCTTCCCTTTGATAATTTTGGAACGCAATTTCTTTTTTCATTGAGTGATGGGCTACGGTCCAAAAATGTGGGAGAAATTTTTGGCACAGCACTACTCTGAAGCGACACAGAAATATCCACAGAAATGTAGGTGTTTCACCCATCCCCATGTATGAGTGGAAAGAGACTCTAGCAATGAAAATTGAAAGAATATGCACAGCACTTTGCATCATTGCCGCACCGACTTTGTTCTTGTCAGAAGCGAGTTCCCGCCAAATTGGGGAAGGGACTGTGGGGTGCCTCCAAATGGAGATATATTTTAGAGCAGGTGCTACAGAAAGAATGAAGAGAAGGGATTGTTGTCTCTTGGGTAGGATCGTGGCAATCAATATTGATAGCTTGGCAGTGAGATATACAGGGGGAGGCCTTCCTGTCTGGGATGCTGCAGAGAAGATGGATGGATGACGCTTCCTGCAGAGAGAAGCTTTATCATTGCAAGGACTCCTGTGGTGAGGCACAAGGGAAGTTACATGACAAGGAATTGTTTGACTGCGGGGGAAGTAATCCCACTCAAATGACAAAGGAAGGAATACTTCAGTGGCTCCCACTATTGTAGGACAATGCTTTGAAAGTGTTTTTGGGGGACAGTTGTATTCACATGCTGGTGAGGATGAAGAATGAGAACAAAGCATTGAGCATGCCTCGGGTCTAGGCAAAGGTTCGAAACACAGGTGTGTGCTTCACAGAGCTTGTACGTGAGAAAAGTAGACTCATGAACTCACTCATGCTGTTGAAGCTTGCTAATAAGGCAGGACTTGAAGATTACAGGTAGGTAGCTGTGTTGGTCTGCCAGTTAAATGCCATAGTTCTTGGTATGAGCTTTCGTGTGTATCTGAAACTTCCGTTTCAGTGTATCTGAAGAAGTGTGCATGCACACGAAAGCTCATACCAAGAATAACTTAGTTGGTCTCTAAGGTGCTACTGGAAGGAATTTTTTTATTTTATTTTGTTAGGACTTGAAGGGTGTACTGAAATGAAGAGCTCGGCCTTCTCCAGCGACCTCCTACTGTGATGGAGCAGGAAACAGAGGTGTGGTGGGGCAAAGTGAAGGGGAGGGGTTTGCCCTGGATGCATTTTCTTTGAGGGTATTTTGTTTCTCACACTGCCCCTGCCAGCACTCTGCTGCTTTGCGAGCCCACCCACTCATCCCAGGCTCGCAAAGCTCTTCTTTCTTCTTCCTCCTCTTTGGTGACCACTCGTAGGCGAGTAAGATCGTCTTCCATGAACGTGATCTTAGCAGTGAGTCCGTAAGTGACTGTGGAGGCCAATTCTGGATCCACACGCCTTTCCACAGTGGGGACGTAGGTTTCTAGGCAGGAGATGATCACGGTGATGGTTTCCCAAGCGTGCCTTCCTCTTAGCTCGTTTCACCCTTTCGTCCTGAGTTTGAGCGTCTTCCAAGCCCATGACACCTTTGGTAAAGGCTGTTCTCCAATTGGAGCACCCACAGGCCAGTGTTTCCCAATTGTTGCATTTATTTTAGATTTGCCTTGAGAGAGTCTTTAAACCTCTTTTGTTAACCACCAGCATTACGCTTTCCATTTTAAAGTTCGGAATAGGGTAGTTGCGTTGGAAGACGATAATCGGGCAAAGCAGCGGGGGGTTGTCAGGGCATCAGGGGGATGCAAAAGGCATGCACCCTTCCAATTAGTCTGATCCAGACTGATTGGAATAGCCTGCCCTGCTCTGTCCTCCTCATGTCGCCCTCTGTGCCCTGCCTCACCCCAGCCTGCCCTGGGCGCCATGAAGACACATTCCACCACTGGCAGGGGATCCTCAGATCTTCCCGGATCTTCTGCAGTGGAGTCCTCCAAGTTGCAGAGTGGTAATACTATATCTTTGCTTGGGACCCAGGTGGTGCTGTGGGTTAGACCACAGAGTCTAGGACTTGCTGATCAGAAGGTCGGCGGTTTGAATCCCTGCCACGGGGTGAGCTCCCGTTGCTCGGTCCCTGCTCCTGCCCACCTAGCAGTTCAAAAGCACCTCAAAGTGCAAGTAGATAAATAGGGACCGCTCCAGCGGGAAGGTAAACGGAGTTTCCGTGCGCTGCTCTGGTTCGCCAGAAGCGGCTTTGTCATGCTGGCCACATGACCCGGAAGCTGTCTGCGGACAAACGCCGGCTCCCTCGGCCTATAGAGCGAGATGAGCGCCGCAACCCCAGAGTTGGACACGACTGGACCTGGTGGTCAGGGGTCCCTTTACCTTTAATACTATATCTTTAGGCGGGATGGCGGGGCAGCGATCTTGCAGGTTCACCAGGGAGTGCTTCCAGACTTACTAAGCCTAACCCTACCTCGCAGGGTTGTTGTGGGGACCAAATGAGGAAGGGGAGTTATAAATGCAAACCAACCAACAAAATAGACAATTGCATTCACACATTCCAATTCACATCACACGTCCCTTTCATTCCTCTCAAAACGGAGGCCAAGCCCCCCCCCCACCCCCCCACCCCCCATGTACAGAATGAGGCTGAAGCTCCTGCAGGAAATAAATACCACGGCGAACAAGTGCTAAAGTCTTTATGGAAAACCCTGAGCTTTGGAAGAATGACAAGATTTGTGGTGCTGCAGAGACTTCGGCCTCATTTGTGTTTAGCGGCGTTTACAACCCAAATCTATCTCGTTACCAACAGAGCTGCAAATTTCAAGGCGGATGTAAATTATGGCATTTGCTGCCAGTCACCTGCAAAGAGGTAAGATCGCTGGCTCAGGAACGCAGAAGGCAAAGGGGGAGGAGGGCGGGGGAGCTGCTCTTCCAACAGCTACTCGGAGAGAAAGGATTGCCCTCTGGGGGATTGTAAAAATGGTCCCGTTGACAGCGGCGCTGAAAAGGTGGGTGCAAAATAAACAGGGCCGTTAACAGGAGCTGTCACCGTGATTAATGCTGATGAGGAGTAATGAATGTGAATGCTTTCCTGGCTTCAGACTCAAGTGACCAAACTTTTTTTTGGGGGGGGGGAGAGAAAAAAACGGGATATTATTTTATTAGAAATAGGTGCATTGAATGTCATAAAAGCTCTTTTGGGGGGGGGGGGGATGAGCAGGGATCCAGCGGTCAAAAAGACCACCCAAACACCCCATAATGGGCTTTTATGAAAAACAGATTTGTTTTTGGAAAATGGCCATGCCTTGCTGTTAAAGGTTTGGGTTTAATCCCAGACATTTTGCTAAAATTCCTTTTGCAGTAAATTCAAAATTCAGCAGCCAGGATTTTATCAGGATGCGTGCCTGATTCTGGCTCGACTTCATCCTCCTCCTGCCCAGGTCTTTCCACTTCCCCATCTGATTCTTCCTTTTCTGAGGAGTGCCGCCACCAGTCTTCTCCAGGTATGAATTCCCCCATTTCCCCAGATTCTTCCATGGGTGCAGTCTTGCCAGGGAAGCTTGCCACCACTCCTCATCGTCCGGCTCAACCCTGACAGAAGGGACCTTGACGGTCATCTAGTCCAGCTCCCTGCAATGCAGGAATCTCATTTAAAGCATCCATGACAGGAGAGTCCACCACTTTCCAAGGGGGTCCATTCCACTGTCGAAGAGCTCTTACCACCAGAAAGTTCCTTACAATGTTTAGTCAAAATCTCCTTTCTTGTAACTTGAATCCATCGGTTTGTGCCCTAGCCTCCAAGCAGCAGAAAGCAAGCTTGCTCCATCCTCCATGTGACAGCCCTTTAGATATTTGAAGATGGCTATCGTATCTCCTCTCAGTCTCCTCTTACCCAGGCTAAACATACCCAACTCCCTCAGTCGCTCCCCGTAAGGCTTGGTCTCCAGACTCTTTATCGCCTTGGTCACCCTCCTCTGTACACTATCCAGCTTGTTATTATCCTTCTTAATTTGTGGTACCCCTGCTATAGAGTGCTATAGACTCCAAACCAGACTGGGGATGTCCAGATATGATGCACAGCAGGGACAACCTCTCCTCTCTCACCCTAAGTGGCCATAGCTGTCTGGTAAGATGGATGGACAGAAGAAGAAGAGTTTGGATTTGATATCCTGCTTTATCACTACCTGAAGGAGTCGCGAAGTGGCTAACATTCTCCTTTCCCTTCCTCCCCCACAACAAACACTCTGTGAGGTGAGTGGGGCTGAGAGACTTCAAAGAAGTGTGACTAGCCCAAGGTCACCCAGAAGCTGCATGTGGAGGAGCGGAGACGCGAACCCGGTTCACCAGATTATGAGTCTACCGCTCTTAACCACTACACCACACTGGTTCTCATAGGAATACAAAGGAACTGCTAGGCACTTTTGTATTCAGTGACATTGTGTCTTTGTTTAATCTCAATTATGTTGCCGTACATATCTCTTCCAGGACGCAGGGGCGAGCGCAAGTGTTGCTTCTTGTTACAACCGCCAAGGACAAAAATCCTAATTGTATGCAAAATGTGTGCACGAGTCTGGTTATTTGGTAAAATAAATCAGAGCTCCCATAAGATAAAAGGCACTGGTGTATGTAAAAAGCAAATACTGATTTGCGGTTTGGGAAGATGCGTGAGTTACCACACGTAGCTAACACATCCGTATGAAGTTCTGAACAGGGATTTTTAAAAAACGAGATTTACAACCTCTTTTGAGCTAATGCAGTGCTATTGGGGAAAGTGCAATATATTTCCCTCTACTTTATGGAATAAATAATAAATGCAGAGGGCACCTCGGATGAAAAATCAATACAGAATGCTCTACCTACACGAGGCTCCACATATTAGGCATTTAACTGCTGATTTAACTGGGAAATCCAATTACAAAGCCATAAGCCAAGCGTGGTGTCATGTCGGTCCCCCTAACAACCCTATGGGTGCTTTTAATGAGTGACTTATTTCGTTGGGAATGTGTCACCTGCGGATGTTGTAAGTGCTGAACGGAGAGCAACTTTTAAATCCAGTATATACTCCGGACAATCCAGCTTGTTTGTTTAATTTACAGGTGTGAGGAATGCAAAAAAGACTCCATTGAGGTTTCACTAGGGGCCAGTTGGCACCACAAGCAGAAGCAAGTACGGAAGTTTTCCCTGGACTGAACCATATCAGAATGCAATTGGTTATTTGTTTGTATGCCCTTCTACAGGGAAAGGGGGGCATTCCTGCACATGGAAAGCTAGCATATAGAATCACAGAATTGTTGGAAGGTATCATGAGGTTCCTGCAATGCAGGAATCTTTTGCCTAGGGTTCATCCTTAGCTTCCATTCTTATAGCAATTTAGACTGCACGTCAGGGTCCACGTGATGAAATGTTCTTACATTGTGTGCGCGCATATGCATACACACACACACACACACACAAAGTGGAACCTCGATTTTCGAACATAATACATTCTGGAAGACTGTTCAACTTCCACAACGTTCAAAATCTGGAGATCAATGGGCAAAATCCATTTAAAAAATAGAGGCGAAATAGAGGTGTTCGAAAACAGAAGTAATTACATCCAGGTTTTTGGCGTTTGGGTTCCGAATGGTTCAGCTTCCAAGACGCTCGAAAACCGAGGTTCCACTGTACATACTTACATTAAATCCCTCCACATAGAAAACCAGATGGCAAAGATGTCACCTGGACAGGTTAGTTTTCAATGTGCAATGATGCGTTTGGGAGATTTCCTTTTCCTAGTACTTTCTTACCCAGTGGATTTGGAACCAAAACATTCATTTAGTCAACTGAAGAAAGCAGCTATACTTTCTTCTTAGATTCAGCTCATCTTCAGTTAAATCTGTGTGTGATTTGGGGGGCTTAAGAATTCTGAACCGTGCTGCATAATTCTTAAGCGCCTGTGTAATATTGTGACTAGGTTATTACAACGTCCTGTTTATCACACTGAATGTCACTTGTATTGTTTATTAATTTTTGAAATGCATATAACGTTGCGGTTTAATTATTCTGTTTAGTCTTGGTTTTGGCCTCTCTTGAACGAATTCAGGGGTTGTTGTTTTTTTTTGGGGGGGGCAGTATTTTGTCACACTGAGTTCACCTTTCTCTCATCTCTGTTTGTTTTACCAAGGACAACAAAACCAAACCCCAGCCAAGCATCGAAAAGCACTCACAGCGGATTAGCAATGGTAATAAGCATTTGTCGTGAAGTGGCTCTTGCCAACTGTAAAGTGGAACTTCTCACTCTCTCAGTTTAATGAGTTTAATAAAACTTAATGAAACATTTTTAAACTTAATGAAGTACTTGGGAAATGTATGGGGAAAGGATGTCTGCTCCACTTAAAAGAGGAAAGAGGCCATCTCACTGGAAGCAACGGAGGTCCTGTTAAGCTTTTAATGTTTCCTCCGAGGTTAATTTGCGTGTTTTCAATGTCTTGCGCAGATAAGTGTACCCTAGAAAAATCTTGTTAGAATAATTCGGAAAAATAAAAACATCCTGCTTTCATTACGTTGGTTTCGCTGGGTGCTCAAGGGCCTTTTAAAATGATTTGTTAATTATTTACAGCAATATCGTACTAATATAAAAGAGGGTGACATCCCAGGGAAGCTCAAGAAATGTAGGGCTAATTTGTTCTTATGGCCACTGGCTCACAGAATAGACGAATTAAGGAACAAAAGCTCCCTTCTGCATCCTAACACAGAAAGCATGATGCTTAGGTGTGGCATGGACCAAGTATAGTGGCAGCTTTGGGCCGTATCCCATTTGCAGGCTTCCCAAAGGTATTTATTATTTATTTATTCATTAAATTTGTTAGTCACTTTATCTTGCCTAAGGCAACCCATAGGGACTTGGGAAGACAAGCAAACCAATGAAAACACCCCCCTCAGTCCCCCCCTCTTTTTTGTCTTCACAACAACCCCACAAAGGTTCGTAAGACAGTGACTACCCAACATCACCCAGCAAGTCCCATGGATGCATAAGGATTTGAACTCAGGTCTGGTTACTATTCCACACTGGCTTTCTCCCATGTTCTCCTGTGGCGATGCTTCTATTTAACTTCCTTCTAATAGTAATTTGGTGCCTCAGCTTGCCTGCGTTTCTGGTTACACCTGGATATCTCTGTTATGGCTGCCAGCCTCAAATATGAGGGAATTACTAAGCAGGTATGTACAGAAGTCTGTTGCATTTTAGCACAATAAAGGTGCTGCTGCAAGGAACCCTGGGAGGCATCCAGCTAAGTTAGTCAAGTCCATTAATTTCAAAGGACCATATCAAAAATTAGCTCCAGCACACTATTTTTTTGAGTAATCAAATAAGGCACTGACAAAGAACAGTTGTGAACCACCACCACCACTAGGTAGCCACAGACTCTCAGCCTACAAGTTCTGCATGTAGCATGAATGACTGCTGCAGTCAGAAAATGTCTGTAATCCTGGTCACCTGTGGTGAGCAAAGATGGCTTCCAGGTGACCAGGTTGGCACGGTTTGTTCTCTCCCCCCTCTCCTTTTATGCCGTTCATCTCCAATAGGTACGTGGTTGCAGGAAGGCTCTAAATCTCTCTGCAAGCCAGCAAGCTTTGTGGTAAAAGGTTGCTGGCCTTTCGTTTAATTCAGCCACACTCTTCTTACATTCTTAGAATTTGAACTTGAAAAGCAACACCACAAAACACCCATTGTTCTCTTACTCCCTTTCTGTGCTCTTTCAACATAGCTCACGCTTTAATGAGCTCCCCAGCCCCTCGGTTAATGATTTCTGATCATGCACGAGCCTTTTTTGGCCCTCAGATTTACAAATAATGCCCTCAAAATATTCAGAGGGTTGTTATTGAAGGATCTTAGTGGCAGTGGAGTGATTCCTAGTTCGATGCTGGCACCTCCCAGGGTTGTTAGCAATATGCAATACCTCTCTCTACACGCTTGTCATAATATCTTATATTTTGCTAGCCTTTAAGGCTTTTCGGGTTTGCCCTCAATTATTTGAGAAACCTAATTGAGCTCCATCTGTTTCGTCACACCACTCACCTGTCTGTTCTGGTCTTCAGCCCCCCCCCCACACCTGGCACGCTAGAACATCGCCATTTGATTTCTGGGACTGTCAAACTCACGTCTTGGAGCATTTCCCAAAGAGAAATGAATGAACTCACTGAACTTCTGTGGAACAAAGAACTGTAAACACTCTAAAGAGACAAGCTTGCCTTCGGAACTGCAGTTGACAACGCAGGTGCTGAATTGTGTGTGTACGGAGGGAGAGAAAGAGAGAGAGAGAGAGAGAGAGAGAGAGAGAGAGAGAGAGAGAGAGAGGCATATCGGAGACTTCCTTGTAAGAGCAGATCTGTTAAGTGACTCCAGTCAAAGGCAAAGTCTCCCAAGGTCCCATTGTCTTACATGGAGCCCCAGGCAGAGCTTTTGACTGACTTTTGAAATGTACATACACACATTCACCTTTGACTCCCAATAAAAAGCTGTTGTACACCTAAGGCTTGTTTTTTTTTTTTTTTAATAGTTCGTGGGTGAGATTGGATCCTAGCAAAAGCTGCCATTGCGAGTTCTCTTGAGAATCTTTGCAACCGACAGACAAGGTATTGGTAGTGGTACCTCGGTTTACGAATTTAATCCGTTCCGCAAGTCCGTTCTTAAACCAAAGTGTTCTTAAACCAAGGCTTGCTTTCCCATAGCAGCGGGGGACTCAATTTACAAATGGGACACACTCAACAAGAAGCGAACGATTTATAATGAAATGAAAAAGGTGTTGAAAAACACTTTTAGAAAGGAACCATAAGCCTTTTTACTGGGCATCCTAGGCCAAGAAATTCCAAAATGTGATAGAACTTTATTTATGTATGCCACAACAGCAGCTAGAATTTTGATAGCTAAAAAACTGGAAGACAGAAGAAATTCCAATGATTGAAGAATGGCAGATGAAAATGATGGACTATATGGAGCTCGCTGAGATGACCGGGAAACTTTGTGACCAGAGGGACGACGCGGTCGAAGAAGAGTGGAAGAAATTTAAATTGTATCTTAAAAATTATTGTATGATTGAAAATTTGATATAATTTGGAAGAAATGCTAGACTGTAGATTTAGAGTTTGGTTAAGTGTTTAGGAAGTGTGAGAGAATGAGTAAAGATATTAGAGATGATTAATGATTTTTATAGTAGAAAAGGTTTTTTTTAGATGTAAAGAAATTACTAAAGATGATGGACAAAAAATGCAGGAAGGGGAGATGAGAGGAAGACAAGGTACAATGTAAACTAGGATAGAAGTAAGAAATAATAGTAAGTTTTTTTGTTTTGATTGTAGGGTTTTTTTGTATGGTTGTATTGTTTTTGTATTTGTTTTTATTGTTGATTTATTGTTGATTGTTGTTTTTATAAAAAATAATAATAAATATATTATAAAAAAGAAAGAAAGAAGTGAAACACCTACTTCCGGGTTTGCAGCGTTCTTAATCCAAGTTGTTCATAAACTAAATAATAATAATAATAATAATAATAATAATAATAATAATAATAATAATTTATTTATACCCCGCCCATCAGGCTGGGTTTCCCCAGCCACTCTGGGCAGCTTCCAACAGAACACCAAAATGCAATAATCTATTAAACTTTAAAAGCCTCCCTAAACCTTCTTAAACCAAGGTACCACAGTATTTTAAATCAGGGGCTGTTAAAGTGTCTCTCTCCAGATATTCTTGAACTCCAACTCCCATCTGAAAGCAGCCTGTACTGGGAGGTTTTTTTTTTTTAAAATGTTTAATGTTTTATTATGTTTTTATGTATGTTGGAAGCCACCCAGAGTGGCTGGGGCAACCCAGTCAAATAGGTAGAGTATAAATATTATTGTTATTGTTATTATTGAAGAGGACGTCCCTGTTTTCATCAGAGAAATGTTAAATGAATAAATCAAACCATGCATTACCAATGCGATCTAGGGTTGCATCCCTATTAGTTCATCATCTCATCAGATGGGTCATATTGTCACCCATGTGGAAGATTTATCATTGACATGATTTATCATACTTTCTGGGGAGGCAGAATTATGTGCCCAAGCAGCCTGCCGTCGGCGCCGCCTTGAGTTTTCAAAAATATGGATTTGCTCGAGGTATAAGGAGCTCCCTGGAGGCGACGAAGAGCAACAGCAAGTAGGGTGGTCAAATTTTAAATTCAAAATAGTGGTCTTCAGGGGAAAAAAGCCAAGGGGCAGACAAGGGAGTAAAGAACTGTTATCAACGAACTGTTGTTAAATGACATTTAAAGTGGATTTGGCACTACTTCCTCAGGCACAGCTACTGAAGAATTTTGAGAGTGGCAGAAATGTTACAATTGTTCGTATTTCTTCTGAGTGATGGGGGAGAGTGTAGAGGTTGTGCTGTTCCTTGCTACCCCAGTAAAATCTGAAGCATTTATTTATTTTTTAGATGTCCCCTCAGGCAAATCTTCTGAGGTGTTTTTTGCAGGGAAATTGAAAGAATTCTATTGAACCCTAGATATTTTCCCAGACTCATTTTCTCCACATGAACACTGGCACGAACTCCAAGTTGCATATTGACAGATTCATGACCGAAACCACTGGGAAAAGTTCATACCACGATCAAGGAAAAATGGGATGGGCATTCTGTCTAGCGCTTCTCCATGCCGTATTAGATGCATATAAATGATTTAACTGTATGAATAAACTGAGCACAAGCTTTGGGTTGCAAGCTGGCATTCACTTTTGAAACCAACTGCCTTTGCGGACTGAATAAAAAGATTCCCAGGCATACTGACTGCTCCCTTACTTTTCTGGTAATGTTTTTGACTGATTTCATCTCCAGCAATGGTGATCAATTGCCTGACTTGCTCTGGACGGATGAAGGAGGCAGAGTGCTCGGCTTCTTTCAGATGATGTGATGTCTTGGGGGGCAACTTGGTGCCTCTGCTGAATGCACATCCAAATGGCCCCATATGCACTGTACTTTTCAAGCAGTATAATACCACATTAAGCAGACATGGCTTCCCCCAAAGAATTCTGGGGACTGCATGAATGAATGCTTAAAATCTGGGGATTGCAGCTTTTTTTCAGGGTGCTGAGAGTTATGGAGAGATTCCTAATCCGCTCACAGAGTTACACTTCTCAGAGAGAATTCATTGTAATGATCAATCTCCCTTCCCAGGTATCTCTGGAAATTGTATTTCTGCGAGGGGAGCACCCAACTATTCTCAGCACTAGAGTTTGGGAGAATATACCATATCCCGCAAGTGTCCCGGAAAAGTTGGGGCATCCTGTCCGCCCCCCCCCCGCAAGAGCACTGTGGCCATTTTGGGCACTGTGACACTGCGCGATTTCGCACCGAGAGCTCTCCCCCCTCCCCCCCAAAACCCCCACACTTGTTCAGGGCTGTGATCTCGTGCAGCACCTCAAACATGCATTTCGGGGCGCTATGAGAGCACAGCCTCAAAAAAGCACCTCTTTTGGGCTCTGTGGTCTCACATGGGAACACGGATTCAACACGTTGGAGGCTATGAAATCACAATTGTTTGAAGCGGTATGAGACTGCTTTAAATGTATAGTGCAGATGGGAGCTCATGTTCTGGTACAATTTGAGCAGGTTTTTTATGACAATGCTCAAAAGTCATGTATTTCTCTGGTATAGCCATGGTATTCTCAATCATACTATGGTGTGTATGATGTATTATGGGCCAAACTTGGCCCTCTAGATGTTTTGGGACTACAACTCCCATCATCCCTAGCTAACAGGACCAGTGGTCAGGGATGATGGGAATTGTTGTCCCAAAACATCTGGGGGGCTGAGTTTGGCCATGCCTGTATTAAGGGAAGGGTAGCACCTCTGGTGGGAGAAATGTTGTACTCCTTCTGGCATAGTTTGTCCACCTTGGTCCCCACTCAACTCTCACCTGTGGCTTCAAGAAGCTGTCACCATGTTATTGTGGCTACACCTTGGGAAAAGGCTCCGATTGACTGGCTAAACCAGGAAAAGGTAGCCTATGGGTGTATATAAGAGCCTCTCTGTGTTCATCAGAGCCCTGGATTACCCTGTTTCATTCTGGGAGGAAATTGCTCTACTGCCATTCTTATTGTATCCCATTTGAGATTAGCACAAGCTTTCTAGTCTTCCCCACAATGGAAAATATAGCCACTTGACAAAACAAAATAAAATAAAAAATTCCTTCCAGTAGCACCTTAGAGACCAACTAAGTTTGTTCTTGGTATGAGCTTTCGTGTGCATGCACACTTCTTCAGATCAACTGAAACGGAAGTCACCAAACCCTTAAATACAGTGAGGGAGTGGGGAGGGGTATTACTCAGAAGGGTGGTGGGAATGGGTGATCAGCTGATAGGTGTGGAAAAGCTGTTGACGACTCTTAACGGCTGCAATTGGTCTTACAGGGAAAGGCAAGGGGTGAGATGGCTAAAGATAGCTTTGTCTTGTATAATGAGATAAGAATCCAATGTCTTTGTTCAGACCAGGTTTCTCCATGGTTTTAAGTTTGGTGATTAGTTGCAATTCAGCAACTTCTCTTTCCAGTCTATTTCTGAAATTCCTTTGTATTAAGACAGCTACTTTGAGATCTTTTATAGAATGTCCTGGGAGATTGAAGTGTTCTCCTACTGGTTTCTCTGTCTTGTGATTCCTGATATCAGATTTATGTCCATTTATCCTTTGGCGTAGGGTTTGGCCTGTTTGTCCAATATAGAGAGCTGATGGGCACTGTTGGCATTTGATTGCATACACAATGTTGGAAGATGAGCAATTAAATAGTCCCGAGATGGTATGTTTGATGTTGTTGGGGCCAATAATGGTGTTGTCCGGGTACACGAAAGCTCATACCAAGAACAAACTTAGTTGGTCTCTAAGGTGCTACTGGAAGGAATTTTTTAATTTTATTTTGTTTTGACTATGGCAGACCAGCACGGCTACCTCCCTGTAAATAGCCACTTGAGCTATACATACAACTCAGCACAGCATATTGAAAAAGGCAAGGCCCTTTTCAAATTTCTTAGGCAAGCAATCCATCATTAATTATATTGCCTTGCCCCATAAATGCCCACCTGACCACTCCTGTCCGCAGAAACGGCACTTTCACAAGTGCTGCATAATTTTGCTTTTACACATGCAAGGAATGGAACCTTTAGTGTGGCAGCCATTGCACTTTGGAACTCCCTGCCCATTGATGTTAGTACCTGATTTTATTTTGCCATTTTTGAGGCTGACTTGTTTTTAACATCGGAATTTATCTATCGTTTTAATGTATATATATATTTTGTAAACTACTTAGAGGATTTGGTGATTAGATGGTGCCTAAATCCTGTTAAATAAAACGGGAACAGTCAGATGACGCAAGTGATACAGAATAATTTTATGTTGTGACTTTTTAGCTTTGTCTTGGCTGGCTTCTGTATCAAAACCAAATACCTCTATCTTGTCCACCACCCCTTTCTGGTCAGAAATGCAATATCAAGGATACTATTCATTTATTTTTTTTCCCCGAGAGGGCAAAATAATGAATCCCACAGCATTTATTTGTAATAACTGTTCAGCTACAAAATTTTATTGGTATCCTTTTATGTTCCCTCTAGAGGATGTAATGCACAAAAGCATTGCCACGGAACATATAAAATTACAAATGAAATTTATTGTAAAAAGTAGAATGTCTCCTAGACTGGTGTCAGTATTTATTTTCATTCATAAAACAAAGCCAAAAAAAATCTGCAGGTATAATATATTCATTTGTCAGCGAGTTCATGGGTGTAAATTGCCATCCAACGTTATTGACTGATATAAGACAGATATTGAAAAGACAATTTAAATGTACTCTTCCAAACATAAACTGTTCCACAAAAGCACTGTAAAAACTCCGTCATGGTTTTTATTTTTTCTGTTGTGCTTCACACTTATGGTTAACTACATAATTTGGTTGTGTCATAATCCACTGTGTTTGGCAATTTGGCATTGAAGGCCTGCAAAGCAGATTGAATCCTCACCACCTCACTGGTAGACAGCTTGAGTCTATGACGAAGCAGGCATGAGAAAAGGTCTAGACGACGTTGGCCGGGTGGAGAGAGTTTATTTACACGGTCCTTTATCTCTAGTAGTTGCAAGAGAGCAGAGTCCTGGGAACCCTGAGTATAAGGGTAATCCAACTGCAAAATCAGGTCCCGGATTGCTTCCGGGTCAAAGTGCATGCTGTAGCCGAACACTTGGATGTGGTTGATTTTCATGTAGCCCAGGTTCCGGGAGGGATCGATAAACTCCAGCGGTTCATAATAGATGCTCTCATTGCCATTGGGACCATTCGACTTAATACGACTCCTCAAGTAGATGTGGACCGTTTCAAAAAAGGTCTTCCACTTGTTGCCTAGAGTCAGCGTCCAGTTATAACACTGAAGCGGCAAGTCCAGTTTAGTCCGCTCCCAGTCTGGGAAACTGTTTTCATTGACAGGCATAAACCAACTCTCGGAGTGGCTGCCTCCAAAAGGATTGACGTAAACGGCTAGGACAGGCTCCAAGGTGCTGTTCTTTGTTAGGCAAATTTGGAGAGAGAGACCCAAGATCATATGGACCAGGCTGGATTTGTACTTGTTGCTCTTCAAGGTAAGGAGCATCCTTTTGCGCCAGGAAGGGTCAAACCAGCTATTGAGACGCATGTCGTTGCTGATGAAGATTGCATGGACCTCAATCCGGCGGTCCGTTTTCTGCAACAAATACTTCATCTCCAGATCTTGGAGGTCTGTCTCAAACCCAATGTAGTGCTCTGTCGAGTCTGCCACCTCAGGCTTGCAAAGCCCTTGGCTCAGCATATACCCGGTGTTACAGGTCCCACAGCGGGTACGGTTGTCAGGGGCGCAGGTTAAGCAGGCAGAGCCATCTCCCACAGCGCAGGGCAGGGAGCCAAGGCAGGCGACCTGGTCATTTGGGCATGTGCATGAGTGAGTCTCTTCAGAAAAGCTGCCCAGGAGGCCATTCTCATTGCAGTAAAGAAAGGACTGGATGCGGTTCAGCCAGTAGGTAGAAGACCTGTGAAGCAGAAAAAAAGCAAAATGCACAGTGAGCTGGAACCAATAATAATAATAATTATTATTATTAATACAACACCCATCTGACTGTGTTTCCCCAGCCACTCTGGGCAGCTCCCAACAGAATATTAGTAATAATAAGAATGAAGCTATAAAACATCAAACATTTAAAACTTCCCTAAACAGGGCTGCCTTCGGATGTCTTCTAAAAGTCAAATACTGTAGTGGTTTATTTTCTTGGCATCTGTTGGGAGGGCGTTCCACACGGGGTCGGGGATCGGGGGCGGGGCACCACTACCGAGAAGGCCCTCTGCCTGGTTCCCTGTAACCTCTCACCTCGCAAGGAGGGAACCGCCAGAAGGCCATCGAAGCTGGATGTCCGTGTCTGGGCAGAACGATGGGGGTGGAGACGCTCCTTCAGGTATACTGCACTGAGGCCATTTAGGGCTTTAAAGGTCAGCACCAACACTTTGAATTGTGTTCAAAGGTAGCCCCACATGGAGCGCATTGCAGTAGTCCAAGCGGGAGATAACCAGAGCATGCATCACTCTGGTGAGACAGTCTGTGGGCAGATAGGGTCTCAGCCTACATACCAAATGGAACTGGTAGACAGCTGCCCTGGACACAGAATTAACCTGTGCCTCCATGGACATCTGTGAGTCCAAAATGACTCCCAGGCTGCTCACATGGTCCTTCAGGGGCACAGTTACCCCATTCAGGACCAGGGAGTCCTCCACACCTGCCCACCCCCTGTCCCAACAAAACAGCGCCAAGATTCTAATCAATAAACCACGCTATGGTGGGTGTTGGTGGTGTTATTACTCTGAAGGAGCCAGATCTATACATTGGGTGGAGCTGCAACATAAACTTAACTTTAACTTTTGCAACGTGTTAAGGAACAAATTGTTGCTTGTAATACGTGTGCTTCCCTCCCCAGCCACCCTCAATAAGTCAAAGTCTGGGTCATCCTGAGCTGTGGGCCATACGGTATTCAGGGCCATATTTACACTGTTGGTAAATATATAGTTACAGGTAGGTAGATGTGTTGGTCTGCCGTAGTCGAAACAAAATAAAAAAATTCCTTCCAGTAGCACCTTAGAGACCAACTAAGTTTATTATTGGTATGAGCTTTCCTGTGCATGCACACTTCTTCATGCACACGAAAACTCATACCAATAACAAACTTAGATAGTCTCTAAGGTGCTACTGGAAGGTAAATATATAGCCATCTTTACAAGCAGCCTTTGATAGCTTTATTCTCCACGAATTGTCTAATCCCCCTTGAAAGCTGTCCAAATTGGCAGCCATCGCGACATCTTGTGGTAGTGAATTCCATAGTGCTCGCTGAAAGATTTCCATATTGTTTATTGTAGTAGCCCCAGGCATAATTTCCTGAATGAATCGTAGCACAATGATCCCATTGATGGGCAGATGAGCATTGTCTGTGCATTCCCCCCCCATGCGCAAAACAGATGAAGATACTCCTTTATGTTTCTGCCATCTCATTTCCCCCCTTTCCAAGTCCAAAATTAATTAACAATGGGAACTAACAATGGAATCTGGAGACTAGATTGGAAAGGGAGAGTTTCCAGGAAAACAGACCATGTGGAATGACAATGGTTGAGGGAAACAGTGATCTTCATTGTAGTTTTCCAGGATGCTTGTCTCAGTCCAAGAATTGCATGGATTGAAGAGCCTATTTTGGCAGTGGCTGTGTCGATTCTGTTTAATATTGATGAAGGTTTCTGCCTACTCTTTTGCTGTTCAAAACATGCTGTGGTGCAGAAAATACAAGAGGCCAAATGCAATGTTGATTTAAGAGGTGAGTAAGTCACCATGGAACTGCTCCAGTATTTGACATTAGGGAATTGTAGTTTTTCTTCTGTACCATAAATGAGATGTTAACACCAGAACATAGGAAAACTAAAAACCACATCTGAGATGAAATAGACCAGCTCAGGTATTTCCTTGGATAATAGCAGTGCTTTTTTGTATGACGAATTGATGATTGTCACTTCCATTCTATATACAGTGGTACCTCAGGTTACATACGCTTCAGGTTACATACTCTGCTAATCCAGAAATAACGCTTCAGGTTAAGAACTTTGCTTCAGGATAAGAACAGAAATTGTGCTCTGGCGGTGCAGCGGCAGCGGGAGGCCCCATTAGCTAAAGTGGTGCTTCAGGTTAAGAACAGTTTCAGGTTAAGAACGGACCTCCGGAACGAATTAAGTTCTTAACCCGAGGTACCATCTTAATTAATATCCACTGAAGGCATTCCACCAGGCCACATAAAGTTCCATGCTCATAATCTCCCTTTTCCTTTATGAGGGAGAGGGAAGAATCAGGGTGCCATTTTTGGGGGGCTTCACGTCACACATGTGATTATGTACATGGTAGCAGGAGTCACACTATGCTCGGCCTCCACTATTTGAAGACTGCCACAGCCTGGCTAACTGAAGTGGGTCACAATCAGGTCAGGTATCTTATATAAATTAGAAAGAATTGGTTTCTTGGTGCAATAGCTTCGAAAACACTCATTGTGTCATTGGCACAGTGAATACTCAGTGGGTACAAGGTATCCCTGGGAAAACAGGTACAAAATGAGACATCTCAAAGATGTCTTCCAAGGTCAGAGATGCCACTTAGGGCAGAACTGGAGGTTACAGGGGACACTTAGCTGTCACTGTGAGCTGTAACCTCATGTTTCTTTCTCTTCTGTAATTTATAGTAAATAAAAATATTTGACATGACATCATCATATCCCAAGTTTTCCTGATCCTGGAAGCAACAGCCAATGCCACGGAGTGGGAATCTGGCTGCATTCAGACATGGGGTCCATTGCATTCGTTTTCTTAGTTATAACGTTAGCGCTTTTATCCTGATTATCTAATATTCCTTTTACACCACGTTACCTGTGGCATTATTGCTTTTTGACCGATACGCTGCCAAGTCCCACTCAATTTCAAATGGCAGGAAAGAACTATACACTCTCCCATTTTTCGTCTTGTGAAATTACAGGCGCAAATCTGCAATTTCCCAAGTTAACGGGGTTGCAAAAGATTTTCTTCACCCCCTGGAAGCAATGAAGATGGTAATGAGCACTCCTAAACTTCCACTGGATTCTCAGAATTGGCTTTTATGTCATGTGACAAATCATATAAAAGATGGAAGCTATCAGGTAAGGAAACATCAGAAAAAAGTAAAGCGCTGTCTGAAATACCTTAAAGCACAAAAATGTAACGGGACATGTTTTATTTACATGTCTCTTGTTCATTGTGTGGTCTGTGTGAGTTTATGTGGATACCTTGAGCAATCCCATTTGTCGTATGGCTCTCCATTTTCACCCTCTGTGACAAGAGAAGTGTGGCAATATTCTTCAAGCCCATTCTACTCCTGAAAATCTCTTAAGACAAATCAAAAGATTGAGAGTGGCCTGCAGGTTTATGTATTCCATCTCAGATCCTGAGATTTCATGTTACGTGTGCTTCTGTGCCAGTGATGGTTAACTTGTAGCCAATGCTTGCAAATCCACTCCTACACTGATTTCAGTCCATGGTTCATAAAGGAAGCACAATGTGTATCAGCCATGGTTTGTGTCTGTACACTCGTATAATGAAAGAGTTTTAACTAAAAGAAAGGAGATTCTGTTCAAGCAAACCATTTAAAGCTACTCTGTGAACTAAATAGCCTGGTTCACACATAACACTAACACTAATGTGTTAACACATAACATTATTAAACCATGGTTATTTGATCGCTTTATGGTTTGTTCTTGGTTTAAAAACCTTGGTTTGTTTTAACTATGGTGCGGCATTATGTGTGAACCCATTGTGCTTCCTTAACCATGGTTTGGTTGGCTGTCCTACTGTAGATGATCACAAAGATTGCTACAAAGACACGAGGCAAGACTAGCCGATAAACAAACCACAACTTTGGAGAAACTAGCCATGGTTTGTTTGATTGCTTCTGGGGTCACCTGTCGTTAGCTCCTAGTTTGTTAAACCATGGCTTAATGTTATGTGTGTATCAAGTCAATGTGTCAACCATCACCATTGATGTGGGTATGTTTAGAAACTGAAAAGTCCAGGACTCTATCCGATTGGTTGGTTGCTTCTCTCCAATGCAGGTCTCTCTTCCTACAAATCTAAAAGAAATAGCTTTGCGTGTGTCTTTTGGCTCCATCTTCATTGGCCTGGGGAAACTTTGCCTGGTTCCTAGGAGTACAGAAACCATTCTGTTTGGCACGCAGTAGAATGCTATACCCCACCTGTAAGTTACTGAAAATAATGTGACGGTCTCTATTAAATGTAAGGATTATTGAGGCAATAGGGACTTTTATTTCAACACTACCTAATATTTCTCTCCTTTGTACTGCTCTTGAATCATTTAATAAATATCTCAAATTAGAAACCTGGAGTTGAGTAACAGACCTTTCCCTGAAGAATCACACCCACACTGACTAGCACGACTTAATTGCTAGAAGAGCAGACACCATCTTTCCCCCCCTTTAAAATATTTTCATTTTCTATGGGGACTGGGATCAAGAGCTATCTTTGGAAAAAGTGAAGATTCTGTATTTGTACACTGTTCTTGTATTTCAGATACCCTGCTGCTTATTCCCCCTCCCTTTTTAATACTTTTGCTGTCGTATTTTATTACACATTTATTATTATTGCAATTGAATTTATATAACTATTTTTAGATATTATGTTATGCATTGATTTTTTATGTTCTATTTTATAAACTACCGGTACACTGTGGTCTTTTGATGAAGTGTAAATTTAAATAACAAATAAATTTTTTTTCACGTGTTCAGGTAAGCACTTAAATCATAGAGGTGGTGGCACCGCTAGAGGAGGTAGGGGAGGCAGAAACGAGACAAGCTGTTTGCAGCAAAATGTAACACAAATCCATGGTTAATAAAGAGAAAGGAAAGGACAATTGATCAAATAAAAAAATGGAATGGAATGGGTGGGTGGGTAAAAGACTTTGCACTCCCTGTTTACAAACCATGGTTTGTACAGAGTTGTGCCTCCTCTGCTGGGGTGGTCCAAACCCGGCAGATCCATTTGTGGGGTTTGTGGAATGAATCATAGAATCATAGAATCATAGAATCATAGAGTTGGAAGAGACCACAAGGGCCATCAAGTCCAACCCCCTGCCAAGCAGGAAACACCATCAAATCATTCCTGACAGATGGCTGTCAAGCCTCCGCTTAAAGACCTCCAAAGAAGGAGACTCCACCACACTCCTTGGCAGCAAATTCCACTGTCAGACAGCTCTTACTGTCAGGAAGTTCTTCCTAATGTTTAGGTGGAATCTTCTTTCTTGTAGTTTGAATCCATTGCCCCGTGTCCGCTTCTCTGGAGCAGCAGAAAACAACCTTTCACCCTCCTCTATATGACATCCTTTTATATATTTGAACATGGCTATCATATCACCCCTTAACCTTCTCTTCTCCAGGCTAAACATACCCAGCTCCCTAAGCCGTTCCTCATAAGGCATCGTTTCCAGGCCTTTGACCATTTTGGTTGCCCTCCTCTGGACACGTTCCAGCTTGTCAGTATCCTTCTTGAACTGTGGTGCCCAGAACTGGACACAGTACTGGGCAAAATCACTGGGGGCTGAATTAGATGGCCCTCGTGGTCCCTTCCAACTCTACGATTCTATGATTATTACTGTAACAGGGAACGAAAAAGGAAACGGCGCAAATGTCTTTTCTCCATTAAATTGGCAATATAGAAATGTAATTGTCCTTTTGTTGATTCATTTATTCAAATGTAAGTTAAATTCTTCAGGTGGAAGGCAGTCTTACTGGCTAAAGTAATAACCTTTCTTGCTAACGAATTCTACCTATACTCAGTGGAAAATGCCCCCGATCTGCACATTTGAAGACCTTGGACTCTCCCAGACCATCGCAAAACACCTGCCTTAATTAGCCTGCGACCTTCAAATTATTATCTTCTGCTGATCTTCTGCCGGTTATCTAAGGTCTGGCAGAGCGATAATGCCTTATACTTCTCCAAGATGTCAGAGAAAGAAAAAGAAAAAGAAAAAAAACAGAAAAGAGAGGAGACAATTTAACCTTTAAAAAGGTAGTTTTCATTATTTTTAATTAAGCTCATCAAACTTAAGTACTATATCAGACAGATAAGGAGCAGCTGTTTGTGAAGCTATCATGGTGCGCTCTTATCTTCTTAACAACAGATTTGCGCTCCTTGGTTGCCTATTGATTGAACAAAGTCACATACAATTTGCAAACCTCCTATAAAGTTCATAACTTCTTACTCTGGGGGGGGGGGGAACGTGGCATTTAATATCGAATTTCTCCATTCGTATGTTTTAGATGCAAATGCTCTTTCGTTAAAATGCACCGTGAAATGACATACATCAATACACAGCGGGGGGGGGGGGGGGAAATGCACCTTCCAGAATTGTATGTGTGCTTACTTATATACTCTGGGGCCATAAGGCTCCCACAGCGTATTTTCAGCAGGGTGTAAAGATGTTCTACTATTAGCAAAGAGGCTTACAAAAATGAGACCTATCCAAATCTTCCCCAGGATGTCTGGATTCCGAGCGATGGAATATAATTTTTGCAATGGCGCAGACAGTTAAAAGGAAAATACTCCATTTGGAATCGTCGGCTGTGGTTGCAAAAGAAGAATTCTAAACCACTTCCAGTGAATTCCGTGTGAAAAGCAAGCCCTGTTTGTGGTAAGGATAAACTGTAGTTGGGAACTCAGACTGGAGAGTTTTACTGCAGGTGATTCCAGGGGCAAACTTGCATTCCATGCAGAATTTGAACTCAGTGCTAAAAGGAAACTCACTAGCAGTAGGGATTGGCTTTCCTTGAGAGTTCCTGAGTGGAAATAGTCTAGGTAGGCCTTGTATTTGATGTGAATTTTGAAAAGGGCTGAAAGCAAGGCCACGCCAGACCTCTTGTTAGACTTCGACAAACAAGATGGCATGTGATGCAGTGAAAAATAGAGCCCTTGAGAGCAACGAAGAGAGAGCGCGAAAAAGTGGAAGCTGAGATGTTGCATATGTTGGATTACAACAGGAAGAATGAAAAAAACAAAACAAATGGAAAATAAACAGAATTAAAATTTATTAAATATGCTATTACGAATGAAAGTCATGAAATCAGTGGCTGTTAGATAAAGGATCAAGACCAGAACTGTTGTAATTGAACTAATCAAAATTATGGAAGCAGAAAGAAATACAGTAAGAACTTTGTACCCTGAAATCCAGCACACGGGAAGTCACCCAAAATTGTTTAATTTGGTATTTGAATAATTGGCTTTTTAAAATTGTATTGTAATTTGGTATTGTGATAATGTGGCTCTTATTGGATTATTGTAATTAAAAATTAATACAAAATATTGTACAAAAAAGGAAGGAAGGAAGGAAGGAAGGAAGGAAGGAAGGAAGGAAGGAAGGCCTACTTCCAGAGGAAAAAATGGCAGTGTTCTGTAGTGCTCCTAATGGTTCATTTACAGCTTCAACTATACCTCTCCCACACCTGATATCCTATGATGTCAGGTGTGGGTGAGGCTTGGGGAAAATGGCCTCGTGGGCCAAAATGGAACCCCCTGTGAGTTAAACGCATAGATGTTCCCCATGCATTGTCAATAGGGAGAAAGGTGAAATAGGAATCATGTTGTACCATATTAGAAAGGGCAATTAACCTTTTAATGTATTGATGACTCCAGTGTTAACAATTGCAGCTTTTTGTTGTTGGAAAAGGAATAGATCACATTTGATAGCATTTTTTAAAAAATAACAATTCCTGGATTCCATGGCCCCTACCCCTCAGAAATATATTTTCTGGGTTGCTTTTTATCACTTGTTTATGTTGACGAATACTACAGAGACTAAGTCTTAACTCGTCCCCCCAAAGCAGTGTTAATAAGATTTTTAGCTTTTACTTAGTGCAATTTATTGACAGGGATGTGTAATCTTCAAAAAGGCACTGCACTCAAGGCACCCTTTAAATTTCTCCTTAGTGGGAAGCAACAAGCGGCCCTTGAAAGGATTAATTGGACGTATCTGCTTTTCATAGCACTTTCTTAAAAGCTACCATTAATAATGGGGTAATGGATTGGAGAAGTCAACATTTGCTGCTTTGAAGGGAAAAAAGAGGATTCCATTAAAGAATATGTTGCTCTGACAAGTGAAAATATGGTGACTACATCTCCCAGCCTGGTGTGGCATATACTTATGTGTTATGTTGCGGGGTGAAAGCCTTCCTAACATTTGTATGAGCCTCAACAAAGTTGTTTTTAATGGCTCTTGAGTACTTTAGATGACAAACTGCAGTACCTTGGGGGGAAAAATCAGCGCGGAAGATGATTTTTTTGCATCTTTGACTTTTAGAGGAAAACTATGCTTATGATTTATTAGTTGTATTTGCGGCATCTCTGAAATAAGGCACCCTCGGCTACAGAGATAACAGGCTGTGGAATCCTGCCCGCCAATACGTCCAGCTCCCATCCATGCAAGTGAATTCAGAATCACACCTACAAGTATTCTTAAAAAAAGAAAAGAAGAAGAAATCCACGAGGCTCCTGTTGGTTCATGATACATTAGGGTAGTTGAAGCAGTTTTATACAGAATTGGCCCACTGGTACATCCAGCTCAGGGGTGGCCTCCGGATTTTGTTGGACTACAACTCCCATGAGCTCCAACCTGCACAGCCAGTGGTGAGGGGTGTGCCAGTTTGCATTTCTTAGTGCAGAAAGTAATTGATCCGATGTGTAGAGATCTTTCCTATTCTAATGAATTCAAGATGGTTCTGGAAGCTTCTCTGTGTGAAAGAAACAAGCAAAAGGTTTATGGTGTTTGGGTTATTCCTTCAGAGAATAACAGCTGGTTTAAACTGGTTCTGTTATCTCTTCTGTCAAGGTCATGCTGACTATAAGAATGGGCCAGAAGGAGCCTGAGTTTCTCACTTTCTATCTCTTTTCCGTCTGGTGTGGTATTCTGTATATAGTGTTAAGGTTTAGTCTTATTATAAGTTGCTGTAAGTTTAAGATAAGTCTACTGCAACTGGATTTCTTATGGACAGTGCCAGTCCTGAATGTATTGGATTTGTGACCATTGTGCTCATTTGCCTTCAGTAGCATTAAAGCTCTGTTGGATGAAATGCAATTGCCTCTGGTCTATTTTTTAGGGAATCCTGCAATGTGTTTAAGTTTTTACTCCACTAACTATACGTTGAAGTTCTACGCTGGATCAATCTTGAGTAGAATTTTCAATGACAGGATGATGGGAGTTGCAGTCTGGTGCCATCTGGAGGGCACAACGTTAGCTAGCCCTGACATAGCACTTTATGACTTTATGTATGTTGGAGGAGTTAAGACCACATCTCATCCCTTCATTATTTACATGATGTGATACGTTTGCTCCACTCAGAGCCCTGGACCTGATTCCCACAATCTAGAGCTGTTTTGGACCATAGGGCACACCTCGTTTTTAGAGGAGGAAACAAGAGAAAAAAATATTTTTCTGGTTTTCCTCCTCTAAAAGCCCTGGTTTTTTTAGGATCAGCTAAAAGTTTTGCAGCTTTTTTTGCAAAGGGAAAAGCCCTGGTTTTTGAGGATCAGCTAAAAGTTTTGCAGCTTTTTTTGCAAAGGGAAAAGCCCTGGTTTTTGAGGATCAGCTAAAAGTTTTGCAGCTTTTTTTGCAAAGGGGGAAAAGCAAAGAGGAAAAGCCCCATTTTTATGGGGTTCAACTCACATTTCTGCAGCTTCTAAAGGAAAGGGAGCCTTTTCTACAGTTTCCAGACAGATAATCTAATCAGCCAGTCACATGTTCCTGGGGAAACAAACAACCTCCCTCTGCAGCACATTCAACAATGGAGGGCGGGACTGAAAGGGAGCCGGGGACTCTTATCTCTCTCCCGATCTCTTGCTGATCAGATGCTGAGCGGGGTCCTTTCAACACCCCCTTTTCTCCTTGTAAAATAAAAAGCATGATCCTCTTTTGGCCCCTGGGCAATTCAGCTCCAGGGACCACTATTCGCTCCATAAGACGCACAGATATTTCCCCTTACTTTTTAGGAGGAAAAAAGTGCATCTTATGGAACGAAAAATACGGTAATCTCAGAAAACTGGGGAGAGGCAGGAGATGTTTGACACAATTTTCAGGGATCAGCATACTTGCTTGCCTTAATATCTAACATTACAAGCTGGCTGAAATATGTTCCTCATGCCATTCTCAGGCACTCTGCAGCTCGTACCCCTGTCTGGTGTGCATCCTGGAATACCTATGGAAGGATATTGCATGTCTTCCCACCAGCACCCCAGAGTTAAAAGGAAGGGGGGAATCCTCTTGCATTCTCCATCATGCTACAACCTCCCCGGCCAAGATACTCCCTAAAATGCCCATAGAATAATGTTCTTCTGTTGGCATTCCAGCAAGTGCAATGTCCGAGAAGGTTGGCTGTGGAGCACCAGAGAGTGAGATGAGAACATGCCTCAGTCACCTTGTAAATTTAATACTTAAATCAAGCAACCTACAACTCCTGTTTGTTTGTTTTTAACTTAACACTCCAAGGAAGAGGCAGAAAAACAAACTCTTTCCTCAGCCATTCATCATCTCTTTTGCAGGGGGTGATGAGTTTTGCACAACTGGTGGACAGAGCTTGGCACCAAATGACTACTCTCCTCCCCTTTTTTGAATGGGGAAAAACAGACAAATCATGCAGAAGAGCCTTTATGGAGGGTCCACACCCCCATCTTCCACTTTCTGAGTGAAGTTACTTCACCAGATGAACGGCAGCGCTGGCCAAATATTTATCCAGGCCTTGATCTCTCATCATTCAATGACTTTCATTCCAGTAGGTGAACAGTGAAAAGCATTGTGTTCATGTTGACATCGGGGGAGATGACAGTTCTATTGATGGTCTCATCCACTTGCTCCTGTGGTCAAGGAGTGATAAATATGCCTGGGTGAACCACCTCACCACAATTCAGAGCTGAATCTATGTACTGGACATTATAAGAGAGCATAGGAGGTGTTAATGGTGAGTTCCAGCACCTCTTTTTCTAGAAAAAGAGCACTGGCTCAAACCATGTGTATAGAACTCTCCTGTGTTGGCGCTTGAATTAGGGAGATTTTTTTTTAAGGTTTGCAGAAGTGGCCAAGTTATTGCAAGGCGAATCAGTTGAACGCAACATGCAGACTACATTACCATCTGAGGGTGGTGGGATACAGCCCACTTAGGCCCCAATAAATAGGTTAGTTTTTAAGGTGCCAGAGGGTTTAGCTGTGTGTATATATATATATATATATATATATATATATATATGAAAGCTCAGCTCTAATTTACTGGGGATTTTCTGCAATTCACTCATTGGCAGGGTGGCTGTGATAAGGACACCCAACTGGCAGAAAGGTTAGGAAGGCAATGATGTGGACTGGAGGTGGATAATTGCAGTCTATTATTGAAGAGCCACTAGCTAAAACTACAATCCCCGAGCTTCAATACTCCCCTTGCCCTGTTGAGGATTTCCTGCTGGGCAGAGTGAATTTCATTGAATAGCAATGAATCCCTGCATAAAGGTTATGTTCTCAGGCACAAATCTCATGCCCATTAGCTTGCCAATCAGAAATCCAATTTATCCAGCTGCTTTTGATGTCCTGCTTACCCTCTCTTTGGTGAAGAGCATTTCTCTTTAATGAACATTTAAAGCTGCACAAAAGATTTCATTTGGAATCTTTCCTGCCAGTTCCTGCCTATGATATTTTCCTGCAAGGCTGTAATCTCTTCTCTCCAATGCCCAGCAGTTAGCATGTTGGGCTGCTAGGATTGCTGAGAAGCTTTGCTGGTGGATAATAAAACAGACAAGTGTTGATGGCTGCACATACTCTCTTGCTTTGAGGAGTCATCACATTTTCTCTGCTGCCAAATCTTTCTCCATTGACTACAGGAAAGCAAGACCAGTTCTATCTCTAGCCTAATGTTTTCCACAAGTCAACCTTAAAGTCGGAGAGCTAGAATTGATTTTTATGACAAATTTAAAGAAATGCTGATGCTTCTGAAACACTGCATGTTTGGATGAGCTGAAAAAATCTGTTCATGCCTTGCAAGGAGATGTATAGGCTTCTGGAGCAGCTGCTAGAGTTGCAACTACAAAACTCTAATAAAAGTCTGCAACCAAGAAATTGCCTTGATTCCCATTGTGGGTTTCAGTCTTCATCCTCCCTTCAGCTATCCTTCATCTCTGTCACAGACCACTTAGCCTTTCTACCTCCTCGAGGCTTCTTTCCACTCCACAGAATGCCCCATGCAAAGCTACCCCTGTCAAAAGAGTTTATGTGAGATTTTAATTTCAGTCATACTGACAATTTTCTCTTCCTCAGAAAAGTTGGACTACAAACATTCTAATGAACTGTTGAAATGTTCATGAATACTCAATGCCATCACACCTGGTCAGCTGACTGAGGCCTGTGATGTGAAAATCATCATGTTATGTGTTTTCCTTCCCCCACATAGGGAAGCAGGGTCAGGGAAATGCACAACACATAATTTTGTAGCTGTTACAGAGTAAAGATGGCAGGGAGACATTGCACCAAAGTTTTCAGCAGTGGCAATCAGCTTGCCAGAACCTCTGGCTTCAGTCTGCAACAATCAGAAATTGCTGCATGGTTAATTCCACAACCCTTTAAAGACAATTTATAGACGGTGTTGACTTAAACCATGGGCAAATTGCAAATTGTAACTGAAGAGTTGACTTGCTAAGAATTTCATCTTCCCTAGTACTCTTTCATTTTCTTTTCAGATTCAGATGACAATGTAACAATGTGTATGTAATGTTGCCTCTAAATATAATGTCTGCACAGAAATGAAATGGATTCCCCCCCCCTCTGCAGTGGACATCTACACTGAATAAAAAGAAAGGAATAGTATATCATTAAGATAAAAAAAGCACCATAAAGCCTTGCATATAATAGGAAAGACAGGGGGGCATTCAAAGACACAGGAAAGTATACATTTTCTTCTTTTCACTTGTCTGATCAAATACGGGGGGAAATGGAAATAAAAGATGACTAGTCAAAGGAATTGCAAGTTTGCACACAATGAGTCTTTGTCCCATCCCCGTCCCCACAAAAAGCCTGCTGGGATCTATCTTTCCGTCCAATACAAATATGTGATCAATGCTGCCTTTGCATTTACAATGGCCAGGATTTCTGCTCTACTCGAGTTCAAATTAGTTAAAAACAAGAGCAATGAATCCAGAGACCTGCAGGCATTCCAGCTGGTATGTATTTATATGTTCTAGAAAGCATGAGGGTGAGAGAGCAGAGCTATTCCTTTTATAGAAATGAATGGAGGAGACCTGTGTGAACAACCTCCTTATGGGCATCGGGGTGCACTTCTAGGGACAGTCTTCTGGCAACACAGCCATAAAGGGTATCTTGTAGCCAACATGGTGCTCTCTCCATATGCTGTGGACTACAACTCCCATCAGCCCCATCCAGCAAGGTCCATGGACAGAGGTGATGGATGCTGCAGTCCACACCATCTGAAGAGCACCATATTTGATACCCATCCTGTGGAGAGTGTTGCCTGCTATTAGCATCTCTCTCTGTGTGTTTTAACTGTTGAAAGGGGTGGGGCAATCCTTGGTCAACCCACATAGCACAAAAGTATGCTAACCTCATTAAAAAAAAAATAATTGAAGAATTTTGCTGGCCCAATCTTTGGGACACTTCTTCCTACCCCCATCCTCAATGCTAAATAAGAGATGTGTTGAAAGGTTTAGCACAACCCTATCTAGGACACTTCTGAATATTCACACATCAGAAAAATAATTAGAGGCGATGATGGTTGAAAATAGGATATTTTCTCCATGAAGTTGTCACCCGCGGACTTCCGGCGGCGACGCCATCGCCTCGGCAGCGAGTGGCGACCCAGGCCGGCCCGGCGGTTTGTAGCCCCGCTACCGCTAAGCGGGGCTCCGGTGGGGCGCGGGAAGAGCGTCCCACGCCCTGGGCTCCCCGGCGGGCCCGTCAAAGCTCCGAACCCTTCCCTCGTTCCCCCTGTAAAGGGGGAGTGGGGGTGAAGGGACAACGGAGCTGGGCCATTAGGGGACATGCCCCAACCGGGTCAGCGAAGCGGCGGATGCCGCTCGCGACGAGCGTCAATGTTCTCCCTGCAAGGATGGAAATTAGGGAAGCCCGGTGGTTGTGAGTACATGATTTGATCTGCATTTTGTCTTTAACGATCCGGGAGGTTTCATGAAAAGGAAGTCTGCCTCCCTCCCTTCGGTGGATAGAAAATAACTGTCTTAAGAGACTGCTGTTACAACGATGGTTACAAAGTATTTTAATTTTGACAAGTGAGACAGTTTCGATCTCCCTTTGGGGAGCGAGTTAGTGGAGAATATCTCTCTTTAAAATTGTGCTCTTTGCGCCCTGGCTACAGGGAAAATGGCTGCGAAAGATTGTGACTGAGTGGAAATTTACTGGCACTAAGATGGGAAAGTTCTGAAATTGAAACTGTAATTTGATACCTATGCCCGCTTCTGCCATGCTGGGATTCGTTTTTGAGTTGGTTACGAACTATGGATTGACTGATGATCAAAGGATTACTTTCTTGAGACTGGATCTGCTTAATCAAAAATTGGTGATATTGAACCGGGATATGTCAGAAAAGACACTACCCACAGAGGAGACTTTTCAGGAAATGGCTGCATTGGAAGAGAGCCTTGGCAAAGAGCTGAAAGGGATGATTGAAGAACAGAGTAAAATGGCTTGGCGACTCCGGAAAAAAGAAACGTCCTTTGGGGGTGGCAGACCCAGGACGGGGAAGATTTTTATATCTAACTCTCGAGGTGAGAGCTCGGGAGTGTTGGCGAAAAAACTAATATGTTCACAAATAAAAGAAGAATGGTATTTTGAACCGGAGAAGCTGGAAGAAGAGGATGTGCGTACCCTGATGCTCTATGCAAGGATTGTTATGGACTTTGTCTGGATCTGTGGACTTATAAGGAAAGAGGACATCTCGAGGAGCGGCTCCGGAATAAGACGGGCAAAGAAAATGGACAGAAGGGGGATAGCGTGAACTGTGTTAAGGGTAAAGCAAAAATGATTTAATATGGTACCCTGAAGCCGGTGTGTTAAGACTTTAAGCTTTTGAATTAGAAAAGGGATATTTGGATTTCTTTTTATTAGCAGCAGTTTAAGGGAAAGATGTTTGTTATGATTTGATTCAAGAATAATATGTTAAGATATTGAATTTTGTGATGAATTAATGCGAAGTTACAATATGATTTGATTTTAGTTAAGTTAAGAACTAGAACAGATATTGTAATTTAGAAAATAAGATTTTTAAGAAGAATGTTTAGTGTTGAATTTCTTAAAATGTATTTATTTTTTTTAGAATATGAAGTTATTAAAGTAATATTTGGATTTGGAACCGAAGGAGAATAGGCAGGGGAAGTCAAAACCAAAGATTCGACCAAGAACTTTTTTTTTTCTGTAGAAGAAGAAGAATTACTGGTATGTTTGTATTTGTTTATTTTAGTTGGGGTGGGTAAGTGTTGGGTTAATGTTGGTGATGGTGATGGATTGTTTGTTTGTTATGAAAAACTAATAAATTCTTATTAAAAAAAAGAAGTTGTCACCCGCAGTTACTATGGGAGAGCAGTTTCTCAAACATTGTCACCAGAAGTTCCTATATGAGATCCATAGAAGATTCCATGGAAGGAAACTTGCCCACTGCTACCAACCTTGTAATGCAAAGGCATTGTAACGTAAACCTGCAATGTAAAGGCATTTGGAGCATGACGTTGAATGTACTCAATTAATGTGCAGCGACACACACAACCTATGGGCCCCATGAACCTGGCAGGCAGACTGCCACAGCTTCCAAAATCGTTTGAATCACACCAGGGTTTTATGGCGGATGATGGAGAGGTTCTTTAGCAGAAGCTTTGGTGTGTACAAAGTTACCTGGAATAATAAAAAAAAAGTTTGAAATCCACAAAAGACACTACAAAACCAGGGAGGGGGATGTATTCAAACTAAGGCGAGAAACTCAAAACAGAAGTTCTCCCCTTGAATATGGCAGCCTCAGTCCATGTTGGGTGTACAACACTCTTCAAGCACTCTGCCTCTATCACTGCAAGGCACTTCCCTTTCCCAAGTTAAAAACAAACAAACAAACCTTCCTTTGCTGTCAGGTCCTAAGATCCCTGGCCAAAAAATGACATTCTGTAACATCATTTGTTACTGAGGGAAACCTCCACTGCTTGTTACTCCCCACCCTTCCCTAAATATGATTTATTATTTATTATTATTACTTTAGGAAAGGGAGATTGATAAAGAAGGGGGGAAGTGGTGGCTAAGGAGCACTTTCTGAGCGTTCCGACTGAACTCTAGAATATCGCCCTTGGGATGCATGCTGAATCGTGATGACTCATGTCTACCTGATGTATATTTGGCTTCATCAATCAATAGTATAACTTGCTACACATAACTGTGCATGATTAATGATCCCTTGCCGTAGGAACGCTGCAGGACTTTTGCAAAGTAGATCAAAAGCTCCAGTAGTGAACCGCTGGAAAAAATCCCCTATGTACAGATCTAAAAAAACCAACAATGTGTGGTTGATATCACAGAGAAGACTTTCCCCTGCATCACCATCAAATGAATCTCTGTAAATGACAAGGCTGCTATGAAAGCCTTCAATAGCCGATCGTTATATACAAGCTGGTCAATGGGGAAACTGGCATTCTAGCAGGTAACCAGGTCCCAATTTGTTCAGGTCATTGTATACAAGTACCAAAACCTTGAAATGGGACTGGTAGCATCTGGGCAGTCGGCACAGTTCCCCCAGAAGTGATGTCATGTGTTTGGGATAGGCCAAACCCTGATACCGTAAGTAGTCCAGTCTCAGCATTCTGCACTGATTGTAGATTCTGAACCAGATTTGAAAACTGCCTTGCATAGAGTGTGTTGCATAAAGGTAAAGGGACCCCTGACCATTAGGTCCAGTCGTGTCCGACTCTGGGGTTGTGGCGCTCATCTCGCGTTACTGGCCGAGGGAGCTGGCGTACAGCTTCTGGGTCATGTGGCCAGCTTCTGGCAAAACAGAAACGCCGTTTACCTTCCCGCCGGAGCGGTACCTATTTATCTACTTCAACTTGATGTACTTTTGAACTGCTAGGTGGGCAGGAGCTGGGACCGAGCAACGGGAGCTCACCCTGTCACAGGGATTCAAACCACCAACCTTCTGATCAGCAAGCCCTGGGATCCAATTTTGAAGTTACCAGTGCATATTTTCACTATTGCCAGAATCTCCCTGTGCAGGAATGGCTGCAGTGCTTATCACATACTAATCAATGCAGAAAGACTAAGTCCTTGCCAGATGTCTCACTATCCAAGTAACTACAGAGCAGATCAATACGGTAAGGAAGTTTAGAGAATTGTGGATGAGGATGTCCAATGACAAATAATGTATTTTGGCTTGGTAGGAGTGGGAAATCCACAGCTGGTGGAAGATGCAATTGGGTGTTTGGTTTGCTGAGGAATAAAAACAAGGGAGAAGAAATGAACAGGAATGGTGAGTGGGGGGATGGGATGAAATTACGCCTGAAAGTAGTTTTGGAACATAGGATGCTTCCTGATACCAAATGTGACCATTAGCTCATCTACATCAGTATTCTGACTAACTGCCACTCTCTAGGGTGTTGGGTAGCAGTCCTTCTAAGCCCTGACAGGAGTTGCTTGAGATTGAATCTGGGACATTTTGCACGTGATGTTGTGATATTATAACATGCCGAGCTGCGAACGCTGCAGCAGCGAGGTCAGCATGACTATTGTGTCTGTTTTTATCCTGTGGGAAAGCTAACAGTCCTACCAGCTTTCTCACACACGTGATGTTTTTTCACTGTACTGTTGCACTTTACTTTCAGTTCTGGCTCGAGAGATGACGCCATTATGCACAGCTCTGGCTATCTGAGCTGGCTAGCAGAAACATATTCTGCATTTTAACTGCAATAAAGTAGTTTTAGCCTTACTGGCTTGTGTGTGTTGTTCTTCAAGCTGGGAACAATCACATATTACTAATGTGCCCCTGGACTCGTGTAGCCAGGAGGGCACGTAAGATTCGTTCCTGCCTGGGGGTCAGTCTAACAACTTGCCCCCCCCCCCAGGACGTATTATGACATTGGTAGCAGAGGATGGTTCCGGAGACATCGGACGTATTATGACACGTAAAGCATGTGCTCTATCACTAGGGATGGGGAGGAAATTCAATTCCATTCAAATTTAAAGGTGAACTAATCTAATTCTCACTTTCCAAAGCAGTGTGGGAACCAGAAGACAACCTTTGTTCAAAGTTCGCACTTCTCCGAATTTTGCAAGGCAGTTCTCCGGTCAAACAACATGTACAAAAATGCATATACCAGGGTAAAGAATGCATAAAATTGGACATTTTAGTGAAAATAACGTACAAAAAGTCAATTGCGTCGGGGGGGAAATGCTTTGCAGATATATGTACATT
Organism: Lacerta agilis; assembly: GCF_009819535.1. Lineage (NCBI taxonomy): Eukaryota > Metazoa > Chordata > Lepidosauria > Squamata > Lacertidae > Lacerta > Lacerta agilis. The sequence continues at coordinate 11,621,509 of NC_046317.1, forward strand.
ATGCAAAAGTTTATGCAAAGATGTTTATATTAGATGAAATTCACATTTTGAAATAAGAACCCACAAATTGGTGTGGAAACATGGGGAACTAAACTGGAGAAACGTGAAACTGAGGGAAAGCAAAATTGACAGATTAGTTCATCACCATTTAGCACTGAGACACAACACTTCACCAAGTGTGAAGCGAGGCACTGAGATCTGCTCTTCAAAGGACGGGAGGGACAGGGGTCTCCAATTCCCTTGAGGCACCTGCAGTGCTTTTTTGGGTCTCCTGCAACAATCCATATACCGGTATTTTTAGCCAGAACAGGGTACCATTCCATGCAAGAGAAAATACTTAACTTTGTGCATCATCTTGCTTGAGGTGCTTAACACATTTCTGAAGATTTGTGTGAACTGCAGTGTCATCAACTTTTTCAAATCATATGACATCATTTATGTGAAATATCTGTAGGCCTCTCTATTCAAACAACAAAGCTATTCAGCAAAACAAAAAAAATAAAAAGAGGCTGGCTATGAAATCATGTCTCTCCCCCCCCCCCCGCGTCTTGCCAAGATTCACAGGAGCTTCTTGTAGAGAGATTCTTTTTTTACTTCACTCCTCCCCTCCAGGAGACTAATCTCTATTCACCAGAGATTTAAAACAAGAAGGGGCGAAAAGAAACCCTTTGCCTTCTGCAGGCAGAGAATCTGTTTTTATGTCTGAGGTTAATCATATCATTAAGTACGAGAAGCAATTAGGCATCTTTCAAACCTAGGATGTAGAGGGTTTTTGCAGATTTCTTTTTCACTATGCCTGGATAATGTTTTCTTCTTCCTAACATACGAAGTTAGGAAAGGGGTTCCCCCCCACCTTCCTCCCCCCAAACTGGCTTACTGTGTCAACCGGAACAAAACCGTGCATTTGTTATACAGTGGAACCTTGGTTCTCGAACCTAATGCATTCCAGGAGTCCATTCGGCTCTCGAAACCATTCAAAAACCAAGGTGTGGCTTCCAATTGGCTGCAAGAACTTCCTGCATCCAAGCAGAAGCCGCGTCAGACATTTGGCTTCCCAAAAATGTTTGCAAACCGGGTTTGCAGCGTTTGGGAGCCGATTGGTTCAACAACTAAGCTGTTCGGGAACCAAGGTGCCGCTGTGTTTTCTTTCTTCCTTTCCTTGAAAATTCACTTAACACATTTCTGTGCCAGCTGATATCTGAAATCTTCGAGGCCATTGACAAAATCTAATACTGCAAAATGAAACAACAATCATATTTGCCTCTGTTGCCAACGTTGAGGCTGGGAGTGCCATTTGGTAGGCAGCCAAAATGGAACCACCCATTTGCAAGAGGGTGGAACTAGCATGCTGAATGGCCGTGGAAAAGTGGTTGACCGTTGACAACACTCAAGTCAGGGCAGGGCGGGGGCAGCAGAACAGGAAGAGGAATGGAGTCGAGTGACTGAAAATGTCAAGAGGTGCAATCTGCAAGACAACAATTTGTTGCAGGCCCTGCTTTTAAAAGCATGAAGTATACTTGGGATCCAAACCCAGTTTCTAGTTATTCCTAGATACAGCACACCCAGAACATTCTATCTCCTTCTGTGTTAAGCCACTACATTAACAGAACAATCCTATACATGTTAATTCAGAAGAAAGGCCCCATTGAACACAATCAGGTTCCCTCCCCAGGTAACTGCGGCTACGTAGCTTTGCCAGATATTTGGTTCTATCATTTATTCCACTTTAACAATCACTCTAGGAATTATCTAGAAAAAAGAAAAAAAGTGTAGCTGCTTTTTGAAGACAATATGCTGATGAGAGCAATCCAAGCTCAAACAGATGGCAATCTTTCATCTTAAATTTAGAAAATCATCAGTTCTTTCCTCGTTTTTTTTTTAACTACAAAGTCACGGATACCAGAATTATGTTCCCCCATTCTTCAAGCTGATGTAATTTGTGTTACTTTCTGTGGTGGTGAAATGCACAGGTATTTAATTGCATGGACAGGCGGAGTCCCCCAAACCCTAGGCAACCCCCCAGCGGAATAATGACACAAGACAGCGTGCTGTGGGATTAAAATTGGCCACAACTTTATTAAGATTCAGATGTAGGGAGGCCTTGGCTCTGGCATTGGGCATTTGTCCTTCCCAGCCCCACCCCCAAGCCGGCGATCTGGGAAACGTCAGGGTTATCCAGAATGTGTGGGGATTGGGCTGGCTCTGGAGAACATATGCTCAAGCAGAGAGCCCGCCCCCCATTTTGCCACCACTGGTGCGGGAGAGCAATGACAACCTCTCAGCGTATGGACAATGCCTCCCCCCAAGACCCCTTTAATGGGGAACCCTGGTATCGCTGCCGCAAAGAGGGGCGTAGGGTCACCGCCCCACGCCCCCCCATATAGGAAGATGACTAAAGGATTCCGCCCAAGGCCTGAAACCACCACCCGAAACCACAAACTTGCAGTCTCGCCGCCAAGACTATCTACACCTGAAAAGACGCTTCACAGTCCGCCAACCATTCCAAAAGGCCATGCCTAATGTCGCTCAGACAATAATCGTTACCTGTGGCTGAAAAAGTGCACGCCATTGGGCCCGAGTAGTTCCTTCCTGCATATTTTATTATGTTCCCCCATTCTTCAAGCTGATGTTACTTGTGTTACTTTCTGTGGTGGTGAAATGCCCAGGTATTTAATTCTGTACGATAGACTGAATAGTCCTTCTAAATCTGAGGGTGGATAAAAGTACAGTTTTGATACTTAAAACAATACAAGTGAGCCCTGCAGCAAAATGTTGCGGTGCGTTCACACCTCCTAACTAACGGGACTCCTGATTCTTTTAGGATTTTGGCCAGCCATCTTCTCTTCCAGAATACAGTGGAACTTATGGACATAATCCATTCCGGAGGTCCGTCCGCTGGTCGAAAGAGGACACTAGAAGAGGCATATTGTGCGCATGCACATTTGGCTGTAGCTCGTTTCTGCGCATGCGCAGATGGTGGCAACTGCTTCTGCGCACACGCAGATGGCAGAAGCTGCTTCTGCGCATGCATGAATCAGATGTTCACACATGCGCAGGTTTGCCGTAGACACAAGTTGGAATGTCTGTGAGACGAGGCGTATGTAAGTTGAGGTTCCACTGTACTAGAAGCTGTAGGTGTTTAAGAAGGAGAAACCACTACCCTTTTCCCCACACCTCTCAGTTGGTAAGAGCATGAGGCTCTTAATATCAGGGTCATGGGTTTGAGCCCCACGTTAGGCAAAATATTCTTGCATTGCAGGGGGTTGGACTAGATGATTCTTGGGAACCCAAGACTCTATAATTCTATGAACTTTGAGTTTCCTTTTTAAAAAATTTTTTCCAGCTGCACTCAACATTATATGCCTCCTGGAGGCCACTAAGTATCTTCTGTTATCATTGAGCTTGGTTTTTTTTTAATGCCTCCTTACATGTTGATGCAACTTTGATGGCAGAAAGTGAGGAGAAATTAAATTCCTCTTTCACCCTCTTAATGAGGGTGAAAGAGGAGAGCGAAAAATATGGTCTGAAGCTCAACTTAAAAAAAAAAAAAAATCATGACCACTGGTCCCATCAACTCCTGGCAAATAGAAGGGGAAGAAATGGAGGCAGTGAGAGATTTTACTTTCTTGGATTCTATGATCACTGCAGAAGGGACAGCAGTCGCAAAATTAAAAGACACCTGCTTCTTGGGAGAAAAGCGATGACAAACCTAGACAGCATCTTAAAAAGCAGAGACATCAGCTTGCCGACAAAGGTCCGCATAGTTAAAGCTATGGTTTTCCCAGTAGTGATGTATGGAAGTGAGAGCTGGACCATAAAGAAAGCTGATCGCCGAAGAATTGATGCTTTTGAATTATGGTGCTGGAGGAGACTCTTGAGAGTCCCATGGACTGCAAGAAGATCAAGCCTATCCATTCTGAAGCAAATCAGCCCTGAGTGCTCACTGGAAGGACAGATCCTGAAGGTGAGGCTCCAATACTTTGGCCACCTCATGAGAAGAGATGACTACCTGGAAAAGACCCTGATGTTGGGGAAAGATTGAGTGCAGAAGGAGAAGGGGCGGGATGGTTGGACAGTGTTCTCAAAGCTACTAACATGAGTTTGACCAAGCTGCAGGAGGCAGGGGAAGACAGGAGTGCCTGGCGTGCTCTGGTCCATGGGGTCACGAAGAGTCGGACACGACTAAACGACTAAACAACAACATATGTTGATGTTCAATTGAGCATGCTAATACTATTCTCTTGCTTCCGAGCACTCATTTTTGGTTCTAATTCTGTCAGTACACAACCACCTGAGTTCGCTGTTTAGAGGGAGTGGTAATTCGAAGGCTGTGCAACTGTGTTTCATGTTTGTTGCATGAAATGTGTTTAGGGAAATAAAGACAATGGGGCCAAAACTAGACATTGGAGAAGCTTCCCGTTCAATCCTCCGAGTGTCAAGTTATACAAATTAATATGTGCCATGGCATCAACATATTTAGCATTTCCAAATTACGGTTCCAGGTCATTGGCTGCCACTTACAGGGGTGGGAAAACTCTTAATGCAAATGGTGATGTCATGCCAAATGTTTTATTTTGTCAGATGGGAAAGAGGAAATGCTGGGCTGCTGTTTTTGGGAGCGTTTATGCAGCTCCAATAGCACCTAGTTCCAGCTTGATACGCTTTTGTGAATTGCTGCATGATAAGATAGCTGGAAGGCTGCAATTCACTCAGATTTTATGCGGCTGCTGAAAGGATTAGGAACTTGGGAGGATGTTGACAGCTGGATGGTACTTTGATTGGCAGAACAAAAGAAAAAAATGAGATTTGAAAACTCAAGAGTGTAAAATTTTGGTGCCACTTTTACCATGCAAGAGTGGAAAATCATGTCCGTGTAGTTGTACTTGCTCAGACAACTACTGGGGCCGATAAAGGCAGTTTCTTTGTAAAAAATCAATGCTGCAGACAGTCAGTGGAAATCAATGGGATATAATAATAATAATGGGAAAAGATTTATTTGGTCTGACATTAAGTGAACATTATGATCCACACTTTCATTTCTCGACATACTTTATAAAAATGTATGCATTAAAATGCCTAAATGCATCGTAAAATTTCTCAGGGGTATCATCAGGGGACAGCAAAACTCTCCAGGATAATACATTGCCTGTTGTAATATAGTGTTAGCAGCTGCAAAAGTGCAGTGAGACAGACATTCTTTTGGAGATCACACTTCTCTGAAATGTAATTTTAAGTATTGGGGGGAGGGGAATAAAAAGGGTGGCCAAATTCACTTTGGGGACATTTGCAATGGGGGAGAGAGGAAAAGATTTTTCCCCAAAAAAAGAAAGGAATGGATTTCAATGAAATTTTGGTTGGGGCTGGTGCATATGTTTGGTGCTGACCTTAATGAAGTTACGAGGGGGCCGAGAGGAGTTTGTTTTCTTTCTTGGACTTTTAAAATTTCCCATTTTTGTATGGAGTTTTCCTGACTTCATGCATTTCATGGAATTCCCCTATTGGAAGAAGAGTTTGGATTTGATATCCCGCTTTTCACTACCCGAAGGAGTCTCAAAGCGGCTAACATTCTCCTTTCCCTTCCTCCCCCACAACAAACACTCTGTGAGGTAAGTGGGGCTGAGAGACTTCAGAGAAGTGTGACTAGCTCAAGATCACCCAGCAGCTGCATGTGGAGGAGCGGGGAAGCGAACCCGGTTCACCAGATTATGAGTCCACCGCTCTTAACCACTACACCAAGATGTGACACACCCACAGACATTCCAAGAATTGTGTCAGTCTGGGAAAGATGCCTATGGAACCCCTGAGAGCTGGGCAATTATTGTGGAGTGGTTGTTGTTGTTTTAGCTTGTTTTTTAGAAATAAATGATGCCAGCTCTCAGAAGATCTGCAGGTAACTTCTAGTGGCCAGTGAGTTTCCTAAAATGCCCATGGGGGGACAACTCCACTCATAGGAATTCTGGGAATCATAGTAAGCAAAGTTGAGTAGAAGCAAAAACACCACTATCCTATGCAAAAAGTGTTAAGTTTTTTTTTTTTCCAGAAAGCACCAAGCACACACCAGATTGGGACACCACAAAAACGCAATGCAAGTCCTGTGAAAATTCTCAATGTGTGCAAAAAGATACATGCGTATGGGCGGTTAGGATCATGCCCATCAACCCTGTCTCCTACCAACCTCATATGTTTGAAGTCATGTCTGCATGGTACCTTCATGAAGCCTCACTCCAATACATGTAGGTTCTGAACATGCGACATACTCTGCAAAAATAGAGGACATAGATAACTCCATGCAGAGGCTGTGCATGTTGGAGTTCGCTGCATATATAGACACAAGCAAGGCAATGATCTAAGGTTCATGGGTGTGATGCCAGCACTGCCATTCATTCATTTCTATACACTCTGATGCGTTGTACAGGCCTTGGTTAATTTATATTTGGATCATCTATATATATAAATCATATATTTATGTATTTTCTAAAAAATAAAAAATAAAAAATTGCTTCCAGTAGCACCCTAGAGATCAACTAAGTTTGTTCTTGGTATGAGCTTTTGTGTGCATGCACACTTCTTCAGATACTCTGAAACAGAGAACAGTGTTCTCTGTTTCAGTGTATCTGAAGAACTATCTGTTCTCTGTTTCAGTGTATCTAAAGAAGTGTGCATGCACACGAAAACTCATACCAAGAACAAACTTAGTTGGTCTCTAAGGTGCTACTGGAAGGATTTTTTTTTAAAATTTTTAATTTTGTTTTGACTATGGCAGACCAACACGGCTACCTACCTGTAACTGCATGTATTTTCTATTTTCTGTTGTGTTTAACTAAAAATGGACCCTGTTAAAAACCTCTCTGTAGTTTAATTAGCAGTACATAATCAAAATTCACTATCATCCTCCTCATCACCAACAACATCTTCTTTGATTTGATGTACAAAATCTACATGGAGACTCCTTTTGGTCTTAAAAGAGCAATCACTGTGGAACTGACCTTTACCTTTCATTCTTTCATCTTATCAACATCCGTTTGGGTTGGAATTGGCTTTCTGATGTGCACCTGGTCTGTGAGGTAGAAGCCTTTGATTTACAATGGGGGAGCTCCTTTGCATTTCAACCTGTAAATCCATGTTTAACTCCCACATGCAACAATGTAATGAAACAGATCAAAAAGTGTTATAGCGTGTGATTCAAAGCATCGCACATCTGAGGAGCATTTGGCTTTGTTCGGTCCCGAGGCAATTTGTATTTTGCACCTAGTTTGTGTTCTGTGAAAGAGGAAGACATCCCAAATGAAACACCGGTAACTTTTGTTATGGCCATTTCTAGTTTAATATCTTTCATGCAGTGGTGCTAAATGGAGTTCAGTCTAACTGCATCATGATCCCAAGCTGCAAATTGTCTGCTTTAGGGAGGACACCAAGACAGTCACCCTGCCCATATGATTCTTCGCTAGTCAACTCAGTAGCTTCACTTAGTGACTATCATTCACTGTAATTTGTTCACAGATTAGACAGGTGTTTGGCTGGAGAGCATCTGGTTTGCTTGCAGATTTAATCCCTGGATTCTGTGGAGATGCTGGGAGAGGATCCTGTTTGAAATTCAGGAGAGCCACTGCCAGTCAGAGTAGAAACCACTGAGAGCAAGATGGACCCATGGTCTGAACTTGGTAGATAAGGCAGCTTCCTATGTTCTCATGAATTCTGCTTTGTTTGTGGGAAGGCTACTGCGCCCAAGCAAAGGGTTACCTCAGTGAGTTTCCCCATCACTTTCCTTCCCGAAAAAGTCTAACCCTTTCTTGGGGGGACGGAAGTGGATTTGTGACTATCATTATAAACAACTCTTTGTGCAGACAAGTCACGACCTAACTTTGAGATAATCAAATGCAGATTGCTAGACAACGAATTTCAAGAACCTAGCAGCCAAATCAGGAATAGTGTATGTGCAAGTCTGGGGATTCTGCAAGGTGGACAGTCAATGGCATTGTATCTCTCTCATTTGACCAACCTGAATCAACGTAGGGCTGATGAGACTGAATGTGCTACAGGGGAGTGTATGGGAAATGCATCCAGAAGACAAAAAAAGTATAGAGGAGTTAGTGCTCTGGCACGGTTACCCTTCCTGCCTCTGTTCCTTCCCCCTCTCTCGCTCTTGTTAAGTTTTTTGATGGTGTGAGAACAGTCTTTAATGTCCTGAGAACATTGGGAGGAGGTGAAACCCCCCACACAGCTGCCTTAATCAGTTGTGGAGGATAATGCTGGGATTACCTTCTTTGATGTTGGACATTGTTTTGAGAAAGTGAGGCATTGGGAGAGGATGGTTAATGGATGATCTGCACATAGCCAGTCTGGCAAGCCACGCAGGCTATCTATAAAATTGGACAGTTTGGGCTTCTTTGAAGCTTGTGCAGGGCCGTGCAAATTGATGGTACCTGGGGGAGTCGCTTTGCCACTTCTTGAGGGCTTCCAAGTGGCAGATTGAAGTGCTTGCTTGGTATGTATACACTGCTTGCTGTTTTAGAATAAAATTTTTAATCTTCTCACTCACTTGTGTATTTTGTATTGCTTCTGAGTCTCATTTTAAAAGAACCACCTTGCATTTGGCAAGACAGGGAGATTCCACAAAACACCACTCATAGAGAGACTATGCCCCTGTGGACAGAGGCCAATAGAATCAGGCCATGACCCATACCTAACCTGTCTGCAAAATCTGGACTCAAGGGTATAAGTGATGACAGAATACTTACGGCGGAATCCCAGAAGCAGATGAAGAGAGATATGACTTCTTAAGAGTTGAGGTGTTGAGGAAAAACTGATTTTTGGAATGGTGACATCACCAACATACCTTCACTCCAAAACCCCGGAACAGATATACAGCTTTATTTAAATTACCATACTTTTCACTCCATAAGACACACTTTTTCCTCCTGAAAACTAAGGGGAAATATCTGTGCGTCTTATGGAGCGAATGGCGGTCCCTGGAGCTGAATTGCCCAGGGGCAAAAAGAGGATTATGCTTTTTATTTTACAAAGAGAAAAGGGGATGTTGAAAGGACCCCGCTCAGCAGCTGATCAGCAAGAGATCGGGAGGGAGATAAGAGTCCCGGCTCCCTATCAGCCCCGCCCTCTTGCCCAGGCCTCCATTGTTGAATGTGCTGCAGAGGAGGTTGTTTGTTTCCCCAGCGACATGTGACTGGCTGATTAGATTATCTGTCTGGAAACTGTAGAAAATGCTCCCTTTCCTTTAGAAGCTGCAGAAATGTGAGTTGAACCCCATAAAAATGGGGCTTTTCCTCTTTGCTTTTCCCCCTTTGCAAAAGGAGCTTTGCTTTTCCCCCTTTGCAAAAAAAGCTGCAAAACTTTTAGCTGATCCTCAAAAAACCGGGGCTTTTCCCTTTGCAAAAAAGCTGCAAAACTTTTAGCTGATCCTCAAAAAAACAGGGCTTTTCCCTTTGCAAAAAAGCTGCAAAACTTTTAGCTGTTCCTAAAAAAAAAACCAAAAAAAGAAAAAAAAACCACAGGGCTTTTAGAGGAGGAAAACCAGAAATTTTTTTTTTCTTGTTTCCTCCTCTAAAAACGAGATGCGCCCTATGGTCCGGTGTGCCCTATGGAGCGAAAAATATGGCATAATGTGAAAGCTAAATGGGAAAAATATGTGCATGCTTTGATTTCTAAGGATAGACTGCTCACCAGATGCATGGATGGAAGACAAGAGCTCACCCAAGATTTGACTTGCAGGTAGGGAAGTTGCTATGTAAGACCTGCTCCCAGCTATGAAGAACCTGCTATGGCTATTGTCATGTTATGTCCAGCTACTTATTCAGAACCGTGTCCCACTCATTTCAGACTCTGGTTAGTTTACTTGAACTTTTAGCCTCATCCTGAGCAAAGGAGGGTCACCTGAAGAAAACCACCTGGTTGACCTCACCTTTCTTATGCCCCCTAGGGAGCTGCACACATTATCCCCTAAAATCTGGGAGCACTTTGCAAGCTGCTCTCCTAGCACGGAGACTGGGCACTTCAAATGAGCTTCCTTTTATGGAGAGCCAAATGAAGTGCTCTCAGAAATCCAAACACTGGCACTTGCTGAATTGAATATGGTTTGTCTGTGAACTTTGTTTATCAGGCATTATCCCCTTTTATTCAGTTGTTTTGGATTTTATTCACTTGTTTTGAATTATTTGTAGATTTGCCTTTGTTTGCCAAGATGCTTCCATTTCGCAACTGTGCCAGGGGAAATACCATTTGCTCCAGTATTTTATTATAATGTTGAACATTGTTTCCTTTCAAAATATATATTTGTTTGCTTTTACTTTATTCACCCACAAATTGTACTGCTTAGACTTGGGCACCAGTTGATGTCTCTCATTACCAATGGATTTCCACAGCATACTAATTAGGGTTATAAGGATAGCCACCAGCTATTATCTATGTGAAGTATTTTGGACAGTCAAAAAGTGCTATATAGCTGTGGAGCAAGAGCTTAAGGATGCTACTGGACTTGCCACTGTACTGGGAATTGTAGATGGCATCAGTGCCCAGGAGTTTGCAAACTGCAACCTTTCCTAGAGTAAAATGACCCAGCAATGGCGATTCTGCCCTGGTCTCCACATGCGGCTGCCTTTCTCAAATGGTACAGAAACTGCAACTGATGCAAAATCTTACTTATTTAGATTTATACGCTACTCTTCTTCAGACAGTAGCAACTCACAGCAGCTGCCATAGCATTTGAAGTACCAAAGCAACAAAACAATAACCAATTGCGTCAAAGATACAGCATAAAACAGGAGGAGCAGAATAGCAATAAAAATCAGATTGAAAAATATGCATTAAAGCTCAAGTTCTAAAATGAACGAATAAAAAGGTCAGAGCTTTGCCATGGAAAAGACAACAGACACCCACGGTGCCCCGAGGAAAGCATCCCAGGGGCTGAGTGGCACAATTTGAGAAGGTCCTATCAGAGCTCACCACTTCCCTCTCCTCCAAAGACAGAGGGACTTGAAGAAGGGCACCTGAGAAAGGCCTTCTTCAGGTCTGTGTGGCAGAAGGCTGTCCCTGATGTGCCTTGGTCTCCAAGGCCTTTAGGAGTTAAAGGTTAAAATTAGCTCTTTAAGTGAACTTGGCAGTGGGACAAAACCCAGCTCCTTTGTTTGGTGTGGCATTTGTAAGTTGTCCCCTAAAACATAAAGCCCTCTAGGATGAATTAATACAAGTTAAATGCCAAATGAAACATAAAGAGTTTGGACTTGATATCCCGCTTTATCACTACCCTAAGGAGTCTCAAAGTGGCTAATGATTTCCTTTCCCTTCCTCCCCCACCACAAACACTCTGTGCGATGAGTGAGGCTGAGAGACTTCAGAAAAGTGTGACTAGCCCAAGGTCACCCAGCAGCTGCATGTGGAGGAGCGGAGACGCGAACCCGATTCACCAGATTACAAGTCCACCGTTTTTAACCACTACACCACACTGGCTCTTTCTAAGTCTGCAGTATCTTGTGGGTTTGGGCAAGGTACTTGAGGAAACCACACAATGGATCTGCCCTAATCCTTGGAAGCAGAAAGAGTCAGGGAAACTCCAACAGGTGTATTTATCGGTGAACAACAGTCAGCATAGCAGCTAGGACAGGCATAGGCAAACTCGGCCCTCCAGATGTTTTGGGACTACAACTCCAGTCATCCCTAGCTAACAGGACCAGTGGTCAGGGATGATGGGAGTTGTAGTCCCAAAACATCTGGAGGGCCGAGTTCGCCTATGCCTGAGCTAGGACTTACTACATAGGCAAGACTTAAGGTTCCAACTAGTTTCCAGCTAATGTGGAGGGAACAACATCCAGAAAAGGGAGGGGAGTTTCTATTACATACCAGGCATGTATTGTAAAGAGAAAGGATGGACACACACAAGGACCACCACAGCAAGAGGTTCTCTTTGATGTCCACTCCCAGTGAGAAACCTAGCTGCTATATTTTATAATAGCTGCAGATTCTGAACCCCATGTGCAACACATTGCACTAAACTACGTGATCATTTGGGAGCTGAGTGGTACAGACTGCATGGAGCCTGTAACACCCCCCCCCCCAAAAAAAATGTAATGGGTTTCCAGTTCATTTCATTTTAAGGTGCTCACGTTGCCCTTCAAAGCCCAAATAGTCTGGGTCCAGGATAACTGGTTTGTATACGAGCTTGCTCACTGAGATCTTTCTCAAAGGCTGCTTCGTGTACCATCAACTCCATAATATAACATGGGTATGGATATGCTCCAGAACACTCTCCCAAGGAACGTCTGTCTTGCATCTCCTTTACTGCATGGTAGAGGTCAACTATCCACTCTGAAGGAAATCAGCCCTGAGTGCTTGCTGGAAGGACAGATCCTGGAGCTGAGGCTCCAATACTTTGGCCACCTCACGAGAAGAGAAGACTCCCTGGAAAAGACCCTGATGTTGGGAAAGATGGAGGGCACAAGGAGAAGGGGACGACAGAGGACGTGATGGTTGGACAGTGTCCTCGAAGCTACCAACATGAGTCTGACCAAACTGTGGGAGGCAGTGGAAGATAGGAGTGCCTGGCGTGCTCTGGTCCATGGGGTCATGAAGAGTCGGACACGACTAAATGACTAAGCAACAGAGGTCACACTAAGGTGGTCCTCTTACAAAAGGGTATTGGGTTGCCCTGTGTAGCTCTTTCCCCCTTGTTTTTACAATGCTTCTGCTGATTAGTTTTGACTTCCCTGCTGTTTTAAGTAAGAGGTGTATGCCTCTTTGTGTTGGTTATCCGTGAACAACCTTAAAGGAATGAACACACAACATGCACATGACTCATGCCTCCTGTGAAGCATACTCCTTATGAATGTACTTGTTGGGGTCTGAGAATTGGACGGCAATCTAGAAACAGTTAGGTGTGCCCATGTCCTGCTCAGCTCAATGCAACTTGAAGCTCTGCATTTTGAGACCTGGTGCAATGTGATGGCAAAGCCACTTCTGCCTATGGGCAGGAGGTGGCGTTGTGGGCATCACGACTCGAGCACACGTGCAGGGGCTGATACACAGCCCCTGCACGATTGGAGATATCCTGACACTTCTCCCCACTGGCTGACCAATCCGGTCGGCTGAGGGGAGGGGCCAGCGACCCTTTAACTGGGAGACAGCGGGAATCCTTCCCACTCTCCTTCATTACCCCCAGCTGCATCGGTTCTCCCGCCCACCCACTCTTTAGGTTAGCTAGGTTAGCTATTGACCTTGCTATGGACTTCGGTTGGTCGCCTCACTTGGCTGGGGGGCCTGGTAGGACTTTTTCCCATTGGACTAGCCAAATCGGGTTTTTTCACCTACCTCGTAGCAATTCGTCACAACTTTGGTTTTGGCGGTTAGGCATTGGATAACATCAATAGAGGTTTAAAAGGGGAGGTAGCACCATCACCTGCCCCTCATTGGAAGTGTATTCCATTAAAGGTTTCTGGGGCATGGTCCCGTCCGAAGCCTAGGGAGGTTAGGGCCTAAGGCACGCCCCAACGGTGATCACGGGGGCAGTTCCCCTTGATAAGTGTCAGGGGTGCTGCCCTTGATGGTTAACCCTTCACGGACCTCCAACACTCGGGTTGGGGGTCAGATATAGTGGTTAGGATCCAATGCCTAAGCCAATACCGCTCAACATCCGTAACCAATAAAGTTGTGGCCTTTACGCCCATTTAATTCGATACAATGTGTCCTGTGTCATTATTCACCTGGGAGGGAGGGATATAGCCACACAAAGGTGAGCCAGGATGTCTCTGGTACAAATCTCATCTCAACTGCAACTCACTGCATGGCCTTAGACAAAGCCATTGTTTTTCCTCTCTCCAACTCTCCTCACCCGCTTAGTCCCATCCCCCCCCCATGTGTTAATCAAACTTATGGTGCTGCTGTAAGCATTGCGGAGATGGATTGAAATGTTTGGAAAAACTGGAAACACAGCATCAATGCTAATTATGAATGTTTTTATTAGACTTCACTTCAGTAACCCTTGCTCACCCCTAGCGTTTGCTTGTCTGCACTTCTTTGCTTGCGATCTTATGTATTTCAATAAGGGGCAGTTAGCTAGCACAGACAGAGCCTCCGTTGATTAAAACTCCATGCAAACTGACAAATCACAAGCCAACTTAGACCATTTCCATTCTTGACTTACTCCGTCATTGTGTTTTAAATAGATTAAAAAAGCCTTTTTGTAAATATGCATTCACGAGATGAGGGTGATAGAAGAGACCCAAATGCCTTTACAAATGTATTTTCTTCATGGGAAAATATTTGCAGTTCCTTCCAAAGGGAATTAGCCAAGGCACTTGCAGATATACGAAAGCAAAAGATTATAAAGAATGCATTCAGCAAATGTCTTTTTTTTAAAAAAAGTAATGTAGACATTAGTTTGCTCAGCATTCTAATAATTCAATATGTATATTTAATAAGTCTATCAGACATTATTCAGATCTAGCAAAATAACCCACCAAATGCTTGGAATATGGATGGAGAAACTGTGCGGGTGACTGTTCACCTCTGTGTGGCCATCTAGGAAAGACCCTTTGCTTCCATATCTGAGAAGGGCAGACCATTCCTTTGCCCTTAGTGCCACCAAGCAAGGATTGGGGGAGAAATTTGCTTTGGTTCATATTTTAATGAGGAAGTCTAATGCTCATTTGCAGCTCTAAACAATACGTCAGCGGAAATGTTGCTATCCTTTTGAAATTTGCATTTCTCTGAATTTTGTGGTGCTGGTCTTTCAGATAATCTGTACAATGTATATTTTAAGTTTGCCTAAAAATAAGGGTCTATGGGGAAAATAATAGAATGCATTTCCTATGGGGAAAATAATTTCCCCATAGGAAATGAATTTTATTAGAGAAAATTGCTTGCAGAAATGTGCATCTAAAGGAAAACTGCACAAAGTAATCATGTATGCTAGGGTAAATTCATGCTAAAGTTCTGGTGAATCTTCATAAGGACCTTTTTAAAGAGTGGCTGGGGAAACCCAGCAAGATGAGCAGGGGACAAAATTAGGGGTGAGGTATTCCTTGGGAAGAGCAAGGAGAGAGAGGTACTCCTCTCGAGGAAGAGAGGGACAGGAGGACACTTCTTCAGAAACCAAGAACAAACGTAGTTGGTCTCTAAGGTGCTACTGGAAGGAATCTTTTATTTTGTTTTGTTTTGACTATGGCAGACCAACATGGCTACCTAACTGTAACTGGAGGTATCTGAAGAAGTGTGCATGCACACGAAAGCTCATACCAAGAACAAACTTAGTTGGTCTCTAAGGTGCTACTGGAAGGATTTTATTATTATTATTATTATTAGTATTATTATTGTTTTGACTATGGCAGACCAACACGGCTACCTACCTGTAACAACTACCATACCAGTCTGCCTGCCATCTACTTCTCTGGGAGGATAAACACAACTTAGTCAATAGCAGCCCTTCTGCACTTTTTGCACCTCTGTGACATCACAGCAGGTCGACTAATCACTGCTTGAGATTTCACCAGAACTACCACTGCAACGTTCTTATAATATTCAATACAGAGGGACATTGAAGGGATGGGAGCTTATTCCTCTGCGCATGAATATTAAAATATCAAAACTAGTACGTACAGAAGATACTTCGTTTTGCTTATTCTTCCCTCCCATTAAAGCTCCATATGGAATTTTAGACTTGCACGATCACTGTCAAATACAGAAAACTGCATTTGATTGCAAATCTTCCTCCAGATCTGACAGCCCACAAATGTTACTTTGCCTTCTACATTGTAAAATGAAAATGAAAAGCCAGATGATTGAATGAATATAAATTGTGTGCTGCTCGGATGCTATAAAAGACTGCAAAACTTTCCAGTTAATTCAAGATTATGATTATTTCTTTCAATGCAGGCTGATTTTTTGAAGTATAAAGTGACCATATAAATTCTATGTATGATACAAAGACAAAGGGAGGCTAAGAAGTTTATTTACATGGAACAAAATGCACCTGTCTGCATACTGGGATTAATTCTAAGCCACTGAAAATTGAAAAAAAAATCATTTCAATTGAAGGGAGATAATTTAGTGCAGGAGCTTAGTGAACAAATAGCTGCATTTCCATTTACCAGTCACATATTTCAGGTGTAAGTTCTTTGTGTATCCAAGTTTGTAAATCAGCTGGGAGATGCTCTCTCACACTGCTTAGATGACACAGGTAGGAGTGACTTGATTCAATGGAACTTCTTATGAGTTCATTTGTATAATTAAATACCTTTACAGTGAAAACTTGGGAAATGCCTAAAAGGTATCTTTCCAATTAAAAAAAAAAAAACCACACACACCATTACTTTATAGGCTAGACGAATCTTATGATTGATGGTATTATTTCCATAGGTATTATGTCTGATGTTCTGGATATACCCATCATATATAAAAATCACCTCTGTACCAAATGATCCTTATGATGATGCAGGCAAGAAGATTATGGGATTTTGGAGTCTAGCCACATTAGGATGGCGCAGTGCCAGATTTACATATACAGGTGAAACTCGAAAAATTAGAATATCGTGGAAAAGTCCATTTATGTAAGCAATTGTTTTCATTAGCTACTGGAGTTTAATATATGAGATAGACTCATGATATGCAAAGAGAGATATGTCAAGCCTTTGTTTGTTATAATTGTGATGATTATGGCATACAGCTGATGGAAACCCCAAAGCTGAAATTGTTAATTTGGGGTTCTCATCATCTGTACACCATAATCATCACAATTATAACAAATAAAGGCTTGACATATCTTGCTTTGCATGTCATGAGTCTATCTCATATATTAGTTTCACTTTTAAGTTGAATTACTGAAAGAAATGATCCTTTCCATGATATTCTATTTTTTTCGAGTTTCACCTGAAAGCTATAGCTTAGGGCCCCACTGTCTTGGGGGCCCCAATTTATTTTAAAGGAAAACAAAACTGGATGTACATTTCCAAAATGTAAGATTTGTTGTTTAGTTGTCTAGTCATGTCTGACTCTTTGTGACCCCATAGACCAGAGGACCCCAGGCACTCCTATCTTCAAAATATAAGATAAAAAACAAATAAAATAAAACCTACATACAGCAACAGTGTTTTGTGTTGTGTAGGCTCCTATGATGTAAGTAATGGGCCCCGCCTGCTAGCCTGCTCCCTAAAATATCACATATAAAGGGCCCCATTACCTTCAGGAGCTTAGGGCCTCATCAAACTTAAATCCGGCCCTGAGAGGGCCATTGGTCCCATACGCATGCACTCTTCTTGAAGTGAGCTCTATTTAAAGCACTGTCTGGTCTATACCTGATTTTAAAATAAAGAACTTAAAGGAGAAAGAACCAAGGCCTTGAAGTTGCTCATCATCAGTTAGGCATGTGGCCAGCAGATTGAGCAGACATACAAGGTCACTTGGCCATAGTCTACCCTACTATGACTCTCATTGTATTTCTGGTATCTCATGCAAAAAGCAGTCTCCCTTTTTCCCTGTTCTCTCAGCTCAAAGGTTACATCATTACAAAAAAAAGGTCAATTCTCTAAATGAATCGAGAGTAGAAAATCCCTTAACAAATAGAAGACTCAGACGTGTTTACATTGCAAATTTAAAGCAGTTTAAAGCCTGTTTAATGTTAATGGCCACAAACCAAAGAGCCCTGGGAATTGCAGCTCTCTGAAGTGACAAGAAACTTCACACAAAGAGTCCTTGGTGCCCTTTCAAGAATTGGATTCCAAGCATCCTTCACGATTTCAAACAAATTGTAGCAGAAATGGATCAGGGTGAGTTCTGTTGACCCATTTAATTTACAAGCACATGGTGCACATGTATTTGTATACGGGAGCATTTGTACCACAGCTGACTCTCACTGTGGATTTCTAGATGATTATGCACAAGTGTGTCTATATGGGAGCCAGAATACCCTACACAATAGGATCATCACTTCCTTGTGTCGCTTCTTTGAGTACAGGGTTTCCCAAACTTGGGTCTCTAGCCATTTTTGGACTACAACTCTTATAATCCCTAGGTAGCAGGACCAGTAGTCAAGGATGAGGGAAATCGTAGTCCAAAAGCAGCTGGAGTCCCAAGTTTGGGAAACCATGTATCCTGTTTTAGTGGAAACACACTTCCCTTCCTTCAGATATTTTTAATGATGTTTTTTAAGGATGCTTCCTGCTCATTTGATTCTTATAAGGAATAAGGAATAAGGAATAATTTATTATTGGCCAAGTACATTTTCCAACATACTTGGAATTTGTTTCGGCTACATTGCAATGTAAACATACAGACACTGTTCCTCTCACAATACAAAGAAGCAAAGAAACCCCACCCATATTTTACCTCCCCTTAAGCTATACAACTACGAATTTAACAATTTAATGGCACAAGGGAAAAAACTATTCTTGTGTCTGGCTGATTTTGTATATGAAGTCCTGTAGCGACGTCCAGATGGTAGTAAATCAAGCAGATGATGACCGGGATGTAAAGGATCTGCTACAATTCTCTCTGCTCTCTTCCTAACTCGGGTAGCATAAATTGACTCTATTGAAGGCAAGCTAACACCTTGATATATCTGATATACTACGGAGGAGGAGGAGAAGGAGGAGATGACAAGAAGAAGAAGAAGAAGAAGAAGAAGAAGAAGAAGAAGAAGAAGAAGTCGTCTCCTGAGATCACAGTCATACCTTGGTTTTCAAACAGAATGCGTTCCGGAAGTCCGTTCGACTTCCAAAATGTTCGGAAACCAAGGCACGGCTTCTGATTGGCTTCCGATTGCACAGGTGAGCTGGAAACAATAGCAGAAGCCAAAAAAAAAAAAAATGTTCGGAAAACCGGAACACTCACTTCTGGGTTTCGATCGTTCGGGAGTACCAAGGCATTCGACACCCAAGGTAATACTGTACATGGAAACTACGGTTATTCCATGAGTCATGAAAGCTGACCACATTATTTATGGGAAGGGGATGGGGAAGAGAAAATCTGCAGAGGAGTTTGCAAAAGGACCACTGCTCAATGGAATGTGCATAATGCCTTGCATGCAGAAGGTTCCAGGTTCAATCCCTGGTTTGATGTCTCATATTAAAAGATCTCAGGTAGCAGGGCTGGTCAGGACTCCTTTCTGAGATAGTGGAGATCGACAGCCCACAAGACTAGAATACGGTAGTGCAGGAGGGACCAGTGACTTAACCATGAGGTTTTCTTTGTTACTACTGCAGTAATCTGACACTGTACGGCCCAATCTCATGCAGTCAGAGGCACAGTTGAAATCGGAATACTTAGGCTGTGCAATTCTGCATAGGATCAGCCTGATAATGCCTTGGCGGGGAGACAGAAGAGGGGGCTAAGGTACCCATAGCATATACTGCAAGATTCTCATAAAATCTATATGATTTATTCTAGGCATTTCAAGCATTCTCCATTTTCTATAAGAAAAATTATGCTCTTGATTTGAATTTATGGTTGCCATAAGACAGCAATCTGTCCCTCTGGTGAATAACTGTTGGTATAGTGAATCATATTTTGCCTTGGCATAGTTTCAGTGAATATTCTATTTACTATGGCTCCCCTCAGCTTCAATGGATGCTGGATGGAATCCTAATGACAGCATGGTTGTAAAAGAAGAGAACAGTCTAGGCTGTTGGCTTCTTCTTCTTTTAATACCTTTGGAAAATGACCAACTGAATCTGGGAAATCTGCACTACAGATAATTTAGGAGAAGTGCCGTGTCCATGATTTATGGACCTTCTATCAATGAGTAAAACGCTTCTGGAGGGCGGAGGATCTGTCACTTCATCATAATGCATTTTTAAAGTCACCCTTCATAACTTAAAAGCCATCATTGTTCTTCTCTTCGGGGATATACTATAATTAGAGAAATCCATCTGGAAGGTATTACAGCTTGGAATTATATGGTAAGGAAGCCTTGGGTGTATTTCACCAGGTTCCCAAACAGACTTTCTTTTCACATCTTGGAACCAAAGGAAACGCTGACAAGCTAATCTAAGGAGATGGCATTATAGCAGACGAGACCCCAAAATGAACTGCAGCATATGCCCCAACCCCAACTTGTTAAAATCAAATCAAGATTTCGGAGCAATGTGGAATGTGGTCCTGGAAGGGAGCTAAGATCTCTGCAAATAATTTATAATCATTATTTAATAATGAGATAGGCCTGTAGTTTTTAATTTGCATTGAATCCGAATCTTGTTTTGGAATCACTGCTATATAAGCTACCTTCCGTGTTCCTGGGATTTCTCTTAAAGTCTCATTCATCTGATCTTTCAATGGGTTTACTAATTGTTCACTCAGCTTTTTATAGTATTTTGGCGTTAGTCCATCTGGTCCTGGAGACTTACCACTCTTTGTCCAATTTATTGCCTCTAAGACTTCTTGAGCTGTTACTTGACTATTTAAGATCATTGTTTGTTCCTCTTTTATTTTTGGCAGATTACTGTTTTTTTATATATTCCTCTATTTTAGATTCCCCCCCTTTCCTTTCTTATACAATTCTGAGGGAGCAATTTAGTGATAAGCGCATAGAGCAAAGAGCTACACACACACACACACACACACACACACATGGGTGGAAAAGCACCAAGACGAAAATATGGCTGGGAATACCAGGCTAAGTTCAAGGTGCCTATCCTGGTGTTCATAGCCCTAGAGAGCTTGGGACCAGGATGTCTGAAATATCATATTTCCCCTTCTATATCTTGCACTCTGCAGGTGATGGAGTCTTGCAGATACCATCTAATTCGGAAGTCCACTCTGTATGATGAAAGATTCTTTCCAGTAGCACCTTAGAGACTAACTAAGTTTGTTCTTGGTATGAGCTTTTGTGTGCATGCACACTTCTTCTGAAGAAGAAGTGTGCATGCACATGAAAGCTCATACCAAGAACAAACTTAGTTGGTCTCTAAGGTGCTACTGGAAAGAATTTTTTTAATTTATTTTGTTTTGACTATGACGAAAGAGTTGGACTTCTAGTGTGGCAGCACCTAACCTTTGGATCTCCCTGTTAAATATCAGACAGGCACTGTCTCTGTTCTCTTTCTAGCACCTATTTAATGCCTTCTGTTTTCAACAAGCCTTGCTAAGTTGGGATTTTTATCCTGTTCTGTAACTTCACTGGAACTGAATTGTTTTATACGAGATGATTCTACAAGTGGTGTTGCTTACTCGTTTTCATATCTGAAATTGTTTTATATGTTTTTTAATTGTTGATGTTATCATTGCTAATGGCTTCAAGTTGTTTCATAGGAAGGGAAATAGATAAACCAATATTGATAACCAATCATCCCATTTAATATAAGCTTGAATAGACATGAGTTCTTCTTTGAGTTCTTTTTGCTCCCTTTAAGGGTTGGTTTATCCATGCATATTCATTCATTCTAATGGCCTTGGCAATGGCAAGTGGTGACCTGTATGTGCAAAGGAGCCTCCGGGGGATCAAAAAGTAAAGTAAAAAAAGGTAAAGGACCCCTGGATGTTTAAGTCCAGTCAAAGGTGACTATGGGGTTGGGGCGCTCATTTTGCTTTCAGGATGAGGGAGCCAGCGTTTGTCCACAAACAGCTTTCTGGGTCATGTGGCCAGCATGACTAAGCCACTTCTGGCACAACGGAAACCAGAAGTGATTGGAAATGCCGTTTACCTTCCCGCCACAGCAGTACCTATTTATCTACTTGCACTGGTGTGCTTTCCAACTGCTAGGTTGGCAGGAGCTGGGACAGAGCAACGGGAGGGGATTCAAACCGCTGACGTTCTGATCCGGCAAGCCCAAGAGGCTCAGTGGTTTAGACCACAGCGCCACCCGCATCCCCAAACGTACCATCACAGCCAATAGTTAGACCACAAACTATGGTTGCCACATGGACTGGGATTTCCAGGATGTGTCTTCTACAAGCCAGGCATTGCATTTGGCAGCAAAGTCAGATCTCCCAACACACAAGGACAATCTCAGCCCTTGTTAGCCACAGGAAAAGACATCATGCCTGTTCTACAACTGGAAGAGCCAGTGACGTCAGGTTTATGAATGCATAATGCAGGGCTGGTCCAAGACATTATGGCACCTCAGTTGAGCCCCCAAATGGTGCCCCCCACTGCCAGGGAAGAAGGGCTGAGTGTAGATCTACATCGGGAACAGGGGGCGGAGATACAGATCAACATCAGGATCTGCTGCCCCTGTGGATCTTGCTGCCTGAAGCGATCATCTCACCTTTCCTCATCGGCGAGCCAGCCTTGGCATAATTTATCACAGTCACTTATGTCTGACTTGCCTGTTCTATATTCAATATATTTGTCTGTGGTTGCAGGCAGGATTTAGTGCATTCTAACATCCCGCACCAGTGATTTGCCATGGTCCATTCCCTCCTCGTCAAGGCCAAGGGATAACATTTTCTGAATGCGGTAACCCCTCATTGTTAGACTTGAGTTAACCTGAGATGTGCTGGCCATGCTTTCAGCATGGAGCGTAAGAGCTTTTAATGGTTAAAGGGGGGGGGGTCACATCATCCCGGAGCAACTGAGAGGCAAAAATCAAACATAATTCCTACATGATGCGTGCCACTGTAACTCTCAAGTTTGCATTATTTCTTATATATTTATAGACTGCTTAAATCAGAAAAACATTTTTCCTGGTTTTTGTTGTTGTTGTTTTTAAAAAAACAAGTATACCTAAAATAGTTGTCAACAAAATATGGATAAAATCAGAAAACATATTGAAAACAAATATACACGACTAAATTATATGTCTGGGTAGGCTTGCTAAAACAAAGAAGTTATCACACTGAGCACACCGGGCAGAGCACACCCACAGTCAGCACCCGTAGTGTGTAGATTATCATCCTGAGACAGAAAGCTTTCAGCGATAGTGCCATCCACACATTACTCATGCATAGGGCATAACTGTGTAGGGAGGAGAGTAGGGCCAGACTTTAAGCACAGCTCTGACATAAGATCTCTCCCTTCCCCCACTGCTTGCTTAGGATTTATTTAGGATTGCTGCTTTAGAATGGTGGGCAAATTGTAATCTCTCATTTTGACAATTTACGCAGTTCAGCAGTAGAATAGAGTCACACCCTCTGGGTATACTCTGATACAAACACCATTATGATATTGGCGATACCTTTGTTTAGTAATGATGTAAAATCACTATCAAAGAGACTCTGACATTTTCCCGCATGCCCATGTTATGCACCCATAGTGTCTGTTGACTTGCGGAATATACACAAGTAAAGGCATTAGAAAAAAGGCATTTTTTGGATTTGTCCCAGTCATTCGTATTATACTTCAGAAGGCTGATTTACACGATCCCAACTTTTCAGAAGCTGGTTGCAAACCACTGGGCAGCTCCTAGCTGTTCAAATTCACCAAAGAAACAGGAGAGAATGATATCCCCAGTCTCATTACCTTACAGTCTCCCAAATGGATGATTGGGAAAGCAGTCTAAAAGTGAGGATGCAGAGCTGTAAAATCTGCAGAGCCCCCAAATGGTGAGTTGGTGAGATTGGAAAATTGAGATGGCTTCTCTTCCAACTCTCTCCCCCTGATATCTGTGAGAGCGCTGGGGAACACGTTGTGCATCTTATGTCGGTCATGGATATGTCACTAAAAATTCCACAATGAATGCTCCCCTCCATGCATCATATGGCCAGGTAAGGTATCAGCCATTCCCTCAATATGCCATCAAGATGGAGGATTAATACTGGAAACTGTTGCCATGTCTATCCATGTGAAAAACCCTTCAGTGTCAAAACAGCACGCTAGGTCAGTGATTCCTAAACATGTAGGGCATTTTGAAGGAATGCAGCCTTATCTTTGCAAGTTTGCAGTAGCTCACATTGTTACCACTTTCCGCCATCTCTACAAGCTAACCCCATTTGGCAATCACTGTCCTAGGCTGGTTGCAATTTCTCTTTTGTTTCTCTTACCTTTGCCTCGGCAAGCTGATGAGTGGCTGTTTATGGCACCTCTTACTAAGGCTAAAGAGCTTGTGGACAATTTTCTGCGCCTTGAGGAACAGCTGTTTCGTGCTGGTTTCCAGTTGCTCATAGCGATGCTGGAAATTTGAATCCATTGTCCACAAGTGCATAATGGCTGACGTGTTGAGGAAATAGTTCATGGGCAGCCTTTTCATAAAGAACTTGAATTCATCTGCAAAATGGCAAAATTCAACACTCTTTTAAGATACGCTTCTGTGAGCCTTTGTGCAGCAAAACAACAGTCACTTCTAGCTTGTGTCCATTTTTATCACTTTAATTTGTCACCCTTAATGGACAGTAGTACAGCAGGCAAATGCAATATTCTTAAACGTTGTACACAGCATAAATATTAATGTGACATGAGCTTTTTCAGATGTGCAAAGGCCTGATTTCCGTTGCTTCACATTTGACAAATTGAGCATGGCTTCATTAGGCTTTCGTGTGCATGCACACTTCTTCAGATACCCTATCTGATACCCTATCTGAAGAAGTGTGCATGCACACGAAAGCTCATACCAAGAACAAACTCAGTTGGTCTCTAAGGTGCTACTGGAAAGAATTTCCTATTTTGTTTCGACTATGGCAGACCAACACAGCTACCCACCTGTAACTTCATTAGGCTTGCAACCCTACCCACACTTTCTTGGGTGGAAGTACCCAGGATAATCAGTGAGGCTTACGTCAGAGTAGATATACCTGGGATTGTGCTGTATGGCTCCCTCCTTCAAATATAAGGGCTGATGCAACTCAGCGCCGATAACTCTGTACTGGGGAAAGTTTTCACTTGGGCATTTTGAGTACAAAATGGTCTTGTAACCTTCTCCTCTTGAGATGGTCATAAGTATTACTCCCTTCACTTCGAAAGATCTTATGTCTCCCAGGTTGTAATGAGAATTACTTTGTAGATCAATTGGTAGAGCATGAAACTCTTAATCTCAGGGTCATGGCTTGGAACTCCACGTTGGGCAAAAGATTCCTGCACTGCAGGGGGATGGACTAGGCGACACTTCCAACTCTACAATTCTATGATTCTACTTCATAATGTGGTAGAGTAACCCTACTGAATTTGGGGGCCCTGGCCACCTCCCAATACGATTCTGAGAACAATTCAAGGTGTCGGTGCAGCAGTTTGCGTGCCGAGGTCCCCAAGCCACCCGTCAAATAACACACACTTCACACAGAAATTTAAGTTTAAGGTTTTGGCATAATTTTGGCCAAAACTTTATTAAATTAGAAAATGTGAGTGGTTGCTTAGGCATTGGTTCCTACTATCTGTCCCCGCGTGGGGGCCGCCTTGCAGAAGTCAGTAAAGGGAAAACACTTTGGGGGAGAGAATGGGAGCCGGGGGTCTAGCCCTTGCCTCTCCCCTAATGTTCCCAGGGGCTCTTGTGTGGCCCTAGCCCCTGACCAGGAGGTACGGACAAAAGCATGGTGAGCCCCTGGATTCCTTTAACAGAATTCCCCGCGCAGCAGCAGCATTGGAGGGGCAGCCACAGCCAATCCTTACCCCTCCACCAACCAGTTTAATAACCAAAGCCTAACCGCCAACCATACAAGTTGTGACTAATTGCTACACAGTAGGCGAAAATCAAATGGCACCAGCCAATCAGCCAGATGAAAAAATTCCTACCAGGCCCCTGCCCCAAAAGCAGACGACCCCATGACAGGCATAGCAAGGTCAACGCAGACGCCTAAATTATAGGGAGGGAGGGAGGGTGATCCGATGCACGCAGCGAAGAGGGGCACATGCTGCATGCCTGAAACATATATAGCCTCTGGGCTGTCCATCAAAACTTCTCCCCAACAACCCGCAGAACCCAATCATTGTCCTTGGCCATCTAAATGATCCCGCCCAGCAACAGAGGGGTGTCTTGTTGGCCCCCACCACAACATGTGCTCTCCATGAAGGAGAATTCGCTTATTATTAACGGCAACTAATCCAGAATGTGGCAGCTAGATTGGTGACTGGGAGTGTCCACCAAGACCACATAACACTGGTCTTGAAAGACCTACATTGGCTCCCAGGAGGATGTAGCTGGAGCCAAAAGAGGGCAGGACCAGAACAAAAAAATGAGTAGGGCCAGAACCAAGAGTGGGTGGGGGGCCCACCCCTTTTCTCTCTCTTTCTTCCACTCTTTCCTGTATGTGGTGCCGTTCACCAAAGTCTTGAGAAAACCTTATTCACTCCACCCACAACCTCTTAACTGCTGTCAATTTTGCACTGCAGAATTATTTTATTTTTATAAATGCCAGACTCCTTGACAAGTTCCCCCTGATTTATCAATGTTTTAGCAATTAAAAAGCTCAGAGATGTAGAGGTAATTAGACTCGCTTCCTTCACAAGGCTGTTGCAAAGAGCCTGTCTGAGGATTCACACGGAGCCCACCCACCTCTGCCTGCCTCCTGGTTGCCACTGCCACTTTTGCTCTCCTCTCCTTCTGGGAGAGGGACAGGCTCATGGGAATTAATCCCCCCCCCATTCATTCATTCATTCATTCATTGCTTGCTTGCTTGGAGAAGGCTGGCAACAGCAACAGCAAGGAGAGTAGCATCAGAGCCAGGAGGCTCCAAGGATTCATTGTGGGTCCGCTTCTGGAGCTTGCCTGATGATGCCAAATCCTGGTGCTAGCCCAGATTACCAAGAGGTGTATGTGAAACAAATTGAATATCTGAGAAGAAGAAGAAGAGTTTGGATTTGATATCCCGCTTCATCACTACCCTAAGGAGTCTCAAAGCGGCTAACAGTCTCCTTTCCCTTCCTCCCCCACAGCAAACACTCTGTGAGTTGAGTGGGGCTGAAAGACTTCAAAGAGGTGTGACTAACCTAAGGTCACCCAGCAGCTGCATGTGGAGGAGCGGAGACGCGAACCCGGGTCACCAGATTACAAGCCTACCACTCTTAAGCACTACACCACACTGGCTCTGAGTGGACTATTTATATATTTGAAGAGTTGTATCTAGTAGACACATTGGGATTAATGGGCCTAAGTTGTTCATTCTTTTAAATGAATCTTCTCTGAGTAGCACAAATATTGGTCACAACCTAATAATAATAAAAAAGGGACGCGGATGGCGCTGTGGGTTGAACTACAAAGCTAGGGCTTGTCGATCAGAAGGTCGGCGGTTTGAATCCCCATGACGGGGTGATCTCCCGTTGCTCGGTCCCTGCTCCTGCCAACCTAGCAGTTCAAAGGCACGTCAAAGTGCAAGTAGATAAATAGGTACTGCTCCAGCAGGAAGGTAAACGGCATTTCGATGTGCTGCTCTGGTTCACCAGAAGCGGCTGGCCACATGACCCGGAAGCTGTATGCTGGCTCCCTCAGCCAGTAAAGCGAGATGAGCGCCACAACTCCAGAGTCGTCCGTGACTGGACCTAATGGTCAGGGGTCCCTTTACTACTACTACTACTACTACTACTACTACTAATAATAATAATAATGAGGTTTTTGAGTTTAGAAAAAAAAATGCAAGGAAGCTCAACTATGGAATTAACTACCACAAGATCTAGTAACAGCCACCAATTTGGATGGATGGCTTTAAAAGGGAGTGAGACAACTTCATGGAGGCTAAGCCTAGCCATGATGTACAAGTTCCAAGCGCTACTGTGCTCGTGTCCTACTTTCAGCCATCCCATAATTCCAGTGACGCGCCAAAGGAACCTTCACTATCTCCGCTTCCTTGTCCAAGAACAACATGCAGTGTACAAAGTCGATGCGCTGTTTATATGTGATAAGAAAGGCTTGCATTATATTCTCTTGCGGTACAAAACCGAGGGGGTGGGAGCAGGAGGGAAGGTTGCTAGGAAGAGAACTTGCTAACTCTTAATGAAATCATGTCCTGTATTCTTTTCTAATGAATATCACATTGTATCCAGAGTAATGAGAGATAAGGCTACCGTGAAGTCACAGTGCTTTGCAAGAGAGAGAGAGAGGGAAGGAGGCGACGGAGGGAGGGAGCGGTATTTGTCTCATATCTTAAACTGACACATTTCATGAGCTGTGAAACTGCAACACGAGTTCTTACTGTTCAAGGATTATTAAATTTATTGTACTCTAATCAGCAAAATGCACAGGTATGCTTTGGAATGTGATTAAGGGCCTAGGCAGGAATGAGGGCAAGAGAGGAAGTTAACTAGAACTACCCTGATATCTTTTGGAACTCAAACTCTGCCAGGAATGCAAGGTCCAACAAATTCCTCAATTGCCTCGTGGGCAATTTCATCCCCAGTAGGTAGAAGAAGCAACAAGGGGATAATCTACAATATCTTGGATCTATCAGCAACAGGGAAGAACTGATTGACAAAGTGGAAGTACTAGGAACCTTGGGAGGAAGTGATCGTGTCCTCATGGGTTTCATGACACAGAGGCAAGGAGTCATACACAAAATCTGAGCATTAAGAAAGCTGATTTCAATTATATATGAAAATTTGGGGAAAAAATGTTGAAAATCACATTTGGGAAAAAACCTGAAATATTTCTATTAAGTATGACCCCTGAGAATATTCCTGAAGACAGAAAAAGCATCCTTTTGTACGCGTGTGCCGCAGCTAGGATACTTATAGCTAAAACCTGGAAAGGAGAAAAAATACCAACAGTCCAAGAATGGCAAATTAAGCTAATAGAATATATGAATTTAGCAAGGATGACAGCGGCAATAAGAGATATACAAAAACAGAAAACAAAAGCAGAATGGAAATATGTGGAAGAATATTTAAGAAAAGAAGGTTTGAAAACGGAACTAATGATTTGCTTAGATTAAGTTACACACGTGGGAGATTTAAACTATATAAAATTTTGTTTTTGTTGTTTATGTTTGTTTGTAAGAATGAGAGTAATTAAATTATTAGTTAGAGTAATGAAATGAGTATTATACTAAGAAAACCGTTGTAGAATCAATATGAAGTCATATTTTAAATTTGATGTATAATTTGAAAGAGACTATTGTAAATTTATGTCTGTTATTATTTGTGTGATGTAAGATTTAATGTTTTGTTTTGTTTTATGTTTGGAATCTTTTTCATAAAAAAACACAAATTTAATAAAGGCTTGTTTGTAGAAAAAAGAAAGAAAGAAAGCTGATTTCGAAAATCTAAGGAACTAATGGATGAGATCCCGTGATCAAAAATGCTTGAAGGGAAGGGAGTCCAACATGGGTGGCGGTTTCTTAAAGGGGAAATATTGAAGGCACAAATGCAGATAATTCCAACAAGAAATAACTCTATACATCACCAACAGGCAAAAATACAGCAGAAACACAGCAAGCAGCATGGATGCCGGGAAGAAAATTGCAAATGGAAAAGCAAGGGGAAATGTCAGCGACGGACCCCAGAAATTAGGACGTGAGGCATCACACAAAAGGAATGTGGGTAGCTTACATAGTTCATAGCAACTGGCAATGACCTTGGACAATCAGACATCTCCCAAGATGTAACTCTACAGAACTGAGTGCACATGCCATTTCACCACAGAGGCCTCCAGACCCAATTAGTGAAGCTCCATCTTGACCTCGGGTGCCCCGCGTCACTCGTGTAAGCCTGTACAATTAGTGAGAAAGAAACTGCTTTCTTGTGAGGTCACTTCTCCACCCAGAAAAAAAATGGCCTTGGGAGAAGGCCAGAACAGAAAAAAATCTGATTTTCTTGACACTACACTTTCCAAATATTTGGATGGAATGGGAAAGTGCAGTTTGCTACACAATATAAATGGAAACTCCAAACTTTCCTCCCCCTATGTTCAGTGGAGAGGGAAAGTGCATGAGCTCTACTTTTAAAACATCTTTAAAACACGTTATCCTCCTCAATGAGTTCTGGGCACCGTAGTTTGTTAAGGGTTGCTGGGAAATATAAACTACGGTGCCCATAATTATGTGAGTGGAGTCAACAGTTAGCAACTGATTCCATGATGCACTGCTAATATGCTAGCAATTTGATCCATGCATCTAGGGTATCAAGCCCTATTTCAGAATGTCTTGGAGCCTTTCCCAGCCACCAACCATCTATTTGCCCCAGTAAGCCTGAGAAGTGGCAAAGAAAAAAAAATGGATTTAAGAATTTTCTTTGCACCAGACTCAATCCATAGCATGGATTAATTTGTGAACTTCTGCCAGGTGTCTGGACGATTCATCTGTTTACTCTGGATTTTTCTTTTTCCTTCAGTGGATAGGGAAGGTCTGCTTATTGCTACAAAGAATTAACATTTGATAATTGACTTGAACTCCAGTCCTACATTGAATAACATCATTTCAGCTAGGAACGCTTGGGAGTGTCTGTGTTTTACTGATTCATCTCGTGAAGACAAAGTGGAAGGTGGCCGTTCTTGGATTTAACAATTGGTGGTAAATATAGCTCTGTGTAAAATGTACTTTGCATTAGCCCTGTCAAAATCAGCATTTAAACGTGGCTGCCTAGGCAGCAATCTTAATGGCCTTGTCTGTCACTTTGCACAATGCTCAGAAAACCCTGCCTTATTATTGTAGCCAAAGGATGCTTACCCAAACTCTGTTTGAATAACAGATGAATAAACACTGACAGAGAATAGAGTGCAAAAGGAGAAAATATTCTATTACGAATTTCAATTTCCTTCAGTGCTGTCAGTCAAGATATCATATGCTTCCCTGGATGTAAAAACATCATAAATCAGGCATAGGTAAACTCGGCCCTCCATATGTTTTGGGACTACAATTCCCATCATCCCTGACCACTGGTCCTGTTAGCTAGGGATGATGGGAGTTGTAGTCCCAAAACATCTGGAGGGCCGAGTTTGCCTATGCCTGTCATAAATACTCTGTAGCATGTGGGGCCTCCAAAAGAATGCTGCAGTACATCTCCACTGTGGCTCATTCAAGGTTCCAGCCAGTCATGCCCTCCCCCAGGAAACTATTTCTGCCTCCCTGGTTTCATTTCCCTTTTCTAAATGACATTTTACATTTGTTTGGCCAAGTATGTCCTGTCCACATTGGACTGTTGGTGTGTGCGTGAGTGTGAGTGCCTCTTCAGCCTTAAAAAAATGTGTTGGGTTGGGGTTTCGTTTGTTTGTTTTACGTCCACAAGCTTTGAAATTTTCCTGATATGCCTCCTTTCTTTCTCAGCGGTCCTGTTTCGACTCCATTCCCGTCATCACTCACTAGTTCAGTTTGCTATTAAAAGGGAGTGATATAGAGAGAGATAGCGTATTCTACGGGCTAGCGAAATTGTACAGGGCTAGCAGCAGCTTCTCCTCTGTAGTGGAGAGGTGCTGCTTGCCCCCTACACCACCCCCAGGCTCCCGCTAAAGCAGGCTTTGGCGGGGGGCGGGATGGGTGAGCAGCAGCTTCTCCGCTACAGCAAAGAAACTGCTGCTTGCCTCTCCACTACCCTCACCTCCTGCTAAATCAGGCTTTGGCGGGGGGCGCCAGAAGGTGGTCTGCCTAGGGCACAAGAAACCCTAGCAACAGTCCTGCCACTGGCCTGGTCCAGCAATCTCTTCTTACGTTCTTATGTGATGTGGCTGGTCAGATTTGGTACAAATCCTCTGCCATATCATTTCCAACCATCTTCTTCCACAGGTTTCAGTTCTCCCACATTATTACCCTGGTTAACGAACGGCTTGGCTCCCAAGCAAATCGGCACCGGAAGTGAGTTTTCCAGTTTGCGAACGTTTTTTGGAAGCTGAACATCCAATGCGGCTTCCACAGTTTCTGATTGAGTTCAGGGAGCTCCTGCAGCCAATCGGAAGCTACGCCTTGGTTTTCTAACGTTTTCAGAAGTCGAACGGACTCCCAGAATGGATTAAATTCAACAACCGAGGTACCACTGTACTATCAACAAAGTGGGGTGTTACTAAAGTGATGTACAAAGTACAAAGCAAGCTTCTCCCTTCAAATGACGGCTGCTCTAATCATTCACTAAATAGTCCCTAAGATCAGTGGCTAAATCATAAATAGCACCACTATCTTTGCAGGGTCTAGAGAACTCAAGGTCTGTGTATTTAAATTAATGACCAGGCAATGGTCTTACAACACAAGGTCAACAATGCAATTCCATCTTCTGCGTGGGGATGCAAAGGGCTTATTATAACTCTGGCAATTATGTAACTGTTCACATATATGTAAAGCACGGAGATTATTTCCACAAGAGTAGCTGCACAACATTACAAAAGTCCCTGAATGATATTTATGTTTTTTTTTTAAAAAAAACCACCCAACCCCACTACCATATTCTTAAGCATATGCAATATGGCAATTGCAGTTATTTCTTTCATCCCCCCCCAAACAACAACAACCACCAAATTTAAATAATTAACACATATTTTTTTTAGATATTGCAACACTGCAATACTGCAAAAAAAAAGGTTCAGCACTGATACAGTTATAATCTTGGAATAGCTCCTGCCCTACTAAGAATTGGAACAGCAATAATGAAAATAAAAAATGATAAAAAGAATACTAAAAATAAAAAACAACAAAACAAAACAAAAGAAATTAAAAGAAAAAGGGAATAGAAAAAGAGCAACATCTGGGCCGAGTCATGAAAATATACATATTGAAAGCATGTTTAATGTCTAATTTAATGAAGAGATTAAAATGGGAAGCCCAAGGAAGAGATTATGTACAAATTCAGCCTTACTGAAGCGAACAGGAGGCTGGAATGAACCTATATTTTTAAAGAGTTTGTGTAATAAAAATATATGGATGAAAATGTATATGGAATTAGATTTATATCTGTAGGTGTGTTTAATGTGTATTTGTTCTATGTGTATGTATATGTATATGTATATGTGTATGTATATGTAAGTTTGTATTTTGATATATATATATATATATATATATATATATATATATATATATATATATATATATAATAATTAACACATATATTTTTTAACATAAAGGTTTAAAAGTAAAAAGTAAAGGACCCCTGGACGGTTAAGTCCAGTCAAAGGTGACTTTGGGGTTGTGGCGCTCATCTTGCTTCAGGCCGAGGAAGCAGGCGTTTGTCCACAGACAGCTTTCTGGGTCATGTGGCCAGCATGACAAAACCGCTTCTGGCGCAACAGAACACCGTGATGGAAACCAGAGCGCATGGAAACGTCATTTACCTTCCTGACGCAGTGGTACCTATTTGTCTACTTGCACTGGTGTGCTTTTAAATTGCTAGGTTGGCAGGAGTTGGGACAGAGCAATGGTAGCTCATCCCATCGCGGGGATTTGAACCGCCGGCCTTCTGATCGGCAAGCCCAAGAGGCTCAGTGGTTTAGACCACAGCACCACCCTTGTATAAAGGTTTAATATTCCATGTGATTGCATGGAACAGAAATAATAAATTCCCAATTCCTTAAAAACAAATAAACAGTGAATTCATTGTAATTTCAATTCACTGTAGGCTCAGATTGCAATTTATATGCTGGGTACAGCATGTAAACATTTCTCCCTCTCTTTCTCAATAGGTTCTGTCAGGGTATACCACGGTGTTGCTCATGAGAAACGACAGAGTCCTCTTACACTAAAGACTACTTTATTGTGCATAACTATTTACAGTGCAGAGCTAGCTAAAAACATGACCACTCAGTCACTTGCAGAATCCGGAAGTGCCTCTCTCCTGTTTCCCACCCAGCACCAAAGCCTCGGCACCCTGAAACGACGTCTTCTGTGTCCCCTGACCCCCCGATGCTGTGCTGGCGCCGGAAGATGCAACTCCCCTTCTGATCGCCTCTGGCTGGCGTTGCTGGGTCTCTGCCCAGCATCCCTGACCCTCGGCTCCTCCTCCTCTTCCACGGGAGAGAGCTCTGGCGATGGGCTTTGAGAGGAGTCAGATGACAGCAGTGGCTGGGGCTCCCTGTACCTGAGCAAGACCTCCCCACTAGCAGGATCACCTTCCCCGCTCTCCCCCCCCCCGAGTACTCCTCCTGCCCAGGCTCTCCTCACGAGTAGGACCTCCCCCTGGGCTCTCCTCGTGAGGAGAAGGCAAATCCCTGACAGGTTATAATCCATTATTATTGTTATTGTTGTTATTAAGCACATGGGCAGCTCATCTAAATAGCCAATACAACCACCAAAGAAAACAGTTAATTAATAAAACATATGAAATTAAATAACCTCCCCACCAGCAAATAATATCAGTCAAGTAATAACAGGGAGCAAGCGAATAAAAAAATCAGGAGCAGAAGCTCAGCACGCAGAGCCAAGTCCTAGGGATGTTTACTCAAACGGGAAGTAAGTGCTGCCAAATTTAATGGGGCATACCCCAATTTAAGAGGATTGTGACTCAATGTCTTCCACTAAATTCCCCAATGAGGGGTGGAACCGTTTCTGGAAGACATGCAGACTCAGGTTTTGGCAAAGCTCCAGGAAAGCACAACTAAAAACTCTTCTCAAAATGTTCTATACCTCCTCTGACATCTGTACTGGCTCCCTGTCCAATTTAAAGTGCTAGTATTAATCTTTAAAACTCTAAATGGCTCAGGTCCAAGTCGTCTGAAGGGTAAACTCTTCCTGTATATCTCTGTCCACACCTCAAGATCATCTGCTGAAGGCCTTCTCATGGAACTGAGAAGCAGGAGAATAAGATGGGGGAAGAAGTTTCTCAGTGGTGACTTATCAAAAGCCCTTCCCAGAGAGACTTCCCTGCTATGTACATTCCAGTCTTTTGGGTGCCATTTGAAGATGTTTTTTTTCTTTCCCAGGTGCTTCCATCTTAAAATCCTAGATATTTTTAGATCCTTTATATTAACAACAACAACAACAACAACAACAACAACAACAACAACAATTTATCATTTATACCCCGCCCATCTGGCTGGGTTTCCCCAGACACTCTGAGCCACTTCCAACAAAAGATTAAAAATACAATAAAACACCAGACATTAAAAACTTCCGTAAACAGAGCTGCCTTCAGATGTCTTCTAAAAGACAGATAGTTGCTTATTTCCTTGACATCTGATGGGAGGGCGTTCCACAAGGAGGGCGCCACTACCAAGAAGGCCCTCTGCCTGGTTCCCTGTAACCTCACTTCTCACAGTGCGGGAACCGCCAGAAGGCCCTCGGAGCTGGACCTCAGTGTCCGGGCTGAACGATGGCGGTGGAGAAGTTCCTTCAGGTGTACTGGGCTGAGCTGTTTAGGGCTTTAAAGCTCAGCACAAACACTTTGAATTGTGCTCGAAAATTTACTGGGAGCCAAAGTAGGTCTTTCAAGACCGGTGTTATGTGGTCTCAGCAGCCACTCCCAGTCACCAGTCTAGCTGCCGCATTCTGAATTAGTTGGAGTTAATATTAACTGCTGCCGGTGATTTTAGTTTTACTTGATGCTGTTGCTGATATTCTTCTGATTCAGACTTTATGTTGGCATTTTGATTTCTATTACGGTTTTCCATGGTCAGTGTCATACCCTCCAACATTCCTCAGGTGAAAATAGGGACATTTCTCACTGCCCCACAACTTGACCATCCTCAACCACACTTTGTTGTGTTCCCCTCACACCACAGAGCCTTTCCTATCAGATGAAGGGTGGGTGGCAGAACCAGGACCCCAACGGAACACAGCACACACACCCTTCACTGTCCTCAGAAAACTCCTCAATCCTGGTTTCATCCTCTCTCATTCTTTGGTAGATTTACAAAAAGAAAACCACACAACAGTAAATAAATTTTAGAAAGGGGCAAGATTAGACGTGAATGCACAAAGCATTTTTAATTTTAAAAAAATCAAGACTCCATGTGCTTTGCTCCCCCTTTCTTCCCACCAGGATGGCATAGCCCCCTGCCTGCCCCTCAGAGCCTCTCACATGCCACAGCTTTTCCTCCTCCTTGCCTGCTCTTGAGCAGCTGCTACGAGCTGCCCAAGGGAGGAGGCGGGTAGCAGCGACCATGGAGAAGAAGGAGAAGAAGGAGAAGGAGGAGGAGGAGGAGGAGAAGAAGAAGAAGAAGAAGAAGAAGAAGAATAAGAGGTGGTGGTGGAGGAGGAGGAGGAGTTTGGATTTGATATCTTGCTTCATCACTACCCAAAGGAGTCTCAAAGCGGCTAACATTCTCCTTTCCCTTCCTCCCCCACAACAAACTCTCTGTGAGGTGAGTGGGGCTGAGAGACTTCAAAGAAGTGTGACTAGCCCAAGGTCACTCAGGAGCTGCATGTGGAGGAGCGGGGAAGCGAACCCGGTTCACCAGATTACAAGTCTACCACTCTTAACCACTACACCACCACAACAGAATATGCTCCTTCACAGCCAACACTGCAGCTGCCGCCACTCACGATAAAGGATTCATCCTCCTCCCTGAGCTCAGCTGCGACGGTACTGGCAGGGCAAACGGGGGCATTCAGGGATCAAATCAGAAACCAGGGTGGCTTTTGTGATTCTGGGACTGTCCCTGGGAAATGAGGACATTTCAAGGGTGAGGACACTGTAAACTGTCCAGAGAACTGTTGCTATTGGACAACATGAATGAATGTACAAAAGAATAGAATGATCTACAACAGGGCTCCCCAAACTTACCCTGCTTTGGGCCGGTTCCTCCGACGCCAATCGTCATTTCCGGCACGCGCCAACCCGGAAGCGTGCCGGAAATTGCTGCTTGTGCATGTGCACAAGCAATATCCGGTGCTGTGCCATCCCGGAGATAGGCAGCCGCGCTGCACCAGTAAGAGCGGGCGGCGGGGGTCGTCATGGGCCAGAAAATTGGCTCACTCGGGCCTTAGTCTGGGGACATCTGATCTACAAGCTCCATCTCACACCAGAGATCTTATTGGAGCACAGGGGAAGAGAAAGAGCCTTGAGATATAAAGCACCCATTTCGTATCCCAAGGAAACTCCTTCTTCTGGAAAGATCAAACTGTACACCCTCCCCAAATTTGCAACACTCCTGGCCTGTATAAGTGATGTACCAAATTCAATGTAACTCGCCAAGCAGAGATGCTAACTATCTATCTAGTAAATTTCTGTTTTGGGGGGGCTTGTCATGGATGGCAAAAGCAGGGGAAATTGTCGCTCATCTGGCACGTTAAATACATGCTTGTTAGGCTGCATTCTGGTTTATTCTATATTCTGCATTCTGATTTGTTCTATACTCTGAATAAAGCAAGCATTATGCCTCCCATCTCCCTTTAATTGTGATCAGTGCAAATAACAGGAGGGTCAAATACCAGCGGCAGCAACAAACTGAAATACTCAAACAAAAAGTAGCTGAAATTTTATCTGCAACGGTAGCAGTTTCTCCAAGGAACCCAGACAACATGTGTTCAATAAGGTTGTGCCTTAATATTTTTTGGGTGTCATTGTAGAAATTTAGGAGAGATGTACGACTTTAAAAAATGCAGAACCTCACTTTTCCAAACACCTAGAAAAGCAATGCTATAAAAGGCCATATATTTATTGCTATATTCCAGTGAATTTCAGTTGTCCGTGCTGCATTATTTAATTCCTCTGAAGACAAAAGGACTTCCTATGAGAAATATACATATACTGAAAACAACAAAAATCTGTCAGCTTGAAATGGGCTTATTCTTTTTGTGGAAAAATGCAGTGAAGCTGAACTTTAAACTTCTTCTTATAAATCATTTAATCCTTTCACTGAAACCCTTTGCTATCTGTAGAGGTCTGTGTATAGAAAATGAAGTCACAGATTTGTTCTGAGATTTGGTTTGGGGAAGGGGAATAATTTTACATTTGGAACCTGCATAGTTGTTCTGTATATAATATAAAGATATAATGCTACAGTGGTCTAAACTCTAGGTTGGTTTGCTGAAAATTGTAAGTTTGGGCAAAATCCTGTGTAACACCTCCATCTGCTCAGAACAGAACAAAGTTTAAAAGTGAATATCACTTTTAAACTTTGTTCTGTTCTGAGAAGATAGACGGAGGTGTTACACAGGATTTTGCCCAAACTACAATTTTCAGCAAACCAACCTGATTCATGCTTCCCAGATAGATACGTGGTTTCGTACAGATTTATGTTTCAGTTTTCCCACTTCTCTGAATTTTGTGATAGTTTTCAGATAAAAAAAAAAAAACATACCCAAATGGAAAATGGATATAATAGGTTGATATGCATACAAATTACACAAATTAGGAAAAATGTGGAGAAAATGCATTTAAAAATCTGATTTTTAATAGGTGGTTTGTTTGTTTTTTTGGTTTGTTTTTTAAGTGTGGCACTTTGATAAAGCAATATTCTAGCTGAACACATGCAAAACTGAAACAGACTGGTATCTGAAGAAGTGTGCATGCACACCAAAGCTCATACCAAGAACAAATTTAGTTGGTCTCTAAGGTGCTACTGGAAGGAATTTGTTATTTTTTTATTTCGTTTAGACTGGAATCAAATCATCCATCCATCCCAAATATTAGAATAATGGTGTCAAGTCAATTCACGTGTTCTACAATTGCTCAAATAGCCATCTCAGGTGTGGGGGAAGAAGGATTGAGACCGTTGCAAATGGGGAGGGGTGCCACTAGCATACTCCCTACAAAAACAACCCTATAGATCAGGCTTCCTCAACCTCAGCCCTCCAGATGTTTTGAGACTACAATTCCCATCATCCCTGACCACTAGTCCTGCTAGCTAGGGATCAAGGCAGTTGTAGGCCAAAAACATCTGGAGGGCCGAGGTTCAGGAAGCCTGCTATAGATGCTATTAGCCTTGGGGTGGAAACTGGGTTTTCTACTAAAATAACTTCGGGTGCTTGAGTTTCCATCAGGATTACAATTGGTTAACCCCCCTCCCCCAAAAAAGCAACCTTCGCACACGCTACAATCACACGTCTTTGGGAGTCCCTGCAGCAGCTATTTAGGTGTAAAAAATAAGCACATCGATTACGTTCTTGCAGTTAATATACCATGCAGTTTCACTTATAACACATCTCCCTCGGAAAGGAGAAGGTTTAAACGTAACCAAACTCCTTATCTGTGGCTAATGAGCCCTACCTCATTCACAGCCTCTTTTGATGCAGCTGTAGCTGGGGGGGGGGTCATTGCTGCTGCATGAACCCCCCCCCCCATCTCTCATCACTGGTTGCCTGGGACTACAGCTCAGCAGATTTTAATTCATAAGTGTAATAGCCAACTAGGAAGAGAGATGCAACAGCAAAGATTCTCATCTTGATGCATTCCCCCCCTTTAAAAAAAATAGCAGGCAAAAGCAGACTGTAATCCCCTCAAGAACAACCCCCTTTTTATTTTTTACCACGTTTGCAAGAAATTATATGTTGTGAAGTACCTGGTGGACATAAGCAGGAGTCTCTCAGGTCCGACCTTCTAATCTTTCTGCTTTATTAAAGTGCCATCAAAACGGCGCCATGTATCTTAAGCGCGCAACAACCTGTGTGACTTTTAATAAGTAGGATTGCCAGGTGCGGCGCTAGCAGGTGGCCGCTAATGCTTTTTAGAGCTGAAAATGAGGTGATTAGATTACAGATCATGGATTGGTTGTGCCTTCCTATTTGGTTATGGGAAGGAAGGAATTTAAATATTGGCTCCACAAAGAAATTATGTATGGTGGTGCACCTGTTCACGTCAGTAAAACAGAGACACCTCCACGGGGTGGGGGGGGGAGATGCTCGGGGTGGGGTGGTGACTATCGTAATTGAAGCAGTGACAGCTTGCTAGATTTGACACTCCCCCCCCCCCGCACGCCCTGTTATTGATTAAATTTCTTGACAATCACATGGGGGAGTTAATTACTCAAAGGCAAATTAACACCCCTGCAAGATAACAGAGAAAACAATAATGAAGTTATGAGCTCTGAGGGTTTATTTATTTATTTTTGCTGAGAGAGAGAGAGAGAGAGAGAGAGGGAGGGAGAGGGAGAGGGAGAGAGAGAGAGAGGCCATCTCTGTCTAGCTCTGGGGGCCAATGGAGTGGACTGTATTGATTAATATATTTTGTCTCAATGATTAAAAAGTACCTTGAGCTGCCAGTGAATCTTCTTTTCTAGTCTCTCTTTCTCTCTCCCCACCCCCACTCCACAAAGAGCCTTTCAATTAAGACTAGGAGGGAAGGTTGCTTTGCATATGAATGAGACACCGTTCCTGATTGAGGCACTGGTCTGTTCTAGTCAGAACAGTCACAAAACGTACTGTGCTGAGCAACCAAGACAGCTGCCCCTCCCTCCGAAGAAGGGGGAAAAACCCACCCTCCTTCCAATTAACCTGATGTGAACTTCAGTTATATGCTTCCAGCTTCAAAATGCAACAAGACTTCGGCGTTACCAAATCTCCTTTTCACCGGCCAGATGGAAAGAAAGGAAATGATAGGTGGGAAGGTTTGCCAAACGTCAACACAGCCCTAAAGACTGACCTGAAGGGTCTTCCCTCATATGGAGAGCACAACATAGGAGCGCTGAAACGCCTCCTATAATTGGAAGTTCCCACTCACATTGTTAAAGTCACATGGGGGGACGATGACAGTGGGGGTCTCCTGTACTGGCCCCACCTGCTCTGGAGTGTCCTTGTTGCCTGTACGTTTCACATGTTGTGAGAGTTACTTCTGCAGCATGGTTCTAAATTGTGTGGGGAAGCAGGTGTGCCAACTTGAAAAAAATATGGGGTGGGGCGGTTTCCAGGAAAGCCCATTCTGCATAATCGATAACATGACTTGGTGCTCGCACACTATTTGAATGGCAATGCTCATCCATCCTAATATCTGTTGGAAGCCACCCAGAGTGGCTGGGGAAACCCAGCCAGATGTTGTTGTTGTTCAGTCGTTCAGTCGTGTCCGACTCTTCGTGACCCCATGGACCAGAGCACGCCAGGCACGCCTATCCTTCACTGCCTCTCGCAGTTTGGCCAAACTCATGTTAGTAGCTTCAAGAACACTGTCCAACCATCTCATCCTCTGTCGTCCCCTTCTCCTTGTGCCCTCCATCTTTCCCAGCATCAGGGTCTTTTCTAGGGATTCTTCTCTTCTCATGAGGTGGCCAAAGTACTGGAGCCTCAACTTCAGGATCTGTCCTTCTAGTGAGTACTCAGGGCTGATTTCTTTGAGAATGGATAGGTTTGATCTTCTTGCAGTCCATGGGACTCTCAAGAGTCTCCTCCAGCACCATAATTCAAAAGCATCAATTCTACGGCGATCAGCCTTCTTTATGGTCCAGCTCTCACTTCCGCACATTACCACTGGGAAAACCATAGCTTTAACTATACGGACCTTTGTCGGCAAGGTGACCTTTGGCAGCCAGATGAGCGTGGTGCAAATAATAAATTATTGTTATTGTTATTGTTGTTGTTGTTGTTGTTATCAGCATCATCAACTTGGGGGTGGGTGCTGGCCCCCTCAAATATTTTATTGGGGGGGGGGACCAAGACCCCTTGCTCCCTAGGAGATAGCTCCTATGTGAAGAATGCTTATAAGGCGGCTATCCTAATAATCCATGAGAAGAGTGAGGAGGATGCAATTGAAAGGAAGGGGACAGGAAGCATGGAGAGCCAGTGTGGTGTAGTGGTTAAGAGCAGTAGACTCATAATCTGGGGAACCGGGTTAGCGTCTCCGCTCCTCCACATGCAGCTGCTGAGTGACCTTAGGCTAGTCACACTTCTCTGAAGTCTCTCAGCCCCACTCACCTCACAGAGTGTTTGTTGTGGGGGAGGAAGGGACAGGAGATTGTTAGCCGCTTTGAGACTCCTTTGGGTAGTGTTAAAGCGGGATATCATATCAAATCCAAACTTCCCCCCTTCTTCTTCTTCTTCTTCTTCTTCTTCTTCTTCTTCTTCTTCTCATCAAAGCCTATTAGTTTCTTTGATATCATATTAGGTTATTTGCATTGAAACACATTTGGCTTATTTTGAAATATTCCGCAAAGGATCTGGCCTGTTAAGGATTTGTGATTGAAGTCTTCGTTTATATGGCCATTATTTTATTCTAATGAAGAATTCTATATATTTAAATCAGGGGTCAGCAAACTTTTTCAGCAGGGGGCCAGTGCACTGTCCTTCAGACCTTGTGGGGGGGGCACACTATATTTTTTTTTGGGGGGGAGAACAAATTCTTATGCCCCACAAATAACCCAGAGATGCATTTTAAGTAAAAGCACACATTCTACTCATGTAAAAACACACTGATTCCCTGGGCCGGATTTAGAAGGCGATTGGGCCAGATCTGGCCCCCGGGCCTTAGTTTGCCTACCCATGATTTAAATACTCCCCATACCATTTAAAAAATTGACAATTGTCCCTTAGTTGTTTGCCTTTTTAGGTTCGGCTCTTCCATAGGATGCAGCCTCTCAAAATGTTTTACTGAATTTCATGTATGTTGGGTACACGGTGACTGTGTGG
Source organism: Lacerta agilis (assembly GCF_009819535.1). Classification (NCBI taxonomy): domain Eukaryota; kingdom Metazoa; phylum Chordata; class Lepidosauria; order Squamata; family Lacertidae; genus Lacerta; species Lacerta agilis. The sequence goes on from NC_046317.1 coordinate 11,663,707, forward strand.
AGAAAGATTGTTAAGTGTGCCGGAGGCACAGGAGCATCCCAGGCCATTTTGCTGCCTGAGGCAAAGGACAAGGCGGCTCATCCCCCGTTCTGTGCACAAAACCTGCCTAGACTGGTAGTTGAATCTTACTTCAGCACTTGTGATGGACCAGGGTCCTTCACTGCACCCTAGGGAAGCAAGCTAGCTTAGGGGCTGCAGGGCAGACCGCATGGCACACATTTCTAGCCACTTCCCACCCCTCAGAATTTGCTGAGGCAGCTGCCTCACTTTGCCTCATGGAAAAGCCTGCCCCGAGAAGAGCCAGCGGTCATCTCATTGGATTTAGCCACTGGATTTAGCCTTGGAGACGAGACATTCTTGTAGGAAGGAGTTTTATACAGTTCCTTCTGGAAAAAATGTAATTTTGTTCTGCTGCAAAAGTACCATTTCAGTTCAAGACTTATTGAATGGGCTTGGAAGGAATAACTGTTTCCTGCTTCCATTTGAATTGTTTCCTGGCACAGTTAGATTTGTGGTCCCACTTTCTTCAGTCATAACTTCTCTCTCAAGTATGGTTTTCATCAATAAGGGAGGGAGGAATCTTCTGGTCTGGAATGTAATTAATGACCAGCAAATTCAACATCTCAGATATATATATATATATATATATATATATATATATATATATATATATATATATATATATATATATATATATACATACCTTGTATATGATGGATGTTCCATCAGATTTTCTTGCATATCTCCCTGGTTAAATGACCAATCTTGGAATCCTATTCTGAAACAAATGACTGCAAATATCAGAAGCATTCTCCTCCAGTTCACAACAAGGAGGTTTTAATGAAAAAGTTTAATAACACCCAAACGGGCCATGAAAAGGGAGAGGAATGCAAGAAGTCTTCTACCTCTAAATCCTTTGATATAATATTCAGTCAATGGCTGCAGCAAATTGTCTTTCCTAGTAGAACTTCCTTATGAATTTTCTTTATTGCTTTAAATCCCATCAGCTTAGTCAAGCGGTTTTCGGCAAGAGAATGTTAATAATTCAATCACTGTGAAGGAGTGGGGGGGGGGAGAATGCAATGGGGGGGATAGGTGAGGTTTTAGAAATATAGATCCCCAGCTGGGTGCATGGATGCAGATTTGCAGACATCAATAGAGAATTAAGCAGATTTAAACCAGAGTTAGGATGTTGGTGCTCGGTTTCAGGTGAGCCTCCTGGTGTCTGAGTGAATCTGATGATGTGCCCATCAATGAAAGCAAAACGCGTCAGTGCTCAACAGCAGGAGACTCGCCAGTTATTAGGGAATTAAACATTGTATCCAGTGAATACAGGGACTTCAAGATAATTCACACGGAAAGCCAATTTCAGTTCAAAGGAAGTATTCTAATCGCAGTTATGAGATAAAAGTTCGGAATGGAACAAAAAAGGCTTTCAGCAAATACATGACTTGACTATAAAGGGTGAACTAGACTTGGTGATAAAAGAGGGATTGGCGCTGAAAATGGCCACCGCCACATGGTATTCCCCCTCCTTTGCAGTATAGTGATGGAAAGATTGTGGAACTTCTTCCTGAGGCAAACCTGATTGGCCCCCTCTTTGCTGACTTTAGGCAAATGGGGAAACCTTTTTTTAAAAAAAAATTCTATCCTTGATCTTAATTCAGTGGCATAGTGTGGGTTGCCAGCGCCCGGAGCCATGCAGAGAGGTTGGGGGCAGGGAGGGAAACAGATGGAGTATGCATGCACATTCAACTGCCTAATGGTATCTGCGTCACCCAGCAGATTGCAGCTGCAGAGATAGGAAAATAAGAGTTGTTTCATCGTCTGCAGAAGTCATTTCCTGGTTCACACGGAGAACCCATTTTCAATGGAGCCAAGTGACTGAAGCGCACAGCTGTATGTTGAAATTTTGTGCCACTAGAAATCTGGGGCCTGGGGCAACAGCCCCTGTGCCCCCCCCCAACTCCACTGCCTCAATTGATGTTTATTCCTTCTATTTTGATTGGTTTCAACCAGCATTTGCCATTGTTTAATATTGAATGAATCATTGTATTTTAATATTCTGCTGGAAGCCGCCCAGAGTGGCTGGGGAAACCCAGACAGATGGGCGGGGTATAAATAATAAATGATGATGATGATGATGATGGCTAGCTCTGCTCTGAACATATGAAAATGTTTAGGTTTGTTTACCTATCTTTGCCTGACACAGAAGGGCTGAGAGTGACAGTGCCACCAACAAGCCCAGTTAGTACAAAGAACACAGTACATTTTCTGACATCGCAGAATCCCTGCTATCTTAGAGCAAGTTAACATGTGCATTGTTCAAAATATACCTTTCTACCACTGTTTAAATGGGCTTTGATCCAGTGCAGTGTATTCAGGAATGCTCAACAGAGCACCCAGCTGCTGCCATGTTAGGATGAAGGAATAGGGGCACTAGGTAAAGGTAAAAGACCCCTGGATGGTTAAGTCCAGTCAAAGGCGATTATGCGGTTCTGGCGCTCATCTCGCTTTCAGGCCAAGGGAGTCAGCATTTGTCTGCAGACACCTTTCTGGGTCATGTGGCCAGCATGATTAAACCATTTCTGGTGCAACGAAGCACTGTGGCGGAAAGCAGAGCACACGGAAACGGCGTTTACCTTCCCGCCGCAGCGGTACCTATTTATCTACTTGCACTGGTGTGCTTTTGAACTGGTAGGTTGGCAGGAGCTGGGACAGAGCAACAGGAGCTCACCCCGCCGTGGGGATTCGAACTGCTGACTTTCCGCTTGACAAGCCTAATAGGCTCATTTTTTTAGACCACAGCACCACCCCGGGCACTACTCATATGGTTCAGCGTTGTTTGGGAAATGTTAGGGCAATCCATGTCTCTGCATTTCTACAAGGCTATGGAAGGTGCAGATTCTTTTCCTAGATAGTGTCCAGCAGCGTGCCTGGTATTGTAGTCCATGATTAATCCAGTTTCAAACTAATCCAGTTTCAAACCTGGTACTATCCAATTTTCCCTTAGAAGTGAAAAAAACTTATAAAATATCTGTGCATCCGGAGAAAGGGAGCTAAAGATATAACATTTTTCATACAGCAGTGAGTGCTATTTTTTTTCAACTAGTGTTTGGATGAATCAGCAAAAAAAAAAACCTCCGGCACGGCTGTTCCTCATTTTTCCCCCTCCCCGGTGGAGAAAATTAAGTGTTTTAATTCAACCACGATCCTTGAAGCACTAACGAAGCATGCTAATTTAGGACGAACAGCACCAGTATGGATTTTTGATAAAACAGCTGTTAATTTTGCAGAGGAAGTAACTAAATCCGAAGGCTACAAGATACGGCTGTTTGTAGAAGATATGATAAGCAAGCAGATGGATCTTAGCAAACAGTCTGAAAGCACTCCAATTTCAGTTCAGTGAGGTGGGAACAGGATCATTTGCATTTTCTGAAGAAATGGGAAAAGCAAAGATTTAATTGTGCTGGAATATGTGCTCAGTGGAAACAGGAGGAAAAGAAGACTAAACTGGTTTTGCAAGGCATCTGACTTTTTTGGGTGTGGGTGTCAGTTTCAGCTGTGGCTGTGCACCTGTGTGTGAGTGACCAACGTTTGAGGGCATGGTTTTAGTTCCCAGCACCTCCATCTACCTTCAGAGTGAATTCTTGTAAAATTCTGGACGTGTTTGGAACTTGATTCTAGCTGTAGCTAACATTAAAGCTCAGATCATACCATGAAAAACAGGAGTTTTCACAAATGGCACATTGATATCAATCTGTCTTTCATCATTCCCTCAGTTGGTGAGGCTCACTTGACATCAACAAGAAAAAACAAAATAAAAAATTCTTTCCAGCAGCACCTTAGAGACCAACTAAGTTTGTTCTTGGTATGAGCTTTCGTGTGCATGCACACTTCTTCAGATACACTGAAACAGAAGTCACCAGATCCTTAAATATAGTGAGGGAGTGGGGAGGGGTATTACTCAGAAGGATGGTGGGAATGGGTGATCAGCTGATAGGTGTGGAAAACCTGTAGACGACTCTTAACGGCTGCAATTAATCAACAAGAACCTGAGCCATCAGTATATTTGGCCCAGTCCTGTGGCACGCCCTGCAAATAGAGATTTAGTGGGCGCCTTCTGTGCCAACTTTTAAATGCTTGCTGAAAACTTTTCTATTCCACCAGGCCCATGCAGCCAATTAAGAGTACAGTGGTACCTCAGGTTACAGACGTTTCAGGTTACAGACGCTACAGATTACAGACTCTGCTAACCCAGGAATAGTACTTCGGGTTAAGAACTTTGCTTCAGGATGAAAACAGAAATTGCACGCCAGCGGTGTGGCGGCAGCAGAAGGCCCCATTAGCTAAAGTGGTACCTCAGGTTAAGAACAGTTTCAGGTTAAGAACGGACCTCCAGAATGAATTAAGTTCTTAACCCGAGGTACCACTGTATAGCCCCCCACAAGGGTCTACTGATGTGTCTTTTTAATTTCTTTTCCTTTCTCTTTACTTTTAATGTGTGTGTTTTTTAAAAAAATATATATGATTTTACTGTCTGGTTTTATGTTTTTAATAGCATTGTAAACCACTGTGGTATATATTTATAATACAGCATTATATGAATGAATGAATAAATAATTAAATAAATAAAATGTCCAGTAGCACCGTAGAGACCAACTAAGTTTGTTCTTGGTATAAGCTTTTGTGTGCATGCACACTTTTTCAGATGTGTATCTGAAGAAGCGTGCATGTACACGGAAGCTTATACCAAGAACAAACTTAGTTGGTCTCTAAGGCGCTACTGGACCAGAGAGACCGAGACCAGAGGGAAGAAGCGGTGCAGGAGGATTGGAAGAAATTTAAAGACTATTTGAAACAGCATGTAAAGATTGCTATCTGAGAATAGAATCAGAGGACTTATAAGGTTACAGTTATGAAATTAGTTAGTTTAAGATAGGAGATAGGAATTAGGTAATAGAATTTCTTTTTAATGTGAAATAAGAAGACAATGATGATTATATAATGTTTTGAAATTACTAAAGAGGATATACAATGAACGCAGAAAGAGAGGATGTGAGGAGGTCCCCTAATAATGTTAAGTAATAGTATGAGTATAATTAAATAAGTGTTTTTGTTTTTGTATTTTGTATTGTATATTACTTTTGTTTTTTTTTGTAATTTTTGTAGTGTTTTGTTTTTGTTGTATTATCAAAAATTTAATAAATTCTTATAATATATATATATATATATATATATATATATATATATATATATATATATATATATATTCCGACTGTGTCAGACCAACACGGCTACCTACCCAAATAAATAAAGTAACCTGTTTAGGTCTGTCTGCCAGAGTTTCCTCACTGCTAGTGTAAATCATAGCTGCAGCAAGTGCTTTTTTTCTATTTTTTTAAAAAAATGCCGGTACTCACCATGAAGTTGTTACAGTAAGTGCCACATTTTTTAACAACAAAAAGAGGTGCCGGTACTGTGTACCCCTGAGTACCCCCTGGGGGGGAGCATTGGCTATAGCATTAACATTCCCCACACAGAGGTGCTGTTGGGGCGGACAAAGAGGGAGGTGGGGTTATATAAGTATACTCCCCCCCCCCAAAAGGCTGCAGCTGTTAGGCGAAGAATTTACCTAGAAAATATGCACAGGGCTACTGGGTGACATGTGCTGTGGTGGTGTGAAGACATGACCGCTTCACCGCGTGCAAGTTCTGCATGGATCCACCCACCCTACGTTCTTTGGGTCCTGAGGACTTGCCAGGAGAATCAGGAGCCAGTTCGTAAACGTCCTTTTGCTCCATTAATAAGGAGGTTGTCGTGGTCTGCGCAACAGCATCGGCAGCAAAGGCATTACAGTGGCTCAAGTGTTAATCAATAAAGGACTTGTAACAAAGTTTATTTCAGAAGAGTAGTGAGGTGGGGCGTAACCAAAGAATCTTTAGACAACCATACCCTGCAACGTTTTCCCATTGAAAATAGGGACATCCTACTCAACAACCACAACAAAACAACAACAACAACAACAACAACAACATTATTTATACACTGCCCATCTGATTGGGTTGCCTCAGCCACTCTGGGCAGCTTCCAACATATATAAAACCATAATAAAACATTAAACCTTTTTAAAACTCCCCTATACAGTCCCCTTCACGTGTCTTCTAAGGGCTGTATAGTTGCCGTATTTTTCGCTCCATAAGATGCACTTTTTTTCCTCCTGAAAAGTAAGGGGAAATATCTGTGCGCCTTATGGAGCGAATGGTGGTCCCTGGAGCTGAATTGCCCAGGGGCCAAAATAGGATCATGCTTTATATTTTACAAAGAGAAAAGGGGGTGTTGGAAGGACCCCGCTCAGCAGCTGATCAGCAAGAGATCGGGAGAGAGATAAGAATCCCGGCTCCCTTTCAGCCCCACCCTCTTGCCCAGGCCTCCATTGTTGATTGTGCTGCAGAGGGAGGTTGTTTGTTTCCCCAGCCACATGTGACTGGCTGATTAGATTATCTGTCTGGAAACTGTAGAAAAGGCTCCCTTTCCTTTAGAAGCTGCAGAAATGTGAGTTGAACCCCATAAAAATGGGGCTTTTCCTCTTTGCTTTTCCCCCTTTGCAAAAGGAGCTTTGCTTTTCCCCCTTTGCAAAAAAAGCTGCAAAACTTTTAGCTGATCCTAAAAAAAAACAACAAAAAAAACCAGGGCTTTTAGAGGAGGAAAACCAGAATTTTTTTTTTTCTTGTTTCCCCCTCTAAAAACGAGGTGCACCCTTTGGTCTGGTGCGCCCTATGGAGCGAAAAATACGGTACTTATCTCCTTGGCTCAGGGGTCACATAACTCAATACCCTCCAATATTTCTCAGATGAAAATAGGGACATTGAAGGAAAAGTGGGACATTCCAGGATCAAATCAGAAACAGGGATGGGTTCAAATCTGGGACTGCCCCTGGAGGATCTGAACAGCTTCTCTCATTTGTAAATTACTGGAATTCAATGAAGTTATGATAATCTGGGAACACCAGCCCTCCTTTGTCTTCTATTTAAAGAAAAACACTCTAAATTTTTTATTATATTTTAGAGAAGAAGAAGAGGAAGAAGAGGAAGAGGAAGAAGAAGAAGAGGAAGAACTCAGTATAATGTGTGTGTGTGTGAGGGGGGAGACCAGTACTCACTAAAACATATGGCTGTATATCTGAGGGCAAAATCTGTCTCTCTTTCAACCCCTGTCAAATCCTTTATGCATCCTCGATGAGAACAGGCTTGGGGAGTGAGAGCACAACAAGTTCCCTTAGAGGTATATCACATAGCCATAAAGGTCATAACAGCCTAGTGCAGTTAGCTAGCATGGTATTTAAAGGTTGCTCCCCTCAAGATGTGAGTCTGGAAAGGGCAAAATGGAGCAGGTGGAGACCTTCATTTAGCAGGCGGTTGCTGTGGACTAGAGATGATGACTCATGACACTCAAATCCCACTCATTTGGCTCTTTCTTTGCTTAATACAATCATCTTGCATAGTCTTCATATACCTGAGTACTACAGTCTCAAAGGAAAGAGATCTCAACAGACACACTTTCAATGCAAGCTAAAGGAGTGTTGTTTACTAGAATGTCAAAGCCAAGTTACATAACATATCCAATTATGGGTGCCACAATTTAAGAAGGATGTTGACAAGCTGGAGTGTGTGCAGAGGAGGGCAACCAAGATGATCAAGGGCCTGGAAACCAAGCCTTATTAGGAACGGTTGAGGGAGTTGGGTATGTTTAGCCTGGAAAAGAAGGAGACAAGAGATATGATAGCCATCTCCCAATATCTAAAGGGCTGTCACAAGTTTGTTTTCTCTTGCTCTGGAGCGTAGAACGTGAACCAATGGCTTTAAGTTACAACAAAGGAAATTCTGACTAAACATCAGGAAAAAACTTTCTGAGAGTAAAAGCTGTTCGACATTGGAATGGTCTCCCTTGGGATGTTGTGGACTGTCTTTCTTTGAAGGTTTTAAAGAAGACGGTGGATGGCCTTCTGTTATGGATGTTTTAGCTGAGATTCCTGCATTGAAGGGGTTGGACTAGATGACTCTACGATTCTATGATTCTATAAAATGCATGTGAAAGGGCATGAATACCAGGGGTAGCAGAGTATTCAGGAGAGGAGCAACCTTCAGATTCATGCCCTGGGTATGCTAGCATGGGAGTATCAGCCACATCTTTAAAGATCACACTGTGAAAATGTCCAGGCCACCATAACTACGCACGCAGCTCTGGAATAAGATTTCACTTTCCACATGATGGGGCAGGCACCATCAACTTGGTCTCATGAACCATGTCCAGACTTACATGTACTTTCATTCTGGGACCTTGAGGTGAAGGGAGGGTAAAAAAATCTAATGCCACCACTACTACCAATGTTTAGAATGTGAGCAAGTCTACGCTAGTGTCAGGGACTGGGCAGAGGAGAAGGAGTGGTGGAGACCTCCTCTCCATCCAAACCCTTCCATGGAGGAGGAAGAGGAAGACAGTACAGATTTACAACAGAAGAAGAAGAAGAAGAAGAAGAAGAAGAAGAAGAAGAAGAAGAAGAAGAGGAGGAGGAGGAGGAGGAGGAGGAGGAGGAGGAGGAGGAGGAGGAGGAGGAGGAGTTTGGATTTGATATCCCGCTTTTCACTACCCGAAGGAGTCTCAAAGCAGCTAACATTCTCCTTTCCCTTCCTCCCCCACAACAAACACTCTGTGAGGTGAGTGAGGCTGAGAGACTTTAAAGAAGTGTGACTAGCCCAAGGTCACCCAGCAGCTGCATGTGGAGGAGTGGAGAAGTGTTACTAGCCCAGATTATGAGTTTACCACTCTTAACCACTACACCATACTGGCTCTCCACACAGTGGTTTGCGGGAAGTCACTGCTTAGAGACGGATGAGGGGGAAAGTTGAGTATATTTCACCCACCATCTCCCAGAACTCAGAGAGAGCCTTAAAAGTAGAACAGCAAAGAGCTCGGAGACAGAGGGCACTTAGTAGCACCCATAGAGGAGATGGTGAGGATGCCGAATGAGAAAGTGGGAGGGAAGGAAGGGGTTGAGATCTCTCTGTAAAGATTGAAATAAAAAAGGCCTGTAAGAAACTTTTCCTGGTCTTTATGCTTTCCTAGGCAACCAGTCGGGAGCTGCTGACAGCATCTTGTCAACTAGAAATATTGGCCATGGGTATTTTAATGTCTCCCAAGCCATATTTTGCAATACATTCAGCTTTCCTTTTAGAGACTCACATCTTATATCATATTCTCATCATTCTACTTGAATTTGTACATGCAGAGGAGGTCTGCAATCACCAAGTTTGTTCCTATCTACCACCAAACATAGAATCTCCATGTTTATGTGGAAGGCACACCAACTCTAAGTGCTGAGAGCTATGTCTTCAGTATAGTCACATACACCAAAGTCACCCACCAATACACTAAATATTGTGCTATTGTCCCTCCCATGTTCACTTTCAGGTTTCACATTTCTTCATCCATACCTCCTTACTTCCACCCATCCTAATCCTCAGCTACTTTCACATTTCTGACCGAGAATATCCCTCTTTCTTTTTACCCCAAACCTTCTGCATAACTTCCCATCTCTCCGTTTCTCCTCAAATCTGCTCAGTTCTTATGACCAGGCCTCCAGTAATGAAAATACTGAGCAAAATAATTTTGAAAGGATCTCTTGGAATTTGCCCATTATTTCCCATAGTTCAAGAGTTACGTTTCCCACAGACCCCTTAATCATGTGATGTCACCAAAAACAGCAACAATAACACATGTACAACTGTTTCCAGGGGATTGTGAAAGTTCCAGAGTATACAGCAACAGAGACTAAGGGCCAAGTAAGATGCTTGCTTAATTAACATGCAGCTACATAATTGGACTGGCCCTTTTATTAGACAAGATGAAGCAGTTGCCTCAGACAACAGAGTCTCTCACCTGCCACCACTAGAAACTGTATCTTGTTTTTTCCATAATTAAGTACAATTCTTATTGGGCACAGGAAGGCTTTCCTCTCCCACTGCAACTGGAATCACATACCCACCACCACGGCTAGGAGCCTGGGGAGGGGGACAGTCCCCACTGACGTCTAATTAGATCCTAAGGCCATGCCAAATCAGATCAGATTGTGGAGAGTTTGGGATCCCCGAAAAATGAATCCAGGATAAGCTAAGACATAAGATGTCCAGCCCTGCCCAGAGTTTGCTGTGTTACCACATCTGACTGCCAGTGAGTATAATCCACTCTGTGCACCATTATGGCCCAAAATTCATTGACATGACTGGGAATTTGCAGATGTGCGATAGCTACTAATATGGCCAACAAAAGTATTCTCATGAAACCACAGGATATTCATTGACACAGTTGAAATATTTTAAATGTTCCACACCTGAGTCTTCGAACTCGCTATTGTAAGTATTCCAGGTCTCGCTGATGCGAAGCAGGTTCTCTTCCATAGCTTGAATATCCATATATGGACAGTTGCATTCTGGGAATTTGGGCCCACACTGACACCAACAGTCGTTGTCCTTGCAGATAAATTCCCCTTCTGAGTTGCAAGCAATATAGCTCAGAGCTGCCTGCACAAACCGCTCCTGCAAGTAGTCGGGAAGGATCAGCTGAAGACCTTGAGGGAGGAGGAGGAGGAGGAGGAGGAAGAAGAAGACAGAATCCATCTTACTAAATGGGATGGCTTCCTCAAAGCTATTGACGACATCCTTTCTCTAATCAATATGCATATAAAGCAGTCTTTCAAAAGTATCTACAAAAGTTATTATGCATGCTGAATAATCATTTGTGACATACGGACAGGGCCAGATGTAGGTTTGATGAGGCCCTAAGCTACTGAAGGTAATGGGGCCCTTTATATGTCCAGCTTTCCTTTGTCAGCAACAAATTGTCACTGTTTTTTGTGTTGAATATATGTTATGTGGTAATTTATGGACCTAATAGGTATCTAAAGCCATTTGCACATAACAAAATATGTAATTTATCAAAGTAATTGTTGAACTGAAATACAATTAAGAAGAAGTATATTAATTGGGAAATACAATTAAGAAGAAATTGCTGTTTTAGGGGTTGTTTTTAAAAGTCTGGAATTGATGAATTTATTTTGCATTACCTTCTATAGGAAAGTGCTGCTTGTTTTGGAACGCTTTGCTTTTGGAACAGGCTTCCGGAACGGATTAAGTTTGAGAACCAAGGTACCACTGTATATAGAAATGAGCAAACCAGTAATATTTTAGGGAGCAGGCTAGCAGGCAGGGCCCCATTACTTACATCATAGGAGCCTACCCAACACAAAACACTGTTGCTGTGTGTAGGTTTTTTTTATTTGTTTTTTATCTTATGTTTTGGAAATGTACATCCAGTTTTGTTTTCCTTTTTTTAAAAAAGTTGGGGCCCCCAAGGGAGTGGGGCCCTAAGCTATAGCTTGTTTAGCTTATATGCATATGGATAACCTGATGGGGAGGGGGAAATTGGCTGTATGGAGGTGATTCTGAACTGCCACAGGTGACCAGGCAGGTGGGCCAATGAAATCTTAATAAAAGTAGCTTTATTAATATGCAAGAAATGTTTAAGAGCAGTGCACTGTTGCCCATGTATCTAACATTCAATATGCTTTTATTCTCCTTTTCAAAGAGATGCTTTTGAAATCAACAAACCTTGTCTGCCAAGACGGGGAATGCCAGGTTGTCTTAATTTAAATCAATGAAAGAGTCATATTTCAGGTCTCAGTAACCTGAACTGTACCCACTTTGGTATTATTGATCTAACAACTATAGCCCTATGCCCACATTACTCACGTATGGGGCAATGCCATGTTAAATGGGGAGCCAGTGAATGCTATGTTCATACTTCCAGCCATTCCACCCCCTTTCTTCGAAACCATGTGTTCCACACAGTTGTATGTATCAGAACTCCAAAGCATACACTCCCGCTTGCACCTAAGGGCTTTGTGCAAAACAGAAAACCTGCACAAATGGGAATCCCAATCACTCAAGAGCCCTTGCGTTTGAGCAGGAATTCACAGCTCAGAATCACTTTGCAGACATTGCTGAACACAGGGCAAAATTATCAAAGGAAGGGGGTGCGATATTGGGGGCAGGGCTGAAAGCAAGCAATGCACAGGAAGCAATGCAAATTAAATAGGGAGGAAATCAATCCAATCAAGGATATGGTCCATATTAGCAGGTATCATCCTTCCAGCTCATCACATCTAAAAGGTAAAGGTAAAGGGAACCCTGACCATTAGGTCCAGTCGTGTTCAACTCTAGGGTTGCGGCGCTCATCTCGCGTTAGTGGCCGAGGGAGCCAGCGTACAGCTTCCGGGTAATGTGGCCAGCATGACAAAGCCGCTTCTGGTGAACCAGAGCAACGCACGGAAACGCCATTTACCTTCCCGCCGGAGCGGTACCTATTTATCTACTTGCACTTTGACGTGCTTTCGAACTGCTAGGTGGGCAGGAGCAGGGACCGAGCAACGGGAGCTCACCCCGTCGCGGGGATTCGAACCGCCAACCTTTTGATCAGCAAGCCCTAGGCTCAGTGGTTTAACCCACAGCGCCACCCGCATCCTTTCTAATATAATGCAGGTGTTTACAAATGAATGGGAGCCAAATTCTTTGAGCCAGTTCCATTCAAGTAGTTGGCCTTTAAGTTGCTTTAGTTCCATTCAGTTATATCTGTTGTTTCCCTCTTCAACTAGGTTGTAGTGTTAATGGGGCTTAGGGTGGAGGAGGAAGGCAATGACACCCCAACAACCTATATGTATTTTCCGTTGTGAATGCAACCCCTTTTCTCTGGGTCTCCTTATGATATTCGAAGTATATGGTGTTGTCCTCCTGGAATGGTAACCACTTCAAAATACAAGAGGGAGGGTCACACACAAGAAACCAACAACCCCTAGATGTGGAAGGCCAGCAAGCCAGAGAGAATACTGTTATTTCATTTGTTTATTTACTTAGCACTTCAAAGCTGCTTAATATTAAATCCCTAAGAGATATGCACAAAATAACACAAAAACGTAATGTAACAACAAAATCGTGTAACAAAAATAACATAAAAACTAACAATACAAGAGTATACCAAAAAGAAGAAAACAATGTTATATAATCTGGAAGAGGTAAAATCAGGAATTTGGGGGGGGAAAAGTCTGACCTTATGGGTCAGGAAAGTCTTCACAAGACACGTAATGGAAATATTTCAAAAAGTCTGAAAACCACATGGCTCCTGTTCATAACGAAACCACGGCTGAGGCTGTGCTTCACTCACTCTCTCTAAACTTCACTTGCCATCTACATATATATGTAAATGTAATTTTTTTTTGGGGGGGGAGAGCATAGTAAATTTGGGACTGTGTGTTATCCTTTACTCATCAAGGCAACATTGACTATGAAATGGTTTTAAAAGGCAGTTCTGTGTGCCGCGATTTTTCTGTAGGAATCCAACGGCATGTATCAAAACAGGTCTGTGATTGATGTAACAACCAATTTCCTAAGCATTTTACTGACAAATATTATGTCGAGCGCAGGGAGAGCAGCAAATAATTTCCATAAACACAGTGGAGATATGAGCCCCAATGAAAATGACAGGATCATCTATCAAACTGTTATATGCCCCAAAATATCAGGCGTACAATGTGATTTTCAAGATAGGCTGTCCTATTATATGAGAAGTGGAAGGGGGGGGTGGATGTTGAGCTTATACGTCAATTCAGTGGGAAGATAATTCTCTCCGCCTGTCCCAAGAGCCAAAAAGTGTCATTTTCAGGCAGCCCACATTCCAAACCAGCAAAGGTTTCAGTAGCAGGAACAGCTCCATTTGGATGATGGTTGCAGCGGCTGCTTTCAGGAGAAAGTCTTACACCATCAAAAGCTTTCACAGAAGGAGCCCAAGCAGATGTGAAATTTTGTGGGAAGCTAAAAGAATTTCAATAAGCCTGGCACAAATTCTCCGAGTTTTAAAAATCATCTCTGTAGCTGTAACCACCAACCAGGGAAGAACGTACTGAAAAAGAGAAGGTAAACATTTCCCATTGCTATTTTCTTCCAGTGACCCTATAAGTCAGGGGTCCCCAAACTAAGGTCCGTGGGTCGGATCCGGCCCGCACGAGCCAATTATCTGGCCCCCGCCGCCCCCCGCCGCCCACTCTTACTGGTGCGGTGCGGCATGGCTGCCCATCTCCGGGTCAGCGCAGCGCAATTCTGGCGTGGCGCAGCACCGGAAATAGCTTTTGCGCATGAGCAAAGCGTCGTTTCTGGTGCACTTCAGTGTCTGCGGAGCCCCTAGCTCTTACACACAAACTATTTCCGGTGCTGCACCGCACCAGAAGTACATCAGAAATGACACTTGTGCATACACACAAGCTACTTCCAGTGCCGCGCCACGCTGGAAAAACAAGTGCGCGTATGGGCGTGCGCTCCCCTGCCCCTCCGGCCCACTGTGCAATCGGCGCCAGAGGAACCGGCCCAAGGCCAGGTAAGTTTGGGGACCCCTGCTATAAGTGTTTTAGCTTCATTTGTGTCTGTTTCCCCTTGCTTGAGATTACATGGGTATTTTAGCTTGATGAAGTCCTACAACTGGTAGCACAAGGATGAGTATCTGCATCACCTACAGGCGAACACAAAATCATTTAGCTCACCATTAAGTGGTTGACTTGCCAGCAATTGCCACTGGTAACAGAATCATAGAACTGTAGAGTTGAAAGGGACCCTGGGGATCATCTGGTCCACCCCCTTGCAATGCAGACATTTGCAGCTGTCCCATATGGGGATCGAACCTGCAACCTTGGCAATATCAGCACCATGCTCTAGCCAACTGAGCTATCCTAAGTCTAGGATTATATACTCTGATTATACCTTTAAGTGGGGGCAAGGAAACTACCCCACTGTTCAAAGGGGGGGATATATCAGTTGCCCTTCCACTTTTTCTCTTGGTCCTGCCCACCACCAGCATGTGGCCCTCAAAAGGTTGCCGGTAGAGGAATGTGGCCCTTGGGAACCCCAAACCTGATCTACACCCGCTCTAACCCATGCAATTCCACAAATTTCACAGGCCTGGCCTTTCCAATGTGGCAAAACACACACATAAACACATACTCACACTCCACTCACTAGCTTAAGATCAATGGAATGTACTGTTCAGGTAGAAGTTTTCAGAAAATGACAAATATCCCTATAAACATCTTCCTACAAGAAATTAACAACCCACGTACCTTGCAACTGAATCTTATTTTCCGGACTCTGTACCAGAACAGAACTGACAGAATCTAGGTTGTCATAGTTACTGCAGCCAAGAGGACCAGTCCGGGTTTCTGTTACCTAGTGAGTAAGGGAATGGAAAACCATTTGCTGTGTTATACAGAACAAGCTAAGTTTCCTTTCAAAAACACCTGGCACAGTGCAGCAATAGAATTCATTTTCATATATACAAGCGGTGTGACATTTTTACCTGTACAGATGTTTCTTTTGAGCAGCCCGTTTCACAGACAGCAGCCTTATTTGCCGTATCAGATCGCCGTATTTTATAGAGGTGAAATTAAATTGCAATTTTAGCAAAATCTTGGGAATTAAATTCTTGGAGGGCAGTGTGAAAACTTACCCCCCCTCCCCATGATATTCAGGGGTGGTGCAACGGGGGATAATTTCATTACACATTTTCTGGGGGTTAGGGTGTAGAATTCAACAGTCTGGTTGAAAGAATGGCCTCATGAAACTACTCAACTACCCTTCTGAGAATTTTCAACTTGGTTAATACAGTATGAAAACATATTATTAGTTCCAATTGGTGGGTAAAGGAAGCAATGGGCTAAGAGAGGAGGACTAGGAGGACTTGGGGCAGACTATATCTAAGCCAACATTTCTTGGATAGCTCAGTTGGTTAGAGTGTGGCGCTGATAACACAAAAATTGCAGGTTCAGTCCCTGTAAGGAACAGCTACAATTTCCAGGAATCTTTAGGGGGAGCCATAATGGTTAAAGTAGTAAAAATGTGCTTTAAATGAATGATGTGGATGCAACCGGTATTTGGCCTAGGTCACTTAGAAGGTTTCAGTGGGGATTTGAACCCTGGTCTCCCAGTCCAAGATTAACACTCTGAAATCACTACACCACACTGGCTCAGTATATTGAACAATAATAAAATTAAATCCACAGTTGTGTTCCAATTTTTTCATACTACTCGCAGGCAAAGTCACTTCACTGAATATTTGGGTTGGGTGAAATCCTCCAGTTCCACAAAGGCTAAGAGTTTGGTAAATGTGAAAACCTGTTTCCTGTATGACTTTTCCCCTTGACAAAGCTACAAAATGAATGTTTGTGTATTTCAAAACAGAATTCACATCCCCTGGTAAATCTGTGACTGTAAGACCCACAGTTTAAATTTTGAGAACTGTCTTTATTATATCATTTATTATCTTGAAACCAGTAATAGAGCTTCAGCCATGTGTGCTTGTGTGCATGGACAGTAGCTTAAGTAATACAGAATGATTCTTGCAATATTTAGGTTTCAGGCATGAAATTCAAGTTTCAGGTACAAAATGTTTTCATTTATTGCTTTTGAGAGTCTTTGCAGAAACCAAAGAACACCCTCACGCAAGGTTCAACACCAAATCAATATTTCAGATTGTGCAAGTTAAGCATTATAAAGCACTTTGTACAATTAAATGTCTGGTGAAATCACTGCCAAATGCAAACAAATTCTGATCATATAGCCCACACATTTGTTTCTGCAAACTTCCATGCTGTGAAAACCGGTCTTAAGAATTCCA
Source organism: Lacerta agilis (assembly GCF_009819535.1). Classification (NCBI taxonomy): domain Eukaryota; kingdom Metazoa; phylum Chordata; class Lepidosauria; order Squamata; family Lacertidae; genus Lacerta; species Lacerta agilis. The sequence goes on from NC_046317.1 coordinate 11,680,477, forward strand.
GCTTGAATTTATCTTGAATGTTTATTGACAACCTAAGCAGGAGACCCTGTAATATATGCAATGAGGCAGAGGGAGTTTTCCTGAGATGCAATGTCCACCTAAAAAGAAAGGAATTTCATTCTTCCCAGATAGAGTCGAATATAGGAAGGAAAACTAGTGTCTAGTGTCCAACCTCACCTCCCTGCATATTTTTCTTTTTGATTGTCCTAGACGTTCCAAAATGCAAAACGAACAAACAAAAAAACTACTTAGAAGAAGCATGGCAAAATTGGCACTACAAACAGGTGCTTGCGATAGATGGTTTTTCAAGCATTCTACCTTCAGGGCACTATCTCAATTTGCATACTGAGGAATGCCCAGAAATTTGCCCTGGAACCACAACATGTTGCAAAGAATTCTGAGCACAGCAGGGAGGGGGAAGAGTAATTCATTTCTTTCATGTGTTTCTTTTCAGTTGTCATTGCAGAACCCCAAGTAAGCTTTTGAAGAATGCCGGGCATTCCTGAACACACTTTGAAAAACACTGCACTAGATAAACCAATTCTGTGACAATATATGTTAGACAATAGTTATACTATACTGCCACTTAAGCAGAAGTGATTTCCTCCTGCAATTATAAGGCAAATGTCAATGGTCTGATTTGGACATAATGCTAAACCATAGTTTAATATGATATCTACAAAGCTGCTTCTCCCCCATCGGCCTCCTATAGCATGGCTGTGAAATTTGAAGTACTTACTTTAGTTTTTAACTAACCACAGTTCGTCATAATATCCAAACCAGTAAGTGTTGTGAGTTTTAATTATGGTTTATTTGAATGAGCCAGGATTAGAAATCACAGTTTGAAGTTGGCTTGCTTGGGCAAACCATGATTAAAACTAACCACAATCTATCCTAGTTCAGACATGACAACAAACCATAGTTGACAATGAGAAAAAATGTTCATGGCTGATGGGTGGGGGAGGATTCTATAAATTGAAAACTTATTCATGTACCATTAAAACATAGTTTATTATGTCCAAACATGATGTCTGATTTTACTTGAACATCTTAAAGTAAAGGTAAAGGGACCTTACTTTGACAAAGTAGGTCTATTCCAATTTACAACTACCTCTCGCAGCAAGAAAAACCATATGAACAGCTTAGTTGGATCAGACCAAAGATGAGTCTAAAACGGTGCTCAGTTTCCAACAGAGATTGGACAAATAGTTGTCACTAAAAACAGAGGTGCTCATTATTTTTGTTCCCCAGCTTTGCAACTTCCTAGAGGCCTTTGCCTGACTACGGTACTACTGGAAAAAGACTGCTACAGTAACTCAATCTTTGTTCTGACCCAGTCCTTAGGATTTCTCCCTTTTTCAAGAGTCATCTACCTTTAACGCACTATGAACACACAATGTTGTTTCATAATGAGGATTTATGTGCTCATGTTTATTCTTCCCATTCATTCTCATTATAGCTTGAAACTTCTCAGGTAACCAAATAAGGAAAGGGTGGTAATTAGCCTAATCATTACATGCTCTGCTTTTGCATATTCAGATTCATCCTTCATTCAGATAGGCCATTCAAGGCAACTGAATATAAGTACTGATTACCCTTAACTCATTAGGTCCCCGATTAGGGAAGATGACTCTGTATTTGGGTTTAAAAAGTTGCATGTTTGTGATATGTGTGTGATGAGGGCCAAAAAGTCTCTCACTTACATACCAGCTTTGCAGCACAATCCACCAATAAGTGGGAATTTGCAAAAGCATGTCTGTACTCATGACACTAATGACTAATCTGCTCCACTTTTTGGCTTGTATTTTTTATTTATTTCTGGCTTAATTTGCTGTAATGAGAGTGAATGGGGAAAATGTATAAACACGACCACACATACAACAGAAGTGTTCAAATCCAGGCTGGCCCTACTGTTGGGGAGGGTCTAGTAGCTGCCTTAGGCAGCAGGTGTTGAGGGACAGTGAAGAGCTGTGTCATGCAGCCCGTTTTCAATCTCCTAAGCTACCCTGTTGCTTTCAGGTTTAGTGCATGATGCTGAAGACAGATTCAACAGACAATCTTAACTTCTTTTGTATATGGAATTGTGTGTCTCTTGTCCTTTGCCTCAGGCAGCAAAATATCTTGGGACAGTCCCGGTCCAAATGAACACACCCTCATGCACAGAAGGGTGGAACAGGGTCATGTGATCAACTACACCATGGGTTGGCAAATTATGGGCCGAGGGCCGGATCAGGCCCAAATGCCTTCTGGATCTGGCCTACGGATGGTCCGGGAATCACCGCGTGGATGGCCATAGTGTACGTTCTTTCCCTTTCTCTCATATGGTGGCGCCGCCTCCTCCCTCCCTCCTCCTGGCTTCTCCCCGCCCTGCCTAGAGGAGGAAGGGGGCTGGGCTTTGTTGGTGCCAGCAGCAGCTGCGCTTGAGCGGCTGCCATTTTAAGCAGCCCCTCTCCGGAGCCCTTTCGTGCGCTGCTCATTGTTCCTCCGCCGCTGCCACCAGCCCCTACCGCTCGCAAGACACAGGTAAGCAGCCATCAGATCTCACGGTGCTCTGAGGGACAGTGGACCAGCCCCCTGCTGAAAACGTTTGCTGACCCCTGAACTACACACTCAGCTCTGCATGCATTCAGTGAGCATGAAAAGCAACAAGGGATGTAAGAAGGCAGTGACCTATTTGCATTGTGACTTATTTGTCACAATCAGCACTGTTTCCGTTGCACTGCAGTGCGGCTTCTGCCAAATACTACCTTACTTGGCTTGCTGTCTGCTATTTGCTGTAAGCTATGCAACTATTCGTGCAATTTATATTCATTTCATTGTAAAGGAAACCTCAAAAATGATGTAAAAAAATAATGTATTGTAATTTGTGGACTTAAAAACAAACCCAACAAACCTGAACACAACGATGTGAACAAATGCCAATCACATTTGCTTTACCGATTTCCATTCCTGACAGTAAGCGAACACACAAAGCACAGTAATTTCTATTTCCTTTTCCTCTGAAATTCTCTGACATCCTGAGAAGAGGCTCTATGCATGTCAAGGAACTGTCAACGAGCCAGGTCAAGCACAGAACAAAAGGCACATGCGGGAGGCACAGAATGCAATTAGCTTTTTATTAACAGAAAATAACAACACAGCAGAGTCCTCTGGTTTGTATTAATCCAGCTGAGATGCTGCTGAAATTGACCACTAGCTCCACCCTTCCTGGCATGAGTTTGGCCAAACTACGGGAGGCAGTGGAGGATAGGGGTGCCTGGAATGCTCTGGTCCATGGGGTCACGAAGAGTCAGACACGACTGAACGACTGAACAACAACCACCCTTCCTCCTCTAACCTCTCTCTCTGGATCGCTCTCGAGCAGAGCTGCGTCAAAGGGGTGGGCTCCTTCTCTAGGCCTGTCTGGCTCATTGCTCAGCAACGTACAGGACTCCCTTCGACTGGGGTGTCAGATGGGGAAGAGAGCCAGCAGGACTGGGTATGTGCCCACACTGTGACTCTCAGCCTCTAACTCTGTCCTGGAAGGCACTTCCTCTCCTGACACCCCTCCCTTGATTGCTCAGCCCCCCTGCTTCTAGCACCTCTCATCTTATCCCTCCTGCAGACTCCTTTTCAGCATCCCACCACCAGGATCTGGGATCTAAACCACTGTCTTCTGTGGCCTCCCTGGGGGGCTCTTGGGCGGGCAGCTCCCACCACTCTTCCTGATCCAGCAAGTCCCTGACACCACACCCATTAGTGTACACACATGCATGCAGGGGGACTGGGGGCTAATCAGAACCCCCTATTTCTTGTAAGAACTGTCTCAACTTGCATACTTTTGCTGCTGCTATTAATTAATACCACCCTCCATCAGAGAATCGCAGGGCAGTTTGGGGTTTACTGTACTTAAACACAAAAATACGTAACATAACAGCAAACAAAATAATAACCCCCGCATTAATCCTACTCACAGTAGACTCATTGAAATTAGTGGACTTAACTGATTCAGTCTTATCTGAAGACTGAATCAGAAAAGTGCTGGAGATGCAAAGAGGTTGAGGGAACTTGTTTTCATGTGTGGTGGACTTGTAAAAGGGTAAAAGAGTACTGGGAAATGATCCATAATGGGGGGAAACTGTTTTAAAGTACGTTCCCCCAAAAAACAGAGTCCTTTCTGAAGAAGTGTGCATGCACATGAAAGCTCATACCAAGAACAAACTTAGTTCGTCTCTAAGGTGCTACTGGAAGGATTTTTTTTTATTTTTTATTTTGTTTTGACTATGGCAGACCAACACGGCTACCTATCTGTAACCAGAGTCCTTTCTGTTGAGGATAATTCAGACTGAAATGGCCAGGTGTCAAAATAGGTTATTTATGTATGCTACTATTGCGGCCTGTGTTTTCTTAGCCCCAAAATGGAAAACTAGCGAGGTCCCAACTAAAGAAGAATGGCAACTCAAGTTGAGAGAATATGCACAGCTTGCAGGCTTAACATATAGAATAAGTGAACAAGAAGAACATACGTTCAGAGAAGATTGGAAAACATTTATTGAATATATGAGAAATAACTGTGTACAGCTGAAAACCCTGGCAGCATTAAGATAAATTCAACAGTGTGAATAAGTTTTGATGGATGCAATAAGGGAATACTGGATGGTATAGTTTCTGTAAAATATGCAGGGATTTATGTTATGTAAAATGAACCATGGAAAGTGAAGAAGGGAAGTTCTTCACATTTTAAGGATGTAAAAATGAGTACTTTAAATTGTAAAACAAAAAAAAATTAATAAAAATTAGAAAGAGAGAGAGAAATTAATGGATTTAAGTTAGTCACATCTATTCCTTTCCATGTGTCTACTCTAATGTTGACTACAGCCCTTTGTTTCCAGGTGGGCTAGGCAGGTGCTTATGGGAAACAGACACAAGAGTCCTTCCCTATAATTTGTGCAAGCATTGGGTATACAGAGTAGATTGCATTTGAACATGAATGTTTAATTCATCTGCAATAGTTTTAATAGGAGTAGTTACCTACACATGTGTGCTGCAAAGGTGGTGGGGATGGCCAGGAAACACAGTAGTAGTAGTAGTAGTAGTAGTAGTAGTAGTAGTAGTAATAATAATAATAATAATAATAATAATAATAATAATAATAATAATAATAATTTATTTATACCCCGCCCATCTGGCTGGATCTCCCCAGCCACTCTGGGCGGTTTCCAAAGTGTGAGATGAGGTTAGTCCATGCCCCGCTCCCATGCAATAGTTTGATTCAGTGTGAAACAGAGTTCATCTGTACCCCCCAATATGGCCATGTCTCTGCTCTTACAAAAGTCACTTTCGTCACAGTGGGGATCATGAAAGAGAATATTCTGGCCAGCACAAAGTTCATCTACCTTCCCATTCATCCTCTACGGCACATGTGCTTAAGCTGCAACTTTTCTTGGGCTCTGTACATGGCTGATGAGGATTGAAAATAGTGCACACCTAGGTTAAAAGAATCCCTATGAAAGGAGCAAACACAGAGGATGAGATGGCCCCTCTGCATTCTGGGAGGAGGAGGAGGAGGAGAAGGAGAAGAAGAAGAAGAAGAAGAAGAAGAAGAAGAAGAAGAAGAAGAAGAAGAGGAGGAGGAGGAGGAGGAGGAGGAGGAGGAGGAGGAGGAGGAGGAGGAGTAGTAGTTTGGATTTGATATCCCGCTTTATCACTACCCGAAGGAGTCTCAACATTCTCCTTTCCCTTCCTCCCCCACAACAAACACTCTGTGAGGTGAGTGGGGCTGAGAGACTTCAAAGAAGTATGACTAGCCCAAGGTCACCCAGCAGCTGCATGTGGAGGAGCGGAGACGCGAACCCGGTTCCCCAGATTACGAGTCTACTGCTCTTAACCACTACATCACACTGGCTCCCAAGGTTTAATGCAGCATTGAGACATGGGCTTAATAAAGCACAAAGCTGGCCAGGGTAGACCTGAGACTGGGAAGAAGCTAGGGAACATGATCCCCTACACTCCCAGTCCTGATATTCCAGACAGCAGAATTGGAGAAGGTGCCGAGGGCACAGCAAAAATAATAATAATGCAAAGCCTCGTTTTTCCTGCCAAACAATCAAAAGCAAACTTGCTTAATATCCTATCTCCTGTATAGCACCCCCTCAGTGCCAATAACAAAAGAAGCATAAAGCAGGCTGATGTGAGGCAGGCAAGCGAGTCCCAAGTGAGCTGTTTCCAAAGATTATCACAGCACACGTTGTCTTGGGCAGCAGGGTTTTCAATTCCCAGAAATAAAGCTCTTAACGTTGGGCATTAATGAGGAAATGCCGACAGTTTCCACTAAGTTAAGGCTCAGAACCACAGTGATAATGACCCGATTATATGTGCAGTAAGTAATTGCCTCTCAGCCATGTGGCAAGACTGAATTTTTGTGATATCAGCGGGCAATATTGCCCTTGGAGATATTGGTTTTTTATTTTCTAGTTTTGCCGCTTTCTCACCCCACGGTAGTCATTAAATGTGCAGCAAAGATTGTATGTCTGCATATTTCTGCAGATCCTCCTGTTACTAGCAGCTTCGCAAACATCTTGAAGTCCATCAGCTTTCTTATTCTTCTCCTTTCACAAGCTCAATGACAGCTGTGCCTTAGGAGACTTACTTTAATGCCCTCAGTGTTCCTCTGCCCTATTTCTGTCATAAGATGTAATATTTCATGCTTGATCTGCAGTTGTTTGCTTCCATCATATTCTGGCACATTGACACAAAACTGGGTAGTAACCTTACCTCGGCTGGGTCACACCAGTGGCACCAGAATAACCTCTTGGAGGGAGGGAGGGAGGGAGGGAGAGAGAAGGAGAAAGAGAGTGGGAAGAAGGGGAAAAGGACAGAATTCTACATAGAATGAGAGAACAAAACTAGACAGATTCAATAGAGGGAGGCAATAAAATAAACTGTTAGAGAAAATAAGTGATAAAAATAGTAAAACATAATTAAAATGTTCCAGTTACAGGTAGGTAGCTGTGTTGGTTTGCCATAGTATAAACAAAATAAAATAAAAAATTCCTTCCAGTAGCACCTTAGAGACCAACTAAGTTTGTTCTTGGTATGAGCTTTCGTGTGCATGCACACTTCTTCAGATACCTTCTGAATCTGTATCTGTATTCTGTATCTGTATTCTGTATCTGAATTCTGAATTCTGAATTCTGAATTCTGAATTCTGAATTCTGAATTCTGAATTCTGAATTCTGAATTCTGTATTCTGTATTCTGTATCTGAATTCTGTATCTGTATCTGTATCTGAATTCTGTATCTGTATCTGAATTCTGTATCTGCATGCACACAAAAGCTCATACCAAGAACAAACTTAGTTGGTCTCTAAGGTGCTACTGGAAGGAATTTTTTATATTTTATTTTGTTATAATTAAAATGGTCACAGTGCTAGTAAAATAAAATAACCACAACTACCCAGGAAAGGACAATGCAAATGGAGCGATGGTTCCCTCTATATTCTACGGGGCAAAGGAAACTTGCTGTCATTTGAGCCATAGACCTCAATCTCTGAGGTCACCAGTTCTAGCAGGCAAAAACCTATTGAAATCTAACTTCCATTTCTCCCATGCAAATGCTTGCATCTGGGGAAACACTGGTGGAGGCAAAAAGTCCCCCGCCATCTTTGACAGTGCACCGTAGATGTGCAGTGCCACAGAGAGGTCCTCCCCTCCACACAGAGACCTATTGCCATAATGTTGGGCATTTCACAAATTCAGAAAAAATAGACAAGATGAAATCCGGCATAATGGCGCTTCCAACCTTACCCCCAATTTACTTGGAAGTAAGCCCTGTGGAATATGGTGGGACTTGCTTCCAACTTAAATATGCTTAAAACCAGGGTGTCAGTACCTAAGCAGCATTTTCATTTTGTGATGATACCCCTTTTTCATTCTCAAAGGTGTGTCAAAAGTGAATAATTAATTGATCCTTGTTTTACATGCAGCCTCCAGTATTCAGTCTCTGTCAGGGCTGGTTCAGATGCAGGTCAGCACTCAAGATGCAGAGACAAACAGAAAAAGGTTAGCTCTTCATTCAAGAAAAGAGCATACCAGGCAGTAATGCCTACAAACAGGACTGGCGCCCGTGAAACAGTTGCCAGGACTAAAGGTCTTTCTCTCCTCCTTTCCCCTAAGTCTCTTCCCCATCCGGATGCCTCCCAAGCAGCCTTAAAGGAAGGGCCACCTGTGCTCTTTGTCCTGTCACACACAAAGCTCTTCATGAACCGGGAGACAAGCATGGAGGGGAGCTCACTACAACAGGAAAGGCAAGCTCCATGGATGCTTCTACAGCCTCTGGCCCCACCTTCTCTGCTTCATGTCCAGAGTCTGCACTGCTTTCTGCCTCTGGTTCTTCTCTCTCTCGCTCAAGCCTGTTCCTTCTTCAACATCCAAGCATTCTGCACCTCCCCTCCCATCACCCTCTGACCCGTCCTCAGTGTCCCTGAGCCTTCCTCCTTTGAGGCATCCCTAGGGGGTTCCCCGGCTGGTGCCTCCCACTGGTCCTCTTCATCAAGCCAGTCCCTGACTGTCTCTTTTCATGTCTGCACTGGTACTCACTGCTCTTCCAGTAGTGTCATCAGAGGCGTAGCAAGCCCAGAGGGTACCGGGGGGTGACAATTTTTTTGTCGCACCCCGGGACCCAGGGCGGTGCCTGTACGACACCCAGTACGGAGTGCGCATGTGTAGAATTCTGTGCATGTACACTCTGTACGGTGCAGCTCCGCCTAGCCGAGCGCTGAAAAAAGCACTTGAAAAGAAAAAAAGGAAAGGAAAGCAGCCGCTTGCTCACTTGGCCGGCGGCTGCTTTCCTTTATTTTTCTTTTTTTTTTCTTTTCTTTTTTCTTTTTTTTAAAATAATTTTTATTAATTCATTTTGTTTAACAAAGAAAGAAAAAAGAAAAATAACAAAGTGTTACAAGTGCTGCTGTACAACATTACTCAATAAAATTTAACTTCCCACATAGACATATCTGAATCATATTATTTCTATCTTAAGGGGGGGGGGGAATGGAAAAGGGAGGAAAAAAAAAACAAAAAAAACCCAGCCAAACATATAATTAGATAGTCCATATATCCACTTGCTTATACATACCTATATATACTTAGACTCTCTTACCTACAAATACGTAACAGGCTTAACTTAACAAAACTTTAAATTCACAAATCCGACTTCCTGTCAAGTCCCCATGCATCTACCTCTCTTATTATTGAATGTAAATCAAACAGTTCGAATTCGTTCAAATATTTTCCAATACATTCCACCATGTCATATATCTATCTTTCCTCAACTCTTTGCCTTTCCTTTAGCACTCAAAAGCTGGCATGGAAGTAAAGTTGTTATTATACTTTTGGACATATTTCTTGTATATATCCCATTTTTCAGCAAATTTTTGTTTGGATTTTTCTCTGATATTATTAGTTAGTAGGGCTAGTTCGGCGAATTCTTGTAGTTTGCTCTGCCAATCTGAAATTTTTGGAAGTTCTTGTTCTTTCCAGCTTTTTGCCACCAAGATTCTGGCCGCCGCAATTGCATAAAGAAATACTTCTTTTGATTTATTTGGGATTTCTTTTCCCACCATGCTTAATAAGAATATCTCCGTTTTTTTTGTAAAAGATACTCCCATCATTTTTTTTTAATTCCTGATAGATCTCCCCCCAAAAGGCTTTAACTTTTTCGCACCTCCACCACATGTGAATCATATCCCTGTTATTTGCACCACATCTCCAACACACGTTTGCCATGTTTTTGTACATTTTTGACAGTCTACTGGGGGTGAGGTACCAGCGGTGATTCATTTTTAACATATTTTCTCTTATGTTATAATTGGCTGAGAATTTCAAATTGACCTTCCACAGAGTTTCCCAATCCTTAAACATAATTGGGTGACCAACATCTTGTGCCCATTTTATCATTGAATCTTTAACGGTCTCTTCCATTACTTCATAATCAAGAAGCAATTTTTCTTTTTTTTTAAAGGGCTTTTTTCAGCGCTGGTCCAGGCGAAGCTGCAGAGGCGAGGAGTGGGCCAGCGAGGAGGGGTGTCACGCCAGGCCAGCCACAAGCGTGACACCCCTCCTCACTGGCCCACCCCTTGTCTCGGCAGCCAAGCGCTGAAAAAAGCCCTTTAAAAAAAGGAAAGCAGGCACCAGTGGCCGGCCAAGCACGTAAGCAAGCCAGCTGCCGCCACCGCGTGCCGAGCAATGTTTTAGGGCTCGGCTTTGGATGCGCCGATCGTGGGGGTGGGGCCCCACCACGAGTGTTACCCCCCCGGGCGGTACCCGGGTCGACCCGCCACCCCACCCCCTTGCTCCGCCCCTGAGTGTCATTGCCCATTTTGGCAGAGCTGCCTATTCTTTGAACATTGTCTCATTAACCTGTGTGAAAGTAAACTCACTTTGAGATGGCTACATTACAGCTGAGTATACACAAAAAGTATCAGGTGTGATGACAATCATTATACAACAAACCAACAACACCAAAAACTGCACATTGCACTTTAGTTTGCTCGTTGTTTAGTAGGCTTATGAATTTATATACCTATTCTAGTGAAATTGTCATTTATATTCATAAGCCAGTTTTGGTGTTGTTGGTTTGTTGTACATTACAGCTGAGCCGTAATTTAATAACTTATCCTTTTGCTTCTTCTTGTCTGTTCAGTCAAGAAGGACATGTCTGACTGCTTTCATTCTAGAAACCACTCAACCTTTAGCCTTAAAGTTGTCCTTCTATCTGTGACCTTTCATCATATATAAATTTCTCTTGGCATACCTCATATACTAACTTGTAATGCCAATAAAGTGGACTGATCATTTTGTGTTATGCCAAATGTTGCTTATTCAAATATACTCGTTCCTTGATTACTGCCTTCTTTGGATAGGAATAGAAATGTTTGCTTTTAAACATGCTTCAGTAAACGTGACTCAAAACAAAGGACAATGCTAATTCTGTACTATGTATGTATAGCACTTCCAATATGGTATAAATAATTTGGGGGCAGTTCTCCTGTATCCCTGCCTTCTTCACCGCAACTTAATCAACATTCTTGCCTAGAGCTTTGCTTCTCTTTGAAGACCTGTGCAAAACCACTGCCTCTCACTGAAACTCCTTTTCCTTTTAAGAATGCTAAATAATATTTTGGTGTACAGGCAAATATTGTAAGATTAAGAGTGCAATCCTTCCAGCAGTAAAACACAGATAACACAAATTGGCCTCGCCACATAGGTAAGTAATGAAAAGTCACTTTGTTGTGATTTCTTGTGGTGCTCTGCTGTAGTCTATCACCCAATTTATCAAAAGTTTACTTCTCCTGTGGAAGAGGCTTCTATAATTTGTCCTGGCCTCTTTTTCAGGGCACTTTAGATTTTTATTTTTAAAAGGGTTTTCTTTAGAAATTTCAGTTGGTGCAGGGCTGAGGTAGTCATGGGTGGGGTGCATATTTTCCTTTCCATTAAACTTTTCTCCAGCTTTTTGCAGCCTCCCCAGGTGCCTGCGCTTCCTGATTTAGAAAAGGCCCATAGGGGAAACTGATGTCTTCCCATGAGCTTTAATTAAAGCAATGGAAACATGGGAGATTGGCTACAGAGAATATCATATTGGTACTACTGTATATTTCATTTTTAAGGAAAGTATTTCCTTTTATCTTAAAAAAAGCACACTGATTTCTTTAGAAATCAAAGGACTGCACTTAAAAGAAGAACAATGAAAATATGCCAAGTGCACAGTAGGCAGTCTCCAGAAATTCCCATGGTTACAAGGCAGCCCAGCTGAGGATAATATGACATTTGCAAGCAATGTGGGCACCCAGGAAGGCTGCCGAGTGCAGACCACTGGTTTGTAGAATGGAAGAAAGGACACATGCACACAATCACCTTGAAAATGAGTGCAAAAATCCCTGCAGCCCACCTGTGGTAAGTCTATAGTGGTACCTCATGTTACATACGCTTCAGGTTACATACTCCGCTAACCCAGAAATAACGCTTCAGGTTAAGAACTTTGCTTCAGGATAAGAACAGAAATTGCGCCCTGGCGGCGCAGCAGCAGCGGGAGGCCCCATTAGCTAAAGTGGTGCTTCAGGTTAAGAACAGTTTCAGGTTAAGAACGGACCTCCAGAACGAATTAAGTACGTAACCAGAGGTACCACTGTACTGACATTTATTCTCTCCTTTAAAAATTTTCTGGTGCAATTTCTTGTCTCATAAATTGATGGGAAATGGTTACAAAAAGGCACAGAAGAAACCTTCAGCACAGCACATTTTTTTTAACATCTCAAAAATGGAGATGCAAATCAGCTTCCAGTTTATTTTGGTTCTGTTGCCAGACCATGAGGAGAAGTGATCAATTTCAATAAGCATGTCTGATTCCGAAAAGCAGCAGCCACGCATCTTTCTCGCCCCACCTTGACTCATAACACATCACAAGTAAAAAGAATATGAGTTGATGCTATCTCGCCTTGAGTTTCCCTACACCTGTAAGCAACCCAACAAATTGGAGCTGTTTGGAACATTCAAAGTATATCAGATATTTTCAAGCCAAAACCCCCCACTGCATTGCAAATGTGCTTGTTTTGAACCACAGGCCCAAGAGAAGGCTTGAATGTGCTAACTGGGATTCTGTAATTTCAATCAAACATCAATTAGTCATCAGATGATGTAATTCAAAAGGGTATTTACACACTGGATAATAAAACACATTTATTGATGCTGTTTAAGGGGGGATGACTTGGAAAAAAAAACACCTAATAATTCTAACGTACTGACAGGAGGAGCCAACCTTTTGTGGGGTGGGGGTGGGGAGCACAGGCGGGACAGAAAAGGTAGGAGGGACTTGAAATTAATTAAACCAACTCCTTACCCATATCTACTATGTTCAGCTCATTCTGCCCTGGTAAAGTATGAGAGAATTAGGTTTCTTTGGTGGGCAGAATGAAGAAGAAGAAGAAGAAGAAGAAGAAGAAGAAGAAGAAGAAGAAGAAGAAGAAGAATTTGGATTTGATATCCCGCTTTATCACTACCCGAAGGAGTCTCAAAGCGGCTAACATTCTCCTTTCCCTTCCTCCCCCACAACAAACACTCTGTGAGGTGAGTGGGGCTGAGAGACTTCAAAGAAGTGTGACTAGCCCAAGATAACCCAGCAGCTGCATGTGGAGGAGCAGAGACGCGAACCCGGTTCCCCAGATTACGAGTCCACCGCTCTTAACCACTACACCACACTAGTAAACGTAGCCAAATATGCACACATATTATGCACACATAATGTGGTAGTAGATTTTGGGGTTCTACTAAACAAATTAAGAAGAGGAGGAGGAGGAGGAGGAGGAGGAGGAGGAGGAGGAGGAGTAGTAGTTTGGATTTGATATCCCGCTTTGTCACTACCCTAAGGAGTCTCAAAGCGGCTAACATTCCCCTTTCCCTTCCTCCCCCACAACAAACACTCTGTGAGGTGAGTGGGGCTGAGAGACTTCAGAGAAGTGTGACTGGTCCAAGGTCACCCAGCAGCTGCATGTGGAGGAGTGGAGACGCGAACCCAGTTCCCCAGATAACGAGTCTACCGCTCTTAACCACTACACCACACTGGCTCTCTATGAGCTACAATCAGGAGACACAGTGCCTGGAACTATAGTCAGTGAGCAAACTATAGCCCAGGCGCTCAGCCCTCTCTCTCTTCCCAGCCAATGCCTCGTCTCCCTCTTCCAGCAGCGCCTCGGATCCCAAAACGGAGCCAGGGAACTTCAGGGCTGGGGGGGGCAGATTTGGCACAGGTGTGGGCATCTCCTGACTGTGACCCCTGGTCCTTCCCCATTCATTCAAAACTGCCAGATCTTTTTTGCGCTTCCCAATTAAAAGAAAAAGCAGGTTGCCTTTTTTTTTTTTTTTTTTTGCACGCCGTTGCCAAGACAGGCGCTCCTTCTCTCTGCTGCTAGCGCCTCTGGTTGCTGTTGGGTCAAGGCAATTTGTACTTTTAATGACTGGTGTTTTAATGTATTTTTAGTCTCCTGTGAGAAGCCTCCCAGAGTGGCTGGGGAAACTCAGCCAGATGGGCAGGGTATAAGTAATAAATTATTATTATTATTATTATTATTATTATTATTATTATTATTATTATTATTATTAAATGGCTCAGTGCCCATTTTCATAACACTCCTCAAACATTCAAACTATCAGGAGTGTCATGGAACCCACTCTGTGGCACACATATGTAAAAAATTATCTGCAGAGCAAGAGGAGACTCAAACTACAAGAAAGAAGATTCCACCTAAGCATTAGGAAGAACAGTGGAATTTGCTGCCAAGGAGTGTGGTGGAGTCTCCTTCTTTGGAGGTCTTTAAGCAGAGGCTTGACAGCCATCTGTCAGGAATGCTTTGATGGTGTTTCCTGCTTGGCAGGGGGTTGGACTGGATGGCCCTTGTGGTCTCTTCCAACTCTATGATTCTATGATTCTATGAGACAAAATTTGCCAGAAGCCCCTCTACAAGATGACACAAAGCGAATCATAAACAATTCCAATTATGTTCTAGACAGCGGCAGAGCATATGCCTGTGCCGCCCAGGGTGGGGCATGCTGCCGAGGGGGGCAGAGCATGCTCCCGAGGTGGGTGGGGCACGGAGCGTGCCCTCCTAGGTGTGGGATAGCTGCCTGGGTGCACGGAGCAGCGCATGCGCCCTGCAAGCCGCCCACGGGGCAGAGTGAGCTGCCAATAGAGGACATTCGGCGCGCTGCCCTCCTGCAATTCCCAAGCCTCGACCAGCTGTCAAAACGAAGGGGGTGAATGCCACTGGCAAATCAGTGCAGCTCCCCCCTTCCCTGACGGCTCGGGGTAGGCTTGGGAGTTGCGGGTGGGTGGCTCGCTAAATGTCACCCCCCTCAGCGAAGACACACAGAGCAGACCACCCCCATCACACACCCTTCCTCCACCCCTGGTTCCAGATTGGATTGGGGAATGAACCAGTTTTTTTCTGACATGTGTGATCATTTTCACATTAATCTAGGGCAAGCGGGAAGAATTTTCACCGAGACACAAGTTGTCAACCAGTACCCATCTTCCCATGCAATGAGCAGTTGCAAGGGAGTGTTGGGTCTAAGGCAGGCTGTTAGTTCATGTGGGGTGACAGGAGACTGGGCCAGGGGGCATAACCAGAGCATAAGCCCTAGAACTCTTTGCCATATGCAGAGATTCTGTAGCAGGTGCAAAGGGGACTTATCTGCCAGCTCTAGGGAAGTAATAGTACCGCTCTATTCTGCTTTGGTCAGACCACACCTGGAATACTGTGTCCAGTTCTGGGTGCCACAATTTAAGAAAGATATTGATAAGCTGGAACATGTGCAGAGGAGGGTGACCAAGATGATCAAGGGTCTGAAACTGAGCCTGATGAGGAAAGATTGTAGGAGCTGAGTATGTTTAGCCTGGCAAAGAGGAGGAGGAGGAGGAGGAGGAGGAGGAGGAGGAGGAGGAGGAGGAGGAGTTTGGATTTGATATCCTGCTTTATCACTACCTGAAGGAGTCTCAAAGCAGCTAACATTCTCATTTCCCTTCTTCCTCCCCCACAACAAATACTGAGTGGGGCTGAGAGACTTCAAGGAAGTGTGACTAGCCCAAGGTCACCCAACAGCTGCATGTGGAGGAGCGGAGACGCGAACCCAGTTCACCAGATTACGAGTCTACAGCTCTTAACCACTACACCTCACTGGCTCTGAGCGGAGACTGAGCGGAGGTATGATAGCCATCTTCAAATATCTTAAGTGTTGTCACATGGAAGATGGAGCAAGCTTGTTTCTCCTGCTCTGGAGGGGTAGGACTCGAACCAATGGATTCAAGTTGCAAGAAAGGAAATTATCAAGGCACTATCCCATAGTTTGCCTTGCAAGAGGATAAAATGGGATAACCCTAAGCCATTTGGAGGAAGTGAGTTATGTAGCATATCTATGTAGTGCATAGATGTATACAGGAGTGTTTCCCCATATTTAGCTGTATAGGAGGGCTGGGGAACCTGCGGCCCTCCAAAGGTTGCTGACCTATGACTCCCATCATCCCTGACTGGTGGCCATATTGTCTAGCATTGATGGGAATTGAAAAACAACCAGCAGTTTGCAAGCTCCCCACCATTGTTCTGGAAAATGCATGAGGTAGTACTGGATCAAGGAGAACAAAGGGGGAGAGGATGCCAAAGGATTAACAAAGAATAAGGCTATCCTGTTAGGCTTAGCACAGAGAGAAGAGAAGTAAAGGTTGGGGTCGTGATTAGACCAGTCAACAAGCAATTTTGCAAGAGGATGGGCTTGACCTATTATTAACCAAATCTTCATTCAAAATAGTCTACTGGTAAAATTGGTTTCTGACCAGAGGTTGCAACTCTGCTTTCTTCTTCTTCTTCTTCTTCTTCTTCTTCTTCTTCTTCTTCTTCTTCTTCTTCTTCTTCTTCTTCTTCTTCTTCTTCATTTAACACATTCAGCATTTCAGATAAAAACATACGCACACGAATGTACTCTTCAATATACACATGCCTAGCTTAGATGAGGAACTACACATATAATGGCATGCTATGTGTACAAATCATGGCCTAACCAATAAGCTCGCCCCTGTGCTTGCTTAGTTCAAGGTGTGATAATAATCACAAATCATTTATTTGGGTGCAGGAGATAAGAGTTGTGTTTTGTTTTGTTCCGCTCCACCCCAAATGACACAGATAATGATCACCACTGCCATGGACCACTTATCTGACCACAATAAGGCACAACTTCACTTGTTACAGACATTTACACTTATGGAGGCAAGATGTTTTGCCTACACATAATTCTAATTGTTTGAAGGTTAAAAAAAGAAGGAAAGAAAGATATCAGAATAAAAGTTATTCTTTAGCTTCAGTATATCAGAGGGGAAATCGTAATACAAATTTCTAAATATCTAGGCTGGTGGAATTCTGCTCTGGGAACAAAGGTTACTGAATAGATCAATGGCAATTGAATTGCATCTACGGTTCAATTGACTTTGCCCAGAGTAACGATGACCTACAGTGCAGGCATTTTTAAGGATGATGTAGCAAGAAAATCCATTTTATTATGGAATTAATTGAAATATCTCATGAAAAAAATGTTATGAAATGTTGTCTATGACACTTGTTATTCATTTGATGGCCAAGGGATGGGATATTTGGCTAAAAACATGGTCAAATAGCACTAAGTATAAGGAACAACAATGACAATAGGCATTGGGTTTATCCCTCATTCATTAGATGTGTATTTATTTACTGAGAGAAAATCATATCTATGATCTGACAATGGGTTGATCCTCAGCATTCAGGCTTACCAAAACTATTGAGATGTACTGGCACTGAGTTTAACTGCAAAACAGGAAGTCTCCCGTTCAAATTCTGCCTCTGCTATGATCTAGAGATGCTTTCAAATATTTCCAAGTTCTCTATTTCTGAATTACCTAATCTTACCTCTGAAGCAAAACTTATGCAAATCCTGCATTGTCCCATTTTTGTTTCCAAGTTGGGTACAAGACACACTATGTGTGTTTGATGAAAGTTATTGGAGTCTTTGTAGAACTTCTCAAGTACCTACTGTCCATTAGTCCAGTTAATAAAGATGCCATCAACGTATTTCATGTGGACAAGAGGCTTTGGAGAGCAAGAGCTAAGAAAGCATTGCTCCAAGTCAGACATTGAGATGATGATGAAGAAGAAGAGTTTGGATTTGATATCCCGCTTTATCACTTCCCAGAAGGAGTCTCAAAGCGGCTAACATTCTCCTTTTCCCTTCCTCCCCCACAACAAACACTCTGTGAGGGGAGTGGGGCTGAGAGACTTCAGAGAAGTATGACTAGCAGCTGCATTTGGAGGAGCAGAGACGCGAACCCGGTTCACCAGATTACGAGTCTACTGCTCTTAACCACTACACCACACTGGCATACTCACAAGATCAGGGGTTCATTCACCTGCTCATCTTCCAGTGTGGCATATTCCTACATCTGCCAGCAGTGCCCTTTTATATTCTACATAGGTAAAGGTAAAAGGTAAAGGACCCCTGGACGGTTAAGTCCAGTCAAAGGCGACTATGGGGTTACAGCGCTCATCTCGCTTTCAAGTCAAAGGAACTGCCGTCTGTCCATGGACAGCTTTCTGGGTCATGTGGCCAGCAGGACTAAAGCACTTCTGGAACACTGTGATGGAAACCAGAGCACACGGAAATGCCGTTTACCTTCCCGCGACAGCGGTACCTATTTATCTGCTTGCAGTGGCCTGCTTTCAAACTGCTAGGTTGGCAGGAGCTGGGACAGAGCGCGGGGATTCAAACCACCAACCTTCTGATAGGCAAGCCCAAGAGGCTCAGTGGTTTAGATCACAACACTGCCTGCATTCCCTATACCTTACCTTAGCTGTATTCTACATAACTAGCTAGCCTACACACACACACACACACACACACACACTACAGTCCTTAATGCCAATATATTCTTTCATCATGTTTTCATTGGAGGAAATGAAGCAAAGAAACAATAAAAACGAACAGAAGAGTTTCATCTCCACTATGTAAGTTGTTTAGCAAGTCACTGTCTCCCCACCCCCCACAATGCTTCAGTACAGTGGTAATAATATTGACTTACCTGATAGGAATGTCACAAACATTTCTCGGTTAAGATGTGTGGCAAATTTTGAGTGCTAGCTGGATGCATACGGAAGCCTAGCCATGGATGAGAGTAAGCCAGCTGCAGGTCCCCCACAAGGCTCCTGTCTCCAAACTAGAGATGCAAACGTTCGTTTTTATTTTTTTTGTATTCAAGAGCAGCCATGCTCTTTGCTTCTACAGAGTAATGTTGCAAAGAAAGCAAACGCTTCCAAGCATTATTTCAAAACCTCAGAAAGAAAAGCGGTGAATTACTGTAGAGCGTGCTGCTGTGATCCTCTGGCACAACTAAGTCCATTGCAATCCGTAGCCCGACTGTGTCATAAGATTGGGCTGCGAGTCAGTTGCACAGGATGGGAAAGGAGACACAATTTTTTGGTCCTCTGACCCAGCGCCCAAACGCAAGAGCAAGCCGGTCGACCTTTTGACAGGGTGAAACGACGAGAAATATGAAACCAATCAGCTTTGAGATGGAGATCTAGGATAAGCAGCAGCAAACTGCTCAGCACTTGGGTGAGAATAATGGAAAACATTAAGTAATAGCAGGTCTGTCAACACTTTGGGCAGGAAGCCATTCACGCTTATAGCCAGGCTGCAAACTAACCAATCAGAAAACACTGCTCTTGTGAACATTACACATTCATTGTTTACAGATAAGCACCTCAAACATGGAATGCCAATTTTCAGCAAGGCAGGAATATCCCCATTTCCAAGCTACTGCCCTTCTCCTGATCCCCTACCTTGCAGATTTGCATGGCATTAATATAAATCAGTTATGTTGCATGGAAACGATAGGAAGGGTGGAAGAGGAGGTTTCTCAGTAGCCTGTGGGCTAAGGAGAGAAGGGGGGGGGGACCCTGGCTAAATAGTTAATCATTTGTCTAAAAAATAAAATAAAATAGCAATTAAGTCATTCTTCAATAATCCCAAAACAGCCACCCCAGTCTTTTCCCTCTGCGAATGCCCTGCCAGAAAAGCATTCTCCAACTGCAAAACCCCAGATTAATTTTAACCAGTATATCAATATAGGATTTGGAATCTTTTAAAAGCTGCAAAGCCTCCAAATTATTAGAAGGGCATTTAGTTTCCTTTGCAGATCCATAGGGCTTACAACTACACGGTGACTGAGGATGTAAATTATGATGTTTGAATTAATGTGCTTTATTTATTCCTTTCACCCAGCACCGAGAGATCAATATAGCTTCAAATGTCAGATTTCAGCTGGAGAATTTTACTCAGCATAAATTCCTCATAAATAGGCTAACATATAAAGGCTAGAGAAGGGAGGGGAGAAGCAAACATAGCTCTAAACAGATTAATTCCACTGTTATCTGCAATATCTGAGTCACTGCTTATTGTTACAAATTAAGACCAGCTTCAAAAAGTTAAGTTGAGAAAATGAGTGGTGCTTTTTTTCGGTATCCTCAAAGCTTATGGGGGGGGGGATGCAATTATACTCCCTCTGATGTATGCATACAAAGTAGATAGTTGTGGAACTATGTATAGGTCTTTATGAAAATTCTGGGCTTTAAGGAATCCATTACTTGAGTAATAGGGCACCAACATGGCATCCACCGAAAGACATGTGCCCACAGAGTCCTCTTCTGGTGCCCACAGGGCCATGTCTCCTGTCCCTCTTGAAAGAAGCCTTCTATTATAGTCAACAGAAAGCCTTTATAAGGCCCAACTGCTGGGGGTGGGAGAGAGTGTGAGTGGTCACAGAGTACATGCAGGTGTGTGCAAGAGACCCACAACAGTGTGTGTATTTTTCAAATGCACCCGTGGGCCAAAAAAGGTTGGTGGCTACTGATTTATGAACTCCTGCACTCCCTACACACACACACACACACACACACACACACACACACACACACCACCTAACGTTAGCCTGCTCATGCCACAGTTTCCATGCTTTGGGGCCAGGAATGGGCAACTGAAAGCCCATGAAATAACAGAATAAAAATATCTCTTCCTTTTTCATGGCAGAACAGCATGTTCCATAGCATTATATTTTCGTCACAGCATCTGAAACAAGTATAGCAATCTAAATATATGGTATCACCTCATATGACCCCCGAGCCAAGGAGCTAAGTAACTATACAACCTTTAGAAGCCAATTGAAGGCAGCCCTGTATAGGGAAATGTTTTATGATGCTTTTATATATGTTGGAAGCTGCCTAGAGTGGCTGGGGCAACCCAGTCAGATGGACAGAGTATAAATTATTATTAGCATTATTGGGTGTCCCTGTTTTCATTGGAGAAATGTTGGAGTGCATGTCGTTAAGAGTCCACTGATACACAAGGCTCCCTGCTGCAGAAAATATAAAGGATAATTGTGCTAAATGGACAGACATGTTGGATGCAAAGTTGGACATTTTCTCAATACTCCCTTAAAACAAATAAACAGAAGGCCATGTCTGGCACAAAATACTATAGCTTAATCAACAAGACAAAACAATGAGATGTAGAGGTGCAAAAAATAAAATAAATGCCGTTAGCAAAAGAAAAATCTTCCCTATAACTGAAACATTTTCCGCTGCCTGAAAGCTTTCGCATTGGGCACAGAAGCCTAACATTGTTAGCTCTTTCATGTTTCCAACATGGCAGGTTGTCTGTTCTTGTAAATGAATGCATAAACTGAATATAGGCCTCAGGCTTCTGGCAAGTTGCTAGTGGAGCCCCTCAGGCACAATATCCATTGATTTACAAAACAAATGCAACCACTTCAAAACAGAGCAATGCATACATTGGAAGGCCTAATAAGGCAAGGTGGTTATGGCTACAGACTTCCTGTCACATGCACACATTGGGGAGAAGTCAACCTGAGTGCAACATGCCATGGCCCATAACAGATTTGTCCATGGTAAGGTAAAAGGTAAAGGTAAAGGACCCCTGGACGGTTAAGTCCAGTCAAAGGCGACTATGGGGTTGTGGCGCTCATCTCACTTTCAGGCCAAGGGAGCTGGCCTTTGTCCATAGACAGTTTTTGGTCATGTGGCCAGCATGACTAAAGGGCTTCTGGCGCAACAGAACACCATGACGGAAACCAGAGCACATGGAAACACCATTTACCTTCCCGCTGCAGCAGTACCTGCTTATCTACCTGCACTGGCATGCTTTCAAACTGCTAGGTTGGCAGGAGCTGGGACACAACAACGGGAACTGACCCTGTCGCAGGGATTCGAACCGCTGACCATCCGATTAGCAAGCCCAAGAGGCTCACAGTGGTTTAGACCACAGCGCCACCTGGTATCTGAACTCGATGAGCAGTAAGCCTTAAACTGGCCATCTGGGGAATCTCATCAAGTGATTCATTCTGTGCATCAGCACAAAGCTTTTGTCTAAATGATAAGCATTTAGAATGATGGATCCTGGACACCCTTGCAGCAAGAGACGCTCACTGGAATGTCTACCTACTACTTTTGTAGGCTCCCAACATGATGCAATATCCTGATTTCCCATGAACCAGGGGTGATGGAGCTTGTATGCTTTTCCTGAATCCCCATCATGTATTAATTCACCGAGTTTCATGAACGCCTAGAGAGGGGTACAGTTCACAGTGCTTCCTGTTTGAAGGTATTGGGCTCAGAAGACATGCCTACCAAAACCAGCCTCATTTACTGCTACAACCTGGAGAGGAAATGTGGGAGGGTATGGTTCTTGCCTTGTACATCAACTGAGCATTACAAGACAACAAAATTAATTGACCACAATGAACTTACAAGCTTTGGCAATGCCATTCTTTAAGAGATGGCTCCTGGAATAGTTCCCAGGACTGTAGCAATTTGTGTACAAGCGTTGAAAAAAAAAAGATCCATCTGTCCAACTTGCCCACAGTTGAACCTGTGAACTGTAGCTAGAATCTGGACTCTGGTGTGGTTGTTGATCTCTCTGCAAAACATGCTTGGCAATGCATGCAACCACAGGAGCCATATCATAGCTGTGTCAAAGTGGCTCCAATCCATTATGTTGGCACCCCATCAACTACCATTCTACACAAAGGCTTCCTCCACCAGCAGCTGTGTATAAATTTCTACTGCCTCTGTCTGAAAAGCTAAACTGTTTACAATTTAAACTTGGGGCAGCCTGCCCACCACTTGATTGCAAATTGGTGTTACTGAATGTTTCATACTCACAGGTGAACCACCAAAGGGGAAATGTGTGCATCATCTCACCTCACCACAGACACAACATTTTACAACAATGGCAGCTCAACCATTTGGCTGCAAGTCATCAAGTGTTGAGTAATCAAGCAGTGTGTGTGTGTGTGTGTGTGTGTGTGTGTGTGTACTGGCCCTTTTTTATTTGTGTACATAGCAAAAGTGAGGATGTTGACAGAATTAAGCTACAGCTGTGTGACAAGTTTTCGGTGGCTCAGTTTTAGGTGATGATAATGATGGCATAAATTAGACGCTAGTTGTAAGAAGGTAAAAATAGAATGCACAGTTCTGAAATATTCATAATCGAAAAATGTAAAGACAACAACCCAGCTCTCCTTTCAAAGCATCTTCCACTATTATAATCAAGAAACTCAAAGCAGCTATTACTTGTGCATAAAGCCTCAGTTTTGAAATGCATTGTTTTTAGCCAGCAAAGCTGATAGCTTTATATATATATTGTAAAGTAAATAACAACAATAGCAGAAAACCTTAGACTATCCACCACAGAAACTGGATTTATTGACCTACACATAGCTGGTTAGGAAATCTAAATAGGACAGAAGCAGTTGGGGGGCTGTTTCACACATTTCATTCTTCTTGTTTCATTCCTAAAATGTTTTTGATCTGGGACAGTCAATCTGGTGCCCTACAGATATTGCCGGGACTACAAATCCCATTATTCCTGACATACTCCCTGGGGATGATGTGTGTTGTAGTCCAACAACATTTGGCGAGTGCCACCCCTGTTTTAGATTTACTCCTAAAAAATAAATGAGGGACACTCATCAGCAAGCCATGACTGGCTGCAGTGTGTACACTTAATGGCAAGTCAGGGTGTGCCTCTGTGGGTTGTGTAAAATGGCACCGAGATTGCACCTTGGCAATCTTGCTTCATCCAAATTTATCAGTAGGCATCTAACCTGCGCATGCAACCTGATCTCAAAGTCCCAGCTCAGCAGCTCTAATCAATACAACAAGCAGATGGCTAGATTTTTGGTTGTAAGACATTCCTGTCTCTTAGTTTTCTCATGTAAAGGACACCTACCAGCCTGAGCCCATGAGGAATTAGGTTCTGCAGTGATAGAAAAACTTGGACATAGCATACACAACCCTATTCTGCACCTCATACATGCAAACAAACAAACACCCTTCTTGCTACAGAATGGAGGTGCCAATCAGTTCCATGATAATGCTAGAAATAATGGACTCCCCACTATCTGTCTCTTAAAATCCTCTTCCAGGGCAAAGGTTTTAGCTAAGCCCTGATGAATGGAACCATGGGACCAAATGAGATGAGACACCAACCACATAATTAGCAATTGTATGATTAGCTTTCTAAAAGTAAATGGCAAGGAGGCCCCAATCCAGATTGGGATGCTGGCCTGGGGGCGTGGAAGAATTTTGCTCCCTGCTGTGATCCCAATCCAGATTGAGAGCCCCATGCCTACAGCTTGGGAGCTCCCCCCCACTAACAATTCAAATATGTCAGAAGAAACGTACCACCCCATATATATATATATATATATATATATATATATATAGAGAGAGAGAGAGAGAGAGAGAGAGAGAGACTAACACAATTACAAAGTGATTGGTGTCTTGTCTACTTTGGCCCTCAGTATATGATTCAGGTATAATAAAAAAATGAATAATATGTTTTACAGAGAGCCAGGGTGGAGATTTGGGTTCAAATCCTATCTCAAATTATCAATGAACTGGCAAGTTTATGTCTCTGGATTGTACTACATTCAGAGTGTAGGTGGGGATTCATATAACTGAATGCATGTGCAGGGTGTACTTTTGTATTGAGAAGCATTCACTCATGTGAACCCCTGCATGTACTCAGAAGTGGTACAGTCCAGACATGAGTTTCTCACCTCAGTAGAACTTAGAACCTGCTTAAGGATCCATCAGGTGGCCTTTGCATATCCCTGGGTGGTGGAGCCAAAATACTGTGGGAGATCTGGGACTTCTGAGAACTCTTTTCTCCCATATGCTCTCTGAAGACCGCAAGAAATAACAGAGGACTCTCTGGAGCAGGCTCCACAAGGAGTCGGAGTTAGCAGAAGAAATATTAACAGATCTGGAGCAAGCCTGGGTGTGTGCACAAGGCTCTTTGGGTCCTGGTCCATAAATCCTCACCTGTAATCTGGAATTGCCATACTTAGGAAATTACAAGAGGTGCCAACATTGGAGGAATGGCAGACGGAGGAGATGGAATATGCAGTATTGGCTAAGATGGCGGGGAGGATCCGGAACCAAGGCGACCAGAAGTTCCTGAATGATTGGAGTAAATTTATTGACTATTTAAGGGACTATTGCAAAAATTTAAAGACACTAACAGGACTGACATAGTTCCTACAATATAAGACATAAGTAGTTTCTGACCAGGAACTGGAGAGGACTTGAGATGTAAGAAGGGACAGAGACTGTGAGCAGTAAGACGTATATAGTTAATACGGAAATAGAAAACCATAGAAGTCACGAGCTCGGTGGAGCAAATGTATTTGATTGATTATTGTAATGTGGTTATTTTAATGTTTAATTAATTAAAAATAATAGAAATTATTATTTTTAAAAAAGGAACTGCCATACTTATATTGCAGAGCCGTTTGGAGAACCAACAAGGTAAATGACATATATTACAAGTACAGGTGAAACTCGAAAAATTAGAATAGCATGAAAAAGTCCATTTATGTAAGCAATTGTTTTCATTAGCTACTGGAGTTTAATATATGAGATGGACTCATAACATGCAAAGCGAGATATGTCAAGCCATTGTTTGTTATAATTGTGATGATTATGGTGTACAGCTGATG
This sequence comes from Lacerta agilis, assembly GCF_009819535.1. Lineage (NCBI taxonomy): Eukaryota > Metazoa > Chordata > Lepidosauria > Squamata > Lacertidae > Lacerta > Lacerta agilis. The sequence continues at coordinate 11,706,097 of NC_046317.1, forward strand.
AAAACCCCAAAGTTGAAATTGTTAATTTGGGTGTTCTCATCAGCTGTACGCCATAATCATCACAATTATAACAAACAAAGGCTTGACATAACTCGTTTTGCATGTCATGAGTCTATCTCATATATTAGTTTCACCTTTTAAGTTGAATTACTGAAAGAAATGAACCTTTCCATGATATTCTAATTTTTCGAGTTTCACCTGTAAATAACAGTTTTTCTCACGTGGTTCCAGAGAACTTTTTTTTATATACCTTTATGGCAGTGGAGGCAATCTGAATATGGTGAAGTCTTCTCAGGGTGCTGTCCCGGTCAATGAAGTACGAGGCTGCCAGTTGGTGTAGTGTTTCTAGTGTCACTGTGGTACTGTTAATGCTGGGATCACTTGCTTCTGATCTCTTACTCAGCTTCCGCTTGTCCACAAAAATGGTGAGTGACTCCTCTCCTACATAAGGAATATAACAACATTAGCAGTTAAAGTTGCCATGATGATGATGATGATGTTGATGATGATGATTATTATTTTACATAACTAGAGATGGATGGGTTGGTAATTTTTGATCTCTACATTTCTCATTTTCCTCCCAATGTTAAATTCAGTTCTTCACAATTCTACTGGAATTTACATTTCTTTTTTTAAAAAAAATGTGAATCTTCATCAGCATTTTCCTATGAATTTCTCCTAATATATGTGTTTGCATGCAATTTTGACTAATGCACACATTTCTGAAAGCATTTTCACCCAATAAAATGTTTTTTAATGTTCTTTTCATTAATATATTCATCTTATGTACACATTTCCCTAATGTGCAGTTTTGTAAACATTCTTTTTAAAGGCATGTTTTATTACATTTCCAAAAAATTCGCATAAACATTCCAATACACAATAGATTTTTCTAATGTTTTATCCACTTCCCGTCCCATTTTCTATGGTATTTTTTCCCCTCCCCCTTGCTGCACCTTATCTTTGCTCTCATAATCCTAACAATAATACAGTAATCTCTAATGCATTCTGTGGCTCGTAGTTCAAATCCTGCTCACGAATCCACCATAGTAAAATATTTTTTTAAACAGTCTGAAAAAGGCTTCCATCGTCCATAAAGCAATCATCATTCTCTTATTCTAGCGGTTAGCTTTGCTGATTCAGCATTGTCCATAACTCTACTTATCCATTCTTCTTTGGTGGGAATGTCTTAATCTTTCCATTTTTGTGCATAAAGAATACTAGCTGCTGTAAAAAGGGGGGGGGGAACTGAAGGGCCCCTGGATGGTTAAGTCCAGTCAAAGGCAACTATGGGGTTGCGGTGCTCATCTCGCTTTCAGGCCGGCATTTGTCTACAGATAGTTTTCCAGGTCATGTGGCCACCAGGACTAAACCACTTCTGGCACAATCGGACACTGTGACGGAAACCAGAGCGTGCGGAAATGCCGTTTACCTTCCCACCACAGCGGTACCTATTTACCTATTTGCAGGGGCGTAGCAAGGTAAATTGGTACCCGGGGAGAAATTTCTTTTTGGCACCCCCCCCCCAAGCACGGGAAGGTCAGGTGGTACCCAGTGCAGAAAATTTCTTGTCAACCCCCCCATTGATTCCCCCTCCCGCAAAAATGGTTTTACGTTATTTCATATTTTCTTACAAAGGAATAATAACAAGTAATAATTAAAAAAGAACTTTTATTTATATCCCACCCTCCCTGGCCGAAGTCGGGCTCAGGGTGGCTAACATCAGATACATAACATTGGTATAAAATCAAACAATTCAGCAAGTGTTCTCTGAACTGAAATTTCAGACTTCATGACAGGAAAACTCCCCCCCCCCCAAATTGTTCCTTGATAATTTGTCACCCCCTCCATTATGGAACCCGGGGCGGATTGCTCCCCCACCCCCCTTGCTATGCCCCTGCCTATTTGCACTAGCATGCTTTTGAACTACTAGGTTGGCAGGAGCTGGGACAGAGCAACAGGAGCTCACTCTGTCATGGGAATTTGAACCGCTGACCTTCCAATCGGCAAGCCCAAGAGGCTCAGTGGTTTAGATCATAGCAACACCCACGTCCCCTAACTGCTGTACATAAACAACTTAACCATCTTTTTTTTTTTTTTTTTGAATTTCTGTCCCTACAAGAAAGTTTTGTGAACATTCTTTGGTTGGAGAAGTGCATCGCAAAATTCAGAGCAGAAGTCGTAACTCTCTGTTGTTATTCCCATTGCTTCCCCCATCGCGCTGTGTGTGAGGGGAAACAAGGCAGTGAACGATCCTCAAGCCCAAAAGACAAAACGATGATATAGTTAACATGAGGATTAATGTGGGAGAAAACTGGAGATTAATTCTTGCAAACAAATACTTAATTTACAATTGCAAATAGACGCTTCTCCCACACTTGACACATGGATGAATCTTTTCTTGCCGGCTGTAGTCCACAGGCGTGAAATAGGCTTAGAAGACGATCTAAACATCAGCTAACAAATGGACGTGATTCGGAATACTATTCAAGGTTGTGAGTCTTACGGACTCAAAAAGGATTAATCACGGTGTGTAGCAAAAGGAGGGAGGGTGAAAAAAGATTATGCAGCACCATAACCACACAGCTGTGAGTCCTACATGCAGTAAGAAACATCTGCAAACGTTCTAGAGGCAGTTCTGCGTTAGCTGCCACAAGCAAGATGGAAGTGTGTACAAGTAATTTTTTTTGTTTCCAGCTCACCAGGACAAAACAAAACCCCAAAGTCCCGTTTAATCCCATAATTGGTTCATGGGATTATGGGGCCTTTACTCTAGTAATGCCCTTGTCTTGGACAGATATTCATCAATGGGCAGAGATTGACATTCATACTCTAGACTGACCTTTGCATAGTGCAGGTGAAACTCAAAAAATTAGAATATCGTGGAAAAGTCCATTTATGTAAGCAATTGTTTTCATTATCTACTGGAGTTTAATATATGAGATAGACTCATGGCATGCAAAGCGAGATACGTCAAGCCTTTGTTTGTTATAATTGTAATGATTATGGCGTACAGCTGATGAAAACCCCAAAGTTGAAATTGTGAATTTGGGGTTCTCATCAGCTGTACGCCATAATCATCACAATTATAACAAATAAAGGCTTGACATATCTCACTTTGCATGTCACGAGTCTATCTCATATATTAGTTTCACCTTTTAAGTTGAATTACTGAAAGAAATGAACCTTTCCACGATATTCTAAATTTTTGAGTTTCACCTGTATTTTCCAATGTCTTTGCTAAACCTGAAATGTGCAAGCTATTCCTGAGTCTAGACTTAATAATTCACAGGTATGCAGTATTTTTTTCTAGGCCATAGTATGCAGTAGTGAGGCATGGGCTATGACATCATCTTAATTGTGTCAGCCCACCCTGATGTCTGTTGCGTCTTAAGATCATCAAAACTGCCTAGAAATAAATTCACATATGACTCAAATTTTAGTTTGAGATTTGGCATAATTTTGGCCACAACTTTATTGATTACAGGCTGTGATCGGCTTGCTTAGGCATTGGTTCAGACTATCTGAACCTGTCCCAGACTATCCAGGACAGGGACAGATCTGACAACTGCCAGCTGCAGAGGTCAGTCAAGGTAAGCACCCCGGGAGATCGATTGGGATGGGTGCAGATCCCTAAAATCACACCCAGAATGCTCCCAGCGGCTCTTGCTCAGCCCTATCTCCCTTTCAGGGATCGGACAAATGCACAGCGAGCCCCTGGATTCCTTTAACGGAATACCTACGCACCAACCATTGGAGGAACATGTCACAGCCATGCCTCGTCCCCTCCACACACATTAACCAATGCCTAACCACAAACCTTACAAAGTTGTGATGATTTGTTACACGGTAGGCAAAACCCAAAAGGCACCAGCCAATCCGCCAAGTGGGAAAAATTCCTACTAGGCCCCTGCCCCCAAAGCAGACGACCCACGGCAGTATAGCAAGGTCAACACAGACCCTAAATATAGGGAGGGTGGGCGGGTGATCCGGCGGACAAAGCGAAACAGAAGAATCTCAACGCAACGTGCAGCAGTATATATCTATCCCTCGGAAGCAATTTCTGCAACCCCATTGGCCGGAACAGGTCCCATGCTTCCAAGGGACCAATCGGGTAGCTGTGGCAATCCAAACTTCCCCACCCCAGCAACAGAGAATCAGTTGTGGTGACCTCACCGCAACACGTGCTCTCTGGGAGGAGAACCCGATTTGTGTGTAGGGATGAAGGCTGAGGCAGGGAAATGCACAAGGAAATGATGTGATGTCACATCGCCCAATTCACTCCGACAACAAAAGTGCCGCCAAAGAGGGATTTGCTGTTTTTTAATTAGCATCGGTATAGAATCCCGTTGTGGCTACTTCAACAAGGAAGAAGCTGCACAATAGTTAGGAAATGGCAGGCTGCAATAATGAATTAAATCAGCATGGGTCTTAGGAGCAACTTCAGGAACGTTTTAAATAGAAATGCAAATCGCAAAATGCTGTATAAGAGGCATTAGAATAATACTGTAACAGCTTTAGTTAAATATACATAAATATGAGCTGGGAACATGTATTTTTATAATGTGTAATAATAGATGTCCCTATGATTAAAACACTTGGAGCTGTTTTCTGCCTCTAGACATATTTTGCACTGTAGACGTATTCGAAAAGCCTACCTTCCAATTTTCTCTTCTTATTAGTAATGAAAGGAACATAAACCTTCCATTTTAAAACCATGTTAGATGGCATGTGAAGGATGATGGACTATTTTGGGAAAACAGCTAGCAATATATATTAGCTACCATCAGGATAATAAGTGTGTAGCAATTCCCAGGATTGTATATATGCACACTGAGTCTGTTCCCTTCGCCTACTAAGGCGATGAAACTGTGTGACTCAAAGCCTACCGAGGTGTTAAGACTGTGAAGGCTAACTTAGTGCATAAAGTAGCCACTCCCCCGTTGTGCATACATATAACACAAACCTTCGAAGGGAAGGAGGAAGCGAGCCTTGCTGCAGACAGACTTCCCTGCAGCCTTGATCCCCAGTCTCAGAGCTCAAGATTGCATGCAGCCTACAAATGGGAAGGTTCCCTCTCTTTGGCCTCGGTCGAAGTGGACGCCCGGTGTGTTCCGTCCCCCGCAGGGGCACACCCCATGCACCCAACCAAGGCAGCGGGAGCGTATGCACTGTCGCTGGTTCTGTGCACATCCCTGTTGGAATTACAGTTAAGTAGAAGCAGGGTGAGGAGATCCCCCCTTGAGCAGTTGCGCCTTACTGATTCCACACACCCCCACCCTGCTCTCCATCCCCTACTGCCTCTCACCCCAAGGGGTGGAAAAGCATCTCTTTGGAGAGGAGGGTGATCGAGTAAGGTGGTGGCAGAGTCTGGGCAAATAAGGGCTTCCAGTGGAAAGGGATGCTCTGGATGCCTTGTCCTTCAAGGGTTGCTGAACAAGAAGATACATCATCTCTATCAGGAAAAGAGGCCAATCAGACACCTATTGCACTGATCCATATATTCAGCAAAGCCTGATACCTCCTTTCTTTCCTCTAAGGGGAGTTCTCTTCCCCCACTGCCACCAAAAATAAAATAAAATAAAAATACCGTATTTTTCCATGTATAAGATGTCCCCTATTTGGGGGGACACCGATTTAAGAAAACGGGGGAGGGGGGAGAGATCTATCCGTGTATAAGATGCCCCCAAATTTTGAACCTAGTCTTTTACACGGAAAAATATGGTACATTTCAAAATAGGCAAGGGACTTATCCAAAAATGTGTGTCATATCGAAAGATGTCAAACCAAAGACCAGAAAATATAGCTGTGATTGGGAGAGAGAATTGCAAATTCCTGAAAGGAGAGATGTAGAAACTGGCAGAAAAGCTCTATGCAGTCTTATATAAATGGTCTCATATGCCAGCCATGATTATGAAGATGTGACAGTTTTGGGCTTTACAATGGGGATGATTCTTTACCTGGAAGCCAGCGAAATGTAGCGGTTTGGGTATACTGGGCTAAGCTAGGTTGGGGGAAAAACTCGCTCCCCTGTGAGGCTCACTGGGGTGAATTTGATCCAGTTACCAGTTTCTCAGTCAAATTTGCCTCGTATTGAGGGGCAACGTGGAAAGGAGAGGACCCGGAGATACTTAGGGGAAGGGCAGTTACAAAAATACTGTATGCAGTGCTATTTTTTCCACAAAATGAGGTGTTGGAGCTCACCATGAACTTCTCCCTTGTTCTCTTAGAACTATGGCAATGGCACCCAGCTGAGAGGTGCCAGAACAGAGCTCTGGCTGGGGGGGGGGGGAAAGCCCTGACTATATCATTTTCAAAACATTTATTGGAAGAGTGATTTTAAAAAGCAGGTGCATTATTGGTTATTAAATACCACCTTCTTCTGGGTTATCTGGCATTTTAATGTCATGCAGAAATACACTGTGCTGGTTGATAAATTAAATTTTCCAATGTTTAGCCAATACAATTCTGGCAGCTGGACTAGACAAAGAAGAAGTAGTATTTTATGCCAATGAACAAAAGAACATACCATATATGAATGCCTCTAGGACAGGTCAAAACCAAACCAAAAAATGCTCTAGTGCTTTGGCCAGATAAAATGTTCTTCAAATACAATATATGGTGTAAATACACGTTTTCTTATTCAGTACAAGCAACTTACTGAATTTTAAGTTGCTTGTACTGAATAAGAAAACATGTATTTTCACCATATGTCTTTAACATGTTTAAACTTTAGTGACATTTACATTTGAAACTAATGAACCTAACTTAGTCATAGTAATTAATCTCAATGAATATACACTAAGTAAAAATTACTTGAATACCACCCCTTGCCACCAGAAACCAGATTTTCTCCAGAACAATAAAGCAGCAAGAATCACCACTCACCACAGTTTCTCACAGTAATATTTTTAGAAAACCCAAGGGCAACGTATTTCAGGGTTTGTGAAGAGAGATTTGGGAATATTTCAGACACAGCCATCCCCTTTGTGGTCAGAAGAGACCTTGCCAGTCAGTAGGTTGCAGGGGCATAGAAAAAAAATCTCTCCACAAGCCATGCATTTGCCGAGTTTGCTTCCTTGCACATGAATACAAATGTTTGTCAGCTCTTGTGAAGACAGGAAAATGCAAAATTGGCTCCCTCTTTCCTTACTACTATCCTGTCTGTGGAATGCTCTCCTCAGGGAAGTTCGCCTGGTGCCTTCATTATACACCTTTAGGCACCAGGCAAAAACTGGTCCTCTTTAACCAGGCCTTTGGTTGATTTGATTAACATCCTATGCCCTTTTAAAATGTGTGGGATTTTTTTTTTTTGGGGGGGGTGGTTATTGGGTTGTTGTTGTTTTTATTTTGATTATGTACTCTATGGTTTTTATAATCTGATTTTTTCTTGTGAACCGCCCCGAGATCTGCAGGTATAGAGAGTTATATAAATTCATTAAGTAATAATAATAACGTTGACCAAAAATACTTTTGCAGGAAATGTAGATGCAATTAAGGGGAAAGGGAAGCATACAACAATGGTACTGGCAATCAGTGGCATAATGTGGGTTACCAACGCCCGGGGCTGCATGGAGCAAGGGATGGGAGGGAGGGAAACAGATGGAGTACACATGCACACTCAGCTGCCTAACAGCATCCCCATCACCCAGGAAATCAAAGCTGAAGAGATAAGAAAAGAAGAGTCATTCTGTTTTCTGGAGAGGTCACTTCCTGGTTCACATGGAAACACTGTACAATGGTGCCCCGCTAGACGAATGCCTCGCTAGACGAAAAACTCGCTAGACGAAGGCATTTGTCTAGCGGAAAGCATTGCCGCTTTGCTAGACGAAAAACCCGCTAGACGAAAATTTTCGCAGGAAGAATTATTTTCGTCTAGTGGGGCACCACTGTATTCAACAAAGCCCAGCAATGTAAGCATGCAGCTGTATTGAGGAAGTGTAATTTTGCACCCATAATAATTTTGTGCCCGGGGCAACTGCTCCTTTGGGGGCTCCACATGCTATGCCACTGCTTGTAATTTAACATAGTAAACCATACAAATGGAACATTGAAACACAAACCTACAGTGGGGGAATAATACCAAATGGCAAGTTTATATTAGCTCTGAGCAGCAAGATTTTACACTGCCCATCTCTGGACAGTTGCTATAGTAGAAGTTCTCAAAAATCAAATAATTGGCAGCAGCAGATGGTTCTGGGAAGTTTTTTAGGCTACTGTGGAACACAACATTTCCTTTTGTGACCATGGCCTCAGGTAGATAAAAATATTCAGGAGAGTGCAGATAAAGCTCTATCCACACGACTCCCATTAGCATCAACGGAAACGGCATACCTAAATCCATACATGCTGTTTTCAAAAGCGATGTCATTGTGTGCAACATTAAGAAATTTACAAGGGGGGGGAGGGTGTATACCATCTATTTGATAATAGGTTGAATGGGAGGGGGGGAATAATCCAGCAGAGAGATCTGGAGAAGAAGGAATAGGAATTATGCAGCGGGGAAGATAATTAGCGCTCAGAATTGCCCACCCAGGCGACCTCCAAAGAGTGACAATTGAGGAAAACTGTTTTATCCCTTGGTGGGTGATTATATTAAAGATAATGCCTGTGATTGTGTAGCCTTCCCGCCGGACAATCTTGTCGAACACCTTTGATTCGTGCAAAGAATGCCTTCCTTTAATTCGTTTTCTGAAAGTGAAGCCTCAACTGTATATTATGGAAATGACAGCCAGTCTTTTCCTCCTCTGGCAGGTGCTTGAGTTCTACAACATCCTGCTGCTGCAGCATCAGTTTTGTAAAGGTCCTTTCCGGATATAGTTTCCTTTTGTCACTTAAGATAACAATATGTTAAGCCCCATCATAACGTCTCCTCCTCCTCCTCCTCCTCTTTTAAAGAAAGGAAGAAGCAAAAAGATCAAAATCTCACTGAATTGAGGGTGCTCCCGCACACACACACACACACACACAAATCTATCTGTGTTCCCAGCATACCATGACTGACAGTTCAATTGTATAAAACTTACAGGATTTTTTCCTCTTTTTTTCGTAAAATGCTGATAAAAAAAACACTATTCGGTTGGCAGCTGCAGAGCAGGAATATGCTGTGTCAGGAACTGTCCATTTCGGATTGGTGTGCGCAACCTCTCTGATTAAAATGATACCACTGTTATGCTCTGCTTGCACTGCTCCCATCTACTGAATAGCATTTAAGTGAAGAGAAGATTACAACTCTCAGGAGCTTTAATGGAAGTATGTTGGTTCATGTTGGGGGAAGAGACCATCAGAGGAGTAGATATTTAACAGGAATGTATACCCAGTTCTAGGCCGCATAGTTCAGCAATCAGCACGGGTTACTTTCCCCCTCGTTGTTAACTTTGTGCCAATCCTGCACGGGTTCAAGAGGCCGACAATAAATTGTCACTCTTTGTTTCCACTTTCCATTGATGGGCTGCCTCCCACTATTTAAACCCTTTTTTTAAAAAAATGAAGAAATAACAATAATACAGTGGTACCTCGGGTTACAGATGCTTCAGGTTACAGACGCTTCAGGTTACAGACTCCGCTAACCCAGAAACAGTACCTTGGGTTAAGAAATTTGCTTCGGGGTGAGAATAGAAATCGCATGACGGCGGCACGGCGGCAGCGGGAGGCCCCATTAGCTAAAGTGGTACCTCAGGTTAAGAAAAGTTTCAGGTTAAGAACGGACCTCCAGAACGAATTACCGTATTTTTTGCTCCATAAGACGCACTTTTTTCCTCCTAAAAAGTAAGGGGAAATACCTGTGCGTCTTATGGAGCGAATGGTGGTCCCTGGAGCTGAATTGCCCAGGGGCCAAAAGCAAATTGTGCTTTTTATTTTACAAAGAGAAAAGGGAGTGTTGAAAGGACCCGCTCAGCAGCTGATCAGCAAGAGATCGGGAGAGAGATAAGAGTCCCCGGCTCCCTTTCAGCCCCACCCTCCTTTGTTGAATGTGCTGCAGAGGGAGGTTGTTTGTTTCCCCAGGACATGTGACTGGCTGATTAGATTATCTGTCTGAAAACAGTAGAAATGGCTCCCTTTCCTTAGGATTTTTCAGAAATGTGAGTTAAACCCCATAAAAATGGGGCTTTTCCTCTTTGCTTTTCCCCCTTTGCAAAAGGAGCTTTGCTTTTCCCCCTTTGCAAAAAAAGCTGCAAAACCTTTAGCTGATCCTCAAAAACAAAACAAAAAACAAAACAAAACAGGGCTTTTAGAGGAGGAAAACCAGAAAAATATTTTTTTCCCTTGTTTCCTCCTCTAAAAATGAGGTGCGCCCTATGGTCCGGAGCGTCCTATGGAGCGAAAAATACGGTAAGTTCTTAACCCGAGGTACCACTGTAGTACTGATGCTGCTGCTACTAGCCTTAACTAATACTACCAGCCACCATCTTGGATTCCTCACATCCAAACTCCGAAGTTAAGGCTTGAATCCAAAGTAGTGTTGATCCACTCATTCTACTATGGCAAGGATTTCTGGTTGCGCAATGGAACTCCCCCCGCCCCAATGCTCTCCTCACCCAGAACAACCTCTAAATCAGTTCAGGGTTTTCAACACAATACTCCACAGTAGATAGATCTGGGGAGGGTGGGAGAATTGGGGGGAGGCAGGGAGAAGAGGAGAGAAACTTCCATTGCACGGGCATAAATCCTTGCACCAACAGAATGAGGGCACAGGATACCACTCTATATAATTCTGGAACACTATGAAGAAAAACAGGGGGCTGTTGACATATTTGGGGGCAGCAGCAATCTTGTCCCCTGCAATGATGTGGAATTGCTTAGCATCCAGGAAAATTGCTTGGAAAGGAGAATGCCATGGGCCCCTGTGATACCTGGCAGGCCAGGAGTGGCAGGATCTGTCAGAGGGGGATGAGGATAAGGATTCTGAGGATTCTGGGGGATACACACAGCTCAAGCAGCAACTGAGATGAGGGTTTCACCTCAGGACTACCAGACCTCCCAAAAGGGGAAAGGAAGCTGGCCAAGCTAGTCCCCACCCTGCAACCTGAGAGTAAGGTTCCCACAGTAGGTGTGGAGCCGAATTGGTTGGCAGCAGAGGGATTCATAGGGTTGGACTTCAGTCCCATCACCAAGGTTATACTGCAGTCAGCACAGAAATAAACAGATGTGCAGTCCACCCCCAGTAGGGGCGCGTGTTTGCAAGCTTCTCGCTTGTGATGGGAATCACAAGTGTGTTCTACGTGGAGCTACCTTTGAAGGTGACCCGGAAACTACAACTAAACCAGAATGTGGCAGCTAGACTGGTGACTGGGAGTGGCCGCCGAGACCACATAACACCAGTCCTGAAAGACCTACATTGGCTCCAAGTATGTTTCCGAGAACAATTCAAAGTGTTGGCTCTGACCTTTAAAGCCCTAAATGGCCTCGGCCCAGTATACCTGAAGGAGCGTCTCCACCCCCATCGTTCAGCCCGGACACTGAGGTCCAGCTCTGAGGGCCTTCTGGCGGTTCCCTCACTGCGAGAAGTGAGGATACAGGGAACCAGGCAGAGGGCCTTCTCGGTAAGTGGCGCCTGCCCTGTGGAACGCTCTCCCATCAGATGTCAAATAAATAAACAACTACAGTCATACCTTGGGTTGTGTGTTTTCAGGTTACAGACGCGCCAAACCCAGAAGTACCGGAACGGGTTACTTCCGGGTTTCGGCCCTCGCACATGTGCAGAAGTGCTAAAACACGCTTTGCGCACATGCAGAAGTGCCAAATTGTGTCATGCACATGCACTGACATGGCGCTGTGGGTTATGCACGCTGCGGGTTGTGAACGTGCTTCCCGCATGGATCATGTTCGCAACCCAAGCGTTCACTGTATCGGACTTTCAGAAGACATTGAAAGGCAATTCTGTTTAGGGAAGTTTTTTATGTTTGATGTTTTATCACATTTTTTATAAGCTGTTGGGAGCCACCCAGAGTGTCTGGGAAAACCCAGCCAGATGGGCTGGGTAGAAATTGTTGTTGTTGTTGTGAATGATGGATCCCACACCACTCCTTTAAATGTAGAGCAGGAGGGGCATCTCAAGTATTATCAGATATGTTAATATCTGATTTTACATAAGGACTGTTAGGGAACTGGCTAAACCCTGGTCTGTGAGAGGAATGGCACTTACATCCCATAGAGTGTGTTTCTCTTTTCCCTTCCTATGACTTTGTCCAGTGCCACCAAGCAGAAGTCTTTATTTTCCCTGGCTGCCTGCACCAAACAGCCTCAATTTCTCAGGGTCTCAGGAAAGGAACTTCCAGCAATGTGAGGTTCGGCTTGTAGCTGCCATTTGGAAAAGCCACAAAAAGGGAGACTGCGAGGCATAGAAAGCACATTTTGGGTAATGATACACTGGGCTAAAGATGTTGGTTATAATATACAGTTGGAGGATTGGGAGAAGTTATGGAAAGAAAGCATTAAATTTACTGCATGTACAGCTTTGAAAGAGAATATGATGAAAATGATGTATAGATGGTATATTACACCTGTAAAATTATCTAAAATGGATAAAATAAGTAATAAATGTTGGAAATGTAAAGAGAAATTTTATCATATGTGGTGGGAATGTAAGAAGGTGAAAGGCTTCTGGGAAATGATATATAATGAGATAAAAAAATGTTGAAATATACATTTATAAAGAAACCAGAAGCATTTCTGCTTGGAATTGTAGGAAAAGAGATTAATAGAAAAGATAAAAAAAAAACTGTTCCTATATGCAACAATGGCAGCGAGAATGTTACTGGCACAGAAATGGAAGCGAGAAGAATTACCGACGAAGGAAGAATGGCAGACAAAATTAATGGACTATGCAGAATTAGACAAGATGACAGGAAGAATTTGAAACCGGCGGGACCAGGAATTCCTGAAGGATTGGACTAAGTTTGAGAAATATTTGAAAGACAATTGTGATCAACAAATCACGCTAGTAGGTTTACAAGAAGTTTTGTAAGGTTAATGTTAGGAAATATTATGGAAATAATTTTGGGTGGTAATAATTAATTGTTGAGATAAAAAAATAATAGTGAAGTTGGAAATACAATAAGAAATTTGAAAATTTGAAAATCCTGAGAAGTGGTTGATGGAAGTCAAAAATATGTATAAGATATGAATATTAATGGATGTTTAAAAGAATGCATATAATTTATTTTAAAAAAAATAGAAAGCACATTTTGAAAGTTAACTGAAGAAAACATGATGCTTATGAAAAAAAGGTTTTAAAATCTGAATAGTTACTGCACACACAAAACCCCAAAGCATAACAGCAAAAGGCAAAGAAAATAACCAGGACAAACACATCCAACTATTCCAGGCTTTCCCCTTATTTTCTTTAAGTTCCTTAAAGCAATATCTTCCAGACTAGAGTTTTCAGCATCTCCAGGGTTCAGCAGCTCATTCAGCATCTCTCTCCCCCAGCAAAAAGCTTAAAGTCTCTCACTCTGTGTTTTTTTTTTTTTTTAATAACCAAACAAGAAAGCACACTCTTCCCTTCTTCCTTCTACTAAGCCCTTCTTCTCCTGAAATGAAAGGGAAACAAATCCTCCCTCTAGACCAAACGCTGTTGTGGCTCTCTAAGGTGCTGAAGACTGACAGGAAAACGAATAAACCTCCAATAATGGAAAGCACAGGCCACACCAAGCATAAAATCTGAATGCAAGACCTCCTACAGCGAGCAGCCCGTGAGAAAACCCTGCTTCGCGAACTGCATAAAAATACAAACTTCAAAGAGATCTGGGGTAGCATTTTTGGAGCTCTTCGCTGAGTAATTGCCCGCCCGCAGTACCTCAGGACCGCAATACCTCAAGGACCAACTCTCTTCATATGAACCTACCCGGACCCTGAGATGATCTTCTGAGGCCTTTTTGTGTGCCTCATCTATGAGAGGTCTGGAGGGTGGCAGCACGAGAATGGGCCATTTCTGCAGCGGCTCCCTGTCTGTGGAATGCTCTCCCCAGGAAGGTTTGACCGCCTCTTTCATTATACACCTTTGGGCGCCAGGCAAAAGCGTTCCTCTTCAACCAGGCCTTTGGCTGATTGACACCTGATGCCCTTTTAAACATGTTATGGAAGGAGGGATTATTGGGTTGTCTTTGTTTTTATTTTTACTATGTATTCTGTGTGTTTTATATTGTAATTTTAAGTGGTGAACCACCCTGAGATCTCATCATCATCAACCTTTTATTGGCATCAAACAAACAAATACAAATAGAAGCGGATTAATACTTTCACAGTGGCACAAACTATATTTGAAGAGAAAAGAGACAAGACTCCACTGAGATCTACAGGTGTAGGGTGGACTGGTCGTGTTGTGCGGATGCCTGATGATCGTCTTCCAAAGTAACTACTCTATTCCGAACTTAAAAATGGAAAGCATAATGCTGGTGGTCAACAAAAGAGGTTTAAAGACAATCTCATGGCCAATCTTTAAGAATGTAATATAAACACCAACAACTGGGAAACACTGGCCTGTTAACACTCCAATTGGAGAACCGCCTTTACCAAAGGCGTCATGGGCTTTGAAGATAATCGAACTCAGGACGAAAGGGAGAAACGTGCTAAGAGGAAGGAACATTTGGCAAACCATCACTGTGATCAACTCCCGCCCGGAAACCAATGTCCCCACTGTGGAAGGACGTGTGGATCCAGAACTGGCCTCCACAGTCACTTAGGGACTCCCTGTTAAGACCGTGTTTATGGAAGGCGATCTTACTCGGCTACGAGGGATCGCCAAAGAAGAAGTCAACTAACTAACTAACTAACTAACTAACTAACTAAATATTTGCATCTAGAACAAGGGGAAGGCACAGCACAGGGATGGAAACTTAATGTGTTTTTTAAAAAAAAATAAAAATCTGTGACTTGAGCAGAGTACTGACACTCCTTTATCCTAAACCTTTATCTGAGAACATGAGCCTCAACACTGTGTAACATGCTAAACCACCAAACATCAGAAACGAAAATGGTGATGTGGAAGATGGCAGAGCAAAGGGACAGGGGTATGAGAGGCAGGAAAGGCGAGGGAATAAGGTGGCAAACTGTTTTATTACAATTGTCTTATCGTGAAAACCCTAATATACTATGGATTTTTTTTAAAGGCTTCCAATCATTAGCTAAACTTTTGACCTTTTGATTTTAACTCATCCGAGCAGCAATGACCCGCAATCAAATGATATATGTTTATCAATGAACTCTGCTCCTTCACAAGGTTTATTGGTTGTGTGAATATTGAAGGAAAGATTCCGCTAAACTGGTCAGGCCATAACTCATAACTCATAACTCAGTATTAAAAATCTTTTGGCCCTTCAGTGGTGACTTTCCCATGTTCTTTGTATATGGAATTTTTGAAACTAGTTTCTATATTTCAGCCTGCAAGTGAATGTGATGGGTTAAGTGATTTTTGTGTGTGCGTGCCAAATCTTCCCCTTCCTCTTTCCCCCAGTATATTTTAGAATTTATAAAACCTAAATTAAAAGAAATAACGGAGATTACTGAACAAAGGCACCATGAGGCGTATGATGTTCTTCCCATCATAGACAGTTGTTTCCACAATCAATGCATTGTTGCTGACAAGCTTCAATAGATAGGTAGAATACTTATCAAGCCACTTCTTGAGAGTGACCTTACCTCCCAGGGTAGCTGACAGCAAGAAGTGTGTCCCATATTTCTTGATAAGATTTTCTGTGATCTGCTGAAGAGTCGGCCTACGTCCCAATAGTCTTATGTTCCGGAAAAATTCAGGGGCGAGAGGCAGCGGGGAGCCAAGAAAATTCTTTCTCTCGACGGCTAAGTTATTTACTTTCCAACGGCCAAATTCCCTGGAAAGCAAAAGGGAAAAATATATATATATATGTCTCATTCAAAAACACATTGTTTAGACATTTTCACTAGAAAACTACACCAACCAGCTGTCTAGTATACAAGTATGTATCACTTATTTCTGATAGTCGTGCATTTGATGCCTAAAACAGAGGGATCATTTTATAACAAAATAGCAAAGCCATTGTGAGAAGAAAACAAAAAAAAACTTGTTTTAAAAATATCTGTTTTAAAAATTGCCTACTTCCTTCTGCAGAGTGTGATGGTTGCCTGCAACAGGCTGGTTTTATTTTGCAAGGGACACTGGTAGAGCAATGTCAACATGAATATTCAGAATTTTTCTTATGCTGCGGGGTGGGGTGGGGGGAACAAAAGCCTTTCTTTCACACACACGTTTCTCTGAGAGAAAAGCATCACACCAACTCAGGTTTGGCATGTTTTCAGAGCTGAATTGGAACACAATTTCACTACTCTCAGTCCTTTTCAAAGCATTTTCTTCTCTATTGAATTGTCCTCACTCTCAGTGGCCCTCATCTACATTATCAAGTAGCTACCGGTATATCTGTTGGGTTACGCATCATGGTGACATCATCCCATTTCACTTCACAATCACCTGACCAGGCAGGATGAACAGTAATATCTAGGCAGGCAATGGCACTGAAGAGGCAGCAGGAAGGGGGAACAAATACACTGAATTGGATTGAAGAAAGATGAAGAATTACACCCACACCACAGGCATTAATTAACTTAGCAACACCAGGATGACAGTGTTTGCACCAATTCTACTACCATTGCAAATGACCACTGATCATTTGCATGCATATGAAGGCATCTATACCTGCCAACTGAATGCAACACTCGTAAGATTTTTACTAATTGCTTTTTCTGCAAATAGACAACCACGTTATCCTTTAGGAAGTTGCTGAAATTAAAACAACCCTGCCTTATGAAAGTTGCCAGCTACCTAAAAAGCCAAAACCAGAGCATATTTGTCACAGCTCTACAAAATCATGAGAGGGGTTTTCGTAAATTGCATTTCTATTTCTCCCTCTCGTGCTTTGAATGGCCACTTACTCCTTTCCAGGTGGGAGGCATTTGCTGTCCCTCACCCAGTGCTGGATTTACATATAAGCTAAACAAGCTTGCCCTCCCCTCCAATTTCCCTCCCACCACTATTAATAAAAAAAAAATTAAAATCTTTATTGCGGTCCATAGACCCACAAAATGTTTCTAAACAAGATACAGTTAAGACAACCAAACAACAGGCGAAAGAGACCGAGGTAGTCATTTCGTTATGTCTAGAGCATGATGGTCCTTGTTTCTTGCGACCTCCGAAAGAAACTTTGCCACGGTCAGGGTAATATCATTTGACCTATCCTCCAGAAGGCTTCAGATTTTCCCGGCAAATTTGCTAGTAAGGATTTGACCAGTTGA
Source organism: Lacerta agilis (assembly GCF_009819535.1). NCBI lineage: Eukaryota > Metazoa > Chordata > Lepidosauria > Squamata > Lacertidae > Lacerta > Lacerta agilis. The sequence goes on from NC_046317.1 coordinate 11,723,362, forward strand.
TCCCATGCTTGATCATACTGCTCACTATTAATATACTTCTTAATGGTATTTCAGTTCAACAATTACTTTGATAAAATAAAACAAAATAAAAAATAAAAAATTCCTTCCAGTAGCACCTTAGAGACCAAGAAAAAAGGAAGGAAGGATTTTTTTATTTTTTTATTTTGTTTTGACTATGGCAGACCAACACGGCTTGTTGTTGTTGTTCAGTTGACCCCATGGACCAGAGCACCCCATGTACCAGAGCACGCCAGGCACGCCTATCCTTCACTGCCTCTCACAGTTTGGCCAAACTCATGTTAGTAGCTTCGAGAACACTGTCCAACCACCTCATCCTCTGTCGTCCCCTTCTCCTTGTGCCCTCCATCTTTCCCAACATCAGGGTCTTTTCTAGGTCTTTTCTACCTACCTGTATTTGATAAAATACATCTTTTGTTGTGTGCAAATGGCTTTTGATACCTATTAGGTCCATAAATTGCCATATAGCATATATTATATATTAGGTCCATAAATTGCCATATAGCATATATTCAACACAAAAAAACAAACAGCGACAATTTGTTGTTGGCAAAGGACAGCTGGACATATAAAGGGCCCCATTACCTTCAGTAGCTTAGGGCCTCATCAAACCTAAATCTGGCCCTGCCCTCACCTGTCTGCTTCCATCCCTGGCAGCCCCGAATCACGAGCCGCCCTGCAGGGCAGAATTGCCGCCAAAACATTAACATTTGAACGGGCCAATCAGGGGCTCGCTCATGGGTGGAGCCTCGCTGGCAGACCATTCTGCCAGCAGCTGTATTGGAAGGATGGGAGTCTGAGGCACTGTGAATAGCTGAGTTATGTTTTCTTTCTTTGTTCTGATTTGATGAAAAGTCCAGACCTTGAAGAAACCGTTGGTGAAACGGGAATTTTGAAGCTAGCCACCCGTCGGGAGAACACACCCACATGTTGGAGGGATTCTGAATAACCTTCCCCAACATTGTGAGGATGGACCTACGCGTCTGATAGACATTTGCTATACCATCTTCATCATTCATAAGAGCGGCAGACTCGTAATCTGGGGAACCAGGTTCGTGTCTGCACTCCTCCACATGCAGCTGCTGGGTGACCTTGGGCTAGTCACACTTCTCTGAAGTCTCTCAGCCCCACTGACCTCACAGAGTGTTTGTTGTGGGGGAGGAAGGGAAAAGAGAATGTTAGCCGCTTTGAGACTCCTTTGGGTAGTGAAAAGCGGGATATCAAATCCAAACTCTTCTTCTTCTTCTTCTTATATGGCACTTTGTATTTTTGCACTTTGTAAATTGCACTTTGTACTAGCACTTTGATGATTTAAAGCATATATAGGTTTGCCTCTGATGAAATATTTATAAATGCTCTTTGCATTATGATATTGTCAGTTTAGTTTCATATTTATGCAATTCTTCCAGTGATATACACGGTTTTGTATTTTTTCTGAAGCAGTGTAAATCTGGCTGCACTGAACACCTTCAGTGCAGTTGGCAGAAGAGCAAACCTGTCCTTCCTCCCTTTGCACATTCAGTTTGTAATTCTTTTTTTTTAAAAAAAAAAAAAAACAACAACACCTCAACAACTGCAGATTAATGCAGAATGGAATGGATTCATTGATAAGCACATGCACACCAGAGCTGTCAACCTTCCTTTTTTTACATTGGGAAATGGCCATAGATGTGAACTTTCCCTTTTTTTTGCAATGGGAAACGACGTTGGAATAAGGGAATTTCCCGCAAAAAAAGGGGAAGCTTGACAGCTATGATGCACACTTGACACAGGCTAGAAACTGACAAAGAAATAGAGTGATCTGTCCACCCCTGCTTTCTGAAATTATAAGCCCCCAAAGCACAGGTGTGAAGCTCTCCCTTTGGTTTTGCTTCCTTGCTTTAAATTACAATAATGTCTGCAAAGCAGATCCTTAAATGGAGGGAGTTTTTGATTACCGCTGAAGATAAATTATTCCAGAGGCTGCATTAAACACAAAGAATGGCATCTCCTATTTGCTGCTCCAAAATATATCAGTGGCTTCAATGAAAGCAAACAAGTCAATTAAGTAGTAATAAGCACATCTTTTATTCATTTGCTTACCAATTAAGATGCCGCTAAGAGTTATTAAGAAAAGGACACATTGTCCTCAAAATCTAATCAAGGGACCATTCTTGTTGCAAAACATCTGTGGAATCCTCATTTGGACGGGGCATGCCAACAGTTAACGCCGTTTGCTTTGAGGGAAATTCAGAGTCCAGTTTGTGCGTACTACACTGAGATAACATAGGGGCTTTTGTCTATTTCTTCGGTGTTAGGGAACAAGGAATTAAGCACAGAAACTGATCACATTGATCCATTTTTCTTTAAAGCCACATAAAGGGGGTGATTCACGCTTAACCTGGTCCACAGTGAAGGGGAGTGCCACGAGGAGAAAGCACTTCTCCTATAAATTTGCTTGCTTCGTTGTAGAATATCACAGAGTTTGTTGGACTCACAGTCCTAAACAGAATACCTTCTGTATTGACATCTTCCATAGGCACAATGCTTATCAAATGGGGCTCTGCTCTTAGAATCATAACCAGCACTGAACTAGTGCAGTAATTTTCCTTTCCTCCCAGGAAGGCAAAGTTCTGTGGGTGGAAATCCATAGCTGTCAACCTTCCTTTTTCTTGCATTGGGAAACGGCGCTGGAATAAGGGAATTTCCCGCAAAAAAAGGGAAAGTTGACAGCTGTGCTGTGCACACAGCATTAGATACCTTAGTGTCCTGCCCTTTGAAGGTTAGGCCACCAAGTATGGAGGAGTATGGGCTCTGTAGTGGTGACATCAGGTTTGGTAAATTTACTAGCATCAGTTGTTCATGGAATTTAGAGAGATGGTGAAAGCTTTTCCTTCCCCGTGTTTATTGGGCTGAGTAACTTCAGAATGCATAGCTGATCTGATATATATATCTTAAAGAAATGGGAGTGCCTGATCACCTCATCCGTCTCCTGAGAAATCTCTATGTGGGACAAGAAGCTACAGTTAGAACTGGATATGGAATAACTGATTGGTTCAAAATTGGGAAAGGAGTACGACAAGGCTGTATATTGTCTCCCTGCTTATTTAACTTATATGCAGAATTCATCATGCGAAAGGCTGGGCTGGATGACTCCCAAACCGGAATTAAGATTGCCGGAAAAAATATCAACAACCTCAGATATGCTGATGATACAACCTTGATGGCAGAAAGTGAGGAGGAATTAAAGAACCTTTTATTGAGGGTGAAAGAGGACAGCGCAAAATATGGTCTGAAGCTCAACATAAAAAAAAACTAAGATCATGGCCAATGGTCCCATCACCTCCTGGCAAATAGAAGGGGAAGAAATGGAGGCAGTGAGAGATTTCACTTTCTTGGGTTCCATGATCACTGCAGATGGTGACAGCAGTCACGAAATTAGAAGACGCCTGCTTCTTGGGAGAAAAGCAATGGCAAACCTAGACAGCATCTTAAAAAGCAAAGACATCACCTTGCCGACAAAGGTCCGTATAGTTAAAGCTTTGGTTTTCCCAGTAGTAATGTACGGAAGTGAGAGGTGGACCATAAAGAAGGCTGATCGCCGAAGAATTGATGCTTTTGAATTATGGTGCTGGAGGAAACTCTTGAGAGTCCCATGGACTGCAAGAAGATCAAACCTATCCATTCTCAAGGAAATCAGCCCTGAGTGCTCACTAGAAGGACAGATCCTGAAGTTGAGGCTCCAGTACTTTGGCCACCTCATGAGAAGAGAAGACTCCCTGGAAAAGACCCTGATGTTGGGAAAGATGGAGGGCACAAGGAGAAGGGGACGACAGAGGATGAGATGGTTGGACACTGTTCTCGAAGCTACTAACATGAGTTTGGCCAAACTGTGGGAGGCAGTGAAGCATAGGTGTGCCTGGCGTGCTCTGGTCCATGGGGTCATGAAGAGTTGGACACGACTGAACGACTGAACAACAATATATATATATATATATATATATATATATATATATATATATATATATATATATATACACACACACACACACACACACACACACACATTCGTGTGTGTGTACACTAACCATAAAACTCATTTCAGACCCAGCAGAAAATGTGGCATCTTTATGATATGGGGTTTATTTGCACCTATCTACTACCTGAGCCTATGAGGGAGGGGCTAGCAGCATTAACACCCCAAGAGGGCCTTGCTTCCCCCATCGCTGCAGCCTTGGATGAAATCATAGAAATCATAAATGGTAGAGTTGGAAGGGACCCTGAGGATCATCAGTGTGTGGAGTGCCCTATCTGGGTGGATGGAGCAGATGAGTAATTTTGTTGTCCCCGAAAAGGGGCAATGACAATAAAGATCTTATCATCTTATCTTATCTTATCTTATCTTATCTTATCTTATCTTATCTTATCATCTTATGTAGTCCAACCCCTTGTGATGCAGAAATATGCAGCTGTCCCATACAGGGATCAAACCTACCACCTTGGCGTTGTCAGCACCATGCTCTAACCAATTGAGCTATCCACAAAATCAAACAGAAATCAAACATCCCTCTGACTCTCTCAGTTCCCAGCTTGCTGCTTTTCTTCTAGCTCATCTCACTCTCAACTCTGCTTTTGCCCTTCTATCTACCTGCCAGTTGAGGGAGGGCCCCCCCCCAGACATTTGCTGCCTGACACCTCCTTTGTTCGCTTAATGGCTCATCACCCAGGCGATCATCTCACCAGGAAGTTAGTCTGCCTTATATGTTAACATTTCCCGGATCCAGTGATTAGAAGGATCTTGGAATACAGCCTACCCACCTCCCAACCAAATCATAATATTACTATAACAACAGCTACCAAGGGGGGAAAGGAACAGGACTGTGACGCACGAGAAAGATGATTTAACCATTTCCTGCTAAGCATCCAAGGTCTCCGTGAAAATCACCCTGAGATCATCTTCTGAGGCCCTCCTTCATGTGCTGCTTCCTCGAGAGGTCTGGAGGGTGGCAACATGAGAACGCGCCTTCTCTGCAGTGGCTCCCCATCTGTGAAATGCTCTCCCCGGGGAAGTTTGCCTGGCACCTTCATTATAACAACCTTTAGACGCCAGGAAAAAATGTTCCTTTTAAACCAAGCCTTTGGTTGACCTGATCAACATCCCACACACTTTTAGGGGTATTATTGGGTTATTGTCCCTGCGGAAGTTTGCCTGGCACCTTCATTATAACGCCCTTTAGATGCCAGGAAACAACGTTCCTTTTTAACCAAGCCTTCGGTTGACCTGATCAAAATCCCACACCCTTTTAGGGGTATTATTGGGTTATTGCTTATATTTTTATTTTATGTACAGTGGTACCTCGGGATACAAATACCTCTGGTTACAAATGCTATGGGTTACAAACTCCGTTAACCCGGAAGTAGTACCTCGGGTTGAGGACTTTGCCCCAGGATGGCGGAAATCGCGCGCCAGTGGCACAGCGGCAGCGGGAGACCCTATTAGCTAAAGTGGTACCTCAGGTTAAGAATGGTTTCAGGTTAAGAACGGACCTCCGGAACAAATTAAGTTCATAACCCGAGGTACCACTGTACTGTCATCTTCTTTATTTAAACCACCCTGAAACCTCTGGATAGAGGGCGGTATATTATTAATAATAATAATAATAATAATAATAATAATAATAATAATAATAATAATGTGCCATTTCCCAAGGGAAAAGAGAAGCTTGGGGGGAGCAGCTTTCACTTTGTAGTTTTACTGCCCCCACCCCTGCATCCAGCAGTCCCAATTTCACGCAGAGCTGCTATTTCAAAAGTAAAAACCAGGCATATAGGCCAGGGCTGGACATTCATTCACCCCGGGCTTAAAAATTTGGGTTTATGAAGCATTGTGACCCTGTGCTCCTTCCGCACAGATATAATTGAGTAATAACTACTAAATCAACACCACATGAGTGAACATCAGACTGGAGCCCACTTGTGAAATGCCACTTATTTACTTATGTAACACATTGGTATCCCATATGTTATTTCAGACAATATAGATCTAGAGCTGGAGAACCTTGAACTGGGATAAAACCCTGCAGAATTACAATGCAGTTCGTGTGTGTGTGTGTGTGTGGGTGGGTGTAGGCGGATATTCTAATGTGTCCATTTACCGATTAACTTAATAACTGAATGTTTTTAAGAACTTCGCTGATAGTTCTGCCACCCCTCAAGAACATAGCAAAATTTCTGCTTCACTTTTCTGGAACCTGAAGGTGTCACTGAGATAAAACTGTTTTGACAGAGAAATAACACTTGAAGCATGTCATTTAAATATGGATGCTTTAAATCTTCTGGATGTTTTTTTCTTCTTCCTTTGAGCCTGCTGCTGTTACAGAGGGCTGTTTCGCACAAGCCCTGTCCAGATGAAAGGCACAGATAGAGAGGGGTAGGATCATACACACAGAGAAGGAGAAGAAGAAGAAGAGTTTGGATTTGATATCCCCCATTATCACTACCCGAAGGAGTCTCAAGCGGCTAACATTCTCCTTTCCCTTCCTCCCCTACAACAAACACTCTGTGAGGTGAGTGGGGCTGAGAGACTTCAGAGAAGTGTGACTAGCCCAAGGTCACCCAGCAGCTGCATGTGGAGGAGCGGAGACGCGAACCCGGTTCACCACATTACGAGTCTACCGCTCTTAACCACTACACCACACAGACTTCTGTCCATTCAGTGAAGGTGGAAATAGATCCCATGTGTGAATAACTGCATTTACATAGGCTATATATCAGCCTTCAGCTGAGCATGGGGAGGGCAGGAATGGAGACAATGTGTGAGCTTCCCCTTCTTCTCAATGCAATCTTTGTGGCCCTCCCAGCGTCACTGGGCTATACCTCCCAACCATTCTTGGCCATTGGCTTTGCTGGCTGGGGCTGATAGGAGTTGGAGTCCAGTTACGTCTGGAAGGTGCCACACTGGCGATCCATGTGTTTGGTCAATGTGTGATGAGGGCACCTCTAGGTAATGGATAGTGACACTTTGGCTACATAAGGATCCACACTCGGAACATGAGTTTACTCTGAGCATATTGGGTGTGTGGATTCCCAGCATGCAGAAGAGCGTTATGGTGCCAGTCGAGGGCCAAGGAGCACATTTCATCCAGACTCAGCTGATAAAAATCACAGACCGAGAATGCACCATGAGCTTATATGCAGTATGAGAACGGCATATGGACGAGACTGTGAGTTTGCATTTCTTAGTGCAGAAAGTACTGATCTGATGTATAGACATCTTTTCTATTCTGCTTAATTCAAGAAGCTTCTGGAAGCTTTCTCTGTGTGAAAGACAGTTCATGGTGTTTGGGTTATTCCTTCAGAGAAGGTAAGAACAGCTGGTTTAAACTGGTTCGCTTATCTTTTCTGCAAAGGTCATGCTGACTATATAAGTAAGGCCAGAAGGAGCCTGGGAAACACTTTCTCTTTCTATCTTCCTTCTGGTGTTGTGTTCTGAACACAAATAGTGTTAAGGTTTAGACTTGTTATAAGTTATTGTATGTTTAAGTTAACTCTGCTGCAACTGGATTTCTTATGGAGAGTGCCAATCCTGAATGTACCGAATTTGTGACCATGATGCTCATTTGCCTTCAGTAGCAGTAAAGCTCTGCTGGATGAAATACCATTTTTTTAGGGTATCCTCTAACATGTTTAAGTTGTTACTCTGCTGACTATACATTGGATTCTGCTCTGGATCAATATTGAATAGAATTGCATGACAGAGACTTTGTAAGAAAGAGATCCTTTTGCACAATGCCAGTATGCCACCTCTTTGCCATTCCTAGTCCTTATATAAACGAATCCACTGTGTGTCCAAAAAGACAGCATGTATTCTGAGTGAAGGGTTTGTAAGAGTTGCATCAAAAGTCTATTGTGAGAAGATTAAGACGGCTATGCAATTAGCAGTGCTAAGCCTCATTAACAATAGCCTCATTATGGCTGTAAAGTGATATTAATGCTAGCAAACATCAATATATTAATCAAAGGCAGATTCGGGCAATACTGACCAGGAAACTTGTTAGTGACAAGCTTGTGAAGGCCAGATGATTCTAACTACTGTACTGGCTTTTTGCATGCTGTAGTGAATATTTCAATGAAAACATATTGGGGAGCCTTTTCCTAAAAAGGGATATATATATGTGCACACTTGCACAAACATGTACACACAAGTTGGATTATATGCACATTAATTTCAATGTAATTGACACACTAATCAATGAACAGCCAGATGATTAATGAATTAAACAGTTTTTAATTGGCTGACTGCCTTAGTCAGACATATTTACATGTATACTGTGAATATGGAACATTCCGAAGTCCTATACAAAGTGAAGCTCATCAGCAGAAATTTCATTTACTAAGCCCGAGAAGTTTTTCCTATGAAACCGTTCCTTGCTGCAGCTACCACCAGATGTTCAAAGAGATACATGTTACAGCTCCAGAGAAGCTATTGGCGAATTTAATGCAATGCCACGAAGCTTGCTGCTGACGGAGGGAAGTGCGGGGCTTCAAGAGAATTAATTGCACTTGATAATGGTTTCAGAATAAAATGAGTTTTGGAGACAATCAACAGCCGTAGCATGGAGCAATATACAGTTCATGACAAGTGTTTTGTATGGTGGAAGACACTCTAGATAAAAAGGGGAAAAATAATGATCCCTATTAAGTGAAGCAGAGCATTCTAATAATGGCTCCTATTAAATGAAGGAGGCCATTATAATTCTTGAAAACATGTCAATGCTTTGAGCATATATTCCGACACTGAGCAATTGCTAACTAGGTACAGTATAACATATAAAGCTGAATTACCACTTCAGTCCATTCATTTGCTATGGGAACAGGGGGCCATAAGAACCACTCCATTAACATCAACTGGAAGTGCCCATTTGACTAGAAGAGTTTGGATTTGATATCCCGCTTTATCACTACCCAAAGGAGTCTCAAAGCGGCTAATATTCTCCTTTCCCTTCCTCCCCCACAACGAACACTCTGTGAGGTGAGTGGGGCTGAGAGACTTCAGAGAAGTGTGACTAGCCCAAGGTCACCCAGCAGCTGCATGTGGAGGAGCGGAGACGCGAACCCGGTTCACCAGATTACAAGTCTACCACTCTTAAGCACTACACCACACTGGCTCTTAACCCTTCACTAGGAGAAATCTTTATGTATGATAGCATGCACTGTCTTAAAGCCATGACTATTGTCCAGGGCTAATGATAATGAATGGTCACATCACATCTGGGCACAGGGGCTTCCAGCTAGCTTCTGGGCAGAGTACTGAGTGCAAATCATTTCGTATGAAGTCTTTTCTTTGACAAAGACAGCTGGCATGTCAGTCGGTTGGTTGGGGTGCCGCAAAATGTTTAGGGGTATGCGTCCCCCTGCATCCCCCCCAGAAAAGAGCACTGCTGGTGTGTATACAAACAGAAATTAATCTAAACAAAATAAAATAAAAATATTCCTTCCAGTAGCACCTTAGAGACCAGCTAAGTTTGTTCTTGGTATGAGCTTTCGTGTGCATGCACACTTCTTCAGATACACTTCTTCAGATGGTGCACACGAAAGATCATACCAAGAACAAACTTAGTTGGTCTCTAAGGAGCTACTGGAAGGAATTTTTTTATTTTATTTTGTTTTGACTATGGCAGACCAACATGGCTACCTACCTGTAACAGAAATTAATATTACACTTATGAAGCAGTGCTGATATGAAGAGCTGGAGGTGGGGGAAAGAGAAGCACCTGAGGAGAAACAACTTCACTTTGCACTTCTCTAAGTGCACACAAACAACGTCAGTCTAAAAGCATGTGTCTATTTTGGGGACTATGCGTTTTTTTGCTGAGCAACACACATAATCTACTTAGAGACTATGCATAATGAGCTGACAAATGAACAGAATGTCTGATCAGTTTACGTTGCCCCACATCATTTGTCAGTTATCCATATCATCTGTCAATGTACAAAAATCCCCTGCTGGCGCTGAATGCTAACCACTCAAATCACATTAGCCATACCCTATAACATATATGCAGAGGGATGCAGGTGGCGCTGTGGGTTAAACCACAGAGCCTAGGGCTTGCTGATCAGAAGGTCAGCGGTTCGAATCCCTGCCACGGGGTGAGCTCCTGTTGCTCACTCCCAGCTCCTGCCCACCTAGCAGTTCGAAAGCACGTCAAAGTGCAAGTAGATTAATAGGTACCGCTCTGGCGGGAAGGTAAACGGCGTTTCCGTGCGCTGCTCTGGTTTGCCAGAAGTGGCTATGTCATGCTGGCCACATGACCCGGAAGCTGTATGCCGGCTCCCTCGGCCAGTAATGCGAGATGAGCGCCGCAACCCCCGAGTCGTTTGCGACTGGATGGGGGGAGTTTTGGGGACATCCTCCTGGAGATTGAGAGGCAGAGGTTATGCTTTCAAATGTGACATAAGCTTATGGTTACAAGGCGGCCTGACAGTGATAAAGCAGGATATCAAATCCAAACTCTTCTTCTTCTTCTTCTTCTTAATAGCAAATTCACACTGTTTCTTCAGCATTTTCAGTATACAGCATAGACTCAGTCACCCTGGCATTCTCTGAATTACCAAATATATCACGAGTCTCAGTCTCACCCACTTGATTAATTGTTGCACTTGCTACTTGAAGTACTGACTGCGCTTAACTAGACCTCTCAAAACTTGTAGAATTCTCATTTCCTAGGAAGGAGAGGGAAGGGCAGAAAGTCACCTTCTTTTGCAAATGGCAGAAGGGACTTCACCCCTCAGTGCTTGTCTGTGCTTTTGTAAGACATTCCTGATAAAATCACCACTGTTTTCAGCCTTTTCCATAATTTAAATGTTCCTCCTAACTCAAGGATGATGTGCGATTCTGACAGCAACCGAGCCGTGACAACTACCTCTCGTGTGTGAGAAACTGAAACAAATGATACACACTGTCAAAAGGGAATAGATAAAGGAGCACGAATATATTTTGCTACATGGAACAAACGTGCCACCATGGCTTATACTGCCACGCCACATCTCACTTGCACAGCCATGGCTGTGACAACGAAGGTCTCAAAGGTCCAGAAAATTGCTGCAGAGTGTCTCTGCAAAGCTTGTTATGGAGGAGGAAAGATAAGCAAGCCAGTATTAGCCGTTCTGCTCAGACACCCACACACCCATCTTAAACACACAAACACACTGAAAAAGTTCCCTTCTGGCAAAAGGACAAACCTGGGTAAGGAGAGACTCATCTGGAAATATGGTTGAAGATATCTGAATTCATTCATGCTGAGCCATCTGCTTTTTGAGGGGCAGAGATGCTTATTCAAACCACTTCCGTTGCACTTAGACACATTTTTTCCAAGGAGTGCAGGGCAGTGCATATGGATTAATTTATATTATCCCCATGTTAAACCTGTGGAGCAGGTTATTTCTACCCAAAATGCTTCACAGCCAGTGTGGTGTAGTGGTTAACAGTGGTAGACTCGTAATCTGGTGAACCGGGTTTGCGTCCCCGCTCCTCCACATGCAGCTGTTGGGTGACCTTGGGCTAGTCACACTTCTCTGAAGTCTCTAAGCCCCACTCACCTCACAGAGTGTTTGTTGTGGGGGAGGAAGGGAAAGGAGAAGGTTAGCCGCTTTGAGACTCCTTCGGGTAGTGATAAAGCAGGGTATCAAATCCAAACCCCTCCTCCTCCTCCTCCTCCTCCTCTTCTTCATCTTCTTCTTCACAACTATGTGGGTGGGTATGCAACCCAAGCAGCATTCCAACTATTTCCAATATTGAGGTTGGGAGTGCCATTGTTTACCAGACAAACAAGCACCACCTATGTACAATAAGGGGGCGACGCAGGCTTGGAGGAACCCGAAGGTTTCAGACGTTAAAATAAGTAGGGGAAAATAAACTAGGGTTCATGGGGTGAGCACATGAGAAGACCCTGAGCAGGCTGTGGCACTGAGGTCCAAGGCCCCCTGTTTTGAGAGGCACAGCTGACTCGCTCTTCATGAAAGGCGGATTACAAAATCAGCTGGTGGCTTGCATGTTTAAATGAGCCACCTCAGATCAAATGCCATATAGAGCGCTTTAATATCACCTCAAATGAAACACTTTAGAAACATCACCGCCCAACCCCACCCACACCCACCTTCCCCCCTCCACCCGCTTTCCCCCTTTTCTTCCTAATGTCTCAACAAATGAAACTGATCTGTAAAAAATGTTACTTGAAAGAGAGAGAGAGAGAGAGAGAGAGAGAGAGATTGCACATGCTTTTGTAAACCAAGAAAATCTTTAATAAAAATACATTTTTTAAAAAATATGAAACACTTTTCAAAGAAATAATGCAGTTTACTATTCAGCTTCAAATCATCAAGTAACAGGAAATGTGCATACTAATTTGAACCAGTCTTTGACTGATTTGAACTCAAATTATGGCTAAAGCATGAAGCTGCTTTGGAGTGGAGACTGAAAAGGGTGTACATGAAAACTGATCCTATGTATTACTCAGGAGTAAATTCTGCTGTGTTTAATGAGGTTTACTCCTAGAAAAATACAGGTGAAATTGGAAAAAAATAGAATATCGTGGAAAGGTTCATTTATTTCAGTAATTCAACTTAAAAGGTGAAAGTAATATATGAGATAGACTCATGACATGCAAAGCGAGATATGTCAAGCCTTTATTTGTTATAATTGTGATGATTATGGCGTACAGCTGATGAGAACCCCAAATTCACAATTTCAACTTTGGGGTTCTCATCAGCTGTACGCCATAATCATCACAATTATAACAAATAAAGGCTTGACATATCTCGCTTTGCATGTTATGAGTCTATCTCATATATTACACTCCAGTAGCTAATGAAAATAATTGCTTACATAAATGGACTTTTCCACAATATTCTATTTTTTTGAGTTTCACCTGTATGCATAGAACTGAGGCTGTGGAACCTGAAGCTGCATTCAGATGGCATTTCATACCATCTTTCCAATGTTCCATAACCTGTTAATTTCTGTGTTTTATAGAATCATAGAATTTTAGAGTTGGAAGGGATCCCGAGGAAGGGATCCTGAGGATCATCTAGGCCAGTGTTTCCTAAAGAAGAAGAAGAAGAAGACGAAGAAGAAGACGAAGAAGAAGAAGAAGAAGAAGAAGAAGAAGAAGAAGAAGAAGAAGAAGAGTTTGGATTTGATATCCCGCTGAGAGACTTCAGAGGGGCTGAGAGACTTCAGAGAAGTGTGACTAGCCCAAGGTCACCCAGCAGCTGCATGTGGAGGAGCGGAGACACGAACCCGGTTCCACAGATTACGAGTCTACCGCTCTTAACCACTACACCACACTGGCTCCAGCAGTTTTCAGACTACAATTCCCATCATCCCTGACCACTGGTCTTGCTGCTAAGGGGGATGGGAGTTGCAGTCCAAAAACAGCTGGAGACCCAAGTTTGGGAAGCACTCATCTAGGCCAACCCTCTGCAATGCATGAATCTCAACATGTGGTCCCCCATCCAATTTGAAACTATCCTGGACCCTGCTTAGCTTTGTAAATGTGCTAACTTTCACATGATATAAAAGCCACTTCTGGGAGTCTAGGGGAATCTAGTGGATGTTTAGAACTAATTTCCATGCTAATTGTTTTCAGAAAGAAAAAAAGAAAAAATGTAAACCCATTAACTCAGAAAATCACAAGAGTTTTGCGATGTAATTTCACATGCCAAATTTGAGGTGGTATCCTAGCATAATGTTCTTTCCTGACCTTTGAAATTTAGCTTCCGGTTGTAGCCAAACATTGATACTGCTCCTCAATCTCAGGAATCTTCATCCAAGATTTGCTTATAATATCTGAAGAAGTGTCAAAATGCAGAGGAAGGAAACAATTTTGTCCCAAGTCCTAGCACATATTCTATTAACTACAGCCCACTGGCTCATTCTGGTCTGATCCAGCAAGGAATTTGGTACTTTCCCAACCAAATATGCATGCTAGGATCAACCAACACAGAATAGTAATGCCTTAATTACGCACTCTTAATTAATTCATTAAAATATATGAGTGGACAACTGGATTTTTTGTTAACTTCGGAAGCCACGCAAGACTGCAGCCCTCCATTAAATACACAGCAGACCTTGAAGCAGTCTACAGAAGACTGGTTAAAATACTAATTAATATGTCAATTAAAAATACTAATTAAAATCAAAAATTAAAAACAAGTTTAAAAATACAAAATATAAAATAAAACCAGTCGTTTGAAAACACTTATACTGATTAAATTTGGGTGCTAATTGTAGTCGACCTCAATAGAGAGTGGAATGAGAGTAGCCATTATGGGCTTTGTTTGTACAAATTTTATATCAAAATACTCGGGGGGAAGGGACCCTGGGACGTTATAAAATTACCAAAGCCAACTGTCCAGATGGTATTGATGGTGTGTGGCCTCTTAAAAATTAGCTACATCGTTTTTGGCTTGCTATGATGCATCACTCCTTAATTATTCCATTGATCTTTGTGGATTTCTGGCAAATGGGAAAATTGCCAGAATCATACCCCTCTACAAGGAACATGACCTAATTTGGCTAATTAAGAGGCATTACAGTAACTGTTCATATCTAGTCCAAAGTAGTTACGCTATTGATTATTTTTCTGTGCAGCTCGATTTCAGGGACGAGAACACCTTTGTACTTGGTCTCTCCACCCCCACCCCCACTCCCCAGAATAGAATCTGCTGTTTTCACTTAGTCCTGTAGCTTTCAAGCTTCAAACCTTCGGGGGAAGCCTTTCTGCATTGATTTGTCTGTCAAAGAACACCTGCATGCCTGCCACAGAACACCTACACATCAGAAAGAATTTCAGTGTAGACTGTAGGGTAGACCTTAAGTCGACACCACTGTTGCAAATGAATGGCATAAGCACCCAGAATATGCTGGACAGCTCCCCCCTCTATAGTTGTGCTCTGCAAGATATATAGTTGTGCTCTGCTGGACAGCTCCCCCCTCTATAGTTGTGCTCTGCAAGATAATAAATAATAATAATAATAATAATAATAATAATAATAATAATAATAATAATAATAGAATCATAGAGTTGGAAGAGACCACAAGGGCCATCCAGTCCAACCACCTGCCAAGCAGGAAACGGGGGGGGGATTTATTTATACCCCGCCCTCCCCGGCCAAGACTGGGCTCAGGGCGGCTAACACCGTATGTAAATACAGTAAAAACATTTTTAAAAAACACCAAATAAACAGTTGATTAAAATATAAGTTAGAATACAGTTTGAAATGCAACCTCGTTTTAGTGGTAGCCTATAGATGAAAGCCATAAGGGGAGAAAACATCAAATATTCACCGGGGCCAACTATCCATTCTGGTCCTACATGGGCCAGCCAAAAAAAAAGCCGAGGGAAAATTTATATACAAAATCCCATATAAGGGGTTCCATAAAAAAAATGAGGGGGGGTGTTAGACTGAGTCCAACCCAAAGGCCAGGCGGAACAGCTCCGTCTTGCAGGCCCTGCGGAAAGATGTCAAATCCCGCAGGGCCCTAGTCTCTTGAGACAGAGCATTCCAGCAGGCCGGGGCCAGAGCTGAAAAGGCCCTGGCCCTGGTTGAGGCCAATCTAACCTCCTTGTGGTTCGGGACTTCCAAAGTGTTGTTATTTATGGACCTTAAGGTGGGGCATACCAGGAGAGGCAGTCCCGTGGGTATGAGGGTCCTAACATCATTAATCCGTGTCTTCAGAGCAGCTTGTCTACAAATACTGATCTTATCTTCATGGTGGGACTTCACACTGGGGAGCACACAATTGGTCCAATCACAGACCTATTCCCTTTTGTTTTACTTTTCCTGCCCTTTTGGCTGCTACCCAATGCCTGTGATGCATATTTGCTGTATAGCTCTGGTTGCTGGCATAGGACTATGTGTGCCATACAATTTATACAGGGCGTGTCAGTATTATAGCATGAGTCCCACAGAACTGAAGGAATGTGTATCCTTCTATAGGCTTTGCATGAGTGGGTCTATGCATCAATGGTGGTGGTGGTGGGGGAGCTGGGTGCAGAGCTGAACCAAAATTTCATAGAGGACAGTTTGTTCCTCTGAAGAATACAATGATTTTTCTTTCTCTCACTCTCATTCACACCATTTTCTCTGAATATCATTCCCCACCATTGCAGATGTATGTGTGTTGTTGCTGTTTGCCCCACACAACACCTATAATACTGCTGAATTCGGAACATCAGGGACATTACAAAATGATGTCCAGCTTGTCATCATACTTGTGGCTACCAGTGATTGCAATAACTGCTTATGTCTGTCTATCTATCTATCTATCTATCTATTGATCTATGAAGACACTGTCTTCTAGTTTTAATGTTGAGTGCTACTCTTGAAGGTTGGAGAATTTTTTCTTCCCATTGAGAATTTCAGTATAATAGCCCCTCCACAAATTTATCTGCCCACATATAAGAATGGAGAACTTTTAGAGGAGATTTGCACAAAGCTATAGCTTGTGTGTGTATGTGTGTGTGTGTGTGTGTGAGTGAGAGAGAGAAGGTTATGTACACCCAACTCTCCTGTTTCCCTACGCAAAGTTCCAGAGTTGCTCAGTTTTCTATTCAAGCAAATATCTGTGAGGGCTAACATGTTAAAATTGGCAGCATGGTCCAACATGGTGAATTTTCAAATATGCAAATAATATGGAAGAAAATGAGAAAGGATAGGTCCACTGACCACAAATATCGTATTGTCCCTGCTGAGAGAATTCTATCCTTGTTGACATACCTCTTTGGAGGATAAGGCATTTGAAGATTCTCACTGGTGAAAAGTCACAGATTGCAAAATGGCACCTCTCTCAAATGGGCCAACAAATCAGTTGCTTAGAAAGAGACTCACGCACATGCAGACATCTGGGATGCTATTACAGAGAAAAATCACACAATCAAAGCCCCTTTGATTGTGATTGTGTTAATCTATTTTTTTGTTTGTTTAATATAAATCAATAGGCACATCAGGGACCAAGGCCACCAATTTTAGAAGAAAACAGAAAACCACTTTCATTTTCTGTTAGCAATTTTGCAGTGCAAAACATCAAGAACTATAGATGCTGAAAAGTACAGGTGCAAAGTACTTAACCCCTCCAACCTATTATATACCCCACCTTAGGCCATCCTGACTGATGTTGCGTTGGATTGCAGTGAATCCTTTCTACATTGATTTGTTTGTCAAGGAAGCCCTGTACATCTTTTAAGGCAGGCATGTCCAACGGGTAGATCGTGATCTACCGGTAGATCACTGGATGTCTGTGGTAGATCACCGGTAGATCAGTGACTCCCCCAAAGAAGCTAAAAAACGTTGGCTCCCCTAAAAATAAACCTCAACATCTTTGCCCTGCACCCCTAAAATAACCTGAACCACCAAAAACAGGACTTTCCTTCCTAAAAAATCTCAACAACTTTGACCTGGACCCCCCAAAAGGGGGTAGATCACTGCCAGTTTTTAACTCTGTGAGTAGATCGCAATCTCTTGGAAGCTGGCCACCCCTGTTTTAAGGCATTCCTTGGATTCACAGGTGGAAATTCCACTCTCAAATACTTTCCAGTCTCACTTCATTGTTGCCTGGGCTTGTGGGATCTCAGAACTGGGTCAGGACCTGACCTAAGGTGGGTCACACCAGATCTGTCAACAGCATTAAACCATGTAAGAGAATGAGACAGGAGAAAGAAGCAAGGAAAAAGAGAATGGGGTAGGATTTCTGGGATGTTTTATTGAGGGAGGAAGAATCCTCTCCGAAGCACTTTTTGGGGGAGGTATATTTCAGTTGGGATGTCCAAGTTTCTTTAAAAAACCAAAACAAGAAACCAAAACAAGAAACACCAACAACATTAAAACAACACTAAGCTGCTGCAGCAAATGCTCACACACAAATCCTGCTAAAATGCAATAGAAGTTGTGATCCACTCCCACCACAAACACACAAACCTGCCTTGGAAGTAAGGTATGCCCACAGAAAACTGCCTCTACACCCCACACATGAGAACTTAGCCAAATTGCTCTCCCCTTTCATAATTTTTCAAATACAGTTGTTTTTCTAATAGGTATCCATGGTCAGAAAAAAAGCAAGAAAACCTTTGGGCACAGGGCAAGTTTAAGCCTCCTGTTGGAACTTTGTTCTGTATGATCCATTATATGAAAATGAAACCCAAATATACACTGAATTTGCCAGATTCCCGAGTCAGCAAACCATATGCTTGTCCACTGAAAGCAGGACTATATTTGTCTGGCTCGATTATTTGCATAGGGTTCCCTCCTCTCCTCCGCCTTCGGGTTAAGCTTTCAAGCTAATCTCAAATCACAGGAGATGAGCTTGTACTCTAAATGCTTCTGCCCCAGGTCAGCATTTTAAATGAAGCTTTCCATCTTCATTGATTTACACAGCTAAAAGATTTTAAATAAACACAACATTTCAAACCTCATTTCCCCCACCCCACTTAGCTCAAGTGTGGGTTGCCAGTGAGGGAATGGGAGGGTGTTTTGGGGGGCTTGTTTTCCTATTTTGCACGAGAAAGAGAGAGAGAGAGAGACCATAGGAAGTGTCCACTTCAACCATACCATACAGACATCTAGTTCACCATCCTATTTTTGGCCTTACCTATCTTTCTTAGAATCCCACAAGAAGAGCATGAAGGAATTAACATAAATGTATTGAGGACAGATTTATCACAGACTGTTAACCATAATAGCTAACTGGAAGTTCCATGCTCAGAAGGAGCATAGCTGTGCATAGCAGTTGCTAGGAGACAAATCCTTAATGTCCTGCTTGTGACCTTCTTGGAGGCATCTGTCTCACTGCTATGGCAAACAAGATGGCGGACATTATGGACATTATGGTTTGAGGCGTGTCTTGTAGGGATGGGTGAATACGCTTGTTTCAGTTTCTCGTAGTTTCTCATTTTCTCATTTTAAATTTAATTCTCTACAGTTCAATTAGAGCCTTTTAGTGTGGATTTCTCCGAATATACAAATCTTTATATGTATTTCTGTCTAATTTACACAATTCCCCCTAATATTAAGCATTTTGTATTTTCACTAATATATGCATTTAAAGGCATACTTTACTCTAGTACAGTGGTACCTCTGGTTATGAACTTAATTCGTTCCGGAGGTCCGTTCTTAACCTGAAACCATTCTTTACCTGAGGTGCCACTTTACCTAATGGGGCCTGGCCTCCCTCTGCCAGTGCACAATTTCTGTTCTCATCCTGTGGTAAAGTTCTTAACTCAAGGTACTGCTTTCGGGTTAGCGGAGTCTGTAACCCAAAGTGTTTGTAACCCGAGTTACCACTGTATATAGATTCTGTAAATATTAAAAAGGAAAAGGGACCCCTGACCATTAGGTCCAGTCGTGTCCGACTCTAGGGTTGCGGCACTCTTGGCTGCAAAACAACATTGCAAAATTCAGCTGAGTGTGAATTTCAGAAGATAGTTGTTTAGGTTCGTGTATTGTTTCAGAAAGTGTGAATTGGGTAATTTGACCTTTAAATGTGATCTGAATTTCCCCAGAATATTTCCTTCCTGCATAATTATTTTTGAATGCAGATTCTTTTGATGGAGAATGGTTGGAAAAAAAATATAGAAGTAACCTTTGGCACAGCATCGTTAATGAATGGTTGGATAATGAATGACTGCAATAATTCAAACTCACATTCTGCAGTATTGCAGAGTTAAAAAAAAAGCCTCAAGGCTACTGAGTGTCCCTGTCCATTCACAAATCTCTCCCTGAACCCCAATGTTCCATTAATAAACATAATACACTGCACTTTTGCTGAAATCTAGGCCACTGGCTTCACTGTTCTGGATCTGAGTATTTGTCTTGAGTGCAAATAATGTTTTAAGATTAGCTACCAGACAGCACAATCCTAAACAAGTAGCATTTACAGCAATTTAAATTAAACAGGTATTTGTTGTTGTTCAGTCGTTCAGTTGTCTCCGATTCTTTGTGACCCCATGAAACAGAGCACGCAAGGCATGCCTATATTTCACTGCCTCCCGCAGTTTGGCCAAACTCATGCTAGTTGCTTCGAGAACACTGTCCAACCATCTCATCCTCTTTCGTCCTTGTGCCCTCCATCTTTCCCAACATCAGGGTCTTTTACAGGGAGTCTTCTCTTCTCATGAGGTGGCCAAAGTACTGGAGCCTCAACTTCAGGATCTGTCCTTCCAGTGAGCACTCAGGGCTGATTTCTTTAAGGATGGATAAGTTTGATCTTCTTGCAGTCCATGGGACTCTCAAGAGTCTCCTCCAGCACCATAATTCAAAAGCATCAATTCTTCGGCAATTGGTGTATGAATTACACCAATTCCAAGCCCCATTCATGCAGCAGGGCTACTGCCAGTTGAGCTAGCTTAAGCCTAACAGAGGGAAAAGAAGCCTTTAAAATAGTTTGACTCACCACCCTTTTAGCTCTGCTGTGTTGATAGGTCACATGACTGAGCTGGACACTGTTAGGACCCAGCATAAGTCTCCCCTCCCTTGTCCCATCCACAACCCTGCCATTCCTATTTTTCATGGTTTACACCAGCATAAGAAGCACTAGTGTTGGCTCAGCCAGCTAAATTGGGATTTAGGAGTTAAGCTAGTGAATCTTGAGCTGAGTTGGGATGTGTGGCTTGTGCCAGGAATCGGCAGGCTAAACCGGAGATCCGCTGGACCCCAACTCATTCATCCCAACAGCTCTTGGATTTGGATTGCTCCCCAAAGTGGTAATCCTGGCAATGCATAGTTGAAAGCTGGTGCGGTGAGCTGTGAATTTAAGAACTCCCTGGTTCTAATCTCATTTTGGCTGTGAACTCACTTGGTGCACAGCCATTATCTGTCAATCTCAGCCATCATCTGCCAAGTAGAGATAACAATAGTGGCCTATTTTACAGTGTTGTTGTATGAACTGTAACAGAATAATACATATGAGCTCTTTGAACATTTGGCGCTATATAAATACTAAGTATTCTTTATAAGCCATACTGTACACTTGGGAAGTGAGCATGCACTGAACTGGGCTGTTTTGATTGTACGGCCACCTATATTGGCATTATATATGTGTGTGTGTGTGTGTGTGTGTGTGTAAACTAAAACATTTAGGATCAATATATTAAGTGTTCTCCACCCCAGGTCTAGCAAATCTTTGGGTTTTGCAGTGTATATACTGATTGCCAAGTTTAACACTATGGTAGAGATCTAACTCTATATACCTCAATATAATTGAAGCAGGCGGCGCTGTGGTCTAAACTACTGAGCCTCTTGGGCTTGCCAGTCGGAAGGTTGGCAGTTCAAATCCTCATGATGGAGTGAGCTCCCGTTGCTCTGTCCCAGCTCCTGCCAACCTAGCAGTTCAAAAGCATGACAGTGCAAGTAGATAAATAGGTACCACTGCAGAAGGAACGGAAATTGCATTTCCATGTGCTCATGGTGTTCCGTTGCGCCAGAAGCGGTTTATTCATGCTGGCCGCGTGACCCGGAAAGCTGTCTGTGAACAAACACCAGCTCCCTCAGCCTGAAAGCAAGATGAGTGCCACAACCCCGTAGTCGCCTTTGACTGGACTTAACTGTCATGGGGTCTTCACCTTTTTAACTTTTACCTATATGCCTCCATATAATTGTACATGAGCACAGCACCCACTGGCCTCTGCAGATAATCCACAACAGTATCAATCAACTGTTAACAGAGAACGAAATCTTGCCCCATGCTTCCCTTCCTAGGCAGTTAATCAGCACTACTACTGATTTTCTCCACAGGGCTACATAGAGCAGTATTCAGGTCCTCCTTCCTTCCTTCCTTCCTTCCTTCCTTCCTTCCTTCCTTCCTTCCTTGCTGTTAAATAACTTTTATTAAGGTTTATAGAGAAAAATTCAAAACATATCTTTTTTTAAAAAAACCAAACCAAGACTTTTATATAGATACAAAAAACCCCCCACAAAAGTGTGTGTGGGGGAATAGAGAAGAATAGGAAATAGGTTACAAGCGAAAGTTAGAAAAATAAGATTAAGAAGATAAAGAATTTATGATTCTTCATATGTCTGCTATATAAAAGCAATATTCACTTTGTCCAATCCTATATAACACCCAACAAAGCCACTTTCTATAAGCAAACATTATCCTCAATCCTCAAATCCAGATATAATTACTGCATTTTCTTCTTCATGCAAAAAGTCTATGAGAGGTTTCCAATATTTAACAAATGTTAACAACGGCTTTCCTC
Source organism: Lacerta agilis (assembly GCF_009819535.1). NCBI lineage: Eukaryota > Metazoa > Chordata > Lepidosauria > Squamata > Lacertidae > Lacerta > Lacerta agilis. Next base: position 11,745,609 of record NC_046317.1, read on the forward strand.
TGATTAAGCATGTCAATTTCACCATCCCAGCTAAGTCTGTTAGTTTTAACAACCATTCTTCCATTGTTGGTAATAATGGAATTTTACCATCTTTGTGCATTCAGCAGTTGTATTTCAGGTATCACAGCCTCTGGGGCTTGAACCAGACAATTTTAGGCTAGGACATACCATAGTGAGAGCTCTGGAAATGTATGGGTTCACACACACACACACCCCGAAGCTTCTTCAGGAGTAGAATGGAATAATGGTTTGGCCAATGAGATTGGCAGGCAGGATCAAGCATTCGGATTGGCTGGGCGGCACCTTCTGCTTACTGCATTCTAGCTTATTTCTCTCAAAGCACTGTGCTCAGAGGACCCTTAGCTGGAATGAAGCAATGAGCTCTATCAGAAGACAAATATGAAGAAATCTTCCTACTTAATCATCCCCCCCATGTCCTCCTCACTAACAATAAGAATAAAACAATCCAAAATAAAACAATCCTTCCCCAGACAACCAGGAGTGATTGTAGGGTGGGGTGTGTGTGTGACCTACTTTTCCGATAAATTCAACCGCCTGCGTGCTGGTAAGGATGACATTCCAATTTTCTTTTGGAATAAAACAACATAAATCTTAATTTTCTCCTTTCCAGATTGAGGGAAGAATTCTGATACAGCAGAGAAGTATCTCCTTTCCATTGCAGCGATTTTTTTCGTTGTTCCATACAACGAAATGGCTGTGTGTCCAATATTTTCAACAATCCCTTGCTGCGATGACCCAAAGTAGTTACAATTCACAAGAAAGCTGTTTATCAATGACACTCGGAAGGAGAGGCTATGCCAAAGAAGCAGGCTAAATCTATCACCAGGGCACTTACGCTTAGGCCAATCAGAACTTTGTGCCTCTAGATATGTGCAAAAAAGTTTTGTTTTTTTTAAAGAAAATGTTGGACAAGTTAGAAATTAGAAGGAAAAAAAGATTGTACAAAAAGTGAGCGGAAGGTTTCACAGCAAATGTGATGTTTTGGGCCTACAGCTCTTTTGGTGTGTGTGTGTGTGTGTGTGTGTGTGTGTGTGTGTGTGTGATATATATATATATATATATATATATATATATATATATATATATATATATATATATATATATATATATATATATAGCTTTGTTACTCACAATTGTAACTTTAAACCATAACTTTACATCGTATAAATATACATATTCTTTGTTTCCAAAGTGTACTTGAGATCATTAGAACCGTCAACGCTAAATCAAAAAATGTTACATACACACACAAAAAGAAAGGAGATGTAGTTTTTAAATCATAATATTCTTCATAAATAAATAAATGACTTCCCGTCTCTTCCATTTTGTACTAATAAACTTATTGCCTATATTTGTCTATTTTATTTTTACTTAGAATATTGTCATTGCTATCCATTTTCCTTTTAATATTTGTCATCTACAGAATAATAATAATAATAATAATAATAATAATAATAATAATAATAATAATAATAATTTATACCTCGCCCACCTGGCTGGGTCTCCCCAGCCACTCTGGGCGGCTTCCAACAGGATATTAACATACAATAGTCTATTACACATTTAAAGCTTCCCTAAAGAGGGCTGCCTTCAGATGTCTCAAGGGCCATTACTGTATTCAGATTGCATCAATTACTTTTTAAATATTCCTTAAAACATTTCCAATCTGAAACGAACTCCTGCTTGGATTTGTCTTTAATACTTTCTGGTAGATAGTCTAATTCCGCATATTCTGTCATTTTCAATATCCAATCAGATCCGGTGGGCACATATCTGCTTTTCCAGTGTGTAGCTATTATGACCCTCACAGCTGTGGTAGCATACAAAAAGATTTTCCTTGTCTTTTTAGGGATACCCAGACTGGTAAATACCCAGTAAGAATGATTCCCGTTTTTTTTCAGGATATTCACTTTCGATATTCTTTTAAGTTCAAGGTAAATGTCATTCAAGAATGGTTTAATCCCTTTGCATGTCCACCACATATGTAATGCGGTCCCACCAGGTTCTCCACATCTCCAACTATTGTTTGAAAGGTTTTTATACTTCTTAGCAAGTTTGCAAGGTTTCAAGTGCCAGCAGTAGAACACCTTTTGGAGATTCCCCCTTATGGTATAACGAGATGTCATCTTCCAATTAAACCTCCAAAGATTTTCCCACTGGGACATCTCTATATTATGGCCAAGATCTTGGGCCCGTCTAGTTAATTTAAACTCCTCCTCCTTGACTTCCCAGTTAAGGGGGAATCAGTATGTTTTCGAGAGAACTTTGGTTTTGGTTTTGATTAGATCTGATTTTAAAAAATAATAAGAAAATTAACCAATAACACCCCCCGATTGAATCAGATTTGAATGGGAGGGGGTGTTAATGGGTTATTGTTCATATTTTGATTTTATATATTGTGATCTTTTCTGTGAACCACCCTGAGACCTCCGGGTATAGGGCGGTATAGAAACTCAATAAATAAATATAAATAAAGCCTAATTTATAGAACTCAAGGCTTTATTGACCAAGTGCCTGAAATTGGGGGAGAGGTGATTGCAGACTATGAGAGCAAGATCACATACTGTAATTGATGGTGGTGCTTGGGGAAACAGGGAAACAAAACAAAACAAAAACAAAAACCAAGCATTTGGGGACACTCCGAATAATGTTCTTCCTAGCTATGACTTTAAAAGAAGTAGACTGATTTTAACAAAAAGAGAGAGAGAGAGAGAGAAAGAATGCATGCATTATTTTCCCATTACTCCCTGTTACGATTTGGTATATGCCAATATTCTGCTTAGAGTACACATTGTAGAGATGAGCTATATTCCCATTAAAAAGGTGGCTCACAGTGAAAATGCTGACATACCGTAGCAGTAAAACCAATGCCAAGTGAAATTATGTGGGACTTAATAAGAACCAGAGGGAAGCGTGAAATGAAACCCAAGATAATCAGGTGGGATATATTCTCTCAGGAAAATTATGCTTGTCTTGCTGTGATTCTCTCATCTCGTGCAGCAAGGGGCTGATAGATTCCGCTTCTTTTTGAACAAAACTGTTATGCTGCATACCTACAGAGACATTCTCTACCAAGCACGTCGCCTCAGTACATCGTCAGGCATTTGGAAGAAGCTGCTCACAGCATATGCAAAAAGCATGGGGTGGGGCTGCTCTGTCGCAGCTGGCTGGTGGCAGTATAGGTCCTCGGTAAAAGCTGGAAATGTAGGGAAGTGTAGTGGAACATGGCTTATTTATTACCTTTTTGGGTAATCCCACTATGTGTCAGGACAGATCCTGAAGTTGAGGCTCCAGTACTTTGGCCACCTCATGAGTAGAGAAGACTCCCTGGAAAAGACCCTGATGTTGGGAAATATGGAGAGCACAAGGAGAAGGGGACGGCAGAGGACGAGATGGTTGGACAGTGTTCTCGAAGCAACTAACATGAGTTTGGCCAAACTGCGAGAGGCAGTGAAGGATAGGTGTGCCTGGCGTGCTCTGGTCCATGGGGTCACAAAGAGTCGGACACGACTGAACGACTGAACAACAACAACAACTATGTGTCTAAGGGGCTCGAGCTAGCGTACAAGTTTCTCACTCCCTCCAAATTTATTCTCACAACAATCTTCTATGATAAGCTGGCTGAAAGTTCGTAACTGGAACAAGGTCACTCAGCCAGCTTCATTGCCGATTTAGGACTTGTAGCTTGATCTCCCCAGGTCCAACCACCAAGGCATCACGCAGCTCTGTACACCATATGGATTCTGACCACCAGAATCCATATTCTGCAGGATTAAAATCCAGCTGTTAAGAGGACAGGCAGGGATGGACAAATCTGTCAGGTTGTTCGGTTGCCCAAGTATTTCATTTTCCCACTCTTAAATTCACTTTTCCACATTACTGCAGCAATGTGAATTTTGTTTTTCTTATAAATCTCATGAAAATTTGCCAGTATTTTAGTGCAAATTTCTCCTAATCAGTACATTTTTGTATGCAGATTTGAGTAATATTGACATATTGGCGATAAAATATTGCTAATGTAATTCATCTGTGTATGTTATAAATTCAGTGCACACTTCTTTCCCCAATTTATGCAATTTTCCCCACATAATTCTTTAGTTGGAGAACTGCAGTGCAAGATTCAGAGCATTTCAAAGTGTGAATGTCAAAGGAGACCTATGTTCACATAATTTGTCCGCAAAGTGTGAATTAGGTAGTTTCTTGTTAAAGTGCAAACGAAACCGAATTTCTCCACCAGTCCTAAAGACAGGACAAGTCTTCACGGGGTACAGGCACCCCACACAGATATTTACTTTATATATTCAAAGAATACACGAAGGCAGAAATACAGCCACTTGTAGAAGTCCGTGTTTCCAATACCCTGGCTGGCTTTGTCTTCCCAATATCCATGTATACAGCTAAAGTTCAGGGGGACAGGAAGGAGGTTCTTGTAAGCCCTTTATTGGCAAAACGTCGTACTGTATTTTTCGCTCCATAAGACGCACTTTTCCCCTCCTAAAAAGTAAGGGGAAATGTCTGTGCATCTTATAGGGCGAATTCATGGTCCCTGGAGCCGAATTGCCTAGGGGCCAAAAGCAGATTGTGCTCTTTGTTTTACAAAGAGAGAAGGGGGTGTTGAAGGGAAGCCGCTGAACAGCTGTTCGGCAAGTGATGGGGAGAGAGATAAGGCTCCCTTTCCAGCCCCGCTCCCTTGCCCAGGCCTCCATTGTTGAATGCAGAGGGAGGCTGTTTGTTTCCCCAGCGACATGTGACTGGCTGATTAGATTATCTGTCTGGAAACTGTAGAAATGGCTGTAGGAGTAGAAGCTGCAGAACTGTGAGTTGAACCCCATAATAACGGGGCTTTTCCTCTTTGAAAAAGAAGCTGCACCACTTTCAGCTGATCCTCAAAAAACAGGGCTTTTCCCTTTGCAAAAAAGCTGCACCACTTTCAGCTGATCCTCAAAAAAGCAGGGCTTTTCCCTTTGCAAAAAAAGCTGCACCACTTTCAGCTGATCCTCAAAAAAGCAGGGCTTTTCCCTTTGCAAAGGAAGCTGCACCACTTTCAGCTCATCCTAAAAAACAACAACAGGGCTTTCCCCCTTTCCTTCTCTAAAAACTAGGTGCGTCTTATGGAGCGAAAAATACGGTATATCATTCAACAACAAAGACCCAAAGCATTAAAATACGATGCACAGAGAGACAGACAGGCAGTCACAAAACACAGTAGAAATGAAAAATCAATCATAAACCTAAAGTAGGATTTTCAGCTTAGCTTAAAACTGAGAGCCGCAGTTACAGTATTTAAAAGCCCTGGTAAATATACAGGTCTCCACTGAAAAGACGACAAGGATGGTGCCAGGTAAATCTCACAGGGATTAATAAGGTGAAAATGCAGTGGTTGTATGATCTGGTAGAGGCTAGCTGTAGGGCTATTTTCAGATTACTCATTATTAACAAGTTTATTACTTAATAAAAACTTAGCATTTATACTTAAAGAATCAAAACATTAAAAACTATATCCAGTTTCAATTTTAGAAATCAAATGTAAATTAAAGAATCATCCAACCTTTTCCCAGTGCTAGAACATCCAGAGGAACAAACTTATCTAAAAGTCTGCCTTTGAGGTGTCTTGACTTTTGAACAGGACTTTGAATATTGTCACTTGAATGACACGTTGTATATAAAAAAAATTACATTATCTTCTCAAGAATGCTCTTTATCTGGAATGAGTATCTAACACTTCCAAGCCTCTTTGCTGTCAAATCAGCTACAAATGTAATGGAGGAAGTGTGAAGAAATGAGCTCAAAAAAAGATAAAAAGGAAATGGTTGTACTAGGGCAGAAATTACACGCGGTGCTTTCTGAAAAAGCAAACAATCCTTTTTATTTTCTTTTTTAAAAAGAGGATTGTAATGCTTTTGACAGCAACCAAAAATCCTAGCTATGGGGAGTGCCTGGTTTATGTTAAACAAATCAGAGAGGATTTAAATAGTATGCACTTGTCAAGGGAATGCTGCTGGTTGCTCAAAATAAATGTACCGTTTGCTCCATTGAAAATGAAAAAAAAAAACCCCCACCAGCAACCACAGCAGTATTCTGAAAATGGTCAGGCGAACTGGAGAATCTGTGGGCACTGGACAGACAGGTGATCATAGGGGATCTGAGCTGAGTCATGAAACACATTGGGTGACCTTGAAACAGTGGTTCTCATTCATCCAAACATTACTTGAGGATAAAACGGTACATGGCCTGTGTATTCTGCTCAGATCTCTCCAGGAAGAAGAGTGGCATACAAAGGTGGTGACTAAACCTCTTGTTCCATGCTGACCCAACTGATATCCATTCATTTATTACATTTCATAAGCCATTGCCAGCGCAGGCATAAAGAAGACTCGTGAAAGCATAACAAGGGTGAAAAGGGTTATACTTAGCCACATATAACAGCATAGGGGTGAAAAGCATTATATTTTTTTCACATATGACAGCAACCAATTTAACAGGAGCAGCCAAATCAAAATAGTATGGGCAAATAAGTTCCCTAATGTGTGTTAGGCTTCAGGGAATCAGTTCCCCCTCCCCCCACCATGGCAGTAGATAAGCAGAACAAAGGAAAATGAGTATTCTTACCAGTTAGAAACTTTAATAATCACAGCGAGAAAACAAAGAACCCATCTTCTAGAAATGGTGGTGCTCCCAATCAAGGCTCACACACCTCCTTACGTCCCTATTAAGCTACGTCACTCGTATGTCTTGTATTCTGACCTTGTATCCTCTGTGCTTTCTGTTCTGCCACTTTCTGTGCTCTCTGTGACTTTGGAGAAGGGTGTGTGTGTGAATGCTGTCCAGAGACTGTGAATCTGTTAACCCTCTCTGTCCCAGTGTTTCTTCTCCTAGCTGTTCCCCATCCAGAACTTCCCAGCTTCTGCCTTCTGAACGATGTCCCTCTGCAAACCACTGTTCCAAATCTATACTGTCCTGCTCCTGGGAAGATTCGGGATCTGGATCCAGAGCAGGGGGAGAGGGATGCTCCCAGCATTCCTCCTCAGTGCAGCCCTCCTCAGCACGGTCCCTGACAATGTGGGTGAGATCAGCTCCCAATTCCTGGGCATGCTTACAGATGCCACCTGTGGCCCAGTAGTAAAGGACTGGAGAGAATTCCTCTTCCTTGTTATGAGTACCTTGAGTATGTGAACCTGACAAGCACCCGATTGCCCCCCTGGCCAATGTTCACCCCTGTGTTCATGCCAAGCCTAAAGGGGACCCACCAAGGTCTCCTAAAGCTTGGCTTCCACCCCTTCCTGATTGGCCAGTTGATCACCATGTGCCCGCCCCAGCTCCTCCACAAATAGCTCCTTACCCCACAAATCGCTCCGCCCTTGACACCACATGATCCTCCTCCAGCTTCCTCACATACAGTGCAGACACTTGTAGGGAGGAGACTTTTGCGTTTATAGTTGTATGCATAATGGCTTTCCTGGGATGTGGAATGCTGAAAGATTGAGGTCCGGTGGCGATTACTTGTAGCAATGGGAGATTGTTTGCAATGATGGATGTGATACACTTCAGATAAATTACTGCATGAGATAAATTACCGCTTTGCCAAAACCACAAGAGTACATTATATCTCAGCATTTTGCCAGATTTTTCCTGCCAAAACCACAAAGCCATTTCTTCTTCGTTTACTAGTTCTTATCAGAGTGACTTCCCCATGGTAACAGAGAGTTTTGTTAATCAATTTTAATCACTAACTGTTTGCTGTTGACTTGTGAGTGGAAAGGGGTGGGATTTGCAAATCAAGAGCCTAGGGCAGTAATTAATTACTCTTGGAATAATATCTCAAATCTTCACTTCCACCACCTGAATGACTGAGATTGTGAACCAAAAGGAATATGGTGCACATCATAATCTCATTTGGCATATACTTTCCATTGTGGGCCTTGAATGGCAAAGAGGCTCAAGATTACTCAAAAGGAATGTCAGTGTCTTATGCAATAGCATTCAGCATGGAAGCAGTGGAAATTTAACAAGCAGAGCTGAATCCATTTCCATCAAATAATTAATTTCTGTCAAATAAAACTTCCTTGAGCTGTCCCAAATTCACATACAAATTCTGCTCTGAAGGCCACTCAGACACTCAAAATCCTCTCGATGTACTCCAAGATACATTTGCATGGCAAAAATCACAGGAACTACAGGCCCTGGTCCCTTAACATGGACAATAACAACATTGTGCTGAAGAACTTGGAGACAGTGACTTTGAATTTCTCTCTGTGCCACTGACCCAAAACTAAGTGGTACAGGAGAATCTGGAAGAACAGCTCTTGCTGAGAAGCAAGCCGTGCCCTGTGTCCCCTTGGACCTGGATATGACCACCGCCTGTTAGTAATTTCACTCCTCCGATGCTGCAGATGAGATTGTTGTAAATCACATGCCTCTCTGAGAAGAGTGTGGGAAACGGAAGACAGTCTTATTTCTACCACTGTAATGTACTTTCACCTTTACTTGTGCCTGTTGGTTCTCTCGGAGCTGGAGAGAATGGACGCCATCACGCTTTTGTCTGTACACAGTGTGTAAATAAATAGTAGATTAGCTCTACGATGTCTCACTCTTCTTGCTGTGTTATGCCAGAAGATTAGTGTGCATATACCAGCTGGTGTGTGTCGCTAGGAAGCACACTGGAAGAGAAGGGAGATGCCCCCAGGGTGTTTTTCCAACACCGCCATCCCACCCAAAGTCACTTTGCAAAGTACATTACAAGATCACCATGAAATGCCATGCTAGGTGCAGGTCCCCATTCCTCAGAAATGCTGTTCGTCTTATTTGGAATTCAATTTGCTTCCCTTCAAATGTTCACCAAGCAGGAATACCCATGTTCACCTCAAAAATCCACTTAGGTTAACGCTGGTGGCAACTGTAATGTTTACCTGGACACTAGGGTGCTACGCAAGAGCACTACCAAGCAGGAGGTGGGGGCATGGGTAAGTGGAAATTATTGACACTTCACACCACTAAAACACCATGACGCGACAGGGATAGAAGCTGGAGATCTCAAAACGGTTTGCTGATTTTCACAGGCAAGGTTTCTCTCTATCAAACCCCCTGTCACCGAGATTACACGAGAAAAGGAAATAAATGCGATGAAAGAATTGTGGAGGTTACATGCCTGGGAGCAGCTGCATAATTATACGCATATGAAGCGGCCCCCAGCAACATTGCTGATCCCCGCCTCCCAAGCAAGCTGAGAGGGAGAATCTTATAGCAGGTTTGTGTTGGAAGGACAAACAAGTAACATTGCAGAGGGAGAAGTATTTACCCTCCGAGCGTACAAAAATAAACAAGCCAATAAATAAGAACTGTATAACCCAATTGCAGATTTTACACATGTTAAGTAAAACCAAGTAAACACCCGGGCAGTAGGAAGGCGTTTGTTTTTTTCATACTGCATTTTAAACAGGCGGGTCAGATTTCTTGACCAGCTGCATGCCCTGGCCATAAGAAGCTTATTCCTAACCAGCTCAGAGCTTGCTGTTGCTACGGGGAAGATTGTACAGCTTCCGTCCAAAAAGAGCTGGCTGACAGAAACGGCTCTGTGAAGACTCCAATTGTAGGACGCTTCCTTGGAAATAGACTGAATGGAAATCGTGGGGCTTAGTCCAAACTGCCTGTGTTAAAAGACTGAGATGCCAGAGCACATATATGGGGCACTCTTTTCTTTTTATTCTATTCCCATGAAATCTAGGTCCGGCCATTCTTTACTTGGGTTGATGTTGGCCTCTGTGCTGTTAAGGTAGTTTCAAGCACTTAAAAAAGAAGAAGTAACAATCTGTTTCACTGTTAAGGAATGAGCTCCAGCCAAACAGCCACTCTCTGATCTCCTGGGAAATCTGGCAAGCCTCCTATTGTGCATTTAACGCATCTTTAAGGAGCGTGGAGGAACAGTCTGTCTTGCCTTCTGTGGTTTAGTTCCTCTGGGTGTGCTTCTTATACCTTCCATCTCTGTGTGTGCACTGGAGTAAACAGAAAGCTTTATGGGTTGCTCTACTTATCTACTATCTATTATAACCAGAAGCAGCTCACTGGGTGGGACAGAACCACAAAGCTAGCTTCTGGGCATGTGGGTCTCTGTTGGTTCCCAGGAGGCAGTGGGTAGGCTATTGTAGTGCAAACTCTACAATGAAACCAACCTAACACTCTTCCATGTGTGAACTAACTTCTTTTCAACCTAGCTCCTGACCTTCTCTTCTGGTTAGCAATAGCAACCGACCTATCAGGAAGCTAGAGTAGGGGCTGCCCACCACTCAGCAAGCCACTTTTTGTAACTTTATTTGTTGTTTCTAACTAAGAGGCAGCTGCTCACACACAGAATCAAGTTGGAAGGTACCCTGAGGAACATCTAGTCCACCCCCTGCAATGCAGGAATGTGCAGGTCTCCCGTATGGGGATCGAACCTGCAACCTTGGCGTTATCAGCACCACGCTCTAACCAACTGAGCTATTATAATCCTACCTGACTCTGATGAGTGCTGCCCTCAAAGCTGAGCCTGCGGAGACATGGGAATCGGGATAATTACTCCACTCCTGGGACCCACAGACAAACAGGAATCATTTTAACTCAAAGCACAGCACATTCTATAGTGCTAGCGAGAATCCTTTTGCTGGTGCAATAGTTGAATGCAGCCCATCATGTGGCTCTTCCCAAATGTCACTGAAGTCATGGAGCATGTGGATCTAATCAGGATGGGAGGGATTTCTATTGAATGGTTGATTTTTCATTATGATGACAAAGGACTCCCAACATGCACTCCCTTTTCGCAACCAATACCTCTCTGTCCATTGTCCAAACTGGTTGCTGAAATATCTGCTTGATGCCTCTCCCCACCTCTGTTTCAACTGCTGATCTAGTAATGAATCTTTTTGAAGAGTTTTGCTTCAAAAAGCTCTTTGATTCCTTCCTACATCAAATGCCAAAGATAAAGGCACTGTAGCAATGGATTTCAACATGCAACACAGCCCATTATTGCTGGTGACATGCCAAGTGTATCTTGAAAAATTTCGTACCACCTGCACACAGTCAATACCTCTAACTATTGTTCAAATTGGCCATTGATTCTCCTCTCTGCGTCTTCCAATTGACAACTCGGTGTTGGATCTTTATAGAGTTGTACTTTTAAAGTCTTCATATATTCTTCCATGTCTAGCTTTATTAAAATTAATGTAATAGTGAGGACACTGTTGGGTACAGTTCCACCTCCCCTACACACACAATTGTGTAGTGTGGCTTTCATTTTTTTAAAAAAGGTGACAGTTTTTACGACACTTTTGTTTAATCTGCATATTTACTTCTGTATCTGTAACTAATTTTCTGCCAACTGTGACGGAAGTCAGCCTTGCTGATATTTAAACCTGTCACGGGCATTGCATTTTCTTCAACCCAAAGAACATTTTCCTTCAGCATTTCTTACCACACCTGAATTTGTTTGTTGTTGTTTTCAAAGAAATCGAAGCCATTTTCTGCTCTTAACTACTTTGGCTACAAACCATCAGAGTTGAATGCACTTAAAACTATTGTTGTGATCTGACAGATATTCAAGATCACATAAATTCAAAGTGTGTGTGTGTGGGTGTGTGTGGGTGTGGGTGTGCAATCCAACAACAAAATAGCAAGAGCCAAAACCAATACAATTGTCACTCTCGCCAGAATACACTTTTTTAAAATAAAAGAAAACTTTAACATGTTGCCTATAAGTCAATAATGCACTTGTCAGCAGTACTACTCTGGGCCAGGGAACTCCATTGACTAGGTGTCACCGTGAAAAAATCTTTATGCCATTGAAAAGAAATTGCAAAGCAATTTCTCAGCCAGATTGTGCATGTGAGATAAAAGATATAATTTAAGGTTATATTGGGCCGTTTAGGACTTTAAAGCGAATAGCCACCTCCTTGAATTAAGTCTGGAATCTCCTTGACTTAAAACAAAATAAAATAAAAAATTCCTTCCAGTAGCACCTTAGAGACCAAACAAACTTACAGTAGTTGGTCTCTAAGGTGCTCCTGGAAGGAATTATTTTATTTTATTTTATTGTTTTGACTATGGCAGACCAACACGGCTACCTACCTGTATCCTTGACTTAAGCATGAAATGAGCTTGGAAGCCATCCAAAATGACGACACTCTTCTGGTTCACACTATGTTAGTAACAATACTTGCAGTCTCGTTCTAGGCACATTTAAGCAGAAGTGGCTCCCTAGGCATAGCTGTCAACTTTTCCCTTTTTTAATGGGAAATTCCCTTATTCCGAATAGGATTCCTCGCAAGAAAGGGGGAAAGTTGACAGCTATGTCACTAGGTGGAGCAGAGTCATTGGCAAAGTGGTCAGTGTTGCCTACCAAAGGGAAGAGGAGGAAAGGGGGTGACAGCAGGAAGGTTAACATGATGCAAATGCATTGGTGGAATCAATCTGGTGCGCCCGCTGTTTCCTGTCACACTGCCCAGCTTCTCCACTGCTTCCCTTTCCCGGGAAGCAATGGCAACCCACTTTTTGAGGCATTCATGTACTGGCTCTGCCCCACTCAGTAAGCTGCTTCTGTGTGGAACTAAGTCACTCTGTCTTCAGTTAGGCTTGCTCACCATATATTTAAGTGCCTAGAATTGAAGGCTAAGGTCAGATTCAAAGAACTGCTAAGACCAGATAAAGGAGCTCTTCAGGAACTGACCCAAGGGTCCATCTAGTCTGCTTCCAATAGTAGTTGACCAGATGCCTCTACAAAGTCCATAAGCAGGTCTTGAACAGCCATAGTTTCATTATATGGACAGTCCAAGTTTCATTTAGCTATGAAAGCTAACAGTCACCAATAGCCATTGAGGTTGCGGGGGGGGGGGGAGTCGGTGATGATTCATTGGGCAAAAGATATTGGACATAACATTATGCTAGAAGACTGGGAAAAACTTTGGAGGGAAGGAATGAAATTTACGGCATGTACGTCAATAAAAGAAAATTTATTGAAAATGATGTATAGATGGCATATTACCCCAGCTAAACTAGCTAAGATGTATAAGTCAGATAATAAGTGTTGGAAATGTAAACAAAATGTCGGCACCTTTTTTCACATGTGGTGGGACTGTAAAAAGGTGAGAGTGTATTGGGATATGATATATCATGAGTTAAGGAAAATGTTGAGATATAATTTTGTTAAGAAACCCGAAGCATTTTTGTTAGGTATTGTAGGTACAGACATTGAAAAAAAGGACATCAGACTTTTCCAATACGCAACGGCGGCAGCTAGAATCCTTCTAGCACAAAAATGGAAACAAGAAGAATTACCGACGAAAGAGGAATGGACAGTGAAATTGACCGAATACGCAGAAATGGACAAACTAACGGGAAGAATCCGAGAGCAGCGGGACCAGAAATTCATCAAAGACTGGTTAAAGTTTACGAACTATTTGAAAGACAATTTACATTTGAATACGTTAATAGGATTTCAAGAAGTTTTGTAGTGAATGTGTAGAACTATTATTGTAAGTAGGATAGTAAAGTAAGGGAAATTCTTTTTTTTGGAAAATGTAAGCAATGGTTGATTAAAGAAGTATAATATCAAGTTAAAATTCAGAAAACCATTTGAAGGGACTGACGGAAGTCACGGCTTGGTAGCCAAATGGAAAATATATGAAAATGTTTGTTAAGGATTATTGTAGTATTTTAGTGTAAAAATAATAAAAATCATATTTAAAAAAAAAAAAAAGAGGTTGCGGGGGGGGGCACTCTCTACTAGAATAAGAAATGAATTGAGAAAGGATGGCACTGTTTTCTTTGTTAGTGGGAAAATTGTAGGCAATCATATTGTGGGTGGATATATGCACTAAATAAGGGAGGGGACAGGTTTCTATTTTTTTAGCTTCTAAAAAGATATCAGTATTTAATGAGCAACGGTGCAATTGTAACCACGTCTACCCAACTGCAACAAAACATGCCTCTCCTGTATCAGTGACATGTCTCCTCTACAGCCGCAGGAGGAACTGTAACATTCCAAAACTCTGACTTCACCCACAAAGCAGCACTCTTCCATTGTCTCCCAAGATAGACTGATGCCAACTACTCAGAAGTAAGTCCTGTTGATTTTAATGGGACTTGTTCTCTGGTATGTTGGGTTTGATTGCAACCCACAACCATTAGAGCTTTGAAATATGCTGTCAAATTCACTACGCAAATAAACCACGAATAGAGTCTGTAGTCAACTGTTGTCCTTTATTTTAATGCTGAAATTGTAAGCGCATTGATTTCAGGCTGTTGAAACATTTTCTAACTGGATTCTAACTCCATTAACCTTGTGTCCATGTAGGGTTTTCTTCTCTGCCAGGTTACTGTTTCCTTTTTAAACCATACACTAAATGTCTATCTGCTATGATCCACAGAAATGTGCCAGAAAGAGAGAGAGAGAGAGAGAGAGAGAGAGAGAAAGAGAGAGTAGTGACCATATACATATATAGATTAAAAATGCAAACTTTGAAGGATGGCTTGTGTTCGTTTCCATTCACATATAGTTTCAGAAAGCACAGATTGGGGGGGGGGTTACCTTTAAGTGCAAACTGAATCATATTTCCCCCCCACCCCTGTTTGAAAACCCCCAAATCTGGAGATAAATCCAGGTTGTGAGATTTTCATAAGCCTGGGTAAGTTTTTCAAACCATGGAAATACAGCAGGTGTCCTCAGGCAGATTCTCACGAGGTTCTTTGTCTCTTTAATGTATTTCGTATTTCACTCGGTGACTCCAGGCACTTGATAAATAACAAATATTGTTATTACATGGATCCTACATGACACAATTGTGCATTCCACATGACAAGCAGAATGGAACACCAGTGAAACTAAGAATACATCTTTGATTGAATCCCAAGAAATGGGAACAGATACACCAGATGTTTAGATAAAATCATGAGGTTTGTTGATGCCGTTGCAGATAATTATGATGGCGATACAGATCATAATGGTGATGACATACTGCAACTGCTTCAATATTCACAGCTTTGCTCATATAATTTCTACATCTCTCATGGGGATTGAATTACCATAATATATCAGCTGTGCTCCACATCTGCCTGCTGAAAATAAGAATAAAACCAAATCCCTCCCTTTACGACAGTTTTGCCGAGTCAGGCCTGTTACATCTGCTTCACCCCCTTGATGAACCCAGGAAACGCTCATGAGCCAACGTTGAATTGGCTGAATCTAAAGGTGGTCACCTTGAATGAAGAAAGGGTTTCCGGCGTGAAGATATGCTTGCTGATTGGCTTGGGGCTCTGTCCCTTTGTCCTCACACAATGAACCATTCAG
Source organism: Lacerta agilis (assembly GCF_009819535.1). Taxonomy (NCBI): domain Eukaryota; kingdom Metazoa; phylum Chordata; class Lepidosauria; order Squamata; family Lacertidae; genus Lacerta; species Lacerta agilis. The sequence goes on from NC_046317.1 coordinate 11,760,943, forward strand.
ACTCAGCCAATCATGAATGGGTTGATGCACATTTCATCATTAAAGGGGTGGAGCTAATCCTGCCTGTTCCCAATGGCCACTTCGCGTGTTCACCAGCTATCAACACCAATCCTCCAGACTGCTACCTCAGCAGGGGAAAAGATCTCAGTTGGGTGGGAAAAGAACAGACAATTCATTCCATTCCTGAACCATGACACTTTCACATATGTTCACCCTTACATCCATTTCTTGCCATGTGTACACACACACACACACACACACACAGTACAAAAATTACAGACCCTCCAAGTGTCCCTATTTTCAAGGGATAGTCCCAGATTTACAGAATCTGCCCTGGTTTCTGGTTTGATCCCGGAATGTCCCGCTTTCCCTTAGGACATTCCTGTTTTCATCGGAGAAATATTGGAGGGTATGGAGTTATCTGACCCCCAAAACATCTGATGGCAGCCCTGTATAGGGAACTTTTTAAATGTTTTTATCTATGTTGGAAGCTACCCAGAGTGGCTGGAGCAACCCAGTCAGATGGGCGGCGGGGTATACATAGTAAAACAACAACAACAAACAACAACAACAACAACAACAACAACAACAACAACAACAACGTCCCTATTTTCCTCAGATAAATGTTGAAGGATATGAAATTACCATTGGAATTCACATTTCTAAATGAACTTTCTCCCGAACACATTCTAAATGCAGTTTGATGCTTATTTAGAGTTGCAAACTGTGTCAGGACATTCTTACAGTGATCATAATTATGCTGAATCTTATCTCCTTCCTACTAATCTGGTGATGCCCCTCAAACCCTTGTTGTACCGCTGGCATGGGAAGAAAGTGAAGGTGGCAGCTGAACATTTGCTTGCGGCTTAGGACCCTCGTACCTAAGGGACCGCCTCTCCTGGTATGTCCCGTGTAGGACCTTAAGGTCCTCAAATAATAATCTTTTGGAGGTCCCGAGCAACAAAGATGCTAGGTTGACCTCAACTAGGGCCAGGGCTTTCTCGGTATTGGCACCGACTTGGTGGAACAGTCTATCACAAGAGACCAGGCCCCTGCAGGATTTGGCATCTTTCCGCAGGGCCTGCAAGACGGAGCTGTTCCACCTGGCCTTTGGTTTGGTTTCTGTTTGATACTTATGCTTCATTCTTTTATTGGTGGGCTATTTGAAAATGAGACTGCAGTTTTAATTTTGAATTTGTATTTTAATCTGTATCTCAAATTGATTGTTTTTAGTGTTAGCCGCCCTGAGCCCGGTTTTTGGCTGGGAAGGGCGGGGTATAAATAAAAATTTATTATAATATTCTTATTGAACAGAGAGCAGATAATATGGTTCTGCTCTCGATATACACTTACCACCATTAATTCCTCTGCTAACTGATTTATAAACAAGCCTCCCAGACATGATTTATATAGCAGCATCTAAACAGTAGGCAATTCTTTAAAAGTGTATTTCAGTTCTATTGCAGTTTCCTGGATCTATTTAGGCTGGCACCCTTCCCAACGACATGTGCCAGGGTCCCATTCTCTGAATTTTAATGGAGAGATAAAGAGAAAAGGAGAGCTTTTGCTGGTGGCATTGCAGCATACTTTCAGATTTAATCTGTGGATTGAATGAACACAACCAGTTTCCCCCATCTGACTGTTAATCGTTTTTAAATGTGCCTGTAATCGATAAAATAGACCCAAAGGCCTAAAGAGCAGCCAGTATTTATAAACAAGTGAGTCAGAAAAGCCGGCTGCTGGGAGAGAAAAAAGAAATTAGCGAGTCAGCTGAAATATCCTAATTGCTTTCCAAAAAGCAGTTTTCAAATACTACATTGACTCTCAGCTTACATCTTTCATCCCTGGAGTGGGAAAAGGAAGAATGCAAGTGCCTTTCATTTCATTTATATTCTGAGGTGAAATGACATCCTGACAGCCATTTCCTTCTTAATATATATTTTTTAACTAGAGACCCATTTGAAGGTCAGGCAAATAGAGACTGTTTTCATTTTTTTATGAGTAAGTGTATTTAATACTTTAGAGAACACCAGAGAACAAATTAATGCACCTTCAACTATATCCAGAGTATAATTGGAGCCACTGGTTTAGAAAATCAGTCATGGGTGATAATTAGTCTGGTATTTTCACTCAACTTACAAAATCTCTGACAAATTTGGAAAAAAGTTTCTTTTGCAAGCTCCTCTTGAGCCATTGGAGAGTTTCTGCCCTCCCTGGGGAAAACTCAGTGAAATGGCCACTCCAATTTGAGGATAAATTTCCACAAACTTTTGGTGCAAGTGCGGATCCAGTTTTAATATTATTATTTTTTACATTATTGAAGGAAGCAGTGGACCTGTCCTCTGCTCCTTTCATTTCTTCTTATTTCACTGGTTCTTTCATGCTTCAATATGAACAGAAGTTTCGTTCCACATTAACTAAGCCCAAAATCCTCAGAAGAAAGCTTTCAGAGAAAAATATAACCTTCAGCAATTAAAATCAATGGGACTTAAAAATTTATTAACTTTGGCTAGAACCTGACCCACATATGCTAATTTACCTCTCTGCCCACAGTACATTCAATGACCCTGTCCCAAAACTGCAACACCTAAACATAGCATGGAGAACCTTTAGCTCAATCCTTGTTTCTTCTGCAGAATAGCAAACATTTTGTGGCCAGGAAATGTGAATTCCCAGCGGATAATCTGGCAGCACTCCAACTTTCCTCCAATGAAAATAGGGACACCCAATTCCACAATTATGGTGCTGGAGGACACCCTTGAGAGTCCCATGGACTGCAAGAAGATCAAACTTATCCATCCTTAAAGAAATCAGCCCTGAGTGCTCACTGGAAGGACAGATCCTGAAGTTGAGGCTCCAGTACTTTGGCTACCTCATGAGAAGAGAAGACTCCCTGGAAAAGACCCTGATGTTGGGAAAGATGGAGGGCACAAGGAGAAGGGGACGACAGAGGATGAGATGGTTGGACAGTGCTCTCGAAGCGACTGGCATGAGTTTGGCCAAACTGCGGGAGGCAGTGGAGGATAGGGGTGCCTGGCGTGCTCTGGTCCATGGGGTCACGAAGAGTCGGACACGACTGAACGACTGAACAACAACAACAATTCCACACCAACAACAATTTTATTATTTATGCCCCATACGCCTGACTCGGTTGCCCTAGATACTCTGGACGGCTTCCAACATATATAAAAACATAAGAAAACATTAAGGAAAAAAAAATCCCTATTCAGGGCTGTCTTCAGATGTATTCTAAAGTTTGAAAAGTAACTTATCTCTTTGGCTCGGGAGGGGGGGGTCGCATAACTCCATACCCTCCAACATTTCTCCAATGAAAATAGGAATTTGCTAAGGAAAAGCGGGACATTCTGGAATCAAATCAGAAACTGGGATGATGGGTCCTTTAAATTCAGGACTGCTGCCGCAAAATAGGGACACTTGGAGGGTCTCCCTTGCTTGCTATTCTCAGGAACTCTTCCATATCTTGTGGTACCTGATTCTAAGCAGCCACCTGCAATTTGACTCTCTGCTCTCAGAGATCCAACAGATACACCTGGTTGCTACCTATTGCTTGTTGAGCAGACTGTCCCCTCAGACCCTTTGTACTACCCTATAGCTTCCCAGCCTGGCCTGTAAGAAAAAAAAAGGCCCATATTTCCAGCTATCCTTGATCACGCAGCCATCACTATTAGCTTGCTGTAAGGTACCACAGTATCCGGTAATGCCGGGCTCTCGAGTACAGAAGTCCTTGAGGCAAGATAATATAGAATTTGTGAATATGCATGGTTTGGGTTTCATGGGGAAGGATCTCTTCAAAATACTTGATGACAGGATATTGTTTCAGTGTCATGGAGCCAATTGTCTGCCTGAATGCACATTTGTTCAGGCTGTAGAGATGAATAAAATATAAAGTTGGAAGACGTGGATAGGCGACTAATTGTTTGTGGCAGTTATTAGAGACTTGACGGCAGGCAAATGCCCAGCATATGCTCATTTAATGGACTCGCTCCAGCCATTTTTAAGGCCCATTGATGCCAATGGAAGAGATGTAAGAACCTTCTTATTCTCTCAGTTAAAACCAATGAAACTTTACATTTCATAACTTTGGCTGAAATCTGATTCTACTAATGCAATGTTTGCACATGGAATATCTGAATTATTTAATAAGTGTTTGCCTGAAATTGAAATACTACCGGACTTTGTCTAATTTTATGAGATTTCTGTATCCAAGAGACACTTCACATGAAGAAGAAGATGATGATTTTGACAGCACAAATCTCTCCATGAATCATATTCAGGTCTGTGCTGAGCTGAAAATACAGTACTTTTGGCTTCCCTCCTTGACAGAATTCAGGATTGTGAAATTAGTGCCAATAACTTGTAGAGGGTTGATCTTTTTAAAAGCAAGCATTTAAAAGATCTTTAAGCATCAAGCCTCTGTATGTTTATGAGTATGGAATTGTGAACTTAGATTGTTCATGCCCAGGGGCGTAGCAAGGTAAATTGGTACCCAGGGGCAATTTTTTTTTGTCATGCCCCCCCCCCCCCAGGCATGGGAAGGTCAGGTGGTACCCGGTGCGGAAAATTTCTTGTCAACCCCCCCATTGATTCTCCCCCCCCCCCGCAAAAATGGTTTTATGTTATTTCATATTTTCTTACAAAGGAATAATAACAAGTAATAATAAAAAAAACCTTTTATTTATAGCCCACCCTCCCCAGCCAAAGTCGGGCTCAGGGTGGCTAACATCAGATACATAACATTGGTATAAAATCAAACAATAATTAAATTACCTCCTAAAAACATCTCAAAATCAAATTAAAGTCTAATTAGATGGCTTTCCACAGGGTTAGGGTTGGGAACCGCAAGTGTTCTCTGAACTGAAATTTCACCCTTCATGACATAGGAAAACAGCCAAGTGAACAGCTATTTTGGTGGAGGAGGGTCAAGATATTAACCAATATGCATGAAATTTCATATATATCTATATCATCCCTAGTATAGTAAGATAAGACCTTCGGTTTTTCCGGGTCATGTGGCCAGCCGCTTCTGGCGAAACCAGAGCAGCGCACGGAAACGCCGTTTACCTTCCCGCCGGAGCGGTACCTATTTATCTACTTGCACTTTGACGTGCTTTTGAACTGCTAGGTTGGCAGGAGCTGGGACCGAGCAACGGGAGCTCACCCCGTAGCTGGGATTCGAACCGCCGACCTTCCGATTGGCAAATCCAGGAGGCTCAGTGGTCCCGCACTATCATTAGCTAATGCCAATACCATGCCAGCTTTCAGCCTTGTTTGCTTTAGGTGATCTCTAATTTTAGTATGTTTTCTTTAAAATACATATCAAGTCCTCACTTTTCCCCCTCTCCCAATGAGCTCCACTCACTTTTGTTATTGCTGTTGTTGCTTGGCCTATATTAACTTGCAATGCACCTGCACTAATATTTTTAGATTGCCCCTAAATCCCTATAGGCAGTTGCTGACATTGCTTTTGTTTTTCTTCCGACACTGTAGCCTGGTCTCCCTAGACTTGCAGAATGACATCATTTGGCCATAACAATTTATCATTGTGATGACATTTTAACAGCCTAAAGTGCTAGCATTACAATGTCAAGATGATAGAATGAGATAAGAAGTTACCCCCTGTAAATGCTGAGAAGCTAATTTCCCACATTTCGTTTTATTTCCCCTCCTGTAAAGAAGATACATGCATTTTATTTCCTCTTTTTTTTTGGAATCACTACTCAAAATAACCTAGAGGTCTTTCCTGAAACCAGCCAGGATTTCTAGGCCAGACAGGGAAAATGTTGGTTAAAGTGAGATTTAGAGCAAATTTGGAAGGTCCTCCTCAGGCAGGGCATGTGCGGGAATGTTGAGAACAATGAAAACAGTTTCAACAAGCACAGCAAAATCCCCAGGGGAAGGGAGTCATCCACACATTTCTCTTGATAACAAATTTTCGCCATAAAGCAAAATTGAAGGTGAGTTTACAGGTTCTTCCTCAGGTAAAACATCTGCAGAAATGTCAATGGAAGTTTAAAGAATCCCTAAAAGGCTAGGGATTTCTCAAGTGGATTGCACACATCTTTATGCAACAATAAAGAGGTAAAGGACCCCTGACAGTTAAGTCCAGTTAAGTCCGAACGACTCTGGGGTTGCGGCACTCATCTCGCTTTACTGGCCGAGGGAGCCGATGTTTGTCCGCAGACAGGTTTTCCGGGTCATGTGGCCAGCAGGACTAAGCCGCTTCTGGCAAACCAGAGCAGCGCATGGAAACGGTGTTTACCTTCCTGCCAGAAACCGGTACCTATTTATCTACTTCCACTTTGACGTGCTTTCAAACTGCTAGGTGGGCAGGAGCTGGGACCGAACAACGGGAGCTCACCCCGTCACGGGGATTCGAACCGCCAACCTTCCGATCGGCAAGCACAAGGCTCAGTGGTTTACACCACAACACCACCTGCGTCCCTATGCAACAATAAAGGAAGATAAAATATTCCTCTTTAATCCACTGAAAGAATGGACAACCTTTTTGACCCCAGGGTTCATATTTCATGGGTCAGAATCTACATACTCACACAAGGGTGGACACATGCATGTGCTGCCCAAGGCACAACAGACCACTCAAGCTCTCTGCTGCCCCTTATCTCTATCCCTAAACATTTTAATTTATTATTTCATTTAAAATATTCATATGTTCAAAGTGGTTCAGTTGGTTGAGCATGAGACTCTTACTCTTTTTTTAATATAATTTTTATTATTTTTACATTAAACTACAATTAATACTACATTCAAACAAAAACTTTCTTACATTTATCATTGGCTGACAAGCCATGACTTCCCTCAACCCCTTCACATGGCTTTCTAATTTATAACTTAACATTATACTTCTTAAATCAACCATTGCTTACAACTATCAAAAAAAAAATCTTACTACTATCCTACTTAAAATGATAACTCTACAAATTAACTACAAAGCTTCTTGAAGTCCTATTAACGTATTTAATTGTAAATTGTCTTTTAAGTAACTCGTAAACTTTGACCAGTCTTTGATGAACTTATGAGACTCTTACTCTCACGGTTGTGGGTTCAAGCCTCGTGTTGGGCAAAAGATGCTTGTATTGCAGAGGGTTGGACTAGAAGATCCTTGTGGTCCCTTCCAACTCTCCAATTCTGTGATTCTACGAGGTGCTGCCTTTTGGCAGTACTCTCTTTCAAGGCGGTTTGCAATAACAACACAGAAATACAGTAGAAAGAAATAAAACACACACAAACATTTGCACAAGCTCCCTCCACACACGTTATTCAGCATTCCTGTTGCAGATAAAGTTGCAGTGACAGTTGTTTGCTTGCACACAATAGCCGCATTAGTGCTGCCACTGTATTTGATTGCACAAACACCCCACTGTAACACACACACAAACAGGTCAACACAGGAGACAGTGGACTGCAATTATTATTATTAACACACACAGAGAGAGAGAGAATGGTACCTCGAGTTACAAATGCCTCAGGTTACAAACGCTTCAGGTTACGAACTCTGCCAACCTGGAAGAGTTACCTCGAGTTGAGAACTTTGCCCCAGGATGAGAACGGAAATTGTGTGCCGGCGGCAGAGTGGCAGCAAGAGGCCTCATTAGTGAAAGCAAGCCTCCAGTTAAGAACAGTTTCAGGACAAGAATGGACCTCCGGAACGAATTAAGTTCGTAACTAGAGGTACCACTGTGTGTGTGTGTGTGTGTGTGTGTGTATTATTAAAGATTTTCCTCATTTACAAAAGGACATGCATTATCACTATTGACAAGATTGTCATTAGGATTCGCCATAAAATGTGAGTGAACTGTTATTCTAAGAGATAACAGTTAATATGCAGGGTTGCCGTGCACTTTCCTATCAGCTTAAGTTTTTATCAGTAGCCCTCCCTCAGGATGGGAAGTATGTTGGTTAAATTGTTTGTGTAAAGGACCCCTGGATGGTTAAGTCCAGACAAAGGCGACTCTGGGGTTGTGGCGCTCATCTTGCTTTCAGGCCAAGGGAGCTGGTGTTTGTCCACAGACAGCTTTCTGGGTCATGTGGCCAGCAGGACTAAATCGCTTCTGGAGCAACAGGACACTGACGGAAACCAGAGCGCAGAGAAACACCAATTACTTTCCTGCCACAGTGGTACCTATTTATCTACTTGCACTGACATGCTTTCAAACTGCTAAGTTGGCAGAAGCTAGGAGAGAGCAATTGGAGCTCACCCCATCACGTGGATTCGAACCACCGGCCTTCTGATCGGCACCACTGCAACCAGAATTCTGTGCACACAGAAATGGAAAGAAGAAGAAGTTCCAAAGAAAGAGGAGTTGACTTTGAAGTTATTAGACTATGTGGAGATTGACAGAAAAAAGAAGAGACCAAAAAGAAGAAACTCTAGAAGAAGAAGAAGAAGAAGAAGAAGAAGAAGAAGAAGAAGAAGAAGAAGAAGAAGAGTTTGGATTTGATATCCCGCTTTTCACTACCCGAAGGAGTCTCAAAGCGGCTAACATTCTCCTTTCCCTTCCTTCCCCACAACAAACACTCTGTGAGGTGAGTGGGGCTGAGAGACTTCAAAGAAGTGTGACTAGCCCAAGGTCACCCAGCAGCTGCATGTGGAGGAGCAGAGACACAAACCCGGTTCCCCAGATTACGAGTCCACCGCTCTTAACCATTACACCACACTGGCTGTAGAAGAATGGAGACCCCTTTTTGGATTGTTAGAGAAAGAACAAGTCAAATGTAATCGCAGGCCGGACTTGAAATATAAACAAAGGAATGAGAATGATAAAGGGATGTATTGTTATGTACGATATATGTTTTAGAAAAAAATATTACATAGATGAAAGATTTGAATAGAAACAACATAAGTCAAAATCTTAAGGGAATATTGTACTGAAATTGAATTGAATTTGTTAAAATGCTTGAAAATCATAAAAATGTATGGGGGGGGGGAAATATGGGGAGCATGTCCCAGAGCACTAATGGTTTCCTTTCAAACTCTCCAGTATATCTAGCCCTGACCAATAAATTTTTTCACAGATATCCAAAGCAAAAATCCCATTTGAAACCGGTTTAACTCCAATAGTTTCTGCTTAGTTTCATATAGCACTAAAATCTAGGGTGGGCATTTCCCATGCAAAATTGCTCTATATTCTGATCACCCACAACCACATTTTGGGAGTTTTACTTGCATCATAGCAATGATCTCAAAATCTTTAGAGCTGCATTTACTCCTGCATTTATTTATTTTTAAAAAATGAAGGAAATCTCCATCAGGGTATATAAACTGAATGCAGCCCATTTTGTGTGTGGAAATAAATGGGATTAGCAAAACAAAAGGAGACTCAGTCTCTGTGCATGCTTTGGCAGAAGAGTTTCAAATGTTGCAGCATGAATGCTTCTTTTATTTGGTAATGAAAAGATTGATTTTGGTCTCGAGTAACCCAAACACTTTCAAGTGTGGGTGGAAGGGACTGAATGGTGGTATGTTGGCAGCACTACACAGCACCACGGATTGATTGATTGAATGAATGAATAACAACTTGTTGTTGTTTTTTTATCAAAAGCATATAGACCTATATTTTCCCTTTGGGGAGGTGGAAAGAAAAGAGGGGGCAAAAAGCACACTGTGGTGCAGTTATGTAGAAATTGCTACCACTAGCTGAAAGGAAAAATGTAAGCAAAAGAGGGGGGGGAGTTGGGGGGGGTAAAAGTTGGATTGTTCTGAAGTTCCCAACATCCAACGCTGGCACAGAAAACCCAGTATTCAGCATCAAATAGAAAGATTAACAGTAGAGGCAATTGATTCACCTCTGGCCACTCTCAAAAGATTCTGCTGCCATCCCAACTTCAGGTTAATTGAAAAGCTATTATACCCTTCAAACACACACAGAGGGAAAATATAGGTGTAAAATTGCCACTTTGGAAATCCATGTTCTTCACACACTGTTACATACAGAAATTCCCCCTGCCCACCAAGGAAAGGCAACTGAAGGGGGGGGGAGATTTATTTATTTTTGGCAAGGGGACATTTGTTTGCAACTAAACAGAATAGCACTGTTGGTGTATCTCTGAGGTTGCTCAGTAACGACCAGTGAAAGGACCCAATGGAATCGAAGACAGCTCCAAGCTGTTTTGCATGCAGCCAGAGAACTGTGAGACTCCAAAAGGGGCTTCTTATTAAAAGATGGAGGAGAGAGAGGGGGGGGAACTATTAAAATTAACAGGGACAATCTAAGCCAGCGATAAATGCCCTACAGATAAAACAAAATAAAAAATAAAAAATATCCTTCCAGATATTGCATGAACACTTCTTCAGATACGAAAGCTCATACCAAGAACAAACTTAGTTGGTCTCTAAGGTGCTACTGGAAGGATTTTTTATTTTATTTTATATTTTGTTTTGACTATGGCAGACCAACACAGCTACCTACCTGCACATGACAGCTCATACCAAGAACAAACTTAGTTGGTCTCTAAGGTGCTACTGGAAAGAATTTTTTTTTATTTTATTTTGTTTTGCCCTACAGATGTCAGCTCTAGTCAGCACAGGGATGATGGGACTTGGAACCCGTAACATCGAGACCATGAAAACCATAACCTTGCTGCCTTTCCCTGAACTAAGCATCTGGGAATTAGTATGTGCACAAGTAAGTGACACATTTTCAACGTTTGGAAAGAGAAAAGGTGCCGCTACTGCGTACCTTTGAGGAGCCCCACTAAAAAAAAGTACTGATTTTATCCAACAACATCTGTAGTATCCAACAACATCTGTAGAGACGTAGATTTTTCCATCCCTGAGCTAGGCACTAGTCTGCCCTAATGATGGGCTGTACTGGTATTTACTGATGCACAAACTCTAGCTTGGAAATGGAAAGTGTTGTCAATTATGATGACAGTTTATACTTATTTGCGAGTTGCTACTTCTCCTTCTCCACCTCCATAGAGCTAAGGCATCATGTATTTGTTTCACAGCGCATGCCAAACAGATAATCTTTTGACATCTTCTGTCTCTGAACCAGTAGAATTAACAACTACACTCCCACGTCCCACATCTCATTAATGCTACCTACCTTGGAATGACACACTGATGGACAGATCGCAGCAAGGTGCCTACTGCTTGTAGTTAAAGAGATGGGAACATCTTACTTAAGACTGTATACAGAAGAGACAGAATCACATTGCATATCCCTCCCCTATCCCCATCCCTGTTGGTTTATTTAAGCTATGACACATTATGAAAACAGATATGGGCCGCCATTGCAAGTTTCAGCTGCTTTTGTGCAGAAATAAAACAGTTCTGCAGTTTTACGCATCTAATTCCTTTGGGAAACCGATGGATAAGCAAGCTCCCATTGTAATTGGTAAGAACAGCACAGGAATCCACAGTTAAGACATAAGTAGCAGGAGGTCTTGATTTGTTTAGCTTTGCTTGTTCTGCTCGATTTTTTTATTATTATTTTCAGTTCATCTATTTACTTACTATGCATTTCACAATCATAAAATGGAAATATATATATATATATATTAAATAACAACTTGCAGTCTAAAGAATGAAGCTTTCTTCCTCTGCTCTTTGTTTGGCAATTGCAGTCGATTTTTGGGATGATTTCCCCTGCTCCATCTTGTACTTTCATGACAAGCCACGCTGAACTTCCTCTGCATATTATTTCAAGTTCCAAACAACACCCTTGATTGCTAAAAAAAATTTAAAGTCATTTCCTCTGCTTTTACAACAAAGCAGAATGTCGGAGAGAAGATTATTACAGATGGAGCTTTCTTCGGACAACTACAAAAATAATCTTGCTAATGGAATCATAAGAGTATCTGTCTGATGTATACATGAGTCTTTGAAATCTAGGGCAGCAGAGTTCGGAAATAACTTGCCTATACCACATCAAAGCTTTTGCTGCAGAAAAATAAGCATCTTCTTACGAAGTTTTAGAACTGTTACAAAACTGAAAAGGTTGTTTTAATATCAGTCCCTTGCCTACCAGAAAGAGATGAATATTTTTCTTCTTCTTTAGCATAGAAGTTTTCTTTTTAAGGTTCCGATGTACTTAAATTACTGGACATTCAAGTTTTCATCTGTCCCAGAATTTGAAAGTTCTTGAAGAAGCAACAGTCACAAATCAGGGTCTCCAAATATTAAACTCTCATAGCCATTAAGATATCAGAGAGGACCTACTGGTATTTTCTTCATGTTTCAGAGGTTTCAGTGGTGCTCATGCAAGATAAATTAACAGGTGGTTTAAACTTGACATGAGTCAACAGTGTGATGCAGCAGCTAAAAAAGCCAATGCAATTCTGGGCTGCATCAATAGGAGTATAGCATCTAGATCAAGGGAAGTAATAGTACCACTGTATTCTGCTCTGGTCAGACCTCACCTGGAGTACTGTGTCCAGTTCTGGGCACCACAGTTCAAGAAGGATACTGACAAGCTGGAACGTGTCCAGAGGAGGGCAAGCAAAATGGTCAAAGGACTGGAAACGATGCCTTATGAGGAACGGCTTAGGGAGCTGGGTATGTTTAGCCTGGAGAAGAGGAGGTTAAGGGGTGATATGATAGCCATGTTCAAATACATAAAAGGATGTCATATAGAGGAGGGAGAAAGGTTGTTTTCTGCAGCTCCAGAGAAGCGGACACAGGGCAATGGATTCAAACTACAAGAAAGAAGATTCCACCTAAACATTAGGAAGAACTTCCTGACAGTGAGAGCTGTTCGACAGTGGAATTTGCTGCCAAGGAGTGTGGTGGAGTCTCCTTCTTTGGAGGTCTTTAAGCAGAGGCTTGACAGCCATCTGTCAGGAATGCTTTGGTGGTGTTTCCTGCTTGGCAGGGGGTTGGACTGGATGGCCCTTTTGGTCTCTTCCAACTCTATGATTCTGTGATTCTGTGAACCCTTGAGCCTAAAATATCCTCCGTGGATTCTTTTCCAGCCTGTCATTGAAAGCTTCCAAACAAAGCAAGTCCAAAATCACCCGCAACATTGTTCAAGACTTGCAGCATTTGTGAAAATCCAGAACATCCTGAAAGCATGTATGATCCACACACATCTGTTTCTCTTCTGAAGGATAAAAATATAAAATATATAAAGAATTACAAAAGGAACTTTCCCAGTCACTATTGTTGGAGCCACACACAGATACCTCTTTCATCCCCATTCAAATATACCGGTATTTTCGGTTTATTTTAAAGACTTTTTGATACTGTGATGTTATTAGAGGTTCTGCTTTTTTATCTATCTGAGAATACTGATACCCCCTTCAATACCATATTTTATTGATTATCACCTTGCAACAATTATGTCATGCCAACCAATCCTCATTATGGGTAGGCATGGCAGAGGAGTCAAGGTTCTTTTGCAATTTGAAGTCACCACTAGAAGTTTGCAGTTGGCAAGGAACCAACAGGAGATTCATTTTGTTTGCAAGTTTCTGAAAGTGTACACCACCGCCGCAAATGATGATATTGACATGTGAGAGAAGCCCATGGGATTAGCACACTGTTTTGCCCACGCCTCCAGAAACAAACAAACAAACAAACAAACACCTCTATAAAACATAAATTAGAACATTTTATCAGAATCATTAGGTTGGGATACACCACTGAGGTCATCCAGGCAGTGCAAGATCTGCAAGGCAGAATGCCAGTCCAACATCCTAGACAGTTAATCGCCCAGCCTCTGCAGGAGAATACCTCTGGAGAAGGTGAACCCGCAACCTCATGAGGCAGTCTGTTCCACTGCTAAAGAACTCACATTATTAGCAAGCTTCTCCTACTATTTAGGCAAAATATGGGCAAATTCCTCAGCATCAAAACCATAATCGATATAGAAAAGCAGATTCATTCATGGATATCCAACTGGGTGGCTGGAAATCAGCCTGGATCTTTCTGATTCATGAGTGATCTCATACCTGGCTCAGAAGCCTCAATAATGCTCTGCCATGTTTGTGACCAGACTTTCCCCCCAAAGTCTTCCAGGAGATGGGAAGGGCTCAAACTGTGTTGGGAGGAATTTGTCTTGGTAAATAGCTCTGGGAAGGCTAGGGTTTGACATATCTGACACAGAACAGCCCTTTTGGAACTTTTCAGACCTATATCAGGAATTAAGTGAAGTCTGGATGTGGAAAATGGGCATGAATTCAATGGATCCATGGATCTTTCTCAATCCAGCGAAAGCCAAGTTTCTCTACAAATTTAAGGATTGCTTCCACGTGTCCAGTGCCGAAGCATAAGGCTGAGTGCTTCTCTCACGCTTTCTAGGAATGAGTTTAAGCAGTTTTCCATTTGCCCCACTGTTTTCCCCAGGAAAACCTGTTTTTTAGTGCTCAACTGGAGCAAATGTCAATCCGTGGATTTTTTTATTTTTTTTGAACAGAAGAATTATTTATTTGGATACTTGTAGTAGTGCCAGGTGCTTTCCAAACAGAAGAATAGAAATAGCATTCTCTACCCTGAAGTATATATGAAACATTGGGATGCGGTGAAGAATGGAGAGAATTTTGAGTGCATTTGTCAAAACCAGTAACACAGTTTTAGATGTCCTTAAGTATTAGTTGTCACTTTCTCTGATTTTCAGCATATTATATGTAAATTAGTCCTGTTGAAATAGATGTAACTTCGTTTCTGTGCCATGTCTTTTTTATTATTAAAGATTTTCTTGGTTTACAAAAGGAATCCGTAGATTTATGTTTGCTCTGATTCAGCTGTAAAGATCAGGTTTTCCCAGGGAAGTCTGGAAGTCTGGGTGATCAGCAGACTGTATGTACAGTAGAACAGATTGTACATGTATTTTAACAAGTTTCCATCAATATCACCCCCTCCCCTCGCCGGTAAGGCATTGTTTTCCTCCATACCTGATTCCGAGGACTTTTCTAAGTTCTTTGTTTCACTAATTCTTTAATGGTCTCCCAGATTCCTACAATAAACTGAACCCAACTGACATATCTTCTTGACTCAGCTCCCACAGGCTTTCCTTCCCAGCAGCCCCCTCCTCACTCAGATCTATCATCCAGATCTATTAGGAGAGCCCATCCATACCTCATTATCCTTGGGAAATTGGTCTAGCAGACAAATCAAAAGTGGCATGAGGTAGAGCACTCTTTCTTTCTTTTGTTACTTTAATCAGTGGTTTGTATGAAGCAGAAGCAGTTTATTCAGAACCACGAAAAAAAACCCTCCAGCTTCTTGTATCTGTAGACTTGGAAAACAGATTTTCTTTTTTCTTTTTTTTACTTCCAGAGCCGCAACTATATTGCGATGGATTATTTTCTTTCGTTCTCTCTTTAGCCAATGTCCCGCCATTTCTTTTCTCTCCACACCCCCCCTCCAAGTTGGCACCTCATTTTGCTCAGGCTTAGTCAGCGTTCCTGCATATGGCGATTTACAAGAATTTGCTGTCATCTCTACTTCCAAATTACCAATTTTTCTTTTGCAAATACCCAACTGTCAAAACATACAAATGACCAACTATTTAGATGAGGAATATTCCTAGCAAATAATGATGCAAAGATGGCTTTCAAATGGGGATCCTTATGTCACTTGCAGAAGTGTTGATAATTTCATAAATATACATGGGCTGCTTATCTGCAGCTCTTCAGATGAGCAGTCTTAATGGAGATGATCTTAGAGCCAAACTAGTGGTCCTATTTATTTATTCTGTTTATGAATCCCACGTATAGAGCCACTTATCTCTTTCTCCCTCCCTTTCCCCCCCTTTCCGAGACATATGTTAAGATTAAATGTTTGCTGTTATCTACATGCTGAACTGGAAAATGAATGATGTTGGATGATTACGACACATACCTTGATATGCCTATTTATTTGCATTTAATCGGGTAACTCTAGAAACAACCTCGATCGCTAAAGGCTATTTTTCAGGTTACTTTTAAATGGCTACAAATAA
This sequence comes from Lacerta agilis, assembly GCF_009819535.1. Classification (NCBI taxonomy): domain Eukaryota; kingdom Metazoa; phylum Chordata; class Lepidosauria; order Squamata; family Lacertidae; genus Lacerta; species Lacerta agilis. Next base: position 11,776,866 of record NC_046317.1, read on the forward strand.
TCTAAGGGCATGTGAAAGTAATACTTAAGGGAAGCTTCTATATAAAGTTTCAAACGATGGCTCTGCTCTTTTAGAAGTTAAAAGAAACACACACACACAAACAAACAAACAAACAAACACACAAAACACCCTGCCTGGATCTAAAAGTATGGCTGTGTGTTTGCTGTGGTTTCTGTGAAACTGCAGGAGAAACAGAAAAGGTGGCAGTGACCGAACACCACTTCTCGAGAATCTCACATTTTTCTTTAATTTTTAAAAGCAACTTCCTAGTCCTTAAGGCTGTGCTTGAACATGCATAGACTGAAATCTCAGTAGTCAGAGAGATAGCTGGTCAAGTTGATCAGTGGTTGGATGCAAGAGCTTTAATGCTCTTCCCCACTAGAAGAGATTGTGCAAAACAGCAAACCTTGCAAAGTAATTCATGCAAAACAAGAGAAGTTATTCAAATTTTATCAGAGTGGTTTCAACAATCAATCCATCTTCACCAAGAACTCTGGGAATTGTAGTTCTGTGAGTTGAATAGGAGTCTCCTGAGAACGCTCAGCACTCATAAAAAAAACTACAGCTCCCAGAATTCTTTGGGGGGGGGGCAGCCATGTCTGTTTAAGTTGGCATCATAGTGTTTTAAATGTATGATATCTGTGAGGGCAGAGTTTCCTTTTTCATAATAATATTTTATTCTTTTTTCCATATAGACAGTTACCTTTGTTTCTCAACAATTATATTCCAATTCAACAAAACTAGTGACTTCCTGCTCACCCCACACTGACGTTTATAACTCAAATTACGCACAATTTCATTTTAAGGTTCCATCTCAAATAATTTCATCCTCTCTGACATGTTTCTTAATATATTCTGCTATTATTATTATTTTACACTTCAAACCCCACTGTGATCTTTGCATGTGGGGAAATAACTTTTTATACAGAGACTAGAAAGGGTTTCCAGTCTTCTTTAAAATATTCTAAATTTGTATCTTTTATCAGTGACATTAATTTTGCCATCTCTGCAAAATTGGGCAGTTAAGGGGAGCGATGTATGATAGTGGAACACTGAAGGGATCCAAGTGGTTTCTCTCAGCCTGTCGCACACCAACAGCTGTTCCCATCCATACCAAAAGGCACATCCTACTGACTCAAAGTTGAACCTCGAGACATGGATGTAAATACACACATTTGCACAGACTTCGGCACCTGCTTCTGTATGCGGATCTTCCTTGGTGCAAGGATGGCGGAGCGCTTGGGTGGAGCATGTTCCCAGTGGAGAGGTAAACCACATGAGTCTATCAGGTATGCAGCAGTAAAATGACAGGTGTCTCTGAAACAGTTATAGGCATTATCACAGCGTGTCAAATTGATATGAAACCACAATTCCTTTGATGAAATTCAACCTGATAGTGGAGTGAATGGTATGAAGGGGTACTTCTGAGATATTCAGATCATCAAAATGGAAAGAACGACAGATAACATCAGAAAGGAGACGGATGACACCAAGATTATGGAAGGCAATGGAATTAAGAGGATGATCAAAATCCTAATTGTCTGAAGCAAGGGAAGTCTTAAAAAACTCAATAATTCAGCAATTTATTTGGATTTATTTGGACTAATTGGATTATATGGATTAATTGATATTTATAAATATATGATGTGATTTTCATGATTGGAAAAGCTAATAAAAATGATTTGGCAAAAAAGAGAAGAAGAAGAGATATTCAGATCATCTGCAGAGAAGATGTAATCTTTATATCCCTGAACAGCATCAGATTGGCCCTTCAGTGTCACTTGGTTGATGTTACAAGCTGCTAGGACAAACTCACAACTGGATCAGACTGTAATTCCTTCCTATGTGCCAGGTGGATGAGGCTCTCAATCTAAGCCTCACACTGCCTGATAGGTGTTGTTGTTGCTGTTTTTGAAGCTTTTGGGTAGAAAGAGAATTTAAAACAACAGATAATGAGAAACAGAGCTCATTGAGATAATGAGAAACAGCCAAGCTCAATCTTTGGTAATAAACAGTGCATCGATCCGCTCAACTCTGTGTATCGCACAGGACGGTAATTAATTACATATTGAAGTATCAGCCTTTTTTTAACTTTTCCGTTGCAGTGGTGTAGATGGAAGCACATAACCCCTTCAAAAGAGGCTGCAATCTGCATCACTATTTTATCCTTCTAACTAACAGGGGTGCTCATCACCTTACCAGTCCCTTTTAATTCCAGGTACATCTCTTTTCTAAGAACCCTGGGTGTCCCTCAGCTTAATGAAAGGGAGACAGGGAATGTGTTGCTTCCCATTTCATCCAGTCAGGAAACCAGACCAGGTGTGCCATCTGGAGGGTCTGGAGGGCCACCCCCAAAAAAATACAATGAGGGGGCCGGGCACCCTCAAAGATCTGTCCACATCCCATGTAAGCATACAAGTATCTCCTTCTTCAAAGGTCCGTATAGTTAAAGCTACGGCTTTCCCAGTAGTAATGTACAGAAGTGTGAGAGCTGGACCATAAAGAAGGCTGATCGCCGAAGAATTGATGCTTTTGAATTATGGTGCTGGAGGAGACTCTTGAGAGTCCCATGGACTGCAAGAAGAGCAAACTTATCCATTCTTAAAGAAATCAGCCCTGAGTGCTCACTAGAAGGACAGATCCTGAAGTTGAGGCTCCAGTACTTTGGCCACCTCATGAGAAGGGAAGACTCCCTAGAAAAGACCCTGATGTTGGGAAAGATGGAGGGCACAAGGAGAAGGGGACGACAGAGGATGAGATGGTTGGACAGTGTTCTTGAAGCTACTAACATGAGTTTGGCCAAACTGCGAGAGGCAGTCAAGGATAGGCGTGCCTGGCGTGCTCTGGTCCATGGGGTCACAAAGAGTCAGACACGACTGAACGACTGAACAACAACATCTCCTTCTTGCAGCTTCATTCCTTTTCTACAAGTCAAAGTTGTTTTTTCTCGTGATCGGTACCAACATGTATGTATGTATGTCCCCCTTTCTCTTCACACACACTTACACATTGTCCTATTTTCTGGTGAACCCAAAAATATACCCTAGAAAAATATGAATCAGGAGAAGTTTATTTTTTAATTTTTTATTTTAAATGCGATTATGTGTAAATATTCTCTTCTTAATAACAAGCTATGAACCTAACCTAATTTCTGGATTGTTGGTTGAAAAATCACTGAGACTTTTCCTCCCACTGTTGGAAGACTGAAAGTTAGGTAATTACTCATTTTGCCTTTTTGAAAAACCCACAAAAATCTAAAACACAATCATTGCGAGGAACAAGATATCTTATATGAGTTCTCTGCAAAAATCACCAGAGTTACGGGAAAGGCTGGAATCGATACAATTACATAAAATGTCCAATAAAATAAACCCATTAGGGCCAATAGATCCTGTTTCTAATTTTTGGCGAGTCTTATGATGGTAGTTTTGTAAAATTTATTGCCACTATATTTATCAGCATTCTCCTTCATTTCCATTTTCTTGTCAAGGCATGAATTGTATTCAAGCTCCTACTGGGAACTCTATGTGACTGTGTAAGGAGTGAATCAGAGTGGCGGCTCAACGACGAGCAGCACGTTCAACCGAACTTTTAATCAGTCACTCTATTTCTAATGTGAGTCCACATATAGCCAGAAAAGGCAACATTTACACAGCAGAAGGGGGTATCAGTGGGTTTGGGGTAACCTCAAGCTTTGCAATAGTACAAAAAGGGGGGGGGGCTTAAAAGGGGGCATCTGCTCCAAATGGTTCAGTGATGACTGCGTGTGCTCAGTGGCCACAGAAACACTTGAGGAAGGACAAGAGTGTGGATAGTAAACCAGGTGAGGGCAGGAATGGAATGGAGTATCCAGGAGGGGGTGTGTGTAGCTCACTGACTGGAGCAGTGGAGGGGGAAAAAGAATACTCTACATGACAGTGTTTTGAATTATAGAATCATAGGATCATAGAGTTGGAAGAGACCACAAGGGCCATCCAGTCCAACCCCCTGCCAAGCAGGAAACACCATCAAAACATTCCTGACAGATGGCATCCATCTGTCTCGTGTGCAATAGCAAATATGCTGTTTTGCATCGGGGAGATTCATGGACATTCCCCAGCATTCTTGTCAAAAGCTCACGTTGTTTTTCGCTCATTTTTTTTTTTTTTTGAAAAAAGAACCTGTGTGGCAATCTGTGCTATTGCTCTTAATCCTTTTGCCTTTCTTAAAAGCTATGTGAAATCTGTGTGGTGAAAAGCAGTGACATTTTGCTTCTAGCCCTGTATCCTCAAGACAATAGAAACACATTATGAATTAATCAACACCTGCGCTAATTCCCCCTTGTTCTGCCAGTTTTGAAACAGCAGCGCTGAGTTGCAAACCTGTTTGTGGAGAAAGCCACTTCAGATTGCAGTTTTGGGGTTGTATGTTTGAATCCCGGAACACACACAAACCTCTCCCTGCACATAGAAAAGTAGCGCGTGAGGTTGAATGATTCTAGACTGGCCTTCTCTTTGACATACTGTGCCCTCCAGCTGTGTTTCCAGTGACGTTTTCTGCAGGGAAGTCATTAAACATTCGGTCTCATCCTTATCCTCCTCTTTTTGAGGTGGAATCTCCCAAACCCAGATCTGAGCTCTGCGATATCTTCTGTTTCCCCATTTTAACAACAAAGCAGGTTCGCCTTCATGGAGAGCACATGTTGCGCTGGGGACAACCATGACATTCCCCTCTTGCTGGGCGGCTTAGAATGCATGGCCATGAAGCTGATAGGGCACCTTCAATGTTGCTGGGGAGAATTTAATGTTGCCAATTGTTGGGATGCCTTTTATTCCCTGCGTGCAGCATTGAGCTTCCTCTTTTCTCTGCACGCATCAGATCACCTGCCCACCCTGCCTATATTTAGGGCTGTTCGCGTTGACCTTGCTATGCCTGTCTACGGGTCATCTGCTTTGAAGCAGGGACCTGGTAGGAATTTTTACCATTTGGCTGATTGGCTGGTACCATTTGGTTTTTGCCTACTGCATAGCAAATCACCACAACTTGTAAGGTTGTGGTTAGGCATTGGTTAATTTTGGTTGTTGGGAGGGGGGTATGGTTGGCTGTGCCGGCCCCTCCAGTGCTGCTGCTGCAAGGGTATTCCGTTAAAGGAATCCAGGGGCTCGCCGTGCTCTTGTCCGAACCCCTAGCAAGGGGCTACGGCCATGCAAGAGCCCCTGGGAGCATTTGGGGAGAGGTGAGAGCCTGGTGCCCAGCTCTATCCTCTCCCCCAAAAAGTTTTCCCTTACTGACTTTCGCAGGCTTGTGAATGTCAGTTCTGTTCCTATCTCTAAGTGGGAACAGATAGTCGCTAACCAATGCCTAAGCTACCACTCACATACTGTAATCAATAAAGTTGTGGCCAAAATTATGCCAAAAACCAAAAACAAAATTCTGTGAGAACTGTGTTTTTATTTGGGGGGTGTCATGGAAGTCCTTGACACGCAACAACAACAATAATGTAAAAACAATAGATAATGGGAAACTTGCTGTTTTCTGCCATTACTCCCTTCAAAAATAGTACAGATTTACTTCCGGGTCATTTGTTGCTTTCTGGGTTTCCTGTAAGTATTAGGACACAGGTGGCACTGTGGGTTAAACCACAGAGTCTAGGGCTTGCCAATCAGAAGGTCATCGGTTCGAATTGCCGCGTCGGGGTGAGCTTCCGTTGCTCGGTCCCAGCTTCTGCCCACCTAGCAGTTCGAAAGCACATCAAAGTGCAAGTAGATAAATAGGTACCACTCCAGCGGAAAGATAAATGGTGTTTCCATGCGCTGCTCTGGGTCACCAGAAGCGGCTTAGTCATGCTGGCCACATGACCTAGAAGCTGTACGCCGGCTCCCTCGGCCAGTAACGCGAGATGAGTGCCACAACCCCAGAGTCAGACACAACAAGAGCTAATGGTCAGGGGTCCCTATGATTACTACGTTTCAAACACATTTGACCAAATCCGACTGAAGGACTTTCAGATATCCCTAGCAGGATGGAGGACCCCCCCCCCCATATATAAATAAATGCTTGGTGTGGGATTCCTGGCTGTCAGGGTTGGACATGTGTAAACATGGCCAGATAATGGGCGACAGCACCAACCACCTGTTCAAGGGAGGGAAAAGTGATCTGGATTTTATTTCTCACCACTTCCTTTGCCGCACAAAAGCCATTTATCAATCCACATGTGCCTGCATATTGATGAACCTAAGACAGTATGTCTGAACCCGAGACATTATGTGCTATGCTAGCGGAGAAAATTAACAAACAATTCTAAATATTTAACACAGTGCAACAAGACATTGCGGATGCGGGTGCACTGGTTGTTGAATGTCAAGAGTTAGAAGAGTGATTTATTTGTTTTCTTGCCGGCTTGCAGCAATGCCACAGACAATGGTGGAAGCATCTGTTATGACAGCTAAAAGGAGATTAAGAAGCAGAGCTCAGCTAAAGAATACCAGCCAAGTTTTCTAATGGTTGCTGCTTCAGCGTTCACAAGTTAAACACATCAGCTCTCTTTGGCACCTTTTCGTTATGTGGAGACATAGTCAGCTTTACTACCAATTGAGCAATTTACATATATTTTCCCTCCTACCTTTCCTCTGTGGGACTGTTGCAACACTGCAGCTTTCACAGAGGCACTTTGAATGGCTCGCTCTTCAAAATGGCATCGTGTGGAGAGCAAAGTTAGACGTTCCATGAGGGGAAAATGGAAGCGCTATGTGGAACTGTACCACTTCAGAATGTAGGGTGGGATCATGTATGAATGTACCTCATACACAGGATAAAATCCTATTTACTATAGGACATAATATAGACCTTAATCTCTGGGGGAAACTTTGGAAGAACGATCTTCAATGAATAACATGCTGTAAAGTTCAGGAGAACTACCTGAAAATGATTTACAGATGGTACCTAACTCCGAGTAGGCTTTCTAAGATGTATAAATAATTTTTTTTTAAAAAAAAAAAAATTGTCCAGGGGAGAATTTGCCACACTCCCTTTCTTGGGAGAAGATGGACTTTGGTCTCTCTTGAGAGCCAGTGTGGTGTAGTGGTTAAGAGCGGTAGACTCGTTATCTGGGGAACCGGGTTCGCGTCTCCACTCCTCCACATGCAGCTGCTGGGTGACCTTGGGCTAGTCACACTTCTCTAAAGTCTCTCAGCCCCACTCACCTCACAGAGTGTTTGTTGTGGGGGAGGAAGGGAAAGGAGAATGTTAGCCGCTTTGAGACTCCTTCGGGTAGTGAAAAGCGGGATATCAAATCCAAACTCTTCTTCTTCTCTTATGGGGTCTTGGGGATCACATGGGCAGGAAGGAAGCAACTGAGATGTTATTTAAATCTCCTTCGCCCTCTCCACCTCTTTCTCTTTTGACGTCCATCTCTCCTTCCATATACAGTGTGCTTTTTTGCTAGTCATCCTTCCCAGGGGCTGAGTAAAAATTTTCTGGAGGAGAGTCTGATTGCCCTTAGGATTCCTCTCTCTCTCTTCTTCTTCTTCTTCTTTTTTACATACTCCACACTTGAGGTTCATATGATATGCTCTTGATGTACATGCTTGTTTGGTATTCAGTAAAAACAGGAATGGGAATTTAAGTGAGACAAAACAATTAAGCCTCTTTCATGGGGCGACTGGGTGCTAGGGAGAGAAATCAGTTTTTGGCACAGCGTTTTTAAATATTTTCAAGTACACTTCCTGTCAAATGGCATTCAATATTTGTTGCTTGCAATAAAAGATGGTGATACCAAACCAGGGTTGAAAGCCAGATATTAAGTTCAATTGGTTTGCAATTAAGAAATTCTTACTTTTTGGTCAAGCATGCACAGAAAAAATCCAGGGAGATTTAAACTAAAAAAAAAAAAATGCTTCCTTAAAAATTGAGTTTAAGAGACGGATATTTCAATACTGGAAATTTCCACCCAAAGAGTGAAAGTGACTATATATATATATATATATATATATATATATATATATAATGTAGTATTAACATATTACTTCTGCATAGCTTTCCTTGCAGAGATAATACAACCTGATAGATACCACATTGATTGAATGAAAATGCTGGACAGTATAAAGAATTTAGTTTTTATGGTATCATGGTGCCGGTTGCTTTTCGACCCATTTGATAAACTGCTATAATAAAAGATGAACTGTGGAACCATTATGATGACATAAAACCACAAGAGAATAGAGAACTTTATGGAAGTTTATGGTGCATTAAAAGCTAGCACACAGCAGAGATATAAAATCCAGGTGTTAACTAAAACATTTGGGGCTGTTCCCCACCAGTGGTATATTGCTTTGGAAGTGGTCACCAAGGGCATCATTCATTAAAAACACCTCACATGCCTTGGGATAAATCTGCAGGGCCAGTTTTTTTTTCTTGCTAAAGACGAAAGAAACAGAAATGCAAGCTGGATTAGGAACAAAATGCTGATAGAATCACAAGGCTGTAAGTGTTATGGTGTTCATAAAAGTCTACTCCATTCCTTTGCACACATACACATTACAAGTATACATACATTCTTTTCTCTCTCTCTCTCTCTCTCTCTCTCTCTCTCTCTCTCTCTCTCTCTCTCTCTGTGTGTGTGTGAGAGAGAGAGAGAGATATGTCCTTGGGGTTCAGCAGTGGCATTAAGGAGGCATTGCACTCTACCAACCCAATAGAAAAATGGAGTGCTAAGCTCCAGGCCAAAGGGCTGTCTTCTTAACTCTCTGCTGCCCTGAACATGTGGTGGAGACTGAAACATATGTACAGTATAGTGAGGCTCTGGAAGCATAAAAAGACCTAGCTGTTGACACCAAGCTCTCCTTGCAACAAGTCCTATGCATCCTGGGCTCTGTCCAGGGTCCTGAAAGACCCCTGTTTTCAGTCATCAGTATCTTTTTTAAAAAAACAACAACATATTTTTATTAAATATTTATTGGTTTACAAAAGTATGTGCAATGTCTCTTTTTTCAAGTTGCATTTCCTACAGATCAGTTTCATTTGTTGAGACATTAGTGTTACATTAAGAAGAAAAGGGGGTGGAGGGGGGGCATGATGTGACTGAATCCTGTCTATTTCCTACCTATCCTCCATTTCTGCACCAGACTGCTCAATGAGCTTGCAGCCTCCTGATTCCCCTGAAGGCTGTACTTTCCGGCAGAGGAGAGACAGAGAGAATAGGCAGTGCTATTTTGAATCTAACACCTCCCTTAGGAAAAAAAAGAAAGAAACCTAAACAAATATCTACTGTATCTGTAACTACAAAATGAACATACATGCTCAAATGATCCTTACATTAAGGAACTAGTGTCTATCACACTGTGGTTTAACTGCACTGTACAGCATGTGCATATTCACATGAGCATTGCTCATTGCAAGATGGGATTTCCAGCCTCTTTCAGATCTGCAGTTGTAGCAACCAATTTTGCGTCTCAAACACTCATGCATGATAAAGCCTCCTATACCTTAAAAAGCAAAAAGCTGTACCTGCTCAGGAAACTCATTCCAGAGCCTGGGAACTACTGCAGTAAAAACTCTGCAAGATCCATTGAAATCAAAGGCATTTACTAGCAAGTAAATATTCAGAAATGCAATGCTGTCTTTCTTTTTGACTTGTCAAGATCCTTGTGTGGAAATAATGCAGATCATCAAGCTGCTGAAGACCAAGAAAAAATGCCTCAAATATGGGATAAGCCATCTGCCTAGCTATTGAAGATATAAAAATGAAAAACATCGTTTCTGCCATAAAACCAGGCCCATTGTGTAGAGCTGTAAACGTAAAAACAAAAGCTTATGAGGGGCTCAGCGTATTGAAAAGAACTTGAAGATTTCCATCTCCACAAAGCATGACAGTTTAAGCGTATTTATGGTTCTCACAGCCAGCAAATAAGAGAGTAATGCAGCCTCTAGGTTTTTTAAAAAAAATTAATGACACACCTGTGTCAGCAGCCTTCACTTGGCTAAAAACTATGGAAAATGTTCCATACGTACCACTTGAAAGTGCCAATATGCCGTACACAGATGCAAACAGCAAATGGAGCAAGCTACACTTTATATCACGTGAAGAATAGTGATGCTAACAGCTGTGTCTTTGTTGACTTGAGAAGGACAGAGCTAGATGCAAAAGCACTCACACGGATTCAGCCCAAAAGAGTACCTACTCTTCTGCCCTATTAAGATGCAGTATTGGAAATCCACAACATGGTGACATCACTCTCCTCCCATTTGGTGCATGGACGGGGCTCAGATGCATGCTGGTGCTGTTGCAGATATCATTACCATAGCCCAGGCCCTGAAAAGGTGAATTATTCCAGATATGGCACAGACTCAGAATAAAGGCATTTGTTCTCACCAAAGATCCCTCCACTGGGAACTCAAATAACACAGCACTCGTGATTGGTTGGAGAGGTTATGTAAGGACGACTCTACAGCTGGGGGCTTTACTTTCAGAACTCTATACTGCTGTAAGTAGAGCTTGCACACAGCTTGCACACAGAAGCTCTACTTGAATACATATCCATACATCAGTTTAATGCACCTACAGTTGGGGAGCATGGCAGCGGGATACTGCAGTAGATAGCGATAATAATAATAATAATTTATTATTTGTACCCCACCCATCTGGCTGGGTCTCCCTGGCCACACTGGGCAGCTTCCAACAAACATTAAAATACAATACAAAGTCACAGATAGGCCACATTATGGCTCATCCCCATGACCCCCTCTGCATATACTTTCAATCCATAGGGGGAGGGGTCAAAGTGTCCCTACTTTCATCTCTGAAATTCTAGGCAGCATGTCATGACCGTGGTTTTAGTGTGCTTATAGGAGACTCCAGTATACCTGTGAGCCTCCTGAAGTGTAGAGACTATATGCCATGCACTTCAGCTGCAAAGAACATTTTCCATACAGCACTGCTGCTGCTGCTGCAGCACAACGTGTAAACCTTGTCAACATCTTGTTGTTTTTTCGTGTCCTGATTGGCAGAACCAGAACCCACTAAGTCTAACGTAAGTAGCTCAAGCTGTGATGTTGTGGAAATAAAACAGGCCTTCTCAAAAGTCAGTTGCTCTTCAGTGTAGTTAGAAAACCTTTCCTCTTCTCGCACATAAGTCTTGAGCCACTATTCCTTCATAGCTAATTGAGGACACACCATTATGTATTGATTTTCCTTGCACATCCTTTAAGTTATTGACTTTTGAAAACCAATGGGGCAAAGACTTTAAAGTATTGACTATTGGGGTGAGGAGAAAAGACCTCCACAAAACGTCAGCAGAAAATGTCTCCCTTCGTGGATTAATAGATTACCTCTGACTTGCAAATGTATAAGTGCCAGGATCCCATCCTCTTCCAAGCAAAGGGTCTAGCAAGCTCCTTGTTCAGATCTTGTTATGTTTTGAGGGTAGGGCCTCTTTTAGGGGACAATACTATAGCATCTAAAAATTATGGTGGCCGGGGTACGGTTATTTTTGCATAGAATAAAATTGGAGAATCGTTTCACTCTTATGCTATTGAGATACATGTATTTGTTTTCTCAACTAGCCCTCAGAGCAATAACAAGAACAGGACAATCCAGTGAATATTAGATCTTCAGATCAACCAGAAGAAGCAACCCCATCACCTGTGAATATAAATGCTTTCTCAAAGGCAGATTCATTGGAACCTCCTCACTGTCTTTGCTTCCCTTTGCTCAGACAGGGTCTCCCTAATTTGGTGGCCTCTAACACAATAGCTTAATTTTGTAAAGCACACTTTACTCTCTATTATAACACACTAATGTGGACTAGAACAGTTTGGAAATTATGGACCTAATAGAGGGCTCATTCTACCAATGGACTAAAATAAATATCTCCCCCCCCTCTCTCTCTCTCTATATATATACACACACACGAACCTTCTCAGTGAACATGCTGCCTATGTACCCTTTTACTTAGCTTTTGCAGAACTTGGATATGCACTAGAACTACCGTAAAGGGAACACGGGAAAGACTATACTAGTTTATTCTAAAGGTAAAGGAAAAGGGACCCCTGACAGTTAAGTCCAGTTGCAGACGACTCTGGGGTTGCGGCTCTCATCTCATTACAGACCGAGGGAGCTGGTGTTTGTCCGCAGACAGTTTTTCCAGGTCATGTGGCCAGCAGGACTAAGCCGCTTCTGGCAAACCAGAGCAGCACCCTTTACCTTCCCGCTGGAGCTGTACCTGTTTATTTCCTTGCACTTTTTTCTTGGTGTGCTTTCGAACTGCTAGGTTGGCAGGAGCTGGGACCAAGCCACTGGAGCTCACCCCGTCGCAGGGATTCGAACTGCCGACCAAGAGGCTCAGTGGTTTAGACCACAGCACCACCTGCATCTTATGCTCCTCTCCTGAAGTTAGAGATGGTACAGTCTATTATCCTGCCACCATACTCTGCAGAGTGCATAGCAGTTAATTTTATGATGCAGTAACCAAAACTTCTGGAGGGGCAGCATCCTAGGGGGCAATTCACAACAGTACCTTTCACTCTTTAAAAAAATGTGCAAATTCTGAACTGCTGCTGCTGCTGTGTTCCTAATGAGCCTTCTTCACGCAGAATATAATTTCTTTTGTTACAGGGGGGAAAAATGGGCTGATGAAGCAGAGTACAATTAAAACGCCATTAATTTCAATAACACTCTTTTCCACTGGTAATGGGTCCCTTAGACGGTTTTTCAAAGTGTTAATGCTCCTTCACACTGAGAATGTGCAGACACATGCCAAACTGCACAAACCTTTTCATTCTTACCGTAAAGAAACAAGCAAATTTGTTTTACCCTAACATCCCCAAGAAAAAACATAACAGCCGCCCCACACTCTTTGTACTCTATCATTTGTTTGGTGCTGTAAAAAGTGAGGTGAACACATGAGATCAGACAATTATGAGACTAGGTAAGGTAAGGTAAAGGACCCCTGAGTGGTTAACTCCAGTCATTGGCCGAGGGAGGCGGCGTACAGCTTCCAGGTCATGTGGTCAGCATGACTAAGCCGCTTCTGGTGAACCGGAGCAGTGCACGGAAATGCCGTTTACCTTCTCACCAGAGCGGTTCCTATTTATCCACTTGCACTGGCGTGCTTTTGAACTACTAGGTTGGCAGGAGCTGGGACAGGGCAATGGGAACTCACCCCATCACAGGGTTTTGAACCATCAACCTTCTGATCAGCAAGCCCAAGATGCTCAGTGCTTTAGAGCACAGTGCCACCCATGTCCCCAATTATGAGACTCTGGCTTGGTCCATGGGATGCAGGTGGCACTGTGGGTTAAACCACTGAGCCTAGGGCTTGCCAATCAGAAGGTTGGTGGTTCAAATTCCCGTGACGGGGTGAGCTCCCATTGCTTCGTCCCAGCTCCAGCCAACCTAGCAGTTCAAAAGCACGTCAAAGTGCAAGTAGATAAATAGGTAAAGCTCTGGCGGGAAGGTAAACAGTGTTTCTGTGTGCTGCTCTGGTTCACCAGAAGCGGCTTAGTCATGCTTTCCACATGACCTGGAAGCTGTACGCCGCCTCCCTCGGCCAATAAAGCAAGATGAGCACCACAACCCCAGAGTCATCCACGACTAGACCTAATGGTCAGGGGTCCCTTTACCTTTACCTATGGCTTGGTCCACACAGAAATGTGCATCTCCTGACAGCCACAAACAACCCCTTGATTATCAAACTTCTGAGACTTTTTGTTAATGTTGATCCAAACTCCCTGACTCTTTAGCAGGACATTAGTTTTAGGGGAACAGTCCACTCCGCACACTGTCATTTCGCAATGTTTTCTTCTGATTTGAAGAATTTAATTTCTGTGAATTCCAAACTGAACTGACCTGATCCACACCTGCTACACAAATGAGTGAATCAGGCCAAAAATTAAAATCACACTTCTCCAAAATTTGTGATACAGAACTCAGCTCAAAATACATACTGGCATATGTTTATAATGTTTATTTTAGGGTGAAATTTGATTAGAAATATTTACACTGAGATAAAATGTCATAAGATTGGGAGATAAAAATGAGATAGAATTGCGGAAAAGGAGTGGAATGGACACATGTGAACTTGAAATGCAGCCAAATTATACTAAGTCACCCAACCCCTAATCAGTTTGTGTTCAAAGGTGAGATTTGGGAGTCCCCCAGCCACAACAGTACGAGCTTCTGGAAGAACAGCTAACATGATCTCTCTGCAGCTAACAGTACCCCAATCAACTTTGAATACCTAGGCAATATGACCTTGTATGCTTGACAGGAAGCTAAATCATGCTGTAAGACTTTTCTTGAAGACAAAAACCAGAATTCAGGCTATCAAAAGCAGGGGACTGCATAGACATTATATGAATATATGGTCAAGGAATGTAAATCCAGACCCACAGTGCTACACTAGGACCTCTGAATGCCATCCTTTGCTACCTACCACTAAACCAACAGTCAAGCTCACAATCAAATATCTTGCACGAGCTACCATGAGCAGTCCCAGTTATTTGCATTGGCTGAAAATTTGTTCCATCCTACATTTTCTAATCTTATAAAGATTACTGTTTCGGCACAAATCTATCATCTTGCAGATTCATCTGTGCCATAAAATTATAAGTTTTCGTCGCAGCTATAACTCCTCAGACAACAGATATGATGTCCTACAATTTCATTGCCCTTGTAAAAAGGAAGGTGTGCTTTCCACTTATTTTAATACCGTCATCTAAATCAAAGGCGGAGTGTGTCTGTCTGTCTATCTATCTAGGACAAAGAGAAGTAAAATAAATGATTAACGGGACTCCAGATTTCAAGATATCATAGCCTTGCAAATGACAGTTTTCCCAGTGACCTGTAGGTCAAGCTACATGGGCATTTGTGTGTAAGGTTTTAAATGGCAGCTACAGGAAGACTGGATTGAGATCAGGACTGCATCACAGCTGGAGCAGAGTTAATTTACCCCTTGTCAGGAAACCCCCCTCCCCACGGCTGGTAGCATCCCAGGATCGTTTGCAGTACAGGGAACCACCCCCTTTGTTCAGCAGTTCGTCGTCCCCCTCCTCAGGAGGAAGCGACCATTCCTCCAGTGGGGAGGGGGAGTTGGAGGCAGGAAGTCTGCGCAGGGGCTGTGAAGGTATCGCAGAGCCTGAACACCAAGGGGAAAACGGAGAACAGGGACAGTTTCCCGCGCCCCGAGTTCTCAGACAGGAAAGACATGGAAGGGGTAGGCGGGGGTTTAGAATCCTGCGCCTCTTTTGCTGGACCAAGAACTGGAAGGGTTCATTCCTGGACTCTGCGGAGGAATGAGATGGACGTTTGAACTTTTGCTCCACTGTAAATATCTTCACAATAAAGAACTTAGTTTTTAGAAGTTCCGCGTTTGGCTGATTACTCATGAGCAACCACTGAACGTCCTGATACCCGTGAACTACAATCCTGATTCTGCCACTCCCAACTGCTGTTTGTGTTATGAGGATGTTGGCATTAATAGCAATTTCCACCCTAGGAAAAATAATAGCTTTGGGAGGAGAGAGGATTTTTATTGGGACTCCCAGCCCCTTTCACAACAGTTTCACTGCCACAGTCTCAATACAAATCAAGAGGACCATGACTGCTATTTAAACACATGCACACACACAAACACACACCCAAGCAAATGAGAGAACACATTTAATATAACAACATGCAGTTTGGCCTTGTGACAAGCAAGCATCTCATCTAAGCAACCAGATGCAGAAGCTTCTGCATTTTAGGAGAAAGTAACATATACTTTCTATAACATATACTTTCTATAACTATTCATGTAGCAAGCAGATTACTTCAAAGAGAACTGTGGTGGCTGTCTTATACCAAGTTAAATCATCGGTCCATATAGCCCAGTAAAGATGCTCTCGAGGCAAATCTTTAAAAAAATGTAGTATAAACACTGACAACTGGGAAACACTGTTTCTCCAAATGGAGAAAAGCCTTCACCAAAGGCATCATGGACTTCGAAGAAGCACGAACTCAGGACAAAAGGGAGAAACATGCTAAGAGGGAGGCACGCTTGGCAAACCCTCACCGTGATCAACTCCCACACGGAAACCTATGTCCCCACTGTGGAAGGACGTGTGGATCCAGAACTGGCCTCCACAGTCATTTATGGACTCACTGTTAAGATCACATTCATGGAAGGCAATCTTACTTGGCCAGAGACAACTTGCCAAGGTTTCTGGCAATGTCTTACACAAACTTTCTATCTGGGAACGTCTTCTTCTTTATTAAATGGAGATGTCAGGGATTGAGTCTCGAACCCTGTTCCCAAACTTGTGTTTTGATCACAGAGCTATGGTCTCAGTTTTTGTGGGCTAGCATATTTTGTGTAGCTTCATATAATGCTGAAATGTTATACACACAATCAATAAATAACCCACTCTCCCCCATATATTTTCCCTACACATGAAATCCAGAACTTTCTTTTACTGAAGCCAACCATTTCACCATTTTAGAGAAACGCTGGATTTAACATTTCTCTTTTTTTAAAAGAAAAGAAAACAACTCATTGCTGTAATCTGCAAACTGTAATTTGCTTGTGGGGGGGGGGAGAGATTACTTGTGGCCATCTTACATTAAACATTCTTGAGCATGTGTTTTGTAAAGCTGAGTTGTTTCATTAATATGTCCACCAAGGTGATCTATGAGAAGTATGAAGAATTTCTTGGAACCACGAGCGGATGTTTTAGCTCAACAAAGCCTTTGTTTAATAGACTCAGATGCTTGACTTTGCATGAATAAAGCGTCCACGCTGAGTAAGTAAACAGCTTAGCTTTGATTAATAATAAATAATACTGTACGTTTTATACAGCTTTCTGGTCCCCTTTTATTTTACAGCTTCACAAAGCTCTTTTATAAAACTTAAATTTATGTACAAGCTGCAAGAGATTAATCACTTCACCCTCCACTGAAGTGGAACTACCTCTCATGTGAAATATGGCCACTATTAGTGGCCGGGTACCAGCATTTTAGAAGAACAGGAAGTGACTGGGGGAAATGCATTATCCTTTGGGCAATGTATTCTAGCTGCTACGGTGTTTAAGCTCTGGTGCTTAAGAAAGCTTTCACTTAAAAAAAAGGAAAGCGAGGTAGGATTTCTAAAGAGGATCGCCATTTGCAGGACCCAGTAAGGGATATCGGGAAGGGAGGAGTGCAGATGGGGCCACAAGCAACACATGAATTAGGCCTGCCCACTGTCACACACCACCACATTTTTCTGCCATGCACATGTTCAACAAACTCTGGAGTTTGATGCATGTATAAGTTGTAAGGGTAGCGCTGCTCCATGCTTGCCTCTTAGCATAGAGAAGCTCTACTCATGTACACATGTAGAAGTTCCAAACTCTGCTGAACATGCAGCTGTCAAGGGAGCATGGGAAGACTGTGTGGCTTCGTGATACGATCTTGCCCTTTGGCGCATTGTTTTGATGTATGCAGGCATTTGTGTGAACAACCCTTTGTTGTTTAGTCATTTAGTCATGTCCGACTCTTTGTGACCCCATGGACCAGAGCACGCCAGGCACTCCTGCCTCCCACAGTTTTGTCAAACTCATGTTAGTAGCTTCAAGAACACTGTCCAACCATCTCATCCTCTGTCGTCCCCTTCTCCTTGTGCCCTCCATCTTTCCCAACATCAGGGTCTTTTCAAGGGAGTCTTCTCTTCTCATGAGGTGGTCAAAGTATTGGAGCCTCAGCTTCAGTATCTGTCCTTCCAGTGAGCACTCAGGGCTGATTTCCTTCAGAATGGATAGGTTTGATCTTCTTGCAGTCCATGGGACCCTCAAGAGTCTCCTCTAGCACCATAATTCAAAAGTATCAATTCTTCAGCGATCAGCCTTCCTTATGGTCCAGCTCTCACTTCCATACATTATTACTGGGAAAACCATAACTTCAACTATATAGATCTTTGTCAGCAAGGTGACGTCTCTGCTTTTTAAGATGCTGTCTAGGTTTGTCATCACTTTTCTCCCAAGAAGCAGGCGTCTTTTAATTTCATGACTGAACACCCCTACTGGATTCTTAATGCAGTTTGAAAAATCTCAGCCGCACCCAGGTACCGGTAATTCTTGCAAGCTTCAGGTCTCTATATGAATCCCGTCCTTCTGAACATCCTGTCCCCATCCTAGCCAAGATTCTTCTAGCTCTAAGTTGTAAAAAAAGAGGTTCTCCTTATCCCACATAAACTCACAACCTGCACAAATGAATCTTGCTGGAGATGCATCAGTAATAGTCTTTACAGGGAGGTTGTCTGATTTGGGGGACACACTCTTTACCGCCTAAAATTATCCACCTTGTGGGAAGTAAAACTGGGGATCCATGCTTGATGCACAGTTCATGCTTGTACATATGTATGCAGGCAGAGATCCTCCGTGTGAGGAGGGATTTCCCAACTGGGCAGGTTCCCTCGACATCTGTGCTGGATTTTTAGATGCTATCCTCAGGAATTGTTACCAGGAGTGCAAGCGCAAATGTGACTGGTGCCATTAGGGCTGAAACAAGTCTCCTAAATTGACCGGAATGTTAGTATTGAATGCAAAAGCTCAAATTTGAAAATTGGAGTTTAAATGTTTCCCATGAAAATGAGTCCTTTGGTTATGAGTGCTGTGGACATATTTGAATCTCTTGACTAGCTTAATCTCACCAGACACCAAACATGAAATTAAACCTCATGAGCTGTCAGCGGTCAACCACTGTCAAATACTAAACATCACCATATGGCAAATGGAGGTGAGTTACCCAAAAAGATCTGAATTTGAAATTTGCTGGAGGAAATTTAGGCAAGCAAATATTCAGCTGCAGTCAATTCTGCTTTTATCTCTACACGGGGAAAGATCCAAAAGTGCCTCAAATTATACAGGAGCTTGCTTCTCTTGCATCTTGGCAACAACACATAACAATGGCGTGTTAGACAAAACCTAACACTTAGGGACATTATGAGAAATCAAATGAAGCGATCACCCATTTGACTTGTCTCAAAGATTCAAAGATCAGCAGGTTGCACACACAGCTTGCTTGAAATGGGAACTTGAGAGCCCACCTCCAATATCTCATCCTCTGCCACCTCCACCATCCGCTTCTCCTGCCTCCAGACTTTCCTGCACTGACAAGGAAGGTGGCATTGGGAGGAACTCCAGCATTCATTCCCACTTGTGGACTGGGACAACAAATTGTAGCATCCCAAGCAGAAGTGGACATGAATACCATCACTTTCCCACTGAAGTTCAAGGTTTTTTTTAGCCCTAGTTCCCCCACTGTCCAGAACCAATTCTCCACACAAGAGCTGAGTTCCCTGCCTTCCCCATCACCACACATGAACCCTCAGGCCCTTGGAGGAAAGGGAAGGGAGTGGAGTGCAATGGGAGCAGTAACAGAATCAAATGCTCCCTGAGTATCTTTGAATATCTCAGGTGCACTTGAGCTGGGCACGTTTCAAAAGGCTCATGATTTGTGCAAGTTTCAGACTTGAATGCTTGCAGAAATGTCACCCTCTTTGGGTGGAATTCTGGGTGCTTGAGCATTTCTTGTAACAATCCCTAAGTGTCACATTTAGTTTGCATCCCTCCCAATTAAATGATTATTCAATCTGCACCGCTCCATCTACGACAGCACATGAACAAGTACATTCAGATTCTGAAATAAGAGCAGCTGCATTGCCTTAAGACCTACATCATATGTTCTGACACTTCACTGCAAATTTTAGGCCCGCAAAAAATAGAAGAAAAAAGGGAGGAAAAGACAGAACAGCTGGGATCTCTGAGAAGCCAGAAGACTCTGCAGTCCCATTACTGACACTAATTGTCAGGTATAGTTGTGAGAAAATGTGTCTTTCTTATTCACAGGAGACAAATTAATAAGGTTGCAGAAAGCAGCAGAAAGTACGAGAGTCTTCAAATGCATTTCTTACCTCATCAGATGACACCTTAAGAATGTACCACCATTAGTGACAAAAGCAGGAGTGTTGTTTAGGGAGGGGAAGGGCAGTTGACACATAGCATATGGCTCAGACAACATATGATCATTCCTTGTAAATACCTGTAATTCTGGTTATTTGGAGGTATAGAAATCAGTGGAATACATGCTCTTAAAATTAGAGAACTACAATAGAAGAAGAGGAGGAGGAGGAGGAGTTTGGATTTGATATCCCGCTTTATCACTACCCAAAAGGAGTCTCAAAGCAGCTAACATTCTCCTTTCCCATCCTCCTCCACCACAAACACTCTGTAAGGTGAGTGAGGCTGAGAAACTTCAGTGAAGTGTGACTAGCCCAAGGTCACCCAGCAGGTGCATGTGGAAGAGCGGGGATGCGAACCCGGTTCACCAGATTACAAGTCTACTGCTCTTAACCACTGCACCACACTGGCACTTTCCATTAACCCTTCTTTTGTTACCCTCTCAGTGCCATCAAAAGGGATGAAGTGTTTCATTCGGTCTGCATTTTTTTTTTTAAGAAAATGGGCCAAATGCTGGAGCAGCCCTTCCAGTTTCCTTATACCCCAGGAGTCCTCTTCACATTTTAGTCACACAATGGGGAAACGTGGATTCAAGGGGATCTGCAGGACCACGCCTTTAGCCCACCCCAAGTTTGTACAACTCCTCTCAGTACCTTGTGCGTTGAGGGATAATTTCTAAAGTGGGGAGCCTTTTCCATCTGTGTAGGCTCTCCGAAGAATGTAATAACCAGATTTTCCATAGTTCTAAATCACACAAGGACCTACATGGATAGAAAGGGGGGCGAATTGCAGTTCCCGGGATTCCTTGGGGGAAGTCATGACTGTTAAAGTGGTTTGAAATATGCTTCAGCTGTATGGTGTAGAAAAGAGCTTGCTCCACAGGGAGTTTTCCATAAGTTGCCTGACTTGCACCCCGCTACACCTAGCAACAAGACCCTGTGGGCTCCAAGCTGGAACAGAAGAAATCATTATGGCAGAACTAGGGTGGGGACTTCTTCAGCTTCACATCCCAGTGCTGCTACAATTGGCATGCATGACTTTAAAACAGGGTTTAATGTTGGCTGCATTGTCCACAAGGACATGTACAATGGGCTTAAGTTACAAGGCAATGGATTCCAATTGAACGTTAGGAGATGTCTAGTATTAGGAGAGCAGCTTAGGAACAGAACCAATCACCTGTGGACTCTCCTTCACCAGTGGTCTTCAGCCACAGGCTGAGCGATCATCACGTGAGGATGCTCCACTTCTGGTTATCCTTACAGAGGGCAGATTTCATCTAAGGAGTCCCCGCACAAGGACTTCCAATTGCAAAATGGGGTTTTCCCCATCCCCCACTGTGCACCCCTTAGGAGGAGTGTTGGGAGAAGACCCACAACATCATGCAAGGGAAAGATAATTTTGCCGAGCAAGCTGTAACACTTGTGCAGACAGAACATTTGCAGTAGCACTACGTTGAATTCCATGCAAGGGGTTGTAGTAGTTGGCATTCACAGCCCTCTCTATGATTAATGTAAAAAGTTCTGTAGCGGGAGCTTTAAGTAAATGCCATTATTTACTGCCTGTTACTCTGATCCTAAACAAATTACACAGCAATCCAATCGATTCCAATAAAACTTTTTTTTTCTTAGTAAATGCATTTATGGCTCAGACTGTTTCCCCTCTTCCCACTTTTAATTACTGGGTTTACTCTGAATTTATCAGGGATATATATATGGAATAAAAATAGAAGAAGAAAGTGGCTGTGGATAAGTACTGCAATTATGTGTCCTGCTACCTGGAGAATCAACAGTATGCTAAAAGTACTGCTTGTTTCCTACATATGGGTCATTTGTGTTGGAGGAGAACACTCAGGCAGTTCCCTTCACTACAAATATCCTTGTTCGTCAGTGTATTTAATTCCACTAATCTGGCAGAGAACCCTGCCAGTTACCCAATGGCTTCTTTTTTTTTTGGTTTGGCAACCAACAAAAGCTGTTTTGCACACACAGGAAATGAGTGGAAAGAAAGGGCAAAACAAGGAATTTAAAGCAATATTGAGAGGCCTTGTTTCCAATGGCAATTGTTATCCATTGTGTTCTTGGCAGCTGATTGTCATTCTGACCAGAACGAGATATCAAAGTTTAAATGTGAGCGGGGTGCTTAAAGGAGAAGGTGCTTAAATTTACATACCTATTAACTGGTGGATAGAGGCCAGCAGCAGCTTTGTGAAGAGAGTCCCCTTAGCTGAGTTTTGTTCCTCATCTTCTAGAGCCTCCATACTATTAGTGCCTTCCACGAAGCCCATGAATTGTTGGCCACCAGTCAACAGTCTCTGAATCAGGCTATTGAAACAGAGCGGTTATGGTGGCAGTATTTCCTGCCATCCCTTAAACATTCAGGCGCATCCTCCAAAGGAATTATTCATGGCGCTCTGTCTGCAGAATGTAAAACAACCTCCACTATAGAGAAAGGGAACTTCTGCAATTGCATTTCTGAGAGCTGCCGAGATTCAATGACTCGGTGGTATTACACACGGCTATGCCACCTATGCCACACGAGTAATAATAATAATAATAATAATAATAATAATAATAATAACAACAACAACAACAATAGATGGAGCAAAGGAACTGGTTTTGCTCTCATTGGTAACAAAAATCCCAGGCACAATGGAGACTCTTTCCAGGGTACAAAGAACAGCTTCCTGCACTTTAAGAACAAACAAAGAATGCAGGAGTCAAAGAAAGCAGTAGGAAGCTGCTTTTCTGTCTTTTTTGGGGGGGGGAGGGGAGAAATGGGTCAGAATACAGATATCTGCATCTTGCAACCCACATGTTGAAAAGCATCTAAGGGCAGTATAAAGCACCCAAGTGTGGCTTGATGTTATCACTGGCCTCTGCCCATGTGTGGTGATGCTGACCGACATGAACGCAGCCCAGCATCAGAGGGGGGAGGCGTCTAAGGCATTGCTACCAGGATTCAGAAGAATGTACTAATTTCATTTATAGAAGAGCTCTCAGCCATACACCATTACAAGTGCTCTGCAGCAGTGGCGTAGCATGGGGGTCACAGGGACGGTTGCCCCGGGCACAAAATTTCAACACCTGTCTCAGTACAGCTGTGTGTTTCTGTTGCTGGGCTCCAGTGGAAACAGATTCTCCGTGTGAACCAGGGAGTGATCTTTCCAGACAACAGAATGACTCTTTCCTTATCTCTGTGGCTGTGATCTCCTGGATGACATGGACACTGTTAGGCAGTTGAATGTGCATCCATACTCTATTCGTTTTCCTCCCACCCCCCGGACCCAGGGCACTGACAATCCATGCTATGCCACTCCTCTGCAGTGATATGGTGACCAGAGGTGGTTGCTATGTTTATGTGGCTAGCTTAGAAACACAGAGAGAGATACCCTTCTTGGTGTGGCTCCTCCATGAGAGGTCTGGAGGGTGGCAACATGAGAATGGGCCTTTTCTGCAATGGCTCACCTGACACATTTGTTACATATCTTTAGGGCTGGGTGATTTTGGCTAATTAGCATCCTATACCCTTTTAAATGTGTTTGTTGGAGGGGGCTGATGTATGAAAACTGTGCACAGGACAGGGTAGCAGAAAGACCCTGCCAGTGGCACAATTGCAAACTATTTAGTTTACAGCAATCACCACCAAGGAGTGCTGTAAGGTTCTCAGTTAGTTGTTCATGAGTAAGCAGCCAGGACTCCGCTGTTTCCTTTAAAGATTTTATTGTGCAAACTCTGTACAGTGCAGAGCTAAAAAGTTCATGTCTGTATCAAGCGGTGTCAGAATCCGGGAATGGCCCCTTGCAGTTCTGACCCCAACAAAAGAGCTTAGGGATACGAAAACCCCGTCTTCCATCCTTTTACAGGTGGGTAGCTGTGTTGGTCTGCCATAGTCAAAACAAAATCGAAAATTCTTTCTAGTAGCACCTTAGAGACCAACTGAGTTTGTTTCTGGTATGAGCTTTCGTGTGCATGCACACTTCTTCAGATACATCCTTTTGTTTCACCCCACGATGCCTTTGGGTTGACAGAAGTTGCGTTCCCCCTGTATCGTCCTCGGGACTGTGGGAGTGTTGGGTCTCTCTTGCATCCCCAGAGCCTCGACTCCCTTTCCCCTGAGAAACATCCCCCTCCTCGCTGGATGTCTCGCCACTCCTCTCGCTGCCAGAGGAGGTGCTGCTGGCCAGGTGGGACTGTAGCATCCAGAGAGCCCTTCCACCACCTTGCGCTGCATCGGGGACAGTTCCCTGACAAGTTCCTTCAAAGGAAATATGCATTTCAAATGGCTGATGCTTCTGTAACATTCTTACTTTATTTTCTCAGGTTATATAACTTTGGAGAAGTTTTCAGCTGTCAAGCAAGGTGTGAACTCATCGCTTCACAACATCCTTTCCTTTTCACAAGAATCCTCTCCTCCACGCCACCCTCCTCCAACCCATATGTTTCTGGCGTGGTTGTCGAGAGTTGTTAAAACTAATGATATAACAAATGCGGATAATTACACTGCAAGTGCAGAAAGCGTCCTGGGATGAATGCCTTATGGAATTGGTGAAAAGCAGCAGTTTAAAGAACTGTGTGTTTTAAATACATAGTCTCCCGATATGGTAGATACACAACTAGGAAAGGTGTGAGTGATCTGCTAAGCTAGAACAGTTTAGTTATATTTTATTTCAAAATTTGCTCTATTTTTGGATGTGCCTTCACACACAAATACAAAAAAATAATCATCTATTTTTTCGACCAAATCTTGGACACTTATTGCAGCTCAGACAAAACTGAGCAAACCCAGGTTTTGGGACACTGGGATACTCTTCACTGGTGGGATTTCCCCATGAACATTGGTGGCTCTCCTCCCCACTGACAGAGGCTGGTAGGACTGGGCAGGGCTGGACAGAAGGACCCCTTTGCTCCATCCTAACTCCCCCAGCATGGCAGATCAATGGTTTGGATTGTTCTGCCAGTTTACCTTTGTGATCACAGGCTGGTGAGAATGTGCAGCATACGCAATGATCCCCCAAGAATCTTGGATAATCAGCTGTGGAAAGAACTATCCATTGACAAAATTGCTCACCATCCAAGTTACATAAACCTTTGTATGACCTTAGGAATTTGTGCACGTCAAGAATTATCTCCTAATCAATAACCTCTAGACATAAACAGTGTTGATTTGCAACTTTATCTAAGGTAAATGGCCAAAATCGAAATGGTGGCAATAAAACTTCCCTCTCAAACAGTGTCCGTTTTAGCGGGGAGCCAATAAATCTTGCTTTCTGGGCAGGGAAAGAATGAATAAATTAAATATACCCCATGTTTTGTTTGCAAGCTGGCAAGGCTGAATTTGTACTGTTGAGTGGACATAATGTCACTGCTTTCTACCATGTCCAATGCAGGCTACTGGCTGGATGTTACTGTTTTATTTTTAATTTTTTTATAAGAATTTATTGAATTTTAACAAAAATAACAAATACAAAATAAACAAAACACTACATCAAAAACAAAACATAACAAACAAACATTTAATCCCCTATTCTTCTCTTATTCATAACATTATTTGGGGGTGGATGTTACTGTTTTAATAACTGGTGCATTTTCATAGAAAAAACATTAGATAAATTAAAAAAATATATTCAAATTATGTCTCACTCTCTCATTTTTGTGTGTGTGTGTGTCTTACTTTGTTTCAGTGTATTATCTTTTAATTTTTATTATGGTTAGGAGCCTCAGAACCTGAAAGTGGCCAAGCCTCCCTGGAACTCAGAGAAGGCCTGGTGCCGACTATGAGTTTTGTTCATGGCTCCTAGTTCTTGGCTAGTGTGAATAAATCTTCTCAAGAGAGTCCTTTTATGCTACTCATCCACTAAAAGTCCTAGAGTTTACACTTGCTTGAATGAGTGACTCAGTGTTAGATAACTTCAGAAGCACAACTGCACCCTTATTTCTATATTAATATTTCACCGTGGGGAACATTAGGTGGTGCACTGAGGAAATTGGCTGTGATAGAATTTTGTCCATGATGTGCCACAATCAAAGATGCCACATTTCTGCTAAGAGCAGAGCTCCGGTGTTCTCCAATTCTCTATTTATGCTGACGGAAGAGTTGTGGAATCAATAATTAAATCTTAAGACCAACTGCAGGGGTAGCTTAACCGAATATCACATTTTCAGTTGGAGAGGAGAGGAAGGAGTACTGTGTTGCACTTAGCAATTCAAGGAGAAGACGGGGAGGAGAATCTAATGGTTTTACTGGAACATCGCCAGGAAGTGGGGATGTGGAGGGAGGGGGAGGCTATCACCTCAACTCTTCCAAGCAATGTCAGAGTATCTCTAATGGACCAAAGTGGTCAAGACCTCAATTTCAAAGCTCATGCAAATGAGGCTCCCTTTGGCAAGCAGCTGACCCAAACAAGAGGCTGGGGCTGTTATTTCCATACTAACAACTACACTCTATCTTGCATTAAAGGGAGAGACGTTAGGTAAGAAATAGTCCTCTCTCGATCCTTGTGGTAAATAACACCATGTTTGACATTGTTTCTGTCAACATGCATTTACATCACGAGGAGACAAATGGATGCTACCAGCAACACACACACCCCCGCCCTGCCCCACCTGATTGGCTGTAGTAGAATAACCCAGGCTACTTTCCTGCCTGAGGTGAAGGGCAAGATGGCAGCCTCAACATAACACAAACAGAAGCTGATTTGAAACGGCACATGATGGTTGGTTAGAGCATAGTGCTGATAATGCCAAGGTCATTGGCTCAATCCCCATATGGGACAGCTGCATATGTTTGCATTGCAGTGTGTTGAATTTGATGACCCTTCCAACTCTACAATTCTACGATTCTAAGACTGACAGTTGACTCCTATTTCCGTACTGGCAATGGGATTGTGTTCTTCACTGCACAGGCTAGTTCAGTTCAATAACCTTTATTAGGCATAACAGACCAGACGATTTCAGAGCAGACACTGTATATAAAATATTTAAGCTATAAACTCAGCAAAATAAGGTTTGTATTAATTAAATCTTTAACACTAAAAATCACTACTAATCCATAAAAAAATAACTTCGAACTTCTCACAACAAACCTAAGATAAAACATCAATTGGTATAAATGATATAACAATATATCAATTCCGCATTACTATTTAATTAAGATCCCCTAATCCTCTTTGTGATGGCTTAATCTTTCTGCATGGACTGAGCTTAGAAATTCAGCCACTGTTGAAGTGATTTTATCATTACTATCCGATAATAGTATTTGAATAGTTGGAAATGTAGAGGTAGGTCTGTCCATTTGTAAAGCATTTAATAGTTGACTTCCAGTATTAGTGCCAAAATTACAAGAGAAGAAGATATGGTCCAATGCAGTGTTCTTCAACCTTTTTTGGGCAAAGGCACACTTGTTTCATGAAAAAAATCACGAGGCACACCACCATTAGAAAATGTTAAAAAATTTAACTCTGTGCCTATATTGACTATATATAAAGTAATTTTTCAATTTTTCCCACGGCACACCAGGCAACATCTCGCGGCACACTAGTGTGCCGCGGAACAGTGGTTGAAAAACACTGGTCCAATGTATCAAGTTCATTCTTACTGCATTTACAGAAACGTTCAGATTTTGGGAGTGCTATGTACCTTCCTCTTACCATCATGGAAAGAAACATGTTAAATCTAGCTAACATAAACAATCTACAGGATTCGTGGTTCTTAAGATTCGTAATATATCCTGTAGCGTTATTAGCCCCGCTTTCCCCCCACCCCTTCGCCAGCAAGCAGGGGGAGTAGCGGGGTTTCTTCCTTTTTACTTTTACTTTTGCCTGTACCCAGCCCTCCGGCCGGGTCACAGGAGGTCTCTTGCTGCCACCACCCCCTGGGTCGGGACCTGGCTGTCGCTACAGGCCAAAGCGCGGGGGCCGCTTTCCCTGTGCTCCCGCAGACAGCCTCCCCCCGGCTCAGACAGAGCCACAGATAGTAAACTAACGGTAGAATAGCCGATTGGTCAGGACTGGAATAGCCAAGCAAACAATGGAGGAAACAAAACACGAGAACAAAAGTTATCTAAAATATCTTTTAATTAAGGATTAGTAAAACACACAAGGCACAGTTTTCACAAAACAAGGCACAAACTTAAAACAACAAAACATCTAATTAACTAGACTCAATACACATACTTGATCCCTCTCCTTCAGGCAGGGTTAGATACTCAACTGCTTAGCATCTGAAAGAGCTGGCAAAAGTCCTCAATCGCTCCCCCAGGACATAATGGCTAGTGGGGGAAAGAAAGTCCGTCGACGCCTCAGCTCTTTAGCAATGATGTTCCGGCAGTAGGCAAGCTCCAAGCTCCAAGCTCTAAAGCTCTCAAGCTCTCCCCCCCTTGACACAGCCCAGCCTAGATAAGGAGTTAGCCCACGCGGTCCCTTTCCCCAATACCCAATCGGGGACCTGGCCTCCACCCCCGCTGGCCAATTACTGCCCTAAGATCGTTAGTCACAGCTGTCACTGATAAAAGGGCAGCTGTGAGTCTGGGCTGTTACCTCCTGAATTACTCATCAGCCTAACAAGCACCAGTTGGCCCCAACCCCATTCTCGTCAGGCCAGGGTGCCTCTCTGAGGCCAAAACTTGCATATCTCTCGAGATCTTCTTAAAGGCACCCCCTTTTTACATTCCTTAAAGGCATCCTCCCCTGTACAGTGATACCCACGATTCTGATTACCCCAAGACCTTTATTTCCAAAACCAGGGATTTGGTATTTCCCTACATATCCCTTTTGGAAATCTCTGCATAAAGGGAGATTTAAAGGGGGGGGGGAGCAAGTGCTGTACTTAGCGACATCAAGAATGGAGAGGACACTATTTTCTAAAAGCTTCTTCCTGATAATTGCCCAAATATATTTAGGGGTAGAATTTTCGAGGCCAATTAAGTTAAACCCTATGGAACTCAGTTTTTGTTTTATTGGTAAAAACTTAATAAATTCTTATTTTTTTAAAAAGGAACTCAGTTTTCTTCTACTAATCACAGACAGATTGTAAATTGCATTATCACTTAAAAGATCGTAAAGGAGAGAGGTAGCAGTTAGGGCACTGTAATGAAGGAAGATCCAATATTTCAAGGTTCTCAACCATGCTCTTACTGATAAGGGAAGTATTCGCAACAGCAACATATTGATTCGTATCTTACTGAGTTCACAAGTCCTAGTAATGACCTGAGAATGGATGCATGAAATTTATGATAGTTATTGGGGTGGCTGAGGTTGAAGGACCAACCATATATATGGTGCACAGAGACCTCCCTTCTCCAACCGAAGTGTATAGTGAGGGGACTATGGAGGAACAGCCAGGCAGATCCTGCCACTTCCACCTCAGCCTCTGCCACCTGGGGGATTCACCTCATTCTGCCTTATGATAGGCTGGCCCTGGGTACATTTGCAATAAACATAAATGCAATCTCCTTAAATCATAGAATTGTACAGCTGGAAGGGACCCTGGCGGTCTTCTAGCCCAATGTCCTGAAATCCAGAAATCTCAGCAAGGTCCTACATGACAGATGGCCATCCAACCTCATGATCCTTTTCATGGAGGACCCTGGAAAGTGGTGCAGAGATGAATCTGCATATGCTCTCCATATAGGAAAAAAACTGTGTCTCTATTTCTTTTGAGTCCCTGCTAGAGGCAACAGACCATCCAGGGGTAGGAGGCACACTATGTGTGCAAAGCAATTTTGTCTCCAAATTATTCTGTGATTTTCCTTAGAGGAATGCACTTTATTTTTTTAGTTACAGGTGGGTAGCCGTGTTGGTCTGCCATAGTCAAAACAAAATCGAAAATTCTTTCTAGTAGCACCTTAGAGACCAACTGAGTTTGTTCCTGGTATGAGCTTTCGTGTGCATGCACACTTCTTCAGATACCAGATACTTCTTCTTTTATCTGAAGAAGTGTGCATGCACACGAAAGCTCATACCAGGAACAAACTCAGTTGGTCTCTAAGGTGCTACTAGAAAGAATTTTCGATTTTTATTTTTTAATTTTTTTAGTACTTTTTAGGAGAAGACAAAGGGATGCAGTCAGTGCCCTTAGTAAGACCACTTAGATAGACGCATAGATAGATAGATAGATAGATAGATAGATAGATAGATAGATAGAGTGTGCCTTGTAGATAATAGAGTGCTGAACTTGGAAATGACTTTGAATTTTGCATGTCACAGACTTGTGTTTTTTGTCATATAGCATATTTGGAAAAAAGTGAATGAATTGCATCTCAATTTCCTTAAAAGATTGTATAGTTCCGGGGTGTGTGTGTGTGTGTGTCAGTGGTCTTGAAGCCATGAAGAAGTAAGCTGACTCGAATCAGTTGTTGGGCGGAAACGCAGACTAAGACCACTTACCACAATTTTTAATAGCAGGTCTTTTCCTGGGTTTCCATGTTTCCATTTCAAGCAATAAATGAATCTCCCATGCATCCATTACTTCCTATTTGAGGAGGGGGGCAAAATTGCCTCCACCTCTAGCATGTTTGGAATACCCTTCTTTCAGACCAGAGTGGTGCATGCTCTAATTATCTCCCACTTGGACTGCTGCAATGCGCTCTACATGGGGCTACCTTTGAAGGTGACCCGGAAACTGCAATTAATCCAGAATGCGGCAGCTAGACTGGTGACTGGGAGTGGCCTCCGGGACCACATAACACCGGTCCTGAGAGATCTACATTGGCTGCCAGTACGTTTCCGAGCACAATTCAAAGTGTTGGTGCTGACCTTTAAAGCCCTAAACGGCCTTGGTCCTGTATACCTGAAAGAGCGTCTCCACCCCCATCGTTCAGCCCAGACACTGAGATCCAGCACCGAGGGCCTTCTGACGGTTCCCTCACTGCGAGAAGCAAAGCTACAGGGAACCAGGCAGAGGGCCTTCTCGGTAGTGGCGCCCGCCCTGTGGAAGGCCCTCCCATGAGGTCAAAGAGATAAATAACTATCTGACATTCAGAAAATACCTAAAGGCAGCCCTGTTTAGGGAAGTTTTTAATCTGTGATATCTTAATGTATTTTAATATCTGTTGGAGGCCACCCAGAGTAGCTGGGGGGACCCAGCCAGATGGGTGTGGTACAAATAAATAATAATAATAATATTATTATTATTTGCAATAAGGCTTGTAAAGTAGCAGTGGCCTGCTTCACAATACGGTTGCAAGGAATACTGAATGACTTGAACACTATATAAACACCACTGTCTCTCCTTCTTTCATTAGTACTGCAGACAGCGACTTGTTCAAAATTGTCAGGTCTAAATGTACGTGCATCCGATGCTCGCAAGCAGCAAACTGTGGCCAGATAAACTCTTTTATAGAACTAGGTGTGAAAGACACTTTGAAGCAGCAAGGAAAGACACTGTGTAGCTTACACTGCAGATATGCTAATAGCTCCACTGGAACTCAGCTTGAGGTTTTGTTGTCTATTTCTGCCAAATCGGCAGTCCTGCTCACTTGCAGCAAATCAAAGCCTCATATTTTGATTATTTTCAGCCAGCAAAATTGCATTTATCTTGCCAGTTATTTTACCCCCTCCTCCCATATCGTTGGGTATATTCTTTCTCAAACATCACCAGCAATAAACAAAGACATTTTCCATGTGATAAATATACTTCTGGATTTCTCTTAGCATTTTCATTGTGTAAGGTTGATCTAACTAACTGTGCTCATACAATCTTCTGTGCTCTTCACACAAAGAGAATTTTGCTTCAATGGGATTTTTGCCTACAGTGAACTTTCCAGTAGCTAATGAAAACAATTGCTTACATAAATGGACTTTTCCATGACATTCTAATTTTTCAAGTTTCACCTGTACTTGTTCATCAGATAACATTTCCAATTAACCAGAAAACAACTATGTTAGGGAATTGAGTTCCAACAGAAGAAGCTTTCCACCATATAAAATCCATGTTATTACAGTCATACCACATGTTACGTTTGCTTCATGTTGCGTTTTTTTCAGGTTGCGTCCTGCGGCGACCCGGAAGTACCGGAAAGGGTTACTTTTGGGCTTCGCCTCTCGTGCATGTGCAGTAGTGCTAAATCGCGCTTCGCGCATGTGCACAAGAGCCAAATCGCGCCGTGCACCTGTGCAGATAAGGCACTTCAGGTTGCGGGCTTTTCATGTTGCGAACAGGCCTCCAGAACGGATCCCGTTCACAACCAGTGGTGCCAATGTAATTCTTTGCTTGATACCTGCTTTCATTTTCTTAAAACTAACGGTAATGAGAATATCCAAAGAAAATCCTAAAATATGAATTTAATGCAGAACAATTCTTTCCCAGGAGCTCTTGAAAGAATCTGTCAATTCAAAATCAACCAATAGTGCAGATTTCCTAAAATGGATATGAAATGAATAATTGAGAACAGTGTGGGGAGCCAGTGTGGTGTAGTGGTTAAGAGCGGTAGACTTGTAATCTGGTGAACCGGGTTTGCGTCTCCGCTCCTCCACATGCAGCTGCTGGGTGACCTTGGGCTAGTCACACTTCTCTGAAGTCTCTCAGCCTCACTCACCTCACAGAGTGTTTGTTGTGGGGGAGGAAGGGAAAGGAGAATGTTAGCCGCTTTGAGACTCCTTAGGGTAGTGAAAAGCGGGATATCAAATCCAAACTCTTCTTCTTCTTCTTCTTCCTATCCAACCATTGAGGAGGGGAGAGCATAAACCCACCTGAAGACCGAGAACAACCCACTATAAACATTTAGGAGCTACAAAATTTGTTCTCAACAATCCCCTTGCACCTTCTCTGCTTATGTATGGAGAAAACAAGTTTTCATATTTTTTTTGCCCCCAACATTTGTAACAAACCATAAAATTTCTCCCACTCCATTGTGTGCCCTAATTTGAAGGAACTACTTGTGTATGATATGCTGTTTATATCTCAGGAAAAATTATATTTTAAAAATATAAAATATTTAAAGATAGGGAAGGTACCAGGATTTGATGGCCTTCTTCCAAGCCCTTGCTAACTCTTGAAACCAAGCATCTGTCATCATCAAAGAAAGAACTGAAAAATTTCAGAGCCACTGAACAGAAATTGGATTTGAGTTTTTAAAAGGTAAGGCCTTTTGTTAAGTAGCTAATATCTTGCTCTGCAGGCTATTCTGTGAAACTTCTTTCTGGGAAATGCATTACAATTATGCTATTAAGGTTCATATGAATAGCACCACTCTTCCAATACAAACACACCCCGCTTTATAAAGTTGCAGAGCACTTTTGATGCAATGTAAGGTCCTACTTAGAGAAATGGGTGACAAAGATAAGCAATTAAGGAGTCTTTTCAGCCCCTCTGAAATATGAACTCTCTCTCCCACCACACACGTGTTATTTCAAATCCACAGAGATAGAGTTTTCCCCACATGCTGGCACCACCCATTGCCATCCCTAAGAGCAGAAATGTGATTGCTGAAAGGAAAAACCAAACTGAAGTTGCTTCTTGCAAGCACATTATTAAAACCAAGAAGAAGGTTCGTGAGTTTGAAATCTTGCATCAGATTTTGCATGTTCAAAGAGTAGGGGAAGAGAACATTTTATTCATTTCATTTCATTTCATAAAATTTATACACTGCTTAACTAAATAATAATAATAATCACCATACCCTCAAAACTGTATGTACAGCTCCCTTGTTTCCAAGACTCAAGAACCTCCTTGAGCTGAGCTCTGTGGGCTAGTTCAGGTCCTGCATAGTTCAATAACTTTTATCTTTTAAGTCAGACCATAGCAATTTTTGAAAAACTGCTCCTAGCATCCAAGCATTTAGAAGTCTTTAATAGAAAAAGCCTGAAATATCGAGAGTGCAGAATAGACATTGAAAAATAGAAGTAATTTAAGGAAGACACAGATACTAGATTGTGTCAGCTATCTGTAACTGGATTAAGTGTAAATTATGGTTGGTATTTTTATTTTTTTTATTTTTTAAAGTGCAAACCTGTTGACAGTATAATGAGAGAATTGTTGCAATTCTCCCCCTGCATTTTTGCTACCTGCAAATGGGACATTTAGATAGGAGGAGGACAAGTGGCCTTGTCACTTGGTGGCCACATTTTTTTTCCTTCGCTGTCACCCTGATAGGAGTGTCGGTATCAAGTTTATTGCTTATAGCCAAAGGCTGCTGCAATGTGTGCAATGATAGGAGTGTCAAAAATAGAGTTCCTCTTGATGACCAACATTTGGTACCACCAGAATGCTAGGTTATTGTTATGTACTGAGTTGAATAGGATCCAAACTGCAGCAGGCTGATTGGTCCTAGAACAATAGGATTGAGATTGCAGCAGTCTGACTGGTCCCAGAACAATAGGATTGAGATTGCAGCAGTCTGATTGGTCCCAGAACAATAGGATTGAGATTGCAGCAGTCTGATTGGTCCGCAGGAGCCACCCAATCCAGCTCCAGGTGGAAGTGAATCTGCACTCTGATTGGCATACAGGAGTATCCCTGAATTAGCCAATCACGTGGGGCCCATTGTGTAAATAGTGTATATAAAGCAAACGTTTTGGGGGAACTACATTCCTCACTACTATGAGCTGACTAAAGAGCATGAAATTCACACTCGACTCCGAGTATCTTTCAGTTATTATAATGTAGCATTGTTCACAGTGAAAAATGTCAGCCAGTCACCACCAAAAGAAGTCCCATTGCTGCCCTCTTCTGACTAAGGGTATCACCACTAACAGCAACAGCCCCCCAACCCAACACACACGAACCCTTCAGAAATGTTCACTCCAGAGGTTTGGTGACCCCTGATGCTAATATGAATATTTGTTGCTGATTGCATCTGACATTAGTTTAATCACACTTCATTGCAATGAGCTCAGTGAGTCACATCCCGTCACCTGGTGCCCTGAATAATAATATTCTCAAAGTTGTTCAAGACACTTATCTGCAACCATAAGCACACAGTTTTCTTATCAAAAGCCACAGATATTCACAGCATCTCTGGATGAGATAGGCAGCCGTGCACTTCAAACAGTATCCTGGGAATTGCTTCTTTTCTCATCCTCTGCCGTTCCCTTTCTCGCCAGAAATCTGCCCTGAACTCTACGAACAAGATGACTGTTGAGCTGCATGCGTAGAGGGACAGGCTAATAAGAATGTAAAAAATAGCACTTACGACATAACTGGATCGTTCAACTTGAAAAGAAAACATGTCCCTTTATCACATATACAGCACAACAAGACCTGCCCCCTCCCCAACAGCGTACAAATCGATATGGCTAATTTGACCCAACAAAACCCTTGCACACACACCCATAGAAACAAACCACACTGCAACCAGCCAACCTTCTCTAATCCCTTGCAGTGCCAACATAAATAAATAAATAAGGACCTACTCATGTGATGCTGACACAAAAACCCTGCACAAACACTCTCTATCCCCCCTTATCCCCACTCTATGCCTGAACACAGTGACTCTTCAAAGCATATTGTTTGTTATTACATTTTATCCTAAACTGGCCTTCGAAAGACAAATGTACAGTGGGTGGCGCTGTGGGTTAAACCACAGAGCCTAGGGCCTGCCGATCAGAAGGTCAGAGGTTCGAATCCCCACGATAGGGTGAGCTCCCATTGCTCGGTCCCTGCTCCAGCCAACCTAGCAGTTCAAAAGCACGAAGTTCAAGTAGATAAATAGGTACCGCTCTGGCGGGAAGGTAAACGTTGTTTCCGTGCGCTGCTCTGGTTCGCCAGAAGTGGCTTAGTCATGCTGGCCACATGACCCAGAAGCTGTACGTCGGCTCCCTCGGCCAGTAACGCGAGATGAGCGCCGCAACCCCAGAGTCATCCACGACTGGACCTAATGGTCAGGGGTCCCTTTACCTTTACAGCCCTGATATTTAGAAATGACACTCAATTCCAGATACACAAAATGCAGGGGGTGGGTTTAATCATGACTTGAGAGCCAGGAAAGCAGAACTAGGTACAAATACTACATCTTCCTTAAGAGATCTGTTTATTACATCGTGCATGATCATATGCTGCTGTCTGAGTTGTTGTTTGTGGGAAGCAACCCTTTTCCCATATTCACTTCTGCAAAACTCAGAAAGCCAACAAAATGAGCTCAGTGTTATTCCCCCTTGCTAATAAAGGATATTATATTAGGAATGCTCCTGAACAATGAACAACCCACAAATAGATTTTCCAGCTGTGTTAACACGCCACTGGAGCTGTGCTTTAAACAGCTGCTTGATTTGTGGGCATCAGCAGGTGATCCTGTTGATCTCCATGCCATGAGAAGTTGCACCTGCCAATTTCTGTGAATTAAGAGACTGGCTAAAAGCACAAGAGGAAAGCAGGACATTTTTCTAGTACACTAGCAACCCTTTCATTCTTTTCATACATGATATATGTTTCTATCTGTTAAAGTAACAAGCAACGCATGAAATAAAATGTGGCAGGTTGTAGCACACCAACCTGCCAGCAATGACCTCTAAAAAGATAGGATATTCCATTCTTCCTTCTCTCAGGTTTCCATCTATCATCTATCTATTATCTAAGTGTGATGGCTGTGCATGTTCAGTCTGTTGGAGATTCATTCCCCATGTGCAGTCATGGGTTTATTGTTTATCACACGGTGGTGTGTGTTTTGATTCCACAGGAATGGGATGTGACGGAAGACAGATGTTTTGTATTACTGTGTTTCCTGAAGTGGGACTGTTGTCCTTTGTTCTTTTTCTTTGCTGTCTGATGCTAGAGAGAGAGGGAGCCATGTTGCAGAGCTCCATGTGTATTTATATGTAAATAAAGTAGATTAGCCTAAATGCTGAGTTGCTGAGTTCTGTTATGCAATTCCACAAACCTCTGCGGATCCCTAAGTGTGCTGATGTCTCTTGGCATCAGTAGCTGTGATGTTCGGGCTAAGGGATGCTTATGAAGCTCCTGAATGATCATCCAGGAGGGAGGGAACATGCCAGTCAAGCATGTGTCTCTCCCAAGGTCCTACTTGCAAGTAGGACAAATCCTGACACAGTCCTCATTGGGCTATGGAGGCTTAGGTAATTAATAATAATAATAATAATAATAATAATAATAATAATAATAAATTTCTTATACCAGCTAATCTGACTGGGTTGCCTCAGCTTCCAACAAAATACAGCATCAGACATTAAGAGCTTTCCCAAACAGGGATGCCTTCAGATGTCTGCGAAAAATTGCATAGTTGTTTAATTCTTTGACATCTGCTGGGAGGGCATTCCATGAGGCAGGTGAGACTACTAAAAAGGCTTCATGCCTGGTTCCCTGTAATTTCTCTTCTCACAGTGAGGCAACTGCCAGAATGGCCCTTGGAGCTGAATCTCAGCATCCAGACTGAATGATGGGGGGTGGAGATGTTCCTTTAACTACCTGATTTTGGGGTGTCTCCATTATGCTTTTCCAAATCAGCAGGCACTTAACTACCTAAAGGAATGATACTACAGATAGGATACTGAGAGAGAAAGGCTTGTGAATTCACCAAAGAATTCAGGGCATCTGCAAGTGCCCTATTTGCTCTGTTGCTTTCATGCTGGGCCCAGAGTTTATATAAATCTAAGGAAGGACTGGTGGTCAAAACAACTTTGAGTACTGTGTAAAATTGGGTGTATTAAACAGCAAGAAGGGATGCTGAGCTCCTGCTGCTTTCAGCAGAGTGCTATTACCTTCAGTAACAAGCATGTTGGGAATCTGAGAACCCAGAAATTAATGGAGGAGGGGACTGTTGTTTTGCTTCACAAAGGCCTTCATTGGAAGGAACTTGGCTTGTCTGCTAAGAGTGTGACTAATGCATTAGAAGCTAGACACTAACAGCCCGTGACCAGCATACAATATCAGTGCCTCCAGCAGAAATCAATCAAAGCCAAGGAAGATAACAAAGATTTGGATTCTGAGGCATTGACCATTGCCTTAAAACCAATTATGCCAGAAGGAAATGACAAAGACCTAAAGGGGGAGAAAGGAAATGGTAGATATTTTGACTGACAAACCTTTCGTATACAGGAAGCGTACAACTGGTTGTGCCATTCCCTTACCCATGAGGAGCCAACTAAAAGACAGCATTACCCATCCAATACTCACCACAAGAAGGGCACAGATCACAGAATTGAGGATCGTCTATCTAGTTCAACCCCCTGCAATTCAGGCATATGCAGCTGACCCATGTATCCTTGGTGTTATCAGCGCCATCCTCTAACCAATCGAGCTATCCATGGTGATAAATGGACAAAACTAACAGCCATGCCATAAAAACACTATGGCAAAAGCCAGTAGCAAAAAACTCCAACAGATGTAAAGCCTGAGGGAGGAAGAAAGCCTATAAGCAAGTCTCCGTCTTTGGAACCTCACTCTCCTAGCAAAATAAATAAATAAAATGGTTCTCCTTGTGGGTATGTTGTAGATACTAGGAGAATATATATTGATTTAATAGTATCCTTCCTCTCTCACGCTTGTGAGTCAGGAGCAGAGCAACATTCCACAATATATAGCAGGAAGCTAGTTGGTAGATTCACTTGAATCTCTTTACTTAAGCAATCCAATCTGGCTTTGTTCAAATTTGGTTTGGTTCCTGGCAAAAGACACAACTGTCTTAAAAAAAAAGCAATAAGAAGTTTACTCACATTCAGTTCACAGTTGGATCCCTGAAGGCAGGTTTGAGCTTAGAGTTACAGAAGAGGGTTTGAGTTCATCCCATATGAGAATGAGCCTATGTCCTGGTGGCTGAGAGCCAGCAGGTGGCAAAATACATCAGTATCAAGAGAGCATGGCATCAAGAAGAAGAAGAGGAAGATGGCTGCATGACTGGACCTTTTGTTAGGTCTGCAAGGGTCACGTCAACCTACCTGGTCACATGCAGGGGGAGGATGCTCCAGACCAGGTGTAACAGGAAGTTCAGCTGGCTAGATCAACTCTAGGCAAATAAGGAATGTTGTATTCGACTGCTACAAGGATTACATCCTGCACTCCTCACCCTGGACCTCTTGATTATTTTCGCTTCCTGCCCCATAGTCCTTTCTATCTGGTCCTTCCCTCAGTCTCCACACCTGATAAAACTCCTGCGTCCATCCTCAGCCTGTCTGCTCTTACTCTGGCAACTGGTTTTTCTTATCCCCATCAATCTCATCTTCCTCTCAGGACCCTACTTCTCTCCCAGCAGCACCTGTGCATCACAGAGGGAAAGAGGGCTTTCAAATGCAAACTCACATCTTATAGAAAATTATATGGATTAAACACATCGCCTCTAATAGAGGTGTGGGGGGGGATTCTCTCCTTTTTGCTATCAATGGTGTCAGTACAAGCCAAATTTATGGTGAAACGGAGAATAAAGGATATTGTGGAGCTGGAAAAGGTCCAGAAAAGGGCAGCCAGGATGATGGAGTGGATGGAGCAGCTCCCCTGTTGAGAAAGGTTGCAGCCCTTGGGACTTTTTAGTATAGAGAAAAGGCTAGTAAGAGACAAAAACAATAGAAATGTATAAGATTATGCACAGTGTGGAGAAAGTGGATAGAGAAAATGTAAGAAGGATGTAGACAAGGTTGAATGTGTGCATAGAAGGGCAATCAAGATGATAAAGGATCTGGAAACTAAGTCAGTGGCTGAGGGAGTTGAGTATGTTTATGCTGGAGAAGAGAAGGGGGGGTGATATGATGGCCATCTTCGAATATCTGAACACTAGCACTTGTGGATATCTAGGAGGAGGAATGTTGGGAGATTCGGGACAAACAAAGCACACAGTTAAACTAAGAAATTGGCTCCCACAAAATGAAGTGATAGCCTTCAACTTGGATGGCCTGAAATATATATATATATATATATTTACAAATTCATGGAAGATGAAGCTATCTTCTTCTTTGGCGATCACTTGTAGCCGAGTAAGATTGTTTTCCATGAACACAGTCTTAACAATGAGTCCATAAGTGACTGTGGAGGCCAATTCTGGATCCACACATCCTTCCACAGTGGGGACATTGGTTTCCGGGTGGGAGTTGATCATGGTGAGGGTTTGCCAAACATGCCTTCCTCTTAGCATGCTTCTCCCTTTCGCCCTGAGTTCGAGCATCTTCAAAACCCATGACACCTTTGGTAAAGGCTGTTCTCCAATTGGAGCCCTCATAGGCCAGTGCTTCCCAACAGTCGGTGTTGATACTACATTTTTTAAGATTTGGCTTGAGAGAGTCTTTAAACCTCTTTTGTTGACCACCAGCATTACATGTTCCATTTTTAAGTTCGGAATAGAGTAGTTGCTTTGGAACATGATCATCAGGCATCTGAACAACATGACCAGTCCAACAAAGTTGATGTTAAAGAATCATTGCTTTGACACTGGTGATCTTTGCTTCTTCCAGTACACTGGCATTAGTTTACCTGTCTTCCCAAGTGATGTGTAAATTGTTTTGGAGACACTGTTGATGGAATCTTTTGAGGAGTTGGAGATGGCGTTTACAAGTGGTCCATGTTTCACAAACATACCATAAGGTTGGTAGTACAATAGCTTTGTAAACAAGCATTTTGGTTTCCCTGTGAATGTCCTAGTCCTCAAACACTCTGCACTTCAATCGGGAGAAAACTGCACTCGCAGAGCTCAGGCAATGCTGGATTTTGGCATTAATGTTGGCCTTTGTGGAAAGATAACTGTCCAGGTAGGAGAAGTGATTGACACTTTCCAACATTACACCATTGAGTTGGATTTGTGGCATTGCAAGAGGGGTGGTTTTGTGCTTGTTGGTGCAGCACTTTGGTTTTTTGGGTGTTGAGCGATAGGCCAAGCTTTTTGTAAGCTTCTGTGAAGATACTTAGGATGGTTTGGAGGTCATCCACTACATTGTCATCAGCATACTGAACAGCTGCAGTACTAACCCTGATGGATATGTTCTACCTCCACAGCTGGATTAGACGGGTCACCAGCCTGATGCAGCAGAACTCTTACGTTCACATCTCCCTGCTGACCAAATCGAACCTGTGCTAAGCCTATCTTCATACAGTCTGGAAACCCTGATGTTAAAATAAGAGTGTAGTGCATCTGCTTAGTGTGTTGGTCACTAACAACAAATAATGATTCCTTTCTACAGCTGCAAAGATACCCTTGTTCTTCTCTGTTGAAAGAAGCAAGCAGGCAATGCTAGGGGATGGCCAGGGAAACAGATGGGTGATTGTAATTGCAATGAAAGAGGGCTGGAAGGGACCTTTCCATGGGTAACTGTTGCAACTGCCAGAACTGATAGCTGCTACAGTCAGCTGGAGGCTTCTGCTGTCAGCGAGGCTCTTTGGGGGACTTTTGTGTGAATTGGGCTTCTGTGTGCTAAGAATGCAGATTATACCACACCGACCTGTAAGAAGGAGGCAGTTCTGAACGGAACATTTGGCCAGGCAAGATCTAGAAGTCCAGATTTTGCAGCCTCAATGAGCTGCAAGGACATGCTGCTTCTTCTTTTTCAGAGTAATGCTTGTGGGATGTAAACACAGAGCAGCCAAACCCAACACTGCTAGAGTGGACATGAAGGTAACTCAGTCCTCCAGACTTAACTTCCTGTTTACCTGGACTGAGTTACAGGAGCTAGAAGTAGGTGTGGTCTTACCTGGGAACAAGATCCCAAAGACCAGTCACCATTTTGCCTCGTCTTTTGAACAAGCAGGATGCTCTCTCTCAACTTGCAGCTGAGAGGAGCAGAGGTGAAGCCTGTTCCCCTATGGAATCAGCTTCACTACATGTAAATACATTTATCTAAGCCTCTCTGAGCCTGTACTGTATCTCAGGAAGTAATGTAAGTAAACTCTTTTATATCTTATAATCAGTACTGTGTTGTGTCTTTACTTTTAAGAGGGAAGAAGGGGAATATACCAGGAATATATATTTCTTATAGAGGCTTTAGCAAGCCTATGCAAGCGTGTCTGCTGTGTGTGTGTGTTTTAAAAGGGAATGGAACTCTGCTAAGTTTGGAGCTTGTTAACTCAAGCTGGGATTGAGATATATAAAATAATATATCATCATCCACACTCCTAAACATTCCCACAATGCTGACCATCTAGGTGTTTGTCTGAACCTTCCTGCTGCTCAGTTTGTAAAGAAACCAGTATTACAAAACATACACACAGGCACACATCTCCAGGACTCTTGTCTCGCAAGGCAACTAATTGTAAAAGCCTGCCCTACAACTCCCTACCACTCAGAGAAGCAAAAACCATGAAACAACAGAGTTCTTCAAAAATTATAGCAATGTTATTTGTAAAGTGACAGCTGGCATAACTGCAGGAAAAACATAACAGCATCAGATGAATATAAGAATTAGACTCCCCACACCAAAAAAGGGGGGGATCACTGCAAAGATGAAGATAAATGCCCTGAGTGATAGTTTCCTCTGCTGAATGTGACTGTCCTTATTACCTCTTCCTGAATCTTAAATGATAGAACAGACAGGGCATTGAAAAGCAAATGAAAGGGAATGCCAAATGGAGAGAGCAAAGTCACACATCTAAAATCCTCAAAGAAGGAGCAATAATGGCCTCATTTCACATCTTGCATCTTTGCAATCCCAAGAGTGGACAAACATCTATAATCAGTTCTAAATAAACATTCTTACTGCAGCTGACCTTATTAATAATTATCAACCTATGAGAAATGAAGTTACACATAAAAAGAACCTTTAAAATATAACATGATATACAATCTTTCAGTACAGCTTAAAAATTAAAAAAAAACAACCCATCATTGGTTCTTTATCCTGCCCTGAGTGCAGGTCAACTTATATTTTAAAATTTAAAAAGATAGCATCGAAAAGAATAAAGGTAAGAATGCCTATTTATCAAGAATGCACATTGTCTCATGAATTTCATTTGCTCTCTCATTCATGTTGCAATCCAAACCATGGATATTCAGAATTAAGTCCTACTGAATTCAACAGGGCTTACTTCCACGAACGCTTCCATTAAACATGTTTGAGTCAGCTGAAATCAGTGATCTCAGACCAAATAGTCCTGTGCTTGATTGGCAGCCCGATTCTTTTTCATTGCATGGGTACCTGTTACAAGTGCAGGGGTAAAAAAAAAAAAGGTCTGTATTTGTATTGAGCTCCAGTTCGTGTTGCAAGTTGCTGAAATGAACAGTGGGCATGAAATTTGTAGAACAACTTTAGGTTTAATGCACACAAACACACTTTAGGATAGAACTAGCATACCGAATGCTGGGAATTTTCCAGTATGCTATTCATGCATGTTCAGACCATTATTTGGGGCAAAACCAACATAGATGACACAGCACTATCTAAAATGCTCCTCTTCAGCTCTGGTGGCAAGCTGGTTTCTTTTTTCCTGCTCCTTCTTCATGTGGAGTATGTTAGAACACAAGCACTACAATTCCTAATGTGACACTAGCTCTCTTCAGATATTACTGAAATGTTTGAGACATGGGACTGTGCAAGACAGCACAAC
This sequence comes from Lacerta agilis, assembly GCF_009819535.1. NCBI lineage: Eukaryota > Metazoa > Chordata > Lepidosauria > Squamata > Lacertidae > Lacerta > Lacerta agilis. Next base: position 11,820,218 of record NC_046317.1, read on the forward strand.
CTTCTCCACCTTCAATCTCACAACATTCAGCAGCAAAATCTGAAAGGATCTTATAACTATGTTTAGCTGAACACACCTACAAACCTCTCCATGACTGAAGGCTCCGATTTTTCATTGCAGGGAGGTTTGCAAACATGTTCCAGTAAACATGCTTACAAGACCACTTCAGACCTTGCACTGAGAGTGGTCTGATGCCCAGGGGCAGCTCAAGATGTTTTGCTGCTGTAGGTAAAATGCCCCCACACTGCACCCCTGCAGATCCAGGAGAACTACTGCCATGCCCTGGTGTCATGAATGAGCCAGCCCAGCCAGCTTCCAGTTAAGGAAGTAGGCAATTGGGCTCCATGATCACTGCAGATGGTAACAGCAGTCACAAAATTAAAAGACGCCTGCTTCTTGGGAGAAAAGCGATGACAAACATAGACGGCACCTTAAAAAGCAGAGACATCACATTGACGACAAAGGTTCATATAGTTAAAGCTATGGGTTTCCCAGTAGTGATGTATGGAAGTGAGAGCTGGACCATAAAGAAGGCTGATTGCCGATTGATTGATGCTTTTGAATTATGGTGCTGGAGGAGACTCTTGAGAGTTCCATGGACTGCAAGAAGGTCAAACTTATCCATTCTGAAGGAAATCAGCCCTGAGTGCTCACTGGAAGGACAGATCCTGAAGTTGAGGCTTCAGTACTTTGGCCACCTCATAAGAAGAGAAGACTCCCTGGAAAAGACCCTGATGTTGGGAAAGATGGAAGGCAGAAGGAGAAGGAGACGACAGAGGACGAGATGGCTGGACAGTGTTCTCGAATTTACTAACATGAGTCTGACCAAACTGCGGGAGGCAGTGGAAGACAGGCGTGCCTGGCGTGCTCTGGTCCATGGGGTCACAAAGAGTCGGACACGACTAAACGACTAAACAACAACAACCAGAAAAGGGGAGCTTAGCCGAGGGCCACTTCCCTGCCATTAGGAATGCAGGTTGCCAAGGGAGCTACGTTGAGTGAGCAGAATCTCCGCCAGGCATCTCAGGGGGAGGAAAAAGTTGAAGAAGAGAAGATTGACAGTCCATCTTCTCAGGAAGAAATTGGAGGGGACCCAATGAGCCCACCGAGTCGTCGCTGGGGGAGGGTGTTTGACAGGAGGCAGAAGCAGAGACCTAAAGGTCATACGTTCTGTTTAAATTGGTGGAAGCGGAGTGACTCTTCAGAAGAGTCACCGTAATTCATAATTATTATTTTTTTAAAAAATAATAATAATTATTATTAACAATTTACAAACACATACACATTTAGCACTTACCGGTACATATTTAACAATTACACTTACACGTGAATCACACTTACATATATAACACACACACAATTACACTTGGACATTTACAGTACAGTACATTATACCAATACATACATATATACCAAACTAATTCTATATCTTCCAATTTCATTCTAGACAGAATATATTTTATTACATAAATTATATATATATATATATATATATATATATATATATATATATATATATATATATATATATATATATATATATATATATATATATATGTTTTTTCTAGCCTTCCGTTTATTACGGTGCAGCTAGGTTGTTAAGTGATTTCCTTCTTTGACTTCCCTATCCATCTCTTCATTAAATTATACATAAGGGTAATTCACCATAAATAAATTTATGACGTCGACCTCATTTACTTTATATCTTGTATTTGATGATGATTTAATTTCGTAAGTCCTTTTTTCTGCTATACCATTTTCTAAGATAACAGGGGTTGTTCTAAAGCTAAAGCTATGTTGGTATTACATCTTTCTTTTTTTTAGATATTGTAAAAAGTTGTTCCATTCTTCAATGAATTTTTCCCTCGGATTATCTTTTTATCTTTTCAGAGAGGTATGCAAGCTCTATGTATTTTAACATTTTGTACAACCATTCCTTTTTGACCGTAATTCATAATTGCAGCCGTTGGGTTAATGTGTTATCTGTGTACTTGAGCAATAAATCATTCTTTCTAAGTAAGTATGCTCCCTGTGTTGTCGAGCCAGAGGCTGGGTTCCTCACACCCTGTTGTCATGCTTGGACTGCTGTCAGCCCTGTCATCCCAACTTCACCTGCTACGCCCGTGCTGCTGCCATGACACTGCAGCAGTGGTGAGGGCAGCAGACCAGTGGCAGCAACACAGGGGAAGCCCAGGTGGATGTGACAGTGGCACAACGGCAGGGTCAGGGGGTTGTATCTGCCACCTGAGGCAAATGGCTTCACCCCTGCTGGTGCCACTCTTCCAACACGCTTACATTTTAATAATACCCAAGTGGCCTAGTATAAACGTGTCAGTAGTCATATTAATTCTTGCAGGAACATGACCTTGGTGGTGGACCTTGGGTGTCGGACATGAACTTGGTAGGTTCATGTCAGGGACTGGCTGGATGAGTAGTGGTGGGAGACACCAGCCCAAGAAATCCCCCCCCCCATCCAGGGAGGGCTTGGACTGGCTGGATGAAGAAGACTTGTGGGAATCTGTCTCCCAAGACACACCCCCAGGAGGGCTCTGAAGATGACAGCTTAGAGCCTGGAGCCTGGTGATGGGACACTGAGGAGCAGTCAGCAGAAGGGATGAGCTAGGAGCTGATAGAAGCCGTAGACTTGAGAGATAAAGGGAGGTCAGGAGATGGAGGACATTCCGGGACAGGATTAGAAGTTCACAGTTACAGTGTGCATGCAGACAGTCCCAGTTTTACAGACTCTCCTCCCCCTCTGACTTCCCGCTCAAGGAGGGGCCAGCATGTTGTTGAGCAACATGCCAGACAGGCCCAGAGAAAGAGCTCACCGCTTCGATGCATCCTTCATCTGCTTGGGAGGGATCTAGGATGAGAGACTAGAGGGCAGAGGCATGCCTAGAGGTTAGTTTAAGCAAAGCCTTCATTGTTAAGATGAACCAGGGACACTGAGGTTGTTTTTCTGCTAAGAAAAAGCTATTTGTCTTCCATGCCTTGTGTGTGTGTGTGTGTGTGTGTGTGTGTGTGTCTGTCCTGCAGATGATCTGGCTCCTTGACAGCTCCTTGAGAGTCCATGTACTAATGTACTACAGCATTTTGCTTCCAGCCTCACAAGTTATCACTTCTGATATCACTACAAGATGGGTGATAGCCACCAACTTAGCTTTTAAAGGGGATTAGACAAATTTGTGGACGGTAAAGCTATCAGTTGTTACTAGTCATGATGGCTATATGTTAGTTCCAGGGTCAGAGGAACCATGCCTTTGAATACCACTTGCTGAGAAATCACAAGTGGTCAGGGTGCTATTGTACCAATGTGGATTTCCCATAGGCCACTGTGGAAAATGGGATGCTGAGCTAGATAGGCCTTGGGTTGGATCCAGTAGGCATCTTCTTATGGTTTTACAGTCAGTATTGGTCTGGTTTCAGGGGGTGGAGGAAGCTGGCATGGGAAGGAGCTGCTACTGTTTGTGCCAGAGTTCCCAACGTAACCTATATGAATCAGGAATACACCATCCTACAGCAGCTTCTCTGCCACAACAGTAATGTCAGAAGGGGCCCTCGCATCTTCAACATTCTCCACAAGCTTTCTGGAGAATGAGTTTTCCCATGCGTTCTGATGTGTGACAGAATCAATTTGAAATGAGGGCATTCTGCATTCAACGGAAGGATCTTCCTTTCAGGAGAGTGATGATGGCCCCTGACTATATTACCTTTTTTAGCCCACAGAAACAAATCTCTATAGGAAAGCAGCCCATTTTGACGCTAGCCAAAAGCAATTTGTGGACCGCTGAAAAATTGGTGGGGAAAGCAGATGGGACTGTTTCTGCTATTTACTCCCTAACTGAGGAAGCTCTGGTGAAAGCTAAACAGGTTTCCCTTCAAGCACATTTATAATCTTGATTCTCAAAGTGGCCCCATAAATGGAATGCAATGCATAGTCAGCCACAGGAGAAGTTAGCTGTTTCCCAGGGCAGCCTCAAAGTACATTAACAGTCCTCTTTGCAATGCATAGACCGAGTACAGTAGAGTTTGCTTTCCCAGTAAGCCTGTAGCAGTTCTTTTATTCCTTCCTCCCTCAATTACATTTGTCGAGTTCACATGACAAAACCGCAGCGCCCTTCCAAGCACTGTTAATCACTATTATCTGTTACTCAACATTATCTGACATTCTCAGCTTCGCGCCTATGCTGTTTTCCTACAGCTTGCCATTTCAGTCAATGAAATTTCAATAAAATGGAGGGAATAAGAAAGAAAAGCCTTTTCAGCAAACAATAGGACAATCAGCTATATTATGGTTAGACTGGATAATTTGCAAGGTTCCGGTCTCGATCAATGAGCCTACAATGACTATGGAATGCCACCTTCCCTGCGCTAACCCTACAGCATCACAGAACAGTGCTGTCAAGTATCCCATTTTCCCCGGGATTCTCCCTTATTTCAAGCAGTTTCCCCGCTGCTCTCCCTTATTTTTTATTTCCCTTAAATTTCCCATTTTTAATGGAAGCAGCTCCTCCCCTGCTGGCCAGGGACTGGGTGGGAAGACCTCGCCTACTTGGAGAGAAAAGCCTCAGCCCTCAAAGCAAGTGGGAGCCGTTTCCCATGCTTACAGGGGGGTGTATTCCTCCCCCTGCATCAGCCCCTATCCGTTGCCACCAAGTCCCTCAGCCTTCCAATAGGGTTAGCTGGTGGGCGGAGCCTGGCTGCCTTTGAGCAGCTGCTGCTTCCTGTCCTGTTTTGAAGGGATCAGGCAAGAAGACGATGGGGCTCCATCGCGCGGAGCACATGGCTGCCCTCCTCTTTGCTGGCTACCCTCCTCTTTGGTCCGCTCCGAGCCCGCTTGGAGTTTACATTGCTGCTCCACCCACTTTTGCTTCTGGCTCCGCCCACCACTGACATGTGACTGTCCCTGGGATAGGTGAGACGGCTGATCCCTTATTTTCAAATCCGAAACTTGACAGCTATGACAGAACCCATCCAATTTGGCTCTCAGGATCCTACCTAATTCAGACCAAGGGAAGGCAACGTATGAGAAAAAAGCCTGCAACCCTACAGGAAACCCCAGTACAACTGAGACCCTGAAGAAACCCAGAATAGTCCAGAGGTGGCCCTGAAGTATCCAGTCTGGGTGAAAGAACAGTTCTGGAGTATGTGTTGAAGGAAGGGTAGCAAAATCACAGTAAAGAAGCTCAGTTCATATATATGACTGACACCCTTCTTTGGAAATTAAGCCAATGTCCAAACTTTATCATTCAATAACTTTACTTGCAGAAACTTATCGTTATGGATGAATTAAAACATCAGCTTAATAGGAGTCTCCAAAGTCTGGCCCCCAACAATGGTAACTTAAAGCAGAGAAGAAATATATATTTAAAACACACACACACACACACACACACACACACCATGGGGAAAGGGGGAAACTGAGCAAATTATAGAATCACTAGTGGTTTAAGCCCATTAAAATAATGGGCGCTAGAACATATGTGGTAAACATGCATGCTTACTCAGGAGTAAACAATGGGATTTAACTGCAGGTAAGCATACATGGGATTTTCTATCACGCAGTGCCTGCAAACCTATGCACACTTACAAAGGAGTAAGCCTCATTTGAATGCACGAAGCCCAGGTAGAAGAGCAAGGGGGGTGGGGTCTCGAAAGGATAGATCTGGCTGCTCCATTTCTTTTTAGCATTGGGAGAATTTCCGGGAGAGACACTTCGGTGGTGTTTGGCTTTGGAGGGGAGGGCAAAACAGCCATGCTGATAGGCCTAAAAGTGGTGCATGGCCAACAGACCCCTAGTGTCCCTATTTTTCAGGGATGTCCCTGATATACAGAAGCCATCCCAACAGTGGCGTAGGAAGGGTAGGGTGTAGGGGGCGGCTGCCCCGGGTTCCAGGGGAGGGGGTGACACTCCCCGTCCTGTCCCGCCACTTCCCCTCTGCCCGGCCCCCCATCCGTGCTTCTTTACGGTTGGCCGGGGCAGCCCCACGACCTGCCGCTCGCTTGCCGGCTCGCCGCGGGAGCAGCAGCACCGGCCTGGCTGCACTACGAAATTCCGGGCATGCGTAGTGCAGACGACGTGCATTATGGTGCCCCACCCCCAAGGGGGTGCCTTCACTCCACCACCCCGGGTGGTGGAGAGGCTTCCTCCGCCACTGCAACCCAGTTTCTGATTTGATCCCAGAATGTCCCGCTTTTCCTTAGGACGTTCCTCTTTTCATTGGAGAAATGTTGGAGGGTATGGGGCAAATGTAAATAATACATATACAAGGAAAACTAGCCAAGAGTTGAAGTGGGGGTTAGAACATTCTTGGAGGGGGAAATGGTGGAGTCTCGTGCTATGCCAAACTTTTCACACACTACTTTTCTGGCAATTCAAGTGGGCATAGTGCATTGAGCATTGAAACAACATGTGAAGAGAATGAAATAAATATTGGTTTGGGTTGTGCTTACTGGTACCTTGTTAAGAGGTAGCAATGGGACATTTTCCCTTCAAAGCTCTTTTTTAAAAATCCTCACACTCATTCACTGTGGGTCTCTTCACACAAATGATTGCACCTTGGCAACATTTTCCTGGAATCCCCATGTGATCAACTTGAAAGGGGAAAAAGAACCCACACCCACCTGGTACCTCTATATTGTTTCCCCTCTCCATATAGTGTTTAATCAATGTGTATAGGTTTTTTCCTAGCTCCACACAAGCTTCCTGCAGTACAAATTGCCCCAAAGAGCGTATGTGCATGTGGTCAGGTGTGCATGTAATCACACCCACGAACTGAATCTCCCTTTGGCTGCAGCTCTCCGTTATTCTGGTGGGTCCTGAAATTTTCAGAGGCAGCTTTTTGTGGGGTATAAGAAACAGCAGTGATACAGACCCTAGAATGCAGGATGCAATGTGTGGCCCTTTCAGTCTTGGTTAACAGTACTGAAACCAGAAGCAGTGGGAATCATTCTTGTTGCATTTTGCGGTGGATATATTTCTGTTTCGTTGAGCAATATAAAAACAAAGGGGAGTAAAATATGCTGACTCGGGCTTTATATATTATTGCTTTTATATTCCCCTCCCCTGCCAAAATAAATAAATAGATGATTGCAATTGACAGTTGGCTTTTAAACCCCGGCTAATAGCAATGGTCTCCTCTGATCCGTTGAGCTTCCCAAACACCCCCAATGCATATTTCATCATCACAGTTAATGTGCAACAGACCTCACAATGCGTTGTCCTACGGCAACACAAACTGATGCAAAATTGACCTGCAACACAGTGCCCTCTGGTGCACAGAGAATCGGCACAGGAAAATAAATATTCATAACACAAGACAAGCTTCAGACCTTCTCCCAAACCTGTATTTAAGAACCAGCAGCAATCTGCACGGAGGCACAAACAGGATGAAAAGGCAAGAGTTTGCCCCTTATTATGGACCCAATAGCTGAAAAAGCTGGAATGACAGCAAAACAATCTGAAGCAAATAAAGGACCACCTGTTCAAATGATTTCACGGCCATAAATTGGTCAAGTGACAGAAATTGCCAATCTGTTTCTTCCATGCTCTACAGTTGCAGCTCCTTATTTTGACTGGCAAAGAGCAGTCTGGCAAAGAGGGTCAATAATTAAAGACACAGAGATAGGCATCCCTCCTAATTGTCATGGTTTTCTCTTTTTTAAAGCCAAGATCCTTTCATAGCATTTAGTATTGCTAATGTATATAACACTTTTAATGTACACAGCCTGGTTCATTATCTGTATTGTTTATTCCCATCAAAACAACACACAGGATGCATCATTGATATTCTCATTTCCTGATGAGACTACCGGTATGTAACTACAGCAAACACATTAATTCTTGCTGAAGGCCCCCTTTTTTTTCTTTTAGGGCCTCTGCACTTTTATCAGGAGAGTGCATGGCAGAGGACAGATATCCATCAGGTGATGCTTATCCAAAAGCAATTCATGTTTGTTCATTTTTGTTATGCAAATATTAGCCATAGAACCTTGGGAGTGAAGGGTGGGGAAATTTAACCTCATTCTCCACCACAGTCCTGACAAAAACTGCCCTTATTTACATTTCAAGGGAAGCCTCCATTGGCACCCATATTGCCACGGATTGAACAGGGGGCTGCAATATAGAAAACCTTTGAGGTCCCTTCCAACTTTACATTTCCACGATTCTGGGAATGCTGTACAATGTAAACAGGCATGCTCTAACTCTGAACCGTGCCTCATTAATCTCCTGCAATTCAGAAAAGAAAATGCAAGCTGAGCTAAAACTAGGAGTTAAAATTAGCTTTTCAACAAAGCTGAAAGATTTCGCCAACAGGTGGTCACCTTCAGATCTCTCTTTAATCAATCACCTCCTTTCACTTTCAATAGGCATCACAGCTATTCCCAACATGAAAAGGAACCTTGGTGTATATTTTTGGAATGAAACCAGACCTACCCATTGGTTCTCCCCATCTGTGATTTATTTTTCTTAAAGCGCCCTCGTGTTATTTCTAAACAGCTCTTGGAAGAGCGCCCTCTGAAATTACCACCCCTTTTTGTTTCATACCTGTAGATCTTGTATCTTGTGCTAAATCCCTGTCGGCTTCTGTCCACGAAATCAGTGTATTCCGGAGAGCGGTGGAAGGGTCCCTTATCTGAAAGGAGCCAGTCGAAGGGGCTTGTGGCATGCTGATCCGAAGCAGCAGCGACCATTAAAACCCAGCAATGAAGACTCAGGGCTATCCACTCCCATAGAGCCATCAGAGAGAACAATTCAGCACCAGCACTGCATCGCCATATCATGCTTCCGCTGGGGACTTAGAGTCTTCATTCTCTTAGCTGTCCCTTAACACCTAGACAAAGACACACAGGAAATTAGTTTAGCACACACTGGTCATTCTATTACAGCCGGCAGAAATTATTACAGTGGTACCTTGGTTCTCAAACTCAGTCCGTTCCGGAAGTCCATTCCAAAACCAAAGCGTTCCAAAACCAAGGTGCGCTTTCCCATAGAAAGTAATGCAAAATGGTTTAATCCGCCCCAGACTTTAAAAAAACAACCCCTAAAACAGCAATTTAACATGAATTTTATTATCTTAGGAGACCGATGATCCATAAAATGAAAGCAATAAAAAATGTACTGCTGTCACACCATCAATAGCTGAACTGGGTTCCACACAGTCACAAAGACAAAACAAAAAAAGGTGCAAAACAGACAGACTTCAGTGTAACACTCAAAATGGAAGTGTGGCACTCAAAACGGAGAATGTTCGACTTCTGAGAATGACCGTTCCCCGCATCAAACGGGGTGTGCATTTTGTGTGGTCGTGTGCAGCCGCCTGGATCCCAGAGCAGCTCCTAGTAGTTCGGGCTGGCTTCACCTTCCTGGGCTGGATACCTGGGGTCTCTGTCTACCCAGTCAGCCACCCAATCCCGCCTGGGGGAGGTGTTGCCAGGAGGATTGGCCAGGTAAGGGGAGGGAACACAGACCCACACAACAGAAGGTGTTACATACCTGGGAAGCACCACTAGGGCTTCAGAGCTTCTCCCACCCTCCACTCCCTCAATTAACCTTTTCATTTTGCAGGTTAACCTCTTCTCCACAGGTACACAGGCGCTGCTATGTCAAGGCCGCTGTTGAAGGGCCGGAAAGGAATTTCCCTGCATTGGCAGGTTTCGCCTTTCCTGTAGCAATACGTCACAACTTTGGAGGTTGCAGGCCTTGGGCGGAACACCTTAGTCATCTTCATAAAGTGGGGTGGGGGCTGGGGTGGTAACCCCATGCCCCCATTGTGGCGTCAATACCAGGGTTCCCATTAAAAGGGTCTTGGGGGGAGGCATTGGCCATATGCCCAGAGGTTGTCATTGCCCTCCCCCTGCAGCAGCAGCGATCAGGGGAGTGGGCTATCTGCTTGAACCTATGTTCTCCAGAGCTAGCCCAATCCCCTCACATGCTGGATAACCCTGACGTTTCCCAGATCCCCGGCTGGGGGCTGGGAAGGATAAATGCCCAGTGTCTGAGCCAAGGTCTCCCTACATCTGAATCTTAATAAAGTTGTGGCCTAATTTTAATCCCATAGCATGTTGTCTTTTGTCGTTTTCCGCTCAGGGGCTGCCTTGGGTTTGGGGGAGTCCTCCTGACCACGCAAAAGTTTGCAAACCGGAACACTTACTTCCGGGTTTGCAGTGTTTGGGTTCCAAGTTGTTTGAGTACCAAGGCGTTTGAGAACCAAGGTACCACTGTGTTATTATTATCTCCAAGTTAAAGAAACAGCTGGCAAAAGGCAGTGGGGGAAAGAGAAAAGCGTGATTCTCCTCCTTTTCCTGTCTTTAACCATCCATCAACATGAGCATTGAGTGTGCTTATACTTGTATTCACGTATGTGGCTGAATGTCTGAGTCTGCAAGAATGTGCAGAGAGAGTGTGTGCATGCAATTTACCTTAAGTGTCTAAGACTGTTCGATTTGAAGCAGATTATTTACCAGTGCAGTATAGTGGTTAAAGTGTCACAGTAGGACCTGGGAGAACAGGGTTCAAGTACGGTACTTGATCAGTTATGAAACTTTCTGACCTTGGGCCAGTTGCAACAGGGTTGTTGTGGAAGATCACAGGAGGAAAGGGAGAAACATGGGGGGGGGGCTGCTTGGAGAAAAATGGTGTGGTATAAATACAACATATCCGGATGCAAGCAGAATCTGTGTTTGTTTAAACTATTCAGGCAGATGAACGCTGCCATTCCCAGAATCCTATCCAACCTAATCTTCAATATTTGTACCATGTTTGCAATATGTAGTTTAAAGGAGCAGGTGTGAAGCAGTATGTTGGTAACAGATTTGTAATGTGAATTAAAACACCAATTTTTGCAGCACATCAATATGAAATGGCTTGGAATGTGTTGAGGAGCTATAAAACAACAATGATTTGGGTAGGAAGACCTTTTAAGTGATACCATTAAAAATAAAACCTGACCCTTCCCCTCTTTTTTAAAGGCTTGGATAATTAAAATGGGAATATAATTTTAGAAGGATTAAGTTTTCAGATTAGGAGTGGGCTCCACTGCCATGAAGCAAACATGAATACATTTGGAGAGGATGTATTCTTGCTTGAGATTGCTTATCAGCTCTTATAAGGAGCCATTAAACTGTAACTGAAGGCCAAAAGTGGTTCAATCCCCGTATGGGACAGCCGCATATTCCTGTATTGCAGGGGGTTGGACTAGATGATCCTCAGGGTCCCCTCCATCTCTACAACTCTATGATTCTATGATTCTAAGTGTGTAGCATATACACATAGTGAGAGTGAACTTCACGTTCATGTACACTTAATTGTTACATATATGAACTTTGCCGACAAAGGTCCGTACAGTTAAAGCTATGGTTTTCCCAGTAGTAATGTATGGAAGTGAGAGCTGGACCATAAAGAAGGCTGATCGCTGAAGAATTGATACTTTTGAATTATGGTGCTGGAGGAGACTCTTGAGAGTCCCATGGACTGCAAAAAGATCAAACTTATCCATCCCTAAAGAGTGCTCACTGGAAGGACAGATCCTGAAGTTGAGGCTCCAGTACTATGGCCACCTCATGAGAAGAGAAGACTCCCTGGAAAAGACCCTGATGTTGGGAAAGATGGAGGGCACAAGGAGAAGGGGACGACAGAGGATGAGATGGTTGGACAGTGTTCTCAAAGCTACTAACATGAGTTTGGCCAAACTGCGGGAGGCAGTGAAGGATAGGCGTGCATGGCATGCTCTGGTCCATGGGGTCACAAAGAGTCGGACACGACTGAACGACTGAACAACAACAAATGTTTTTATATATGTTTGAAGCCATCCAGAGTGGCTGAGGCAACTCAGTCAGATGGGCGGGGTATAAATAATAGAATTATTATTATGGAATACTATTCTCCCATTTTCATTGGAGAAATGTTGAAGGGCATGGGATTAATAAGTCAATCCCCATTCCTTAATTTATTTTTACAGCATGTAAAACTTGTTATAATAACCATGGAAATGTTTTTTCCCCGAAATGGAATAGTTTACATGTGTGAATAGAAACTATCAGACAACTCTCTCTCTCTCTCTCTCTCTCTCTCTCTCTCTCTCTCTCTCTATATATATATATATATATATATATATATATATAAACACACACACACACACACACACACACACACCAGCTAAGAATGGTGGCCCCCACCTACAACTTTCCCTCCCCGTTCTCATTTTTTTAAATAAAAAAACGGCAGCCCTTCTGATACTCTGGCTCCCCAAAGTCAGCAATGATAGAAAGGTAGCTGTAAGAAAAAACTCAAGTTAAAAATGCAACACGCCATTGTAATGTTGTGGCATTGAGAGGCACAAAATTTCCTTGGTGCTGTATAGTCAACAAATGCAGTGGTTAACTTGAAACTAGAACAGCATGGCATTTATTTAATGAAGTCTTGCCGTGTGATAGTCTTTTCTCTAGTGAATCTATTGATCAAGAAAAACTTCCCACTAATTCACACCTAAATAGGGAACGCCCAATTATCATCATTTGTACCAAGCTCCTGCTGGGAACTTTAACTTGACAATGAATGCCACTTTTATCTACATGCATTTCCTACACAAAAAAATATATATATTCAAGATATAGTAGCTTTAGGTCTCCTGACTATTGCTCCATTATAGACAAAACAAAACAAAAACCCCCTGGAGTTTAATAAATAGGATTATTGCACTTCCTCTGGACAGGATATTCATAATATTAAAAAATCATGGGGATAAAATATAAGTGGATTGACTGCAGGAAACTGATTGACCCAGGCAGGGCTCCATAATACATAATGAACAAGACTCATCATAAAATCTGAATACATTTGTGGTGTTCTGGAAATGCAGCAGGAGGAACAGTTAAGCTTTTTCTTCCCCCCCCCCTTTTTTCCTTTTTTTTCTTGCCTAAGGAGCAAAGAATAACCATTAATAATTTTGCTCAGGCCCTCCAGCTTCAGTGGTTCTCAGAGTTTCTATCTTCAGGGAACATTTTCAGCTTAGGCTCTTCTGCTTAATTCGTTCTGGAGGTCCGTTCTTAACCTGAAACTGTTCTTAACCTGAGGTACCACTTTAGCTAATGGGGCCTCCCACTGCCACTGCGCAATTTATGTTCTCATCCTGAAGCAAAGTTCTTAACCCGAGGTACTATTTCTGGGTTAGCGGAGTCTGTAACCTGAAGCGTCTGTAACCCGAGATACCACTGAACTGGTTGTAGCTGTTGGATCTCACCATTGCTTTGTGTAACGGAAGCACATAGCCTAGAACACAACTAATGCCCCCCTGTGACTGCACACTGTAAAATAAGATTTAACAACAACAGTTCGAAAGCACACCAGTGCAAGTAGATAAATAGGTACCACTGCAGCAGGAAGGTAAACTGTGTCTCCGTGCGCTCTGGTTTGCATCACAGTGTTCCGTTGTGCCAGAAGTGGTTTAGTCATGCTGGCTACATGACCTGGAAAGCTGTCTGTGGACAAACACTGGCTCCCTCGGCCTGAAAGCGAGATGAGCGCCGCAACCCCATAGTCACCTTTGACTGGACTTAACCATCCAGGGGTCCTTTAACTATTTACCTAGTATTTATTTTATTTATTACTTGTCCGCTATTACTAATCTTCTCTCTGAGGAACCCCTGATAAGCTTTTACATCTAAGAAAACATAGGATTCCCTGGAACACAGGGTTGCCATATTTCAAAAAGTAAAAACCAGGATGCCCCCCCCAAATTACACACACACACAACGCCCCCAAAACCACAATTTATTTATTTTTCTATGGGGGAAAATCCGGGCGTATGGCAGCCCTAACATTACACATAGCTGTCAACTTTCCCCCCTTTTTTTAAGGGAAATTCTCTTATTCCAAATAGGATTCCTCGCAAGAAAATGGAAAAGTTGACAGCTATGCTAACATAAGTTAATTCCTTTGAATTGCACTGGTTTTTCTTTATCATACAACCTAACATTCTGGAAAGTTTGACTCTGGTATCCTTAAGGAAGTGTCGCAAATAACTATGGAAGAATTGCAAACGTGGCACCACAGCAGTCAGTGGAGGCAAAAATAAACACCTTCAATATGTTTTTTTTTTTTTAATGTATTGTGGCAAAGCATTCGCTCTTCTTGCCGGCCAGCTTCACCTTTCATTCATTTGTGCTCTGCATAGGAATGTTATGTGCATCGCCAACACCTGCCTTCACCTAACCTGGTGCCCTCCAGGTGTTTGGACTGCAACTCCCATCAGTTCCAGCCACCACAGACATGGCGGCTGGGGCTGAGGGAAATTGCAGTCCAACGCTTTTGGTGGGCATGAGACTGATGATGGCCGATGTATGTTTTATTGGACATTTCCCACTGTAAAGGGAGGAAATCACCTACATAAAACCAGTCAGACCATGCCTGCATGTGTCAGATGAAGTACACCCTACCCCACACCTACAACTATAGATGTGTTGGTCTATAAGCTGCCACAGGACTTTTTGGCTTTTCTGACACATTGAAAGTATAAGGACTCCATTGTAGCCAGAATTAGACTGGTGTGGACCTTATAGACCTGGTTACAGGTGGGTAGCCGTGTTGGTCTGCCATAGTCGAAACAAAATAGAAAATTCTTTTCAGTAGCACCTTAGAGACCAACTGTGTTTGTTCTTGGTATGAGCTTTCGTGTGCATGCACACTTCTTGTGCATGCACACGAAAGCTCATACCAAGAACAAACACAGTTGGTCTCTAAGGTGCTACTTATAGACCTGGTTCTGGCAAATGCTGGATTCAGGAAAGTGACTGTTTACAGCCTCTTGAAATTAAGCCTGGAAAATTGCAAAAACTACCCATGTGCCTTTTTTTTTTAAAAAAAGTATTTATTAACTTTTTCAAAACATCAAAAATACATAAAACAAACCAATACAACAATTACAAACACATTACAAAAATAAAAATAAAAAACTATTACAAACAAACTACAAACTACATAAATGAAAAACAAAAAAAATTATTTGTTTAAAAACTGCTTCTTCCCTTAACATTGTTATGTGACTTCCTTTCGTCTGCCCTTCTTGCATTCATTGTCATTCATCTTTAGTAATTCCTTTACATTATACAAACCATTTTTTTAAAAAAAAAATCTTATCCATTTCTTCAACTATTATCCTAATTCATTATTTCACATTTCCTTATCACTTAACGTAATTCTAAATCTGCAGTCTAACTTTTCTTCCGAGTTCCTTCTAGATTTCAATCTTACTATACTTTTTCAAATACAATTTAAATTTCTTCCATTGTGCCTTTTGATTGCTGGGTTGCCCTTATAACTTGGAAGGTAAAGTTTTCCCTTTTCCCACAATCCACGTAATTAGGACACATCCCAAAGAGGCATTATTTTCCACTGGAGCTACGCTTTTCCTAATAGAAAAATCTAGATGCATTACATACCGGCAGAGTATTGAAACCTGAAATTTTATGGTTGCTTTCACCGGGAAATGTGCCTCAGACATGAAACACTGAACTTTTTAAATTAACTTTTCATGAAAAGATCATGTCACTTTCTAAATTACAAGAGTGCAATAATAGGCAGAGTTTACTCTTCTGTGCGCTTATTGACTCAAAATGTTCCAGGCCATTAAATTATAATGATGACTAATGGGTCTCTCCTGTTTTAGTTCAAATCCATAGAGTTAACACAAGAAAATTGATTAGTGTGGGTATGCAGCATTTTCTCATATCTTTCTTTCCTGGACCTTGAAATGAATGAATGGTGTCAAATAATGCAGGCTTGGCTGTAACCTGGTAGAATCTAGTACTATATGGTGAATAATAAATCAAATATCTGGATGGCTTTTGTCCAAATAAGTAGATAAATGAGTAGAAAAAAATAAAGCCTAAATTGAAAAGGTGGTATCGTAGGTAAAACTATTAATTATAAACGAATGTGGTGCAGGGCTCTTCGGACTTAGTGTTAATTGTCATTCAAAATGCTATTGAAAACACTATCCTTTATGAAAAAGCAATCAAGACATCCACTTGATTATAATTTCCCTCAACACATGCTTGAGTTTAAATCCATGTTACCCAAATCTTTAATTCTCCAAGCCCTATTTGCTGTGCAAGTCTACTAAAAATAAAATATACTGAGTTATAGCCAACCAAGCCATACTCAGAGAAGGCCCACTAAAAATTAATGAATATTATGTATCAATTTCCTTTGTGATCTTCTCTCTGCAATGTTGCATTCATCAAGTGATGAAAAACACATATGAGTTGGGTCAGTGCTTTTTTTCTGGGGGGACGCAGGGGGACACATACCCCTAAACATTTTGTGAATTGTTGTTGTTGTTTAGTTGTATATAGTATACAGACTTGAGTTATCATTTCAATCTTTTTATCTACTGTGATTTAGTTAAAGCAGCTTACATATATCAATTACAAGATGGTACATACCCACAGACTCACAGTCTAAAAGGCTGAATGCCAGAGGAAAGGGGATTGGGAGGGAGGAGGAAAACAGCAAACCCAAAGACTAATTTTACAGCTACAGTGTTCTCCTCACAACCAACTGTAATGGAAAAGAGAGGAGAAACCAAAAGTTGCTCTTCGCTCAGCAGAGCCTATGGGAAGCCCTATAGTTCCACCTCTCACTCTGCTATATTTTGTTAGAACTTGAGCCATAATTTTGAATTGTTGTTTAGTCATTTAGTCATGTCTGACTCTTCGTGACCCCATGGACCAGAGCACGCCAGGCACTCCTGTCTTCCACTGCCTCCCGCAGTTTGGTCAAACTCATGTTGGTAGCTTCGAGAACACTGTCCAACCATCTCGTCCTCTGTTGTCCCCTTCTCCTTGTGCCCTCAATCTTTCCCAACATCAAGGTCTTTTCCAGGGAGTCTTCTCTTCTCATGAAGTGGCCAAAGTATTGGAGCCTCAGCTACAGGATCTGGTGAATCTTTGTACTTTTGTCCATTTATTTTTTCCAATTTGAACTATAAAATGATGATTTTCTTGACTCAAAATGAGAGTACCCCTAAATATTTTTTTAGAAAACAAAACAAAACAAAACAAAACATGGAGTTGGGTCATACTCAGTTGCAAAAATCCTACCAGAAGCATATAGGTTCTTGCCTATGCATGTATAGCCTACTAAACTACCCACACATCAAAATAGGAATATCAAAATGTTGACAGATTTGCTTCATTCATTTCCTGCTTATGGGTTGCTTTCAAGTATCTAGCTCATGGGTAAGCAAACTAAGGCCCGGGGGCCAGATCCAGCCCAATAGCCTTCTAAATCCGGCTTGCGGATGGTCCGGGTATCAGCGTGTTTTTATATGAGTAGAATGTGTCCTTTTATTTAAAATGCATCTCTGGGTTATTTATGGGGCCTGCCTGGTGTTTTTACATGAGTAGAATGTCTGCTTTTATTTAAAATGCATCTCTGGGTTAATTGTGGGGCATAGGAATTTGTTCATTTTTTTCTTCAAAATATAGTCCGGCCCCCCACAAGGTCTGAGGGATGGTGGACTGAAAAAGTTTGCTGACCCCTGGCTCCATGCCTGGCCATTTCTAGAACCAGGTTCCCAAACTAGATTGATGCTTTTTGCTTCCTTTAGAATTTTTCAGAATCTTCTCCTTTGCAGACATCTTCCAAATCACCTCTAAAGGCATTTATTATGGAAATCCTTAAGGGTTCTGTCTGACCCTCCACTGCCCTTACAGGTGAAACTCGAAAAATTAGAAATATCGTGGAAAGGTTCATTTCTTTCAGTAATTCAACTTAAAAGGTGAAACTAATAAATGAGATAGACTCATGACATGCAAAGCGAGATATGTCAAGCCTTTATTTGTTATAATTGTGATGATTATGGCGTACAGCTTATGAGATCCCCAAATTCACAATTTCAACTTTGGGGTTTTCATCAGCTGTACGCCATAATCATCACAATTATAACAAACAAAGGCTTGACATATCTCGCTTTGCATGTCATGAGTCTATCTCATATATTAAACTCCAGTAGCTAATGAAAACAATTGCTTACATAAATGGACTTTTCCACGCTATTCTAATTTTTCGAGTTTCACCTGTATTTCCCAGGGAAAGTCCCATATTTACAGAAGCCATCCTGGTTTCTCATTTGATCCTGGAACATCCTGTTTGTCCTCAGGATGTCCCTATTTTCATCAGAGAAAAGTTGGAGGGTATGGGGTTATGTGACTCCCAAGCCAAGGAGATTAAGTCACTATACAACTTTTAGAAGACATCTGTATAAGGGAGTTTTAAAATATTTAATGTTTTATGATGTTTTTATATATGTTGGATGCTTTTGAATTATGGTGCTGGAGGAGACTCTTGAGAGTCCCATGGACTGCAGGAAGATCAAACCTATCCATTCTTAAAGAAATCAGCCCTTAGTGCTCACTAGAAGGACAGATCCTGAAGTTGAGGCTCCAGTACTTTGGCCACCTCATGAGAAGAGAAGACTCCCTGGAAAAGACCCTGATGTTGGGAAAGACTGAGGGCACAAGGAGAAGGGGACGACAGAGGATGAGATGGTTGGACAGTGTTCTCGAAGCTACTAGCATGAGTTTGGCCAAACTGCGAGAGGCAGTGGAGGATAGGCGTGCCTGGCGTGCTCTGGTCCATGGGGTCACGAAGAGTTGGACACGACTGAACGACTGAACAAAAAGAAGAAGAAGAGAAGAGTTTGGATTTGATATCCCGCTTTTCACTACCCGAAGGAGTCTCAAAGCGGCTAACATTCTCCTTTCCCTTCCTCCCCCACAACAAACACTCTGTGAGGTGAGTGGGGCTGAGAGACTTCAGAGAAGTGTGACTAGCCCAAGGTCACCCAGCAGCTGCATGTGGAGGAGTGGAGACGCGAACCCGGTTCCCCAGATAACGAGTCTACCGCTCTTAACCACTACACCACACTGGCTCCCAACAACAACAACATATATGTTGGAAGCTGCCCAGAGTGGCTGGGACAACCCAGTTTGATGGGTGGTGTACAAGTAACAAAATTATTGTTACTATGGAATAGGATGTCCCTATTTTCACCTAAGAAATGTTGGAGGGTATGTTCTATGTTTCTGTGCCCGCCCCCCCCCCCTTAAATAAAACAAAGGTTCTTATTGCCAAACAGCTTCTCGGGAATTAATTTATTAACGCCAGCAACACGCTTTCCATTTGTGGTTTAGTGAAGCTTGTAAAATGTTGTTTTTATTGGGTTCCAGAGGTAGAAGATGACTTTCCTCCTCTTCCTTCTTCTTCTTTTTTTATAAAAAAAATCTGCCTCTGGTGATTGAGAGGCAAACCCAGGGGGATAAATCTTCTCGGCTTTAGATAAAAGAGAAGTTTGCTAAAGTGTGAGCAATGTTCCTGAAGTAATGAAGAGTGAAAATAATGGCATGGCAGGCCTTCTCTTGCTTTAGGAAAGAAGCCAAGTCAGGCACACACTCTTATCAAGTGTAACAAGATTAGTTTTTGCAGAGCAGTTGTTAAAATCCCTAGAAGCCCCATACTATACCAGCACCTCCTATTTCTTCTCATGGATGAACATAACAAATCCTTATTTACAGCTTACCTGCTCTTGTGAAAACTTGTCTCTCGCCCCTTGCTAATAAGCCATTGTCTGTTTCAAAGTTTTGTCACACTATTTGGAGGACTCGTTACAGGAAGGTAGCTGTGTTGGTCTGCCATAGTCAAAACAAAATAAAATAAAAAATTCCTTCCAGTAGCACCTTAGAGACCAACTAAGTTAGTTCTTGGTATGAGCTCACCCCTTGCCTTTCGCTGTAGGACCCTGTAATAATTGCAGCCGTTAACAGTCGTCTACATGTTTTCCACACCTATCAGCTGATCACCCATTCCCACCACCCTTCTGAGTAATACCCCTCCCCACTCCCTCACTATATTTGAGGATCTGGTGACTTCCGTTTCAGTGTATCTGAAGAAGTGTGCATGCACACGAAAGCTCATACCAAGAACAAACTTAGTTGGTCTCTAAGGTGCTACTGGAAGGAATTTTTTATTTTATTTTATTTTATTTGGAGGGCTGTGTGTGTTGCAATAGACAGCCGAAGCTGGGTTAGGGAAGGGGCAAAATTTGATTCAGCTCTCATTTGAAAGTATATCTACCTAATTCACACTGTCCGACGAAAACTAAAACAGAGTCACTCATTGAAATTCATACTTCTCCAAATTTTGCAATGCAATTATCCAGCCAAATAATATGTCTAAAATGCATCTGTTGGGGCGTGAGGTGTGCATAAAAATGTAAGTATTTGCAAAATTAGAATTCAAAAATGCATTACATTAGGAAAAATAGCTTTGCAAAAATGCGTACATTAGGGGAAATGGCATACAAACAGCTATAGATTTGGAGAAATTTGCACTGAAATTCAGATGAATTTCCATGAGGACTTTTTCTTTTTTTTTAATGATGTGGAAATGTGGAGAACTGAACTTAAGGTTAGAAAAAATATGAGAAACTGAGAGAAACCAGAACTGACAGAATCACACACCTCTAGTCTTGGGCTTCCAGAAAGAATAGACATATTAGAAAGACATATTAGCTGTGAACACTTCCATATTCAAAGGAAACACAGTCCTGAATACCACATGTTAGGGACAAAAATCAGAGAAAGAATGTTGTAATTATTACAGTCAAACCAACAATTCATGCTTTGCCCAGTGGGCACATGAGAGGGCTAAGGCTCACAGAACATTCTTGTAAAATTTGCTAGAGAGGACTCTAAGATCATGACCTTTGTCTGTCTTCACAGGAAGATGTAACACGACATCCTTCTTTCCTTCCTGCCTGGACAGCCTCCTCTTTCTCCACAATGCTTCCAAGACGCCCACACGTGCAGAGCTCAGACACCATTCTTGAATTAACATTTTGTACTTCTGTAACTTACACAAGTAGTTATAAACCTGTCTTTCATTTTGCTCCTGTAACTGATGCTTCATGACCTAGAATATGTGAGTAAATACTACTTTTATTACTTCACAAAACAACGTGTGTATGATTGTTGTTTTTTAAGGGGGTAATACCAGGAAAGTCCACTCTGCTTAAAAGCATCCTGGATTATTATTTCTAGAAGGTTAAATCAACCTTGCATTAGCTTCCAAATTTAAGCTGCGAAGGATGGCACCATTAAAGCTATGGCATGCAACTGTACATTTGGTTCTCTGGGTTTATTCATTCATAAAGGATATACATTCATTGAATGCTTGTTATATTACAGTCACTTGAGTGACTGAGAAGACCGAGGTTATACTCTTGCTTCATGAGCAATTTTGCACAAATCCCAGTTGTCCTTATCTCTTAAAGGTTAACCTGTATCCCACAAATTGCAATCTCAAACACATTTGCCTTAAGTGAAATCAATGGTATACAAATGAATGACGTCCCCTGGAGTTATAACTCGCTGGTTACTTACACTTTTGCCTGTCAAAAACTCACCTGAGGAGCCTACATTTTAGTCAGATCTGTGGCTAGTTTCATGGTATTGTTATAAGAATTATAAGGTCTAAGATATAAAATAAATGTTCATAAATATACCAAGCAAACACATACATAAATATATAAACTACATGTCTGAAACAGTACAGGAAAACAGTCCTGAAACCATTTTTCCAGTTACAGGTGGGTAGCCGTGTTGCTCTGCCATAGTCAAAACAAAATCAAAAATTCTTTCCAGTAGCACCTTAGAGACCAACTGAGTTTGTTCCAGGTATGAGCTTTCGTATGCATCTGAAGAAGTGTGTATCTGAAGAAGTGTGCATGCACACGAAAGCTCATACCAGGAACAAACTCAGTTGGTCTCTAAGGTGCTACTGGAAAGAATTTTTGATTTTGTTTTGACTGAAACCATTTTGACTCTCTCAAATTGACCTCAAATGTTTCTCTGCAAGGAGGAAGAAAATGGGAAAAACTCCCCATTGTCTCTTTGCTCACAAATCCTGTCTGAAGGGCGTATCTGTGTGTGAATAGGGTGTGAGCCTGTGACCTGGATTCAGGAACTGAGTATTTACCATCACAAAAGAATGGCCAGGATGCCCAACTAAAAACAACCAGTGACCATTATCAGGTATCCTGGCAGACAGGTTTTTCTGCTGTAGACCGCCCCTTCAGTGATGTATGTATGATGTATTGGGGTTGGCTTTGAGCTACAGGGTGGCAATTTCAAAAGTCTATATAAGAGCTTGCACACCATGGTTTGGGGTTCCTCCTCCCTCCTGTGTGTGTGGGGTTGAGCACCCTGTTGCAACAGTTTAATAAAGATCAGGCTTACTAGCCGCTTTGCTTCTCAGTATTCTCTGGTTGTCCTCTGTTATTTTCTCCTACCGATAGAGAACCTACATAAGGATTCTATATGGGCTCTTGGGTACACCATAAGGGAAAAGGAGCAGGTTCCCCCCCCCTTATAACGGTATGAAAAATAATGAAAAATTATAGCCCCAGCATTCAACCATTACAGCTTGCTTCTAGTACCCACTGACAGGCTGCTCAAATCTTTCCCTTGCCTCATAAAATGGAAACAATACTCATTTAACTATTTTGCAAAGCCATGCAGGCATACAAATGAAAGGGATGCATCTTAAGAACTGTATGCCACTATTCCGGGATAGTCGGCCAGATCTTACCCCACCCCAAGCTGTGCTGTCTGCCCCCTGGAAGTCCTTCCAAAATTCAGTCCAAGTACAATAAAATGTTGGGTCACAGTATCGATCTTCCCAAGCTGTTAGAGAGATAGGCATATGGAAAGATTGATAGATAGCATTTGTAACCCTTTATGGATGCTTGCATCTTTTTCGGATTTTGAATGCAATATTCATATAGTACAGTGATGGCGAAAACGTTTTATAGACCAAGTGCCCAAACTGCAACCCAAAGCCCGCTTATTTATCGCAAAGTGGCAACGTGACAATTTAACCAGAATACTGAGGTTAGAAAAAACAACTCATACATTAACATATTTTCTCTTAAAAGAAGAACACAATAACAGAGCTTTCAATGATACAAACAAGTTGTAAAAGTTTGCATTAAGATGATCCAAACTCAGTAAGGAAAGCAATCCCAAGTGCCTTCATTGACTAGCAGTTCGAAAGCACGTCAAAAGTGCAATAGATAAATAGGGACCACTCCAGCAGGAAGGTAAACAGCGTTTCCGTGCGCTGCTCCGGTTCGCCAGAAGCGGCTTTGTCATGCTGGCCACATGACCCGGAAGTTGTACGCCGGCTCCCTCTGCCAGTAACATGAGATGAGCGCCGCAACCCCAGAGTCGGACACGACTGGACCTAATGGTCAGGGGTCCCTTTACCTTAACACCTGAAAAGATAGGGCAGAGGACCTTGAAACCTATGTTTATTGTGAACTGCTCAAGTCGGTGGTGCAATTGCCAGGCAGTATTGTATTCATTTACCGGTAATTTCCTTCTCACCTACTAGGAAAACATAACACTAACATCAACATAGATAAATGTTTGCATTGTAACTAGGAAACTCATGCAATAGTCACCACATCCAAATGCACCCTTAATTAGAATCAGTCCCATCTAGCTCTGCCTCCACATCACTGTGTCTTCAGACCAAAAACTGAAAATATGGGGAACTATTAGCCAAACAAGCACATCTGTACCTCTCAGGATCTTTACTGAACTATAGCAAAGCACATGTGATGCCCTGACAGAGGCAGGAATGCTTATACACATTAAGAGGAATTAATTAACCCAGCTACTGATCCATTTCTACAAGAATGTTAGCATTATTTAGCAAGTTTGGGTCTCTGTCTCGGTCGCTGTCTCGCGGTCTCTCTCTCTCTCTCTCTCTCCCAAAAAAATGGTAATTGCTGCAGTCAATGGCTGTACCACTGGTGCTTGATTTGAATGTTACAAACTTTCACCCCAATATAAGTTAAATCACTGTAGTTTCTGGCTGTGTGTGTGTGTGTGTGTGTGTGTGTGTGCATGTCTTTTTGGAATTGAACAATATACACCGTGGGAAGTCATTATTTCATGTTTTGACCATTGTAATCTTGGTTGTATAGACATTGCCTATGAATTCCCCCTTCCCCCAATGGGTGAATGATGCTAAATACGAAATGATGCTGTTGTACGACCCACTGTGTCAGAAGCACAAGTGGGGTGGGAAGGGTAATTTAGTAGCATGAAGACTCCCCCCCCCACCTAAAATAAGGTAGGCTCCAAATTTGTGTGCATTTACTCATTTTAGATGAACGGAAGATTGAAGGAACTGATTCCTTGTAATATGTGTGTGTGTGTGTGTGTGTGTGTGTTTCTATTGGGGAGGGGGCATTTTGATAAGGGTTTGCTCTAGGATTGAACCAACATACCATTGCTTCTGAAGATGAGTGCAGTTGTACACACATGCATTCTGCACACATACTAGCCAAAGCCCTAGATATTGACCTAAATCAGGCATCCCCAACCTGCGGCCCTCCCGATGTTTTGGCCTACAACTCCCATGATCCCTAGCTAACAGGACCAGTGGTCAGGGGTGATGGGGATTGTAGCCCAAAACATCTGGAGGGCTGAAGGTTGGGGATACCTGACCTAAATGTTTGACATATAGCAGGGGTCAGCAAACTTTTTCAGCAGGGGGCCGGTCCACTGTCCCTCAGACCTTGTGGGGGGCCGGGCTATATTTTGAAAAAAAAAATATGAACGAATTCCTATGCCCCACAAATAACCCAGAGATGCATTTTAAATAAAAGGACACATTCTACTCATGTAAAAACACCAGGCAGGCCCCACAAATAGCCCAGAGATGCATTTTAAATAAAAGCACACATTCTACTCATGTAAAAACACCAGGCAGGCCCCACAAATAACCCAGAGATGCATTTTAAATAAAAGCACACATTCTACTCATGTAAAAACACCAGGCAGGCCCCACAAATAACCCAGAGATGCATTTTAAATAAAAGGACACATTCTACTCATGTAAAAACATGCTGATTCCCGCACTGTCCGCGGGCCGGATTTAGAAGGCGATTGGGCCACATCCGGCCCACGGGCCTTAGTTTGGGGACCCCTGACATATATCAGGCAGTTGTTTCTCAAACCTAAAAGTGGTGCAACACTCCTTTCTAAATTAAAACGGAGGAGCACACTTCACCTTTGACAAATGACAAGGTTTACTTTTGAACCTGCATATAAGGATAACCTCTTTCTCCTCTCCCTGCCAAAAACTGCTTCCCCCTATGTTTCTGCATGAGACTTTGATATCGGACAATTGAAAAGAGCCAAATACAGAGCAGCGACTCATCGCTGCTGTTTCCCCCAAGTGCAGTGGTGGGTGTTTATCTATAGGAATGAATGTCAACTGCTTTACTGAAGTGAAGGCAAGGGGTTAACCAGGGGCACAACTGGGGTAGAGCTAAACCTGTTCCGTACTGCTATTAGCACCAGAGATTGAGAATCATTCCTGTCCCTATCTGCATCCGTGGTTCTGTTCCTTAGACATACTAAAGCATGACATTGCTCAGAACTGATATAGCTAGTTAAACCATAATGTGCTGCTCCTGCAGATAGACTAGAAACATGCAACTGCTGTAATTTTGCATGCCACAAAAAAAAATTCCCTAGTTTCCCAGAGGTTTCATTACCCTACTTCGAAAAGAGGAAAGGAAAAAAAGAGAAATAATTTTGAGATGGCAGAAATAATTGGTAAAGTCAGTTTTAAGTATGATTCCCCTTTTATATAAGTTACGTAGTTATTTTATGTGAAATGGTTTTAACTGATTGTGTTGTTATATTTTGTTGTATTTTATTTTGCTGTAAACTACTGTCCTTTGGCTGTTGTGGTAAGGGGTAATAAGAATATTAAGAGGTAGACAAATGCAGAACAGATACTGGTAAAAGAGTGGGATTCTTAGCCCCCCCCCCCCCCCACACATAATTTTCCTTCTAGAGCTGACAAAACTAATGCTTCATTTACACACACAAACTTCCTTCAAAAGGATATTACTGGATGCTTCTAGTCTGATCAACTGAAATATAATCACCTGATTGAAGACTGATCCAAATGGAAACAGCTTCCTAAATAATGAAGTCTACCCGGGTGGCGCTGTGGTCTAAACCACTGATCCTAGGGCTTGCCGATCGGAAGGTCGGCGGTTCGAATCCCCGCGACGGGGTGAGCTCGGTTGCTCGGTCCCAGCTCCTGCCAACCTAGCAGTTCGAAAGCACGTCAAACAGCAAGTAGATAAATAGGTACCACTCCAGCGGGAAGGTAAATGGCGTTTCCGTGTGCTGCTCTGGTTTCGCCTGAAGCAGCTTAGTCATGCTGGCCACATGACCTGGAAAAACTGTCTGCAGACAAACGTCAGCTCCCTCTGCCTGTAAAGCGAGATGAGCGCCGCAACCCCAGAGTTGTTCGCGACTGGACTTAACTGTCAGGGGTCCTTTACCTTTTTTTTTACCCTGAATTCAGTGGTGGGAAAAGTCAGTCTAATGAAAACTAACTTGAAGGGATGTTTGTTCACATCAGGGCTCAAAGGAGAGCAGGGCAGAGATTGGCAACTTTTCGACTCACATGTGTCTAAATTTGCTTTTTTGTTGAACCAACTCTGCCTTCTGCAGCTTCACTGTCCTCATATGCTTGTTTGTGTGCCTCTGATTTTAGATTTCTTTACTTTGAGCTCTGGCATTTCATCAGTGAACACCCGGAGCACGAAACACTGTTTTACTAAGCATATGCTGGAGTGGTAATAAAAGACTACAGGAAATTAGAATCTCCTTTTCCCCCCAAGCTCCATTAAGATTCTCAGATAAAATTGTTCAGGTTCCCTACTTGGTCTATGGAATTATAATAGCTACGCAACTCAGCTAGCAACTGAGCATAAGATGACTGTCCCTTCGCTAGATGTATATTGGTGCAATTTACACGTATTGTATTCTCGAGGCAAGGCATTTTCCTGGCATATTAGGCTCCAGGGACCATTTTTCTCCCATATTAAGAATGTGCTGGACATGGTGCATCTGATACTGTTCCTGAACTCAGATTATTCTCTGGAAATCATACCAGAGTGTACTCTGCCCACAAGATTCCTATTTCAGTTTTATTGTTCAGTCCATTATGGCTTATTTTAGAAGAGCACCCATTTGTCACACTGTGAAGAATGGGTGCAAGAAATTCTATTAAATCACAGGAGACTCTTCCAAACAATATAACAGGACATCTTCTCTCAAAACTTGTGAACTGCTCTGCTTTCTCTGGATGTCCAAAGGCTCACTTAATGCAGAGGGATCGCAGAACTAAATGGCTGGGGGGTGGGGGGGTGGTTTACTAGAAGTCATCAAGTCCAGCCTTCATCAGGACTCAACAGACTTGCTCAAACATACTTGCCATAGATCCGTCCACATAATCTAGAGTGCAATGCACCACAAGCAGCTGAGAATGTTGTACACACAGCAGATCATGTGATGTGATGTGTAGCCATACCCCATCCATGTTTACTCAGAAGAAAGTCTCAATGAGCTCAGTGGGAATTATTCCCAACTACAGGTGAAACTCGAAAAATTAGAACATTGTAGAAAGGTTCATTTCATTCAGTAATTCAACTTAAAAGGTGAAACTAATATATGAGATAGAGCCGTGACATGCAAAGCAAGATATGTCAAGCCTTTATTTGTTATAATTGTGATGATTATGGCGAACAGCTGATGAGGACCCCAAATTAACAATTTCAGCTTTGGGGTTTCCATCAGCTGGATGCCATAATCTTCACAATTATAACAAATAAAGGCTTGACGTATCTCACTTTGCATGCCATGAGTCTATCTCATATATTAAACTCCATTGGCTAATGAATACAATTGCTTACATAAATGGACATTTCCACAATATTCTAATTTTTCGAGTTTCACCTGTAGGTGTGCATCATAAACCAAGCCACAAAAATCAACAGCCAAGCCACCTGGGTTGCTTGCAAATATAAGCAGGGGGAAATATCTTCTGCAAATGAGTGCCCTTAATACTTAGTACTTAGCACCACTTTACCTAATGGGACCTCCTGCAGCCACTGGACCGCCAGAGCACGATTTCTGTTCTTAAGCGGAGTTCTTAACCTGAAGCATACTTAACCCAAGGTACCACTGTATTGTCGGAACTCACCATCAGCAACTTTCCAGAGTTTCAGGCAGACGTAAAAGGAAGTTACTGGGATGCAAGGAAAACATGCTGGCTAAGAGATGAAGCTATCAATCTGGGAAGAATCCCATTTTAAGGCTACCACCTTAGGCTGAGTTGAATTATGGTGCTGGAGGAGACTCTTGAGAGACCCATGGACTGCAAGAAGATCAAACCTATCCATTCTTAAAGAAATCAGCCCTGAGTGCTCACTAGAAGGACAGATCCTGAAGTTGAGGCTCCAGTACTTTGGCCACCTCATAAGAAGAGAAGACTACCTAGAAAAGACCCTGATGTTGGGAAAGATGGAGGGCACAAGGAGAAGGGGACGACAGAGGATGAGATGGTTGGACAGTGTTCTCGAAGCAACTAGCATGAGTTTGGCCAAACTGCGAGAGGCAGTGAAGGATAGGCGTGCCTGGCGTACTCTGGTCCATGGGGTCACGAAGAGTCGGACACGACTGAACGACTGAACAACAACAAAGAGAGGAAGCTATCAACCTGGGAAGAATCCCATTTTAAGGCTACCACCTTAGGCTGAGTTGAATTATGGTGCTGGAGGAGACTCTTGAGAGACCCATGGACTGCAAGAAGATCAAACCTATCCATTCTTAAAGAAATCAGCCCTGAGTGCTCACTAGAAGGACAGATCCTGAAGTTGAGGCTCCAGTACTTTGGCCACCTCATAAGAAGAGAAGACTACCTAGAAAAGACCCTGATGTTGGGAAAGATGGAGGGCACAAGGAGAAGGGGACGACAGAGGATGAGATGGTTGGACAGTGTTCTCGAAGCAACTAGCATGAGTTTGGCCAAACTGCGAGAGGCAGTGCCTGGCGTACTCTGGTCCATGGGGTCATGAAGAGTCGGACACGACTGAACGACTGAACAACAACAACAACAACCTTAGCCTGAGAGAACAATATGTTTGTCTTTCTCCCCACCCCCCACCCTTCCAGCTGCAACAAAGAGATAATAAATACCAGCCAGCCTCACCCAAGTCATGTCCCATTGTAATAGCCTTTGGTGCCCTGAGGGTTGAAGGCAATAATTTTTCTTGATGTGCTGCTGTTTGAAGGCAATAATGTCAGTGATGGGGGGGGGGACCTTGCTAGCCCCAAAGCATGGCCTCAACTGGAAGCATCATGTCAAATGCTACACAACCAAGGAACATTCTGTTCCCATACACTTCCATACACACACCAAGTGGGAAAAGAAGCAGCACTGCAGGTGGGAACAACAGAAGACATCTGGAATGATTGAGAGGTTAAAATACAAACAAGTCCCTTCCTACCCACGACTGGCACCCCAACAGGGATTCTGGTTGAGGAAACTCAATTCTCCTTAGCTGAGCTGCAACTGAAGCCCTGCCAACCTGTGTCATTAAGACAGAAACATAGAACAAAGCAGTGACCACAGTGTCCACATCAAGGATGAAGAGAATTCTGTTCTCGATTTGGGTCTTTCAGCTCTCAGAAAGTCTGGGAGGGTCAGACATGGACTGTACCCCCTGAAAGACGCTTAGGGGTGTAGTTTGCAAAGCCCACCATATACAAAGGGCAGGGTTCAGACCACATCTGATTATTCTCAGAGAGCATCATTTTTACTTACCGAGTGACTGAATCAAGTGGTGCTAAGTATTAGGTATGCATGCTAAAAGATAGTTTTTATAGAAGCGAAGAGAAATTTAAGATGTCTCTTCTTGGCTGAGAATACTGCAATTGTTACTATGACATACAGAAGCAAAATAAAAATGATAAGGCCTTCAAGTTTTAGTTGTACTGTAAAAAGAATTTAATGTATGAAAAAGGGAGGCAGTGGACCCTCCTGACTCCACCTCCCATTTAAATCCCCCCCAATGAAATCTGAAATTATGTCGCCCATAGTCTGCCTCTTATGAACTTTACACAGCCAACTAAAAATTCTGAAGTCCCCCATATTTAACCCTCCCTCCCCCAAATAAGCCACAATGGATTTTGCTACCATAACTCTAGCAAATCCCACACACCCGCCAGTGGAGCTCTTGTCTGGGTAAACATATGCAGAACTGGGTTGCATGGCATTTTTATAGAAATCCAAAACAATTATTTTCTCCTCCAGACCGGATGTCATTCCTATGCATATGTACTAAAAAAATAAGTCTTAGTAGGTTAAGTTGGGTTTCCACCCTGGGCTAAATGGTACCAGTGTCTATATTGACTTGCTGGGGTCTTTAGCTCCCCTTTTTTGTTTGTTTTGCTTTTACACACACGCTTCCCTAAAGGTTCATCTTGTCTCTCTCATATGTAGAGAAAGGAAGGAAGGAAGGAAGGAAGGAAGGAAGGAAGGAAGGAAGGAAGGAATTCTGGTTAATGCTTAAGCCTCATAATTGAAAGAGCCCATTTGATTATATTGCAAAATGGTCACCCAGTGAAGGGAGTTTCATTTTATGGTGCAGTCAACTGAAAATAAAAAGAAATGTATTGAGATAGTTTGGTGATGGAGTCACTCACCAAAGGATGCAATTTAACACTTAATGGCATTTGCACAGGAAAGGCAGCAAAAGGCTATTGCCTAGGCTGCTCCTCTCACCTGTTTAAAAGCCCATCGGTATGTGACTGTTACAAAACAAGCCTACAAAAACCATGGTCAGTGTCTCTTCTTCTGGTGCACCTTCTACTCTACCTTCTCCTTTTTGTCCATATTCCACCCAGTTTTCCCATCCCTCTTGCCCCTGAAGCAAACACAAGATGAGAAATGTCTCCTACCAAATTAGCCTTGGGGAAACCTCTTCCTTTAACAAACTTGCACAAAGGACTCCTAGCCACACAGAAAGCACCTTGGCTTCTCTGCATAAATTAGAAAACTTGACTTGGGCAAGTAGGAAAAGTGACAAAACACCAGCACAGCCCATTCGGTGTCCCCCTGATGGGAGCAGAAGCTTAGTGCTGGAGTCAGCAGTGGACTCAAACCATATGAGATTTTTGGAGTCTGCTACCATCTGGCTGCAAAAGTGAGACGCGCCTCAGTGAGAATTCCCTAATACCTGTCGTTGTGGGAAGAAACAATGCTCCAGACTTCACACACACACACACACACACACACACACACACACTACCAGGAAGAAAGACTTGCAGTATCTATTTAAAGAACATTTGGGGACCCTGTGTGCTCCCTATTCTTGACCTTATTCTTTGACATTTTCAAAGCTGTGGTCTTTCAATTATTCTGTTACATTGGCTGTCTCAAGAGTCCCATGTTATTATTCCAATTTGTGTTGAGATGTTGGGGAAGGAAGGAAGGAAGGAAGGAAGGAAGGAAGGAAGGAAGGAAGAAAGAAAGAAAGAAAGAAAGAAAGAAAGAAAGAAAGAAAGAAAGAAAGAAAGAAAGAAAGAAAGAAAGAAAGAAAGTCTGGTTAATGCTTACGCCTCATAATTCCAGTGCAGGCATCTCAGTTAAAGCACCCATAACAGATGGCCATCCAAGAAAGGAGAATTCACAAGCTCCCGAGGAAGACCGTTCCACCATCAAACAGCTCCCACTCCCAAGTTTGTTCCTGATGTTAAGTCAGAATCTTTCATGGGGTAGAACAGGGGAGCATTTTGGGGAGCTGGTTCAACCTCTGCATATTTTCCCATTTGGGGTCTTCCTAGGCATGAACAGGCCAGCAGAGAGCTATTACACCTAAGAGATTTCATATCACCTCAGATTCAGTGCTTACAGTTCATATGCCGATGGCACCATGCATGCAGCCCCCAAGGGAAATCGGGTGAGGCGGATGCCAAATTAATGGCGTTGGAACTTCCGGGAAGGGATCTACTGAACTCCTTGTTCCTCTGCCTGTGTATTCCTTTCCTGTGTAACTTCTATTAGAGCATGAATGCAGAGGATAGTATGTGACAATTGAGAAAGGACCACCAAAGCAACATTTCGCCGAATTAAACCCTTGGTCCACCCAACTTGGGATTTTCTTCACTGACTGACAACTTCGGGGTTGCCCAGCTCTTATATGGATGGAGCCTGGGACCTTTTGCATGGAAAGCAGAGGTTCTACCCCTGAGCTACAGTCCTCACTGCATGCCAGTGTGCATGAAACCACATGGTGAAGTGGTCAGCCTCCAGAGTCCTATTGATGATTGGGTGCAGATATCCTTGTTGCCTTGCAAAGCATTAAAGGACCAGCAATAGACAACGTGCTATAGATGCATCTCACTTTGTTCTAAAGAGGTGTCAGGATTCACGTACACGTAGGTGGCCATGGGACACCATGCGCAAAAACACCCACATCCAAATCTTCTCCCATTCCTACTCAATCCACCCTGGCCTTTCGTTTTGGCCTTAGTCAGGTTACTCCTGCACTCTGCAGTTCCCTGAAACTAGGAAAACGAACAGAACCATGGCTGCCATACCTTGCAATGAAAGGGAAAAGTCACCATATTCCGAGCTGCATTTTAATGAAGGCTCACAGCGCATGCAGGAGGGAAACCACACAACAAATGTGCACCCTCTTGTACTTTGCAACCCTGCCTAGTCTCCTTGTCGAGCCCATACTGAAAACTTGCATCAAAGAGTCATCAAAGGTAGGACTGGAACAGAGGTGATCATCATAATCTTGGTCCATTAAAAAAAGAAGAAGGGGGGGGGAGAAGAGAGACTACATCCGTTTTGCTGCCTGGAGATCATGCCCCTTAAGGGAGAATTATTCCTCCCACCCCACATTATTATTGAGCTGTGCCACCTCTTTAAAAATCAAATCACACACAAGCCAAAAATGTCACAGGCTGCTGAATGAGCCTTTAGGATTTTATCTCTCCCCCCCCCTAACTTTCCTGATTGGTGTGGCATTCCTAGCGGTGCCTCCCAACCCCCGGTAAATAGTATTGAACAAGAAACAACACATTAAGGCTGATGGAGATTTTCGCCCGTGAAGCATGCCGCTTGCTCGCTCGCTCGCTCGCTGCCTGCAAATGCCCATTAAGACACCATTAATTGCATTGATTTATTTGCAAGCGATGCGCAGAAGGATGTTTGCTCGCCTCGCCTCCCCTGCAAAGCCTAGCAGCCTCCGCTGCCCACCCCCGCCGTTTTACACCCAAACTCGACCCCCTGTTGCCATCTCTCGTCACTGTCACCAAGTTCTTTCCACTGGCACTGGGAGCATCTCAGCACCCACCTTGTCTCTCCTTCACCCTCCTTGCACCAAATTGTACACCCACCCTTTCCCACGATGACTCCAGACCCAGTGGTACAGTTCACCTTCGGGTAGCCTGTTAGGAGAGTCAGACGACGCGGAATCCCTTACCTATAGCTGGCTCGCCCGCGCCTGGCGTCCTCTGAAGCGCATCTATCTGATGATGCTCAAAGTTTCCGGATCCCCATGAGTTGAGCTAGCTCGGCTGCAGCTGCTGCGAGCTCGGCTGCAGCTCCTCGGTAGTGCAATCGACTAGCTCTGCTTGGGGATCGGGCTAATTGCACAAGTTCTGTCGGAAGAGGGTGGAAGGGGGAGGCCAGCGTCGGCAAGGAGGCAGAGAAAGAGACAGAGAGGGATCTTCTTCTCTTGGTGAGGCTGGAGACTCTGCTGCAAAAAAAAAAAACACGCGCCGCCCGCCTGAGCAAGGTGACTCGTCTTCCCTCGCTCCAGCTGGTGGCAGAACAGCTGGGAAGGACACGCGGAAGGGGGTGGGCGGAAGGGAGGGGGGCTTTACTCCGGTTTAATTAAACCGGAGCAACTCCTGCCAACCGGATCTTCTCTTCGAGCTCAGGGAGGGAAACGTCCACGCTTTTTACCCCCCCCCCCTTTAAAGTGTCCTTAGGTCCCTTCACTCTAGAGACGGATTAAAGTGGAATCATTCGTCCACGCGCATCGCTGTCCTAAAAAGATTAGCTTTGGTCTGTCTGGTCCAATATTCTGTCCCCAGACATGGGTCAGAGAAGTGTCGTAGGAGACTGACAGGAAGGAGGGCATGATGAGGGCAATGGCTTTCGTTTTATCCCAAGGATCTGATCATCCAAGGTGGTTCTGGAATTCCGACGAGGAACCCCTAAATTCCAGGGCACAGGTGAGGCTAAGCTGCGGCCCTGAATATGTATTGAACACAACCTCCCCACGCCACGCCACCCCTCAGCCACACCCCAGTGTGGCTAATGGCCAGAGGTGATGGGATCTGGAGTCTAGCAACATCTGGAAGGTCCAAAGGTTCCACACAAGTCTCTGTTCGAGAACAGCTACTCCAAGCGTTAGGTATTCCGATGACAAGTAGTTCTGGGGGTTAGACTAAGGAGCAAGCGCGTCCACCTGTAGTGACCATGAGAGTGCATCTTAACGACCACCACAGCCTGCCGCAGAACGGGGAGGGGGACACACACACACACACGCTCACATGCCACTCACTGGGAGGGACATTTGCCCCCTTTGCTCTCCCTAATGGTCGCTTGCCAGTACATAACTGGCAGGAATTATAATGTATTTATAGACTGCTTTCAAGAGTCTTCGTGCGTTTTTTACATACTGTACAAAAAAAAAAAAAAAAGGTAAAGGACCCCTAACAATAACTCACTAAAACAGCAACAGGAAGAACCCCGAAAGATGGGTCAGCATTAGGTAGATGAGGAGCCGAAAGCTTGCCTAAGGGCCCACCTGGCAGACTGGACTTAAGGTGTGCACTTTAAAAATTCCAAAGTGGGAACGCAACCAACACGTGTTTGCAGACAGACGTCGGCAAACACGCTTTTCGGGGAGTGAGAGTTGTCTGCAGCTGCTCCCTGCTGGATGGACCCCAAATGACAAACCCAAGTCTGCTGCCAGGTAATGTGTGTAAAGCATCCTTGGCCTGTGTCGGCTGCCGACGTAGCCCCGAAATTTACCCGACACTGGTATGCATATATTGTATATAGTCTAGCGCATATTAATGCAATGAAGTGTGTGTGATAGAGACACAGGCAGACAACAGGAAAAGTTACGCTCATCTGTCTTCTCCGGCCCCTGCAGTTCCTCGCGCAGTTTATTTATTTTTTTACAAATACACACTACACAAATAATAACGCAGAAGAGGTAAGCAAGAGAGAGACTTGCAAGAAGATGTGAGCTCCGGAAGAGAGATCCCCGACCAGACAATCAGACTTCCTCAGCGTTTTGGAGCCCTAGCTCAGTGAAATAGCATCTGCCTTGCATGCCCAGGGTGAAATGCATGCAGCAACGGTCTGATAATGATTCCCTATCGCGAAGCTGTTGGGGGGCCGGGCGGGGGCGGATTCGCAACCCAAATGCGACTCTCCATTTCACAATTCCAAAAGCACCACCTTGAAAGGTCCCTTAAGCAAGCCCACCTCCTAGGCGAATCTGGTGGGAAATCTCCCCCCTTTCTTGGACTGAGGAACTGGTTGAGCCCAGCCCTTCCTCTCCCCCAAATACTTCTTTTAAGACCCCTCCCAGAATATCTGGAAGAGGGCAGAGTCTCCCACAAAGACCAAGTGGATCCAGAGTGAGAGACACCCCAACGCGAAAGATGTGAGATATGGGTGAGATCTTCTTCTTCTCTCCCATCAACCTTCCGAATATGATGCCCACCAAGGGCAACGATGCCACCCCACTCTGGATCTTCCACCGCAAGCCCCCGACAAGTTAGCCCCTAGAAACCCAGATGTTTGGCATGCCATGAAACCAATAGTGCGAATGACACATCGAGCTAGGGGTGCCTTTGGGGGAGACGTGAGAGTCCCATGTGTCTCAAGTGAGCGAGTCAAGGCGCGATCAGAACCCGGAGCTTACAAACAAGGATCTGGTGTGTGCGCCTGTCATCTGCGGCACCAGAGAAAGGCAAGAGAAGAGAGCACCCCCTCCCCATCTGTTTCAGCCTCCCAACATAATGTTCTTCCAGAAATGTAACATGTGGGATGCAATTTGCCTCGCCCAGAAATGCACCCCCCGACACACAGTGCACCCCCCTAACTCGTCATTTTCTCTCTGCTGTGTCTGCGTGAAGGAAAGGCTTAATGGAGGAATGGAATATCCATAGCATCAATAGGGGTTAAATGGATAGGAAAGCAGCAGAGCGACAGATTTGTTTAAGCTTCCGCTCTCTCTCTCCCCCCCCCACCAATAATAAAATAAATTTAAAAAGTCACAGAGACAATAGCTCATCAAACTGGCGATCGCTAAACATTGTGGGGAGGAATTGATGGAGGCTTCCTTAAATCTGGCGTGCGTAAAAGCCGAGGCACTCACCGGGTGGAATTTCAGGAGGCGAGGTGTCTGGGCAGCAAGCGGTTCCACGAGGCTAGCGCGCATCCCATGGTAGTTCCAGAGGTTTGGATGCGCTTCAGAACGGCGGTGATGGACAGCGATGGGCGACGTGGCGTGGGGGGTGTCCACAGCGGGACGGTGGCATCCGCCAGAGCTTCCTTAGCGGCGCTGA
The DNA here is from genome assembly GCF_009819535.1 of Lacerta agilis. NCBI lineage: Eukaryota > Metazoa > Chordata > Lepidosauria > Squamata > Lacertidae > Lacerta > Lacerta agilis. Next base: position 11,856,764 of record NC_046317.1, read on the forward strand.
GAGAAAGGGAGACCCAAGTAACAACGAACCACCGGGCAAGCGGTGTGCCTGCCTGCCGGACGCGTGTTTGCGTGCCACAGAGCCCAAGAAACAATGAATGGATGCGAAAATAAAAAAATAAAGGACAAATGCAATGGGAGAGTTGTGGGGAGGCGGGCGGGCGCTCAGTCAGAGAAGCGGAGATTTTAAAGCTGATCCTTTAAGGCAAAAAGTAGGTGGACGAGATTATATTCATCCAAATAAACGGAGACGACGAGAGGCTGGCTCTGTGCGTAAAAACCACAGCAACCCAAGACCGAGTGAGCCAGGTGGTGCTGCTGGAGAAGAAGCGAGGCGCAGAGAGAACTACAGGAGGAGGCTGGTCTCATCCTGATAGATATAGCGGCGGAGCTGATTTAGGGAGCTGGAGGGGAGGATCTAATGCGAATCGGGAGGAGGAGGAGGAGGGGGGAGATCGGGTGGGCAGGAAGAAAAGACTCTCTCTCTCCTTCGCTTCTGAAGGGCTTGGCACATCAGCCCCGCCACCTTCTTCCCAGGTTGCTAAAGAAACTCTTTCCAGAGACTCAGTGCAAATCTCTGCTCTTCCCTTCGGCTATATATACTAACCGTGCAAGGCTACTTCTCTCAGTGATTTTGTCCTAACAATCGCAACACGCCGGGAGGGAAACTCCCGTGAAACCAACCGGGAAAGGCATTGAGGAAACCAGCCAGCTGCCCGATCTTTCTGGGTTTGTTTTAATTTTGCAAGGAGCTGGAGGAGGGATGCTAAAGAGATGGCTGGGGAAGGGAGGCAGTAGTTCTCTGAGCCAACGCGTATAACCCACTTTGCAAGACTCCGCGTGGAGATGTTATAATGGCACAGGCTCGAACCAAAAGAGGGTTCAGAGGATGACCCTGGGTTTTGTCTCTGTGGGACGGGAGAAGCTGGTATCGCCTCCCTCTGGTTCGGTGATCTTGCAAACTAGAGGAGATCAGCTTCTCTCCCTCCAGCCAGTCTCTCCACACGCACGTGATGTCTCCGCTCAGAAATCCAGGATGCGTGCGCGCGTGCATTTTTGCTACGCGCGAACTTGATCAACATGCATGAAACTGACCATAGAGGGACCGCTCGCTTTCTCTTTCGCAGCTGAGAGTCTACGCTTGTCTCGGTGCTAGTCTCCCTCTCTCAACCTCGCCTGGCTTTCTGAGAGAGAGCATCTCTCCTTTGATTTCTTGCATCTCCACTGCACGCATGTTGACTCGGAAGTGAAAATCCGAGAGATTTGGGATTGACTCCAGATTAGTTTCAGAAACACTTGAGGGGGAGTCACTGGGTGGAAGAGAGAAGGTGCAAGCAGCTTACGCCAGCAAGGCAACGAGAAAAGAAAAGTAACCCTGATAAATGGTCTAATTTTCTAATGCTAAGAGAAAACGGATCGCCTATTAATCTACTTGCCCTTCGCCATAGGAACAAGACAGTGCTTGAGTCGCTGGGACAGCCCGCAAACCAACAAAACAAAAGACACCCCCCCCCCAATCATCCTTACCTATTTTAACTTGAATATTAAGGGATGTGTGGGAAAGAATATTTCGTGTAGAGCTGCCGCGTCTATACCGCGCATCTCTCTCCTGCCCATTTTTCACCTGTTCTCATATTACAGTGGTGTTGAACGGAGCCAAGCGGTGACACCGGATTGCTCTTTTGCATTGCTAAGGAAGCCACCGCTTTAGAAACCTCTAGTCTGATACTTTCCCAGCCTGACACCGGCTTCCCCCGAGGCTTCTCACAGTAGAAGGGTGATTTACACTTAACAGTGTAAACCGCTGCCTCGCAGAGTGCTTTTCTCTTCAGGTATTTGCCTTCTGCTCTAACGTGGTGCCCGTTGCCATGCATTGTGCTCAGTGCATTTCCAGAATGCATAATTTGCAGCAAAGGAGAAAACATGCACACACCCCCACCAGCCACCCTAACTACCTGTATTTCATCCAAGTCTGTTTGTCTTTTCAAATCGCACTGGGAGATCTGTGAGCACACCACACCTTGCTCTGTGATTTTCATCCTGCCACAAGAAATTTGTTTTCAGTAGGGCTGATCCATCCCCAATTCTTTTTTTGAGCTTCTTCTGGAGTTTCATGGAGTTTCAGTCTTCCATGAAGGCTGAAATAGCCTTCCTAGTTTTGCCAACCATGATTTTTTTTGTGCAACTGTGAATTCATATCTGGCATTATTTTAATATTTAAGAAAGCAATGGGCTTGGCCTCTCCTCCTTCTCTCTTAGTTTCATGACTCCCGCAATATAAAATATCAATAGATATCAAGTGATATTCACTGCTGGAAAATGTCACACCCACCCCAAATATTCAACTAGTTTTCAACTTTCCATCCCATAGTCGCATACACATGTGGTTAATATTCAAGAATAGAGTCATCAACAGTAGCTTGCTTTTAATGTGCAAATGCCTTTTACTCCTCTCAGAAGTTTTCATGTACAACTGAAAGGATTATATTCAATTGTTCAGAATTCCAGTCTCACCACTCAGATCTGGAATATGAAATTTCTAATTTAACAGAATGCAAGAAGCAACCTCAACATTTGAGTGGCTGCTTCCATGGGGGCTCCCAAAATAACTGGTATCATTAATTAAAGAATTTTCATTGTATATCACACCAATGCAATGAATAAATTGACTATGATTTTCATCATAATATAATCAAGAGAAAAACAAAATGAAGAGTTTAAAAACAGAGCCAGCTGAAATGGATATATTAGCAGCATCAGACATGCACTCAGTCAAACAACACCTCATTTGGTTAACATCACATTCTCGTGGGCCGACAAATATAAATTTGAGATTCTAGGCATTCCATGAGTGCATCATTTATATCTACAGAAGTAATGGATACAAGAAAGGAGAAATTAAAAAGTGCTAAGAATGGGATGGAATTCACACTGTGAGTTTGAGTATTGATTTACATGCAAAGTATGCAGCTTCTGTCTTAGTGGGACAACATTTAGAACTACTGTATAGAATCATAGAATTGTAAAAAATTGTAAAGAATTGCCGAAAGGGTAATTGGTGTTAGCTTGCCTTCAATAGAGACAATTTATGCTACCCGAGTTAGGAAGAGAGCAGAGAGAATTGTAGCAGATCCTTTACATCCCGGTCATCATCTGCTTGATTTACTTCCATCTGGACGTCGCTACAGGAGTTCATATACAAAATCGGCCAGGCACAAGAATAGTTTTTTCCCTTGTGCCATTAAATTGTTAAATTCATAGTTGTATAGCTGAAGGGGGGGGGGGTAAATTATGGGTGGGGTTTCCTTGCTTCTTTGTATTGTGAGAGGAACAGTGTCTGTATGTTTACATTGCAATGTAGCTGAAACAAATTCCAAGTATGTTGGAAAATGTACTTGGCCAATAATAATAATAATAAAATAATTTATAAATAAATTATAATAATAAAGTTGGAAGGGACTCTGAGGATCAACTTGTCCAACCCACTGCAATTCAGGAATATGCAGGGATCGAACCTGCAACCTTGGCATCATCAGCACTACACCCTAACCAACTGAGCTATATTTGTGCCTGGCCAATTTGATGCATTTGTGAGCTTATGCCTTTCTCTAGTTGTTGGTCTATGCCATTTCTAATGAAATCTCAGCCAGAGTTCTTTGCAGTCATCCCACTGATAAAATAGCCATCCCTAAACCACTGCTGCAGATGATGGAATTAACATTGACCAAGGAGCTTCTTAAATGTGTTTATTCAAGAGTCACCCAAATTAGTGGAGAGGCTTGCTCTGCTGCTTCCCGTGTGACCACAGCTATGGATTCTGTTCCCCTTTCCCATAAACATTTGCCATCCTGTTACTTTCTTTGGGAAGGCTAGCCATATTGGTCTGTTGCAGGAAAAAAAATTAATAATAGCAGAAATCACCATACTTAACACGCAAGTGTTAATGAGGAATTATTGCTAAGATACTTGGTTGTGACACAGGGAATCCCCTAGACAAAATTTCATCCAGTTAAAATCCTACCATAGAAAACTAACCAGTAACCTGAAACTAACACGGGGACAAAAAGAAGAAGACACCTTCACCCCAGTATGGTTCCCCTTCATCACACACACAGCTCAACAAGACAATGACAAAAATCTACTGACAGCATACAAATCAATATGGCTAACCTGATCAAAAACACCCACCTACCCCACTCACACAGAAAACCAAAGATCACCACAGCCAACCACAAATGAATAACCACACCCTACGCCAATCCAGACCTCTCTCATCGCCAAAGAAACACAAGCGAACAACAGAGAACCTACGCAATCAACGTTGACACCAAACCCTACACATATTAAGGAAAATAGAAACACTGTCACCCCACCTCACCCATCCCCCCCACCCCACCCACCTCCTTTCCACCTTCTCTCCCAAGTGTCTCAACAACCAAATCTGATTTGTAAAAATGTTACATGGGGAAAAAACGAAAGAGACATTGCACACAGTTTTGTAAATCAAGAAAATCTTTAATAAAATAAATAAATAGACTCCTTACGTGACCTTGGGCATGGCACAGTATCTCAGGCTCAGCTTCCTATATTGAATCTGGGGGTAAAAGTCAAGCTAGATGAGAAGCATGGGCTTTACAACCATATTTTTCTTTCCTACATGAATATAGGTGAAGGGCATTTTAAGGGAAAATCTACCAGAAAGAAAGGATTTGCATTCAGTTGTGCTCACATGCTCCTTATGATATCACAATAAAGCCAAATCTGATTGGCTGTGCACACTGCAAAGCCACCCTATTGACTGCATGGTCCCTGGTTGGGTGGGACAACCACCTATATGAGAAATCCATGAAGGATAAAGCAACAGCAGCAGCTACCAGGAAAAACCATCATGCAGAATAGCCTTGACTAAAGGTGCATTCACATTGCATTTTGCTTTCGAGACAGCAGCATTTCTACTCCAAATAGCCAGTTTTTTTAAAAAAAAATATTATTTCAAATCATTGAAATCGGAAAACATTTGGTGCAGTTCCCTTTCTGCTCGCTTTCCCGCAGATTCATTTGTACCGCTAGCATTTTGTGTGAGCAAATACTGCCACCTTTTCAAACTGACTGACTGCACACCAGCTTTAATGAGTTCTCTCTCAACATGCTACTGCACTGTAATTCTTCATTAAAAAACCCCTATCCACTGCGTGTTTAGTCAGCAGAAAATGTGCTTGGCTATTTGAGACACTTGGGAGGTGGAGGATAGGAGGGAGGAAGTGTTGCCCTTAAACTAAAATTATGATCAAGTCATTAAAATTAAAATAAGCAACATGGCTTAAGCCTTGCATCTGTTATGATCTCAGCATTTTTTAGTGTGCATGTATTATTGCATTTCCAGGATCGGTGTCCTAAGATGTACAAGATGTAAATGTAAAAAATACCGCATATTAATTAAAACTTACTCACATCTAGTGATATTTATTTATTTATTTATTTATTTATTTATTTATTTATTTATTTATTTATTTATTATTATTATATTAAAACTTGTCCCACACCTTTGTGGCTTTAAGAGATCTCTATACTTTCTAGGATTTATTGCTCACATTTACTAAACTGGCATTTACTGTGTAACGTAGGCATTTTATCTTGGAACAGCCTTTTGACCTCAATAAAGTTGAAATTCATTCATCAGGAGTTCAATGAAAATGGACATGAATCCACCCCATTGAGAAGCACAAGCTTGGGGGGGGGTGCATTTTATCATACAGTATTGTATACCACCCTCCATACATATACATTCCAGAGCAATTAACAATTTTTATTTTTATTTTGTAAAAAATAAAGCACAATTGCACAATTAAAATACTACCTGCAGAGCCACACATTAGAACACGAGCACCTTTCAAATTCATCACACATGCAAAGACCACTTTCAGACAGCAGAATGGATAACTCAAGGCCACACTAATATTGTGTTAAATTCAGTGTGTGCAGCTTTGTACTGTATTTGGCTTTTATTTTTTACTTCCTTTTCAACTCTTTTTGGGATTACAGCATATGGGACAGGGAGGGAGGCTTATCCCTTCCTTTCCCCAGCTGCAATCCAGCCAAAAATGACTCCCCCCTCCGCCAACATGGTGCAAGAGCTAGAGAAAATTTTTCCTAAGCTTAATAGCTCCACAGGGGGCTGATTTTTGTCCGGACTGCAGTTGTGCGGTGGGCAATGCTGGAAGGAATAAACCTCTCCTCCCCATCGTTCTACCCGGACAATGAGTTCCAGTGCCAAGGGCCTTCTGGCGGTTCCCTCACTGCGAGAAGCCAAGTTACAGGGAACCAGGCAGAGGGCCTTCTCCGTAGTGGCACCCGCCCTGTGGAACGCCCTCCCACCAGATGTCCAAGAGAAAAACAACTACCTGAGCATACCAGCACTCAACCCACTTTAAATTCCCAGAAACTTATATTCAGGAGCATCTTACCTCTGACCGTGGAGGCAGAAGATAGACATCATGGATAGGAGCGGATTCGGGAAGCTAGAGGAGAAAGCGGTAATCAGCTACAATCAACTGCCTCCTCCTTCTGTCTACAAAAGCCTCTGCTGGATTGTAGAGTCTTCTGTGACTTGAAATATACTACAGTGGAACCTTGGTTAACAACCATAATCCGTTCCAGAGGTCCGTTTGTAAACCAAAACAGGTTGTAACCCAATGGGGCCTCCAAAACTTTTTTTTTCATAATCCAAAAAATAAAAATAAAAATGGGTTGTAGTCCAAAACAAGTTTGCAAACTAGGACACACACTTCTGGGTTTGACGTGTTTGTAATCCAAACCGTATGCAAACCAGACTGTTTGTAAACCAAGGTACCATTGTATTGGATGCACCCCTAGTTTTAAAGTTTCCCCAAATAATCCCCTTTTCTTACTTGCTGATGAGGAAAGCCATCCCCTATCTAGCATCTTGTTTCTATTTACTATGTCGATGAAGATAATAGACATAAAAGATCTGAAGTGGGTGTTCATGGCAATGTTTGTTGTTAGGTGCCATTCTAACACAAGGATAAACACACACATATACACAAGCCACTAATGACACTCAACTAATACAGTACAATCCCTCAAACAAGCTGCTTGACATATACCATTGTCAAGTGCGCAATTATAGTAAGTTGTTATTCAAGCATTCATCATTTGTCAGGCCCATTGAGGACAACGACGCAGGAAAACAAGAGTTGTGAACACGTTGGAGTAATATATGAGGCATAATGGGCACCTAATTAGGCAGTTAATGTGTGTTGCTTAGAGCTTATATCTCAAAATAATTTGCACTGCTGATGTTAACTGCAGCACTTATGCCTCATGAAATCTTGCCAGTAGCAGGACCATTGCTTAGCTGAACTTTCCCAGACCTAAATGGATGAGTAGTTATGGATGAGTAGTTATTAAGAAGACTCTTAGTTAAGTTACTCAGCAGTCACAGAAAAAAATAGACCATAGAGTTCTGGCCCAATTACAAAAAGGTTAACACCCAGGGGCGTAGCAAGGTAAATTGGTACCCAGGGGCAAAAAAAAAATTCCCAAGGCGTAGGAAGGTCAGGTGGTACCTGGTGTGGAAAATTTCTTGTCACACCCCCCCCCCCATTGATTCCCCCTCCCACAAAAATGGTTTTACGGTATTTCATATTTTCTTACAAAGGAATAATAACAAGTAATAATAATAAAAAACTTTTATTTATATCCTGTGCTCCCCAGCCGAAGTGAGGCTCAGGGTGGCTAAGATCAGATACATAACATTGGTATAAAATCAAAAAATAATTAAATTACCTCCTTAAAAATCTCAAAATCAAATTAATAATAATTAGATGGCTTTCCACAGGGTTAGGGTTGGGAACAGTAACTGCTCCACTGAACTGAAATTTCAGCCTTCACGACATAGGAAAACAGCCAAGTAAACAGTTATTTTGGTGGAGGAGGGTCAAGATATTAACCGATATGCATGAAATTTCATATATAGCTATATAATCCCTAGTATAGTAAGATAAGACCTTCGGAGCAGGCATTAAAAAAAAAAGTTTTTAATGAACCGCCCTAGTAGGGCAGTAATTGTTGATAATTTGTCACCCCCTCCATTATGGAACGTGGGGCGATCCGCCCCCTACGCCACCCTTGCTAAGCCCCAGTTAACACCCTGGGGGTTGGGCAGGGATAAGGATAGAAGTATTTTTGATTTTTTGGGGGGGAGGTAGACAACCTTTGTGATATTTTTTTGAGGGTGCTTACTATCAGCAGCATAGTCGCAGATTCATCTTTTATTTTTAATAGCACTGCAAGCAGTAGTGGAAGGACCAACAGAACTCCTCTTCCAGCAGATTAGATATTATTTATTTATTTTCTTTCATCCATATTGCTACATTAGTCTCATTGCTCCAGGATATTATGGGAGGGAAAATCTGGGACCTGTCATGTCCCCCCCCCCCCCGCCACACAATCTAGCCCCTTAAACTATCCTGAGAGAGAGAAAGATGCTGAGCAGATATAGGCTTATCCAACTCAGTGGTGGACCCTCAGAGTTTCCTGAAGGCTACCCTCCCACCTTCCTTGGGCTCTGAGGGCAAGGCCTAATCCACATTCCTTCCATGGTGTAGAAGTCAGTGGGGACAGAATTGGACAATGACCCTTTAAGTCTTCACAGTACAGACCTTAACAATTCTACATAAAGTTTCAGAAGTCCAAAACTCTCTGCTGAGATCTAAAGCTGTGAGTTGCCAAGACTTTCTCAGAGATACTTTGTATGGCCTGCTTCATTTCTTGGTCCAACTTTTCCTGTGATTCCAAGCCCCAGCAGACCAGGGTAGTGACCACTAGGAATTCTGGGAGATGCCAAACAATTCATATTTTGCCCATGTGGGCTGTGCTGAAACACACATATTGCCAATTTCAGTATTTTTATCTTGTAGTCTGTGGAGCTCATTTCACAAACCCAGAAACCACTCTGTAGCTAATTATATGGGTATATGGGATTCTATACCTAAACCCCCCCCACAAAAAACCCACTTTTTAATGATAGCTAAAGGACACCTCCAAGAATTTCATTAAATTCTGCTACAGCAATACCACATGTTTCATTTCAAGGCTGTGGAGAGCTTACCGTTAACAATCAATCAATCAATCAATCAATCAAATTGTTTATTAGGGCCAGCTGACCTATAAAGAACAAAATATAAAAAGCCAAAATCACAGCCTCAGTAGAACCAATTATTAATTAACTTTGACAAATGAAAGCTAGCAATTGTAGCAGGCCAGGGAGATATGACAACATTCAGACATTTTGCCAGCTGTTGGATAATAGCTTTATTGGTCCCCCTCAAGGAAAAAGGAATTTAAGGATTGACCAGGAAACCTCCTCATAAGAAGATAAATTACAAGTTCTCTAACCCCTTCATAAAATCTATCATAAAAGAACACATGAGAATGTGCCTCTGTCACTGTATGGTTACTTGAACAGCACCTATGCTTGAAGAGAACTTTAGCAAATCTGCCATTTAGGATCTTAGAGGATAAAACATTGAAGACAGCCAACCAAACCATTTTTTTAAAAAAATATTAAATAAAGGCAGACATGGCAAGTGTATTTGTTAGAGGCACATCAAGTCAGGTCCAGTGACTGTGGTGAACTTAATCTATTAGGTGGCACACACAATTCTTCCACATATGTATATTTTATTAAGAATGCAAGAACAGCCTGAAAATCAGGCCAGTGACATATCTAGCCCAACACCCTATTTTCACAGGGGCTAACCAGATGCTCACGGGAAGCCCACAAGCAGGCTTTGAGAAGAATAGCACTTGTCCCTCCTGCAGTTGGTTAGGCATTGGATAAGCCTTGGTCTTGGTTGGAGGGGAGGTTGTAGCCTCTGTCATCCCTTCCTTGGTTAAGGGTATCCTATTAAAAGGATCCAGGAGGAGTTACTTCTGCCCGATGCCCGGGTGGGAGCTAGGGCCATAGCACTCATCCAATGGGGACCCCTGGGGGTACCCCTATTAGGTGTAGTTCATCTCCCCCCCCCAAGTTGGGTTTACCCTTACACTCTGAGCAGGTGGACTGGAGTGGAATAATGTGGCTTCCCTCAAAGCCTATGCCAAACCATTAAAATTTGTAACCAATACAAGCTGCAGCCTATTTTACCCCAAAACTATATGCTGTTGTCTTGTCTGGTTATTTACTCCATGGGAACGGTGGGTTCACAGGGTCTTGGCACGCAAAGGCCAACCAGATGCTCATGGGGAACCCACAAGGAAACTCCTCCTGCAGTTTCCAGGTACTGGCATTCAGAAGCAGGCTACCTCTGACTGTCAAGGTGGACCACCATCATCATCACTAGTAGCTGTTGGTAGCCTTGAAATTCATGAAATTGTCTAATCCTCTTTTAAAGACATCCAGGTTGGTAACCATCACTGGCTCTTGTGGAAATAAATTTCCATGTGCTGTATGAAAAAAAAAAATATTTTGTCTGTCTTGAATCTTATATCATTCAGCTTTATTGAATGTCCACAAGTTCTTGTGTTATAAGGGAGAAACTTTTCTCTATCAGCTTCCTTCGCACCATGCATAATTTTATATACTTCTCTCATGTCTTTTACTCCCCTTTTCTCCAAACTAGAAAGCCCAAATGCTGTAACCCTTTTTCTTAGGGGAGTTGATCATTTTGGTTGCCCTTTTCTGAACATTCTCCAGCTCTACAACATCTTTTATTCTCCATTCAACCACAGTTTTGGCTTGCACTAACTCCAATGATCGCAGACAAGGAGACAAACCAGCAGCACAAATGAATTACAACCCTCCCCTCTTAACTCACTTTTCCATGTCGACACAAAAGAGTCAAGCAACACCTGAGATGACAGAGACCATGGAGGGGCAGTGGAGCAGATTCAGAGCCAGTGATAATGAATAGAATATATCTATGCCAAGCTCCTTAACGAGCTATGCCTGTCTTCTAGACTAAGGGCAGTGCTAGCAATACATTTGAGTGTGCCCAGTATAGCTCTAAGAAAAAGAAGAAGAAAGGAATGAATTCATTCTAAAGAATTTTTTGGCCAGGAATGCAGATTGAGGCTCCATACAAAATTTGGCTCACAACTTTTTCAGCTTTACACCCATTATAGCTGCTGGAACAAATTCACCTCCTTTTCTGAATCAAAGAAATGCTCTCACTCATAGCTGTCAACTTTTCCCCTTTTTAAGGGAAATTCCATTATTCTGAATAGGATTCCTCACAAGAAAAGGATAAAGGTTGACAGCTATGCTCACTGTATGTTCTCCTTTCGCCTTTGCTGTTTTGCACTGCACAGTCTACAGGTACTCATAAAACTACATCCACCTTGGTCACCTGGGGAGCTCTAACTGGCCAAAGAGACCCTTGGCAACCATTCTGCCCCAAGGTGGCTCCACTGACATCTCTGTAACAGCTCAGGAATTGAGTTGGTTCACCTAGCTCTGTCCATATGTGATCACTATTCTCTTTGTCTTCCCTTCTCTTTCTTCTTTTTCTGATTATTTAAGAGACGATTAAATAAAACAACAACATTGATACTGCAGAGACTCAAAATCACAATAGCTGAGGTATATCCAACAAAAACCATCTCTTTCAAGCAAGAACTTCAACTTATGCCAAGGAACATCTCATAACTCTCATCCCTGTGTGACCCCACCCTAAAGCTGTTCTGGGTTTCCCACAACCCTCTGGAACAGATGTATGGGGTACATGGGGAAACCAAGAGGGGACATTCCATTGCACAAGTGAAAGCTCTTGTGTGGACAGGATGAGTTTGTTTATTACAATCAATTACCTGTACAGTGAAACAAAATAGAAAATTCTTTCCAGTAGCACCTTAGAGACCAACTGAGTTTGTTCTTGGTATGAGCTTTCGTGTGCATGCACACTTCTTCAGATACAGTATCTGAAGAAGTGTGCATGCACACGAAAGCTCATACCAAGAACTTCTTCAGATACCTATCATGCACATGATAGGTATCTGAAGAAGTGTGCATGCACACGAAAACTCATACCAAGAACAAACTCAGTTGGTCTCTAAGGTGGTACTGGAAAGAATTTTCTATTTTGTTTCGACTATGGCAGACCAACACGGCTACCCACCTGTAACTGTACAGTGAAGTCACCCTTTCTTGTGCTGCAGCAATAAAACTGCTAGCACATCTGCAAAGCTAAGCAGGGTGTGGTATGGTTTAAAATTGGATTGGGGACCATGTGTTGAGATTCTTAAATTGTAGGGGGTTGGACTAGATGACCCTCTGGGTCCCTTCTAACTCTACAGTTCTATGATTCCATGAGTGCATTACGTACTCCAAGAACAAGAAAATACCCTAAGCAAATGCAACCATGGAAAATGCCAGACTAAGTACATTGCCAGGCTCAAATTTATATTGATATAGTCCATGACTCTTTCTATAAATGCATTGTCATGGATTGATCCTTCTCTGATCTATATTGTTCAAATGAGAAATAAAATTGTACCAAACTGAGACAAGTGACTTACCCACATTGGAGTTTGCAGCTGTTTGCATGCCCATTTAATTTGTATAGTCCTCTAGATCCCGTGCTGTGCCACTGGGAAGAACAAGCTCTTCTTGGGATGTAAGTGCTGTGAACTCCCCTTCCATTGAAGGCTTCAGGTAAATACGTGTGAATAAACCTTACTTGTAAGACACTGCAGTCTCTGCTTGTCCTGAACCCTGGCATCCTCTGATGAAAGTCCCAAAAATGGCAATGCTAGAGAGGAGTTAAACAGTCTAATTGTCAAATACAGGTTCAGGTCCAATGCAATGAGAAAGGCTCTAAGTCAAACCATAAAACCAGGTTCCAATCTCCGAAGATCCAGGGTCGGAATCCTTGGATCAGTCCTGAAACCAGTCCAATGGAGCTCCCCAAATAGCAAAGCCATGGTCCATCAACTGTTAAAACTGAGCACACAGAGTCTCTTCCTTGCTTCACTTTTCTTCCTCCCAACCTTGTTTGACACACTTCAGCTTGCTCCAGCTGTGTCTTTCCACTTAACAAAGCATGAGATCCTCACCTGCTCTGAACTTAATCAAGCTGAGTGGCCACACACCTCCTCCCAGCCCTAACAAGTCCCATGATCTTCACCTGATCACCCAGTAGGCTGGCCTGTGGTCTCTCGCCTGCCTTAAAGTGCACTTCCCACTGTTCCTGATGCTTCAGAGTTCTCAGAGAGGGAAGCATCTCTGGTGCTAGTGATGTGTTCCCTGTGAACACCTGCCCCTTCAACTTCCTCTGATGCCCCTTGAGTAGCTCGTAAGTCCCCAACCTCCCCTTCCCCATCTTCAGCTTGTCCTGGTTTGTACCAGTTGCAGCTACACCCCTCTCCTTGGTGTCCTGCCAGTTCATGAAACTACTGTGCCTTGATTTTCCTATGGAAACACAACCCCAGGCAAGCACGTGAACCCTCTCTGGAATCTTGCTCCCGCTCAGAAGAGATTGGGGGATGCGTGTAACAATATATAGAAGATAACTATGCCCAATGGGTACAATAATGATTATAATCAAGGACAGGAGGTATGATTGCAATCCATGCTGACAGCCCGCCATGCAGCAAAGCGAAAATTCACCAGTGACATTTGCCAACATTCCTGCTGTTTCCAGTAGAGCGGGGAGCGTTTCCCCCCCTCAAGCCACCCATTTGAACAATGAAGTCTTTCTGAATTATGCCATTTCTTAACGTGTGCTTCAGATGGTAATTGCTGTATCATCACCTGCAACATCTTGCTGCACCAGAAAATTAAAACAATTATACTAACAAGTTGTCTCTTGGATTTGCCTTTCATTTAACTAAAGCGCATTGACGCTCTTTTTTATGCAAATCTAATACCAAGCAGGAGCTCTCCTCATCCCTCCAACCCCTTCACCACAGTTAATTAAAGGTTTCTGTCCATGATCAGCTATCATAATAAGTGCTGTTGCTTATTCATTTAGGCATATGTCTTTAATGCCATTGTATAGTTTCTTGGGTTCCATGATCGCTGCAGATGGTGACAGCAGTCACGAAATTAAAAGACGCCTGCTTCTTGGGCATAGCTGTCAAGTTTTACCTTTTCTCATGAGGAAGCCTATTTGGCATAATGGAATTTCCCTTAAAATAAGGGAGAACTTGACAGCTATGTTCTTGGGAGAAAAGCAATGACAAACCTAGACAGCATCTTAAAAAGCAGAGACATCACCTTGCCGACAAAGGTCCGTATAGCTAAAGCTATGGTTTTCCTAGTAGTGATGTATGGAAGTGAGAGCTGGACCATAAAGAAGACTGATCGCCAAAGAATTGATGCTTTTGAATTATGGTGCTGGAGGAGACTCTTGAGAGTCCCATGGACTGCAAGAAGATCAAGCCTATCCATTCTGAAGGAAATCAGCCCTGAGTGCTCACTGGAAGGACAGATCCTGAAGCTGAGGCTCCAATACTTTGGCCACCTCATGAGAAGAGAAAACTCCCTGGAAAAGACCCTGGTGTTGGGAAAGATTGAGGGCACAAGGAGAAGGGGAAGACAGAGGATGAGATGGTTGGACAGTGTTCTCAAAGCTACCAACATGAATCTGACCAAACTGTGGGAGGCAGTGGAAGACAGGAGTGACTGGTGTGCTCTGGTCCATGGGCTCACGGATAGTTGGACATGACTAAACGACTAAACAACAACAGTTTTGTTAAAGCCAAAGGCAGAGATCTACACTTACCAATTGCCATTTGTCTTTACAGTCTCTCTCTCTCTCTCTCTCTCTCTCTCTCTCTCTCTCTCTCTCTCTCTCCCCCTCCCTCCCTCCCTCCCCCCCCCCCAGGTTTCCTCTACTTGGGATGAATGCCTTCAATTTAATGATAGTTTCCTGTGCATTTCTTTTGAGCAGGGATTTTGCGGGGTGGGGTGAAGGAGCAATCAGAGATGCACCCTCTCATTCCTCTTATCATGTCAATGGTAAATTAGTTCCTTGATGCAAGGATCCTAATATGTGGCAGAAGCCTGCATGTGTACAACTGGGTATAAAGGTTCCTGAATGCTCATTTCTGAGACAGGCACTTGGTGCTGTATGGCAGGCGAGGAGGAAGGCCTGAGCTCCAAGACCTTGAAAAACACTGCCTTAGATGGTTGTTAATCTCTTTGTTCTAAAGCACACACATAAGGAGACTGTTGATCCCCAAGCTGGATATTTGTTGAGCATTCTCTGACCCTCAAATCTGACCCTGCTCAGCACATCTCATTTGGCATCTTAAAAACTGACTTATAAAATGCTATTACTATGTGGCCACTGATAACCGTGTCTCCAAACACTGCTGCTTCTGGCTGTACTACTGTGTTATTTTGGCCTATTATGCTAGGGAATTTTTTCTTTTTCTTTTTATGAACCTGATGGAGAGATTATGTGTTAAATTTAATAAACCCTTGGTTTCTCCCCCCCCCCATTGTGCTCTGCTCCAGGTCTCATCAGATTCAAAAGCAGAATCTCCCCCCCCCCCCCATTTACCAGTGGGCAGCCTTCCAAATGTATAAATGGCCCCTCCTATATCATTTGATGTAATTTGCATTGATTGACAGGTTAAGGACTAAACTGCTGCAATGAATTTCTGCTTTTATAATATAAGTGGCTAAGGCAGACAAGAAAATCTAGTTAGGAAAGTGTGGGGGAAATGGCATCTGAAGGGACAGAAGCACCATAAACTATGTCATGAAAACTAAAACTTGAAAAAAAAATTATTAATATTATTTTGTTGTGGCATGTTGTCATTGTCCATGGAGTTTTCTTGGCAGGGATACTGGAGTGGCTTGCTGGTAGTTATCCATCCTTAAAGAAATCAGCCCTGAGTGCTCACTGGAAGGACAGATCCTGAAGCTGAGGCTCAAGTACTTTGGCCACCTCGTGAGAAGAGAAGACTCCCTAGAAAAGACCCTAATGTTGGGAAAGATTGAGGGCACAAGGAGAAGGGGACGACAGGGGATGAGATGGTTGGACAGTGTTCTTGAAGCGACTAGCATGAGTTTGGCCAAACTGCGGGAGGCAGTGAAAGATAGGCATGCCTGGCGTTCTCTGGTCCATGGGGTCATGAAGAGTCAGACACGACTGAACGACTGACCAACAACAAGGTGTGGCATAGGTTCCATTCCTAGTACTGGCTTCACAAAATTGGGGGGGGGAATTCATCCATCTATTTCTAATTCAAATTGATTTTAAAAAGGCAGCTCTGGAAGGAAAATATTAGGGATTAAGGGGATGATCTTCTTCAGGAAAATGAGGCAGGGGGTAGGGTTTTAAAAAACAACCTTCCCCCATGTCATTGCCACAATTTGAGTTGGGGCTTCTTGTGGTTCCTGTTAAGAAAGAAAGAAAGAAAGAAAGAAAGAAAGAAAGAAAGAAAGAAAGAAAGAAAGAAAGAAACTCAGGAGACTTTCAATCACAGTATAGAAAGACATGGCCATTGTCACATCTAGTTTGATCTACTTTTCACCTGACACAGGGATAGAGTGTGGGTCTTGGATCAGGGAACCAGACCACCAATCAGACAAAGAGTCATTATTTCGTATAAGAGATGAAATGGGATGTTAGCCGATTATTGATAATTATAAATATGTTTTCCAAAATGAAATTAGACACTGATTTTAGTCTGATGCCTAAATTTTAACTTTAAAATTTCTCGAAGATATGTTTTTATGGGAATGTTAATATTGGTCCTTGTGAGTTGTGTTATCTTATTTGCGGCTTTTACGGTGGCGTTGTTTTATTTGATTCTCGTTTGTTTGTTTGTTCTGTTTTGTATTGTATGATGGGCGCAAATGCCGAATAAACATCTATCAGACAAAGAATTCTGTGAGTGACTTTTGCCCATCATTCCATGTAATGCTAGTCTAAAATGCCACCCTGAGCTCCTCAGGGAAAGGCCCTGATGATTAGCAAGTAGGCGTGTCATGGCAAGCATTAAAAAAAAATCCAGAAAATTTATTTTAGGCATTTATAGAATTTCTAAGCCATCTGAGGGTCAAACTAGACCTCAAGGTGGCTTACAAAAATAAACAATGCAAGTAAATTCAATCGGAAGACACCAGGTCATTTGTTTATTTGTTTATCCCATTTAAAGGTAAAGCTGCCCCTGACCGTTAGGTCCAATCGCGGACGAATCTGGGGTTGCGGTGCTCATCTCGCTCTATAGGCCATTTATTGGCCACCTAATATTATGCAAATGAAGGAGCAAATGAAAAGAAGGCAATAGGTAACAAAAGGGAGCCTCTTTCTTCTTATATTCCTCATCTTATGTTGACGATTGCTACCTGATCAACATGTGCCCTTTTTAGTGCTGGCTACAGGTATGGGATGCCATCATGAAAGACATCCTTGAAAGGATCTTCCTCTGGTGGACTCCCTGTGCCAACAGCTTCTCCAAAGTCACCAAGAACTCTGCATGGAACTGTCCAAGGTACTAACGAAGTCTTGTCTCTGGACGTGGTTCATACAAACAAACAAATAATAATAAAATTTATTTATTTAATAAATGTAGTGAATGAATGAATATGTCCACCATCCCTGATTCTCCTTCAAATCCCCACAAAGTTGTTTGATATGGGAAGTTTGAAAGCCTTGAGCAAGACAAGGTGGGAGCATGCCTTGCTCAAGAGTTTCAAATCCCTTCTTTCCTTTCTCCTTCAATCATTTGTGGTTTCAAAGATAAATGGAGGAGGGGTTGAAAGCCTTCTGCAAACGTTGCTGTGCCATTTGCACTGATGTCCCGACAATCAAGACTTCAGAGGGAGGCATCGCCTGACATCACAATGGCATCAGATGATAGACAGGTGGGCAACCACACCTACCAGAGGTGAGAGAGACAAAGATCTGGCCCATGATCAAAACAGAACATGAGCATAAATCTCACCTCACCTGTGGCATTCAGAATATTTGGACTGTGTGGTTTCTCGTCCATCTGCCAGTGGTTTACATATTTGAATGAGAAGCCTTTGGAATCACCTAGGCTGAATCGTGTTGCTGTTCATAGGAAATGCACCAGACAGAGCTGCCAAAATGACTAACACATTCTATGATTATAGTCTGTAGCTAGCCATGTACATGTCTTGCTTGGAGACTTCTGGTGGTAGAAGAAGAAGAAGAAGAAGAAGAAGAAGAAGAAGAAGAAGAAGAAGAAGAGGAGGAGGAGGAGGAGGAGGAGTTTGGATTTGATATCCCGATTTTCACTACCCGAAGGAGTCTCAAAGTGGCTAACATTCTCCTTTCCCTTCCTCCCCCCACAACAAACACTCTGTGAAGTGAGTGGGGCTGAGAGACTTCAAGGAAGTGTGACTAGCCCAAGGTCACCCAGCAGCTGCATGTGGAGGAGCGTAGACACGAACCCGGTTCCCCAGATTACGAGTCTACCGCTCTTAACCACTACACCACATGGTAGCCATCTGGCTCCCCATTTTGAGAACAGGAGGCTGGACTGCATGGCCTTTCGCCTCATCCAGCGGGGCTCATTTTATTCCATTGCAATTTCAATGCTTAGGGTAGCCACAATGGTACATGCCAGTGAGCTGAGAGCAATGAACATCTTAGCTGGGTATTTTTTCCTCACCAACAGCTAACTCCTAACTGACTACAATCTCAAGCCAATCTGAGTATAGTGTCATCCAAAAAAAATAAAAATAGAACTAACCCTGGATGACTCCTGTTGCTGAACATCCAACATCTTCCAAATGTTAACTTGCCCACAGGGCAGGTGTCAGTCCTAAGGATAGGGTAAAGCCTACAGTGTTGCTAAACACCACATTTGAGAAAACAGAGTTGCAGAGTGTGATTTAAGATAAAATATTAGGCATTTATGTAAACGAGGTTAGCCATGAAAAGGAAATTTAGATGGCGTATCTGTAAGAGTGCACCATAAATGTCAAGCAACGTTAATCCATCATCGCATAAAGCTCTCACAAATATTCTTGTGATTCAGTATAGAATTCTGGACAGCATTATCACCTCAAGAACATATTTATAAAAGATCACATAGGTTATTGCCGAGGTCAACCCAAACGATTCAGGCTTTAGATGGAGCGAATTATAAAAAGAGGAAATATTCGCTGAGCCCGCTTTCCAGAGCTGAAATGAAAAGGCAACAGTATTGCTGTGGATTTTTAAATAAAAAATCATTGCAGTAATAGCTAATCCACATCTCAATGAAAATGGCTGAGCTGAATAAAGGGGGGGGGGGCTTGTTGAACCAATGGCTTCCTAAGGAATAAAATTCTTTCCATTTAGTGCATAAAAATTGGATAATTGACTTGCACTCTCCAAATGTAAAGGCTAGAGAACCACATGTTCAGGCCACTGTATGGATCAGGGCCTTTTCAGGGCTGCACACCAGTGGTGGGCAGGGCCATAGGCAAAACTAGGTGAAGCAACAAGTGTGCATTTTATCTTTGTACAGAAGGCTGGTTTCAATGCACTGTCTCACACACTCCTCTGTTCTCCATCTGGACAAATAATAATAATAATAATTATTATTATTATTATTATTATTTATTTATACCCCAGCCATGTAGCTGGGTTTCCCCAGCCACTCTGGGCAGCTCCCAATCGAATATTAAAAACATAATACAGCATTAAACATTAAAAACTTCCCTAGACAGGGCTGCCTTCAGATATCTTTTAAAAGTAGGATAGTCGCTTATTTCCTTGACATCTGATGGGAGAGCATTCCACAGGGCAGGCACCACTACCGAGAAGGCCCTCTGCCAGAAGGCCCTTGGAGCTGGACGCTCCTTCAGGTATACTGGGCTGAGGCCATTTAGGCCTTTAAAAATCAGCACCAACAGTTTGAATTGTGCTCGGAAACGTACTGGGAGCCAATGTAGGTCTTTCAGGACAGCTGTTATATGGTCCCGGCAGCCACTCCCAGTCACCAGTCTAGCTGCCGCATTCTGGATTAATTGCAGTTTCCAAGTCACCTTCAAAGGTAGCCCCGCATAGAGCGCATTGCAGTAGTCCAAGCAGGAGATAACTAGAGCATGCACCACTCTGGCGAGATGGTCTGCAAGCGGGTAGGGTCTCAGCCTGTGTACCAGATGGAGCTGGTAGACAGCTGCCCTGGACACAGAATTCATCTTCAGAATTCAAGGACACATTCCATCCAGGCAAAAATGCTCAAAGGAATGCACAGAGTGGGGTCATTGAGGCCTGAAGTCTGGGTATAGGGGGTGTGGACTGGGAAGGGGTGTGGCCTAGAAAGACTACCAAAGATGTAGAGGCCTGGAGGACCATATTTGGACCCTGCTCTAGTTATTCTATCTGGTCTATTATCTATCTTAGCAAGCGGCATAACAGAGTGCACCTATTGATAGGTGAACAGATCTTATCTCAAAGGCTTCTTTTAATTTCCCCTGTGACCTTGTCATGCCTATCCCAACAGTGTCTCATGCAAATGAAGTTTGTTCCAGTTATTGATGCTGATCGCACTTATCTTCCACTACCAATGTTAGCCATCGATAACAATGTGACATCTTCCTATAATATGCAAGAGGCGAGAGAATTCCTGCATCTTGTCTGAAGGTGTCATTGAAATGTCGGACGCTCTTGCCAGGCTTTGCCTCATAAAGTACATGGATCCATCATATATTATGTTCCACAGATGCTGGTATCATAAGGCACAATTTTAGTGCCTCTTTTTTTTTTTTTACTTCCTCCGATTATTGTTGCTGATGCCCTTAGGTTGCAAAGCAACCAGGAACAACTGCTTCAGGAGGGAAATCAAGTCCCACTTTCAATGCATTTGCAGAGCATCTATGCTCAGGAACATTACGTTCCCCAAGTGGTCTGTGACAGTTGCTGGATTATCAGTTCAAATTATGGGGGAAGTGGCAGTGCAGTGCAATGACTGGAGATTTGAAACAGGAACATAGAGACTCAGGTCCGAATTCCCACTCAGACTTGAAGCTCATGGGGTGACCTTGGGCTGGTCATGATCACCCATCCTTGCTGACCTCATGAGGGAAAGGAAGTATGCACACTGCTTTGAACTTCTTCAAGAGAAAGTGGGATATAAATGTAGAAAGTAAGTATCATTTTCCCCAGGAGATGCCCACCCAGCCATGATTTAAAGGCGGCTTCCTCAAACTCAGCCCTCCAGATGTTTTGAGACTACAATTCCCATCATCCCTGACCACTGGTCCGGCTAGTTAGGGATCATGGGAGTTGTAGGCCAAAAACATCTGGAGGACCAAGTTTGAGGAAGCCTGATTTAAAGGCTTATCTCATTAACATCTAAGCCAGGGTGGAGGGGGAGCTCTTTGGTGAGGGAGCATGGGGTATAAATTAAACACAGAAATAAATGGGCTGATGCTATGAAGTGGTATATTGTCTGAACTCTGAGGAATTCAGAGAAATGCAGCACCTTTAAATATCAGCACAAGTCGATTAGATTGGACTAGAAAACCTGCTGACGTGAGGGAGGGAAGTCGTAGCTCGGCAGAGCGAGGATATAAGTGGATTTGTATGTATGTTGTCAGGGAAAGAGGGACTACTTGGGAGGAGCAGGGGGAGAGAGGGGAGCAAGCTAGAGCTGGGAGAGAAGGTAACGACTCATCCAGGGAAGGGGGGGTCACTGGGTTGTAGAGAACAGCCACCCATAATCTCCACAGATTCATCCTCCTCTTCCAGCCCCCATCAGGAAATGTCTCCGGAAGAGAGGGAGATGCCAGGCTTGGGGATGACAGAGGAGAGACCCAGCACCGTCAGTCACAGACAGGAAGATGAGCCAAGGGGGGGAAGGAGGAGACGCAGACGTCATCTCAGGGTGCCTAGCCATTGGTGGTGTTGGCGGGTGCGAGAAAGCCCGCCACTCCGAGAAACTGAAACTGACTAAGCAGACATGACTGCAGAGACTCTATAAATTCATCATGGACAATAAATAATTAAAGCTTACCTAAAGGCTTGTCGTTGCTCATGAGCAACATCCAAGGGAAGGAGGATATCCCTGACATATGTATTTGTATGTTTTTGTTGGAGATAATTTGTTTAATTGGAAAGCATAATAAAAATTATTTCAATAACAAACAAACAAACAAACAAACAAATATCAGCAAATGAGTGAGGGCTCATTTTGAATCCAACGAGTAATGCATTTGCTTCACTCAAACTCTAGAATGGTGTGCAAAATTAAAAAATGGAGTTGGGAAAGGCCTTTGCTTGCATGCTCTGAAGCATCCATTGTGGTAAACTGGTGAAGTTGAAATACAAAATGAATAAATATATAAACCCATTCACTGCAGAGGGAGAACTGTAACCTTGCCATAAGGGAGGCTAACACAGCTGTGTATGGCAAACAGATGAGGTTCCTATGCTTCACCTTACCACATGGACAGTTTTTGAACATCCTAGTAAGGGTTCTACTAGATCCCAGTGGTGTCTCGTATTTCTGAATCAGGCCTGGAACCCTCTCAAATGGGGTTGACCCTGGCTCCATTTGGAAACATTTCCAAAGGTTCCTGCTGATACCACAGTTTATAGGGGTCCCTAGAAACACCTTTGGGCCCACTTACAGGAAGACAACATAGAAATGTGGTTTCCAGTGGCCCTGCAATAAGAGAGGAATCAAACCGCATATCATGTGCTAGTTGGTACATGACAGGCTGTAGCTGAATATTTCTCGGTTTATGGATAGGCAATTTCACTGCTACCATGATTCACATATTTCTCAGCTATGCCTTCTTCATACTACCTGGTTATATAACATCTGGCTTTGGCTTTTTTGACTTTCAGATTTAACCTTTAAACCTTCTTTCTTTAAATATTGTCATTAGGCTGAGGCACTGCAGAGCGCTTCTTTCTGCGTTTGTTTACAACTTGTCTCCCACCCATCCCCAGAAATCCATGATAACGGAGCAATGATAAAATGCTTTGGGATCTCTTCTCTCTTCAGCCTAGGATTGCCAAAAGGCAAACTCCCAAAGGAAAATGCTGTGTTTCCAGATCATTTCACATAAGGGAAGAATCTTTTGTCAGATGTATCTTTCTTTCTAGAATTGTAGCAATCTTGCCAAGGTTATGCGAAAGGTCTTAGTTTTGTTTCTTAAAAAAAAATTCTCTCTCTCTCTCACCCACACACCCACACACCACAATAAAATTAAACACCCAAGGACAATGCAATCAATACAACAATTAAAATAATACCAAAAATACAGACAACTACACATAAATGAATAACAACATTCATGCTGCTTCTGGACACTAGTTGTTGTTTTTTTTTTTTAGGTATAATATTATCCTATCATTTATTGTTCTGGAACATTGAAAACATCAACCATCACATGTTTCCATGTGTCTGAAGAAGTGTGCATGCACACGAAAGCTCATACCAAGAACAAACTTAGTTGGTCTCTAAGGTGCTACTGGAAGGGAAGGGGCATTTTTTATTTTTATTATTTTTATTTTGTATGGAAAATGGAGCAAGTTTGTTTTCTCCTGCTCCAGAGGGTAGAGCCAGAACCAATGGCTTCAAGTCACAAGAATGGAGATTATGACTAAACATCAGGAAGAACTTTCTGATGGTAAGAGCTGTTCGACAGTGGAACAGACTCACCTGGAAAGCGGTGGACTCTCCTTGTGAGCAGTGAAAGCTGGTTCAAGAGAGGAAATGAAGCGCTGATCCACCAATCTCACTCTGCACTCAACTATGCCAGCTTGTCATTTGTGGCTTCTTGGTTCTGAAAATGATGCAACATTCATAACGAAATACAGAATCCTGAAGGCCGTATTAGGGATACAATAAGGCTACTGGGGCTTCTGTCTTTTGGCTTCAGGCGAGTGTTACTGATGCCATTAGGACCATCACATACTAAAAAAAAATTAAGCCTGCTGATCACTTATATTCTTAAATCCAAGCAGTGGGCATATTCCAAGATTTTTGGTGGTGGTTTTTTTTGGGGGCGGTGGCCAATGACAGTCTGATAAAACTATCATTTTATATATATATATATATATATATATATATATATATATATATATATATATATATATATATATATATATATAGGCAGTGGGAACCCAGCTCAAACTATTGACATACTTGAATGCTCAAATGCAGCACCTGGAAATGTGAAGACGGAATTAATTTCCATTTTGCTTCCAGGCTCACTTCAAAGGGCTGGTTCTGACCTATAAAGACTCAGCACCCCAGTACCCCAAGGACTGCCTTTCCCCATGTGAACTAAACTGGACCCTGCAATAGTTATGGGAGGCCGTTCTCCACAAGACCCTTCCATGAAAAGGTGAGGGTGGCAACTTAAGAATGGGCTTTTTTTCAGTGGTGGCTCCCCACTTGTAGAATGCTCGCTCCACGAGGCAGACCTGTCACCATCTTTATCTATTTTTAGGTGCTACGAATTCCCTCCTTTTTTCCTGGGGTTTTGGCCCTTAATTAGAAGGGGTTTAAGCATGCGTGGCCTCTTTTAGTGGGGCAGTTTCTGCAAGACCTGTCCTTTTTTTGTATCAATGTGCTTTCTAGGGCTTTGATTGGATGATTGGTTGCGACTGGTTTTAATATATTTCTCCCCCCCCCCTTTTTTAAGGTTGTTTTTTATTAAAGATTTTCTTGATTTACAAAGGTAATGCAATGTCTCTTTCATATTTTTCCATATAACATTTTTACAAATCGGTTGTTGTTGTTGAGACATTAGAGAGAGAAAGGGGGAGAGAAGTGGGTGGGATGGGGAGACGGGTGGGGTAGGGTGATGATGTTTCTGTTTTACATAATATGTGTAGGGTTTGGTGTCAGCGTTGTCTGTGCAGGTTCTCTGTTGTTCGCTTGTGCTCCTTTAGTGGTGAGAGAGGTCGGGGTTGGCGTGGGGTGTGATTGTTCTTTTGTGGTTGGCTGTGGTGTTCTTTGGTCTCCTGTGTGAGTGGGGTGGGTGGGCGTTTTTGGTCAGGTAAGCCATATTGATTTGTATGCTGTCGGTAGATTCTTGTCATTGTCTTGTTGGGCTGTGTGTGAACCACACAAGAAATATGCAAGATAACCAAGCAAGTGCTAGAAATCACCCCAGAATTGGTTTTAATACATTTATGTGTTGCAAGCTGCGTTGTAAGTAAAGGAATTTAATCACCATCATCATGAGTCTCCTAGGATTCCCTTAAAAAAAATCTCTGATAGGAGAAGTTTGAAGGATCAATTTCTTCCTTTAGAAGAGAGAAAGATTGCATTTTATTTTATTTTATTTTATTTTATTGGCAGGGGACAGGGGGCAGGGGGCTTATTCACTTATCCAGTCTCAGAATAAGTTTGAGAATCCCGTACCAGAGTCTAGGTCTTCAGCTTCCTGTTCCATTGTATTATATTTCTCTTTCTTTTCCAAACCCTTAACTTTTAACACTGTTTTACTGTATAACTTCTGCTCACTCTTAATTAAACAACACAGATTTTCTATTATTTTCCCCTTGAAAATGGAAACCATACCGTCTATTTGTAGCATCCTTTATTACTTTCCTTATGTCGTTCCCTTCCTTTCATTTATTCCATATCCCTAGTGACCTATTTGCTACCCCATTTTATGGGTGTTTCATGCCTCGAGTCTCCTCTCTATTGCTACTTTCAATTTGTTTTTAATTCTCCATCTTCTGGTTTGCTGACATTATATTTTGGAATGTTCTATCCTACATTTTTTATTTGACAAATTTAGCTTGGGTTGTGTGTCAGCTATAACTTCATAATGTTCACTATCACAGCGAGCCCCGTGTATATTTCTCGCAACCTAAGTGTGATTCTCACGTCAGCTTCCAACAATTAAACAGTCACTTTGATTGATTCTTCCCCCATCACTTGATTTCCATGCTCCTTTTATGAATTTCTTTATGCAGGAACATGAAAATCTTTATTACCAGTTGATGAGTTGCTGCAAAGACTACCAGCCTATCTAGTTTATCATTATATACATCATTGAGGCTCTGTGGTTGTATTGTTGTTTTGGAGGATGGAACAATCTGCCAGCAAACACAGGACTGCTATCCTCTTCCCTGTAATGTGTATCATTAAGTGATACCAACCTGATGTTCATTTACCTGTCAGATGCAGCCAATAGTGTTGAACAGGCATGGGAAAACTTACAACCTGATGGCCAAGGATGTCCGGAGAATCTAGTTGCACTGAAAATATTTTATGGCTTTCTCAGATGTTTGGCCTCAATAGAAACCTTCAAACCCACCTTGAGTTTTGTTTTCAACAATATTCAGCCACAACCAAAGGATGTATGGAGCCACCCTCTGAACCTTCACCATTTTTATATATAAAAAAATTGGGATTCAACCTCAGTCCGCAGGAGGAGGAACTCCCCAATTTGTGGCAAATTTAATTTTAGACTGGATTTCTACACAGCTTCATTAAGGGTTGTAGCCAACTCTGTCCTACTCAGAGTAGACCCACTGAAATTAATATACCTAAGTCAGTCATCTCCACTAATTTCAGTGGGTTTACTCTGAGCAGAACTAATACCAGACACAAGCCTTTTTATTGCCCATTATAACAGGGTAAGATCCAGCATGTCATACTCCAAGGAGATCCATTGGAATCAACCAACTTAAATAACATACCTATTGATTTCAATCAGTCTCATTGGAGTATGACTGGCATTGGGTATCACCCAAGGTTCCCAGTGGAGCACTCCTTTGGTGTCTCATTGATTGCAGTGCTTGGTAATTTGATGACAGAACAGATAAATCAGTGGTTCTCCAGATGTTGGGTTTCATATGCTGGGGTTGATGGGAATTGAAGTCCAACATCTGGAGGGCCACGGGGTCACACCCCTCTGATTATATGCTTTTTACTGTTCAAACATAGGCAGGAACTCAGTGCGAAAAGTATTCTGATGCAGGCAAACCTCACTTAGGATGGAACCACCAAATTTTGGGTATAAATCCCTTTAAACTAGGCCCTCTCCATCACAAAAGTATGCATATTATGCACATAATACACGACCGGTCCTGAAAGACCTACATTCGCTCCCACTATGTTTCTGAGCACAATTCCAAGTGTTGGTGCTGACCTTTAAAGCCCTAATGGCCTCAGCCCAGTATACCTGAAGGAGCTTCTCCACCCCCATCGTTCAGCCCAGACTCTGAGGTCCAGCTCCGAGGGCCTTCTGGAGGTTCCCTTACTGCAAGAAGTGAAGCTACAGGGAACCAGGCAGAGGGCCTTCCCACAGTGGTGGAGGAAGCCTCTTTCCTGCCTAGGGCAGCAGAGCGGAGGCACCCCTTGGGGGCGGGGCATCACGGCGCGTGCATTGTGATGTCACGATGCATGTTGGATGCACTGCGCATGCACGGAATTTTCGGGCATGCGTAGTGCATCCGGGCTAGCGCTGCTGATCCCGCGGCGAGCCAGCGAGTGGGCGGCACCTTGTGGGGCTGCCCCAGCCAAGCTGCTTTACAGACGGGGCAGCCCCACGAGCCAGCAAGCAAGTGGCAGCTTGTGGGGCTGCCCTGGCCATGTGTAAAGAAGCACAGACAGGGTGCCGGGTGGCGGGGGAGTAGCAGCAGGGGCCGGGGAGTGTCACCCCCTTCCCCTGGAACCTGGGGCGCACCTCCCCCTACGCCCCTCCCTTGCTATACCACTGCCTTCCTGGCAGTGACATCCACCCTGTGGAATGCCCTCCCATCAGATGTCAAGGAAACAAACAACTACCTGACATTTTAGAAGACTTCTGAAGGCAGCCCTGTTTAGGGAAGTTTTTAATGTTTGATGTTTTATCATGTTTTTAATATTCTATTGGGAGCCGCCCAGAGTGCCCAGGGAAACCCAGCCGGATGGGCGGAGTATACATTAAAAATTATTATTATTATTATTATTATTATTATTATTATTATTATTATTATACATAGAAAAGTATCCAGCCCTATACTTCTTCAGCATAATTTTATAACTTTTCATACATAAGTGTTTTATACATTTTTATGTCTGCTTGTTTTTCATTGAGATCAAAGGTGGAGACAGGAATGGGGGTGGGTGGGAAGTGAGAATAAGGTGGACTTCAAGATTTTCAAAAATTTCATTCCTATTCCAGAATAAGCTTGGCAGTGTCCTCCTCTTCTCTCCTCCCTTTTCACTGTTGATCCACTGAACTTTCAGATTGCGCACCCATTTTCATTTCAGGTTGTGTGTCCCTGCTGGGAGCATGACCCCCGCTGACTTAGCTCTCAAGCCGAGTCTTTCTCATCTGCAGTTTATTTAGCTCTATAAACCACCTTGAATATTGATAGCACTGTCTAAATAAGTGCCTTACATTCTAATAGACAAGGCTCTGGAAACTATAAAAGAGATATTTCTTCAACAGAAAGAAAATATTACTGTCATTTTTAATAACACAATATATTATTTATACATGAGGGAGACAAGTTGGCTGGTGCTAGATCAGAGTTAAAGTGCACATCCTCCTGTCAGGGGAAAAATGGCGTTATAACAGAATTCCCGATATATATGGAACTTATCTCCATAGATAGATGTTATCAAGAGTTATTGCATATTATTATTTTACATGCAACAGGCAAGTTGATCTGTGCTGGAGCACTTCTTTCATGCGCCCATTGAAAAGCCCTGTTTAGTTACTTTGGCATTTAAGCGGTATATAAATGAAATCACCACCACCACCACCATAATCTTAATAACTATCAACACCGTGCAGAGAGAAAGTACAGGTTTTACTGGAATGTTTGCACAGATGGATAATGCTTTGGCCGATGTTCAGAATGATGCATGTACTAGGCTATGCTGTTTAAAATCAGAATTGTGTCACTGTATAAGTTATCAGCCGCTGTATAAGTTAAACAAATTAAGCACAGCTGTAAAATATCCAATATTTGTAAAATGTGCACAGGCTTTCTTTTAGTATTTTGAATATTTTTATTCTGTCCCTGCAGGTCATGGGAAGGAAAAAAAGCAATAGGGAGAACAGCCACATCCCATCCACTGGAGATCTTATTCAGCAAGTCTTCTGAAAATTTAGCAGATACGTATTGAAACCATAAGGGCTAGATTCTTAATAATAATATAAAAAAATGTTTCAGATGAAGGAATGCATTCTGCATCTAAGAACATATGCTGCCATTTGTCTCCCTTCTTTGTGTGGAATTGCCATAATTCCACAGCCCCAAGTGTTGTGTAATCAGTTTGATAAATCATTTCCAAAATCTTATGTGCATAAGAACACTTATAACTGGAAATGCCATGAATTATAACAATGTCTAATAATTATTTTAATAAAATAATTTAATATTACTTGGGAAATGCTGTTCTAATAACACAATTTTGTTTTGTTTTTTAAATGCCCTAAAAGTGTGAGTTAGGGCTCATCGAAATTTCCTTTTGCGCCTTGTTTCTAGGCGCAGGTCCAGGTTTTGTGTCTGAGTGTTGCTGTTGTTGTTGTTGCTGTTGCTGCTGTTGTTTTGGCCTGGCATTTGCTCTGATTCAGTGGTAAAGTGCTGGTTTTCCTGGGGAAAACACACACATACACACACACACACACACACACATGCTCGGACACAGAGCCTGGAAAGCACTGTGCAAAACAGAATTCTGGATGAGCCCTTATACTGCCTGTTTGTGAAAGACCTCACCTGGAATACTGTGTCCAGTTTTGGGCACCACAGTTCAAGAAGGATACTGACAAGCTGGAACGTGTCCACAAGAGGGCAACCAAAATGGTCAAAGGCCTGGAAACATTGCCTTATGAGGAACGGCTTAGGGAGCTGGGTATGTTTAGCCTGGAGAAGAGAAGGTTAAGGGGTGATATGATAGCCATGTTCAAATATATAAAAGGATGTCATATAGAGGAGGGTGAAAGGTTGTTTTCTGCTGCTCCAGAGAAGTGGACACGGGGCAATGGATTCAAACTACAAGAAAGAAGATTCCACCTAAACATTAGGAAGAACTTCCTGACAGTGAGAGCTGTTCGGCAGTGGAATTTGCTACCAAGGAGTGTGGTGGAGTCTCCTTCTTTGGAGGTCTTTAAGCAGAGGCTTGACAGCCATCTGTCAGGAATGCTTTGATGGTGTTTCCTGCTTGGCAGGGGGTTGGACTGGATGGCCCTTGTGGTCTCTTCCAACTCTAGGATTCTATGAAATGGTTGTCTGAGACAATTCTCAAATATCGCCTTATCCTTTTACCTCGCTAGCCCAAAATATAACAGAAGAAGGAAAACCTTAGAGGACAATTTCGAGAACAACACAACTGACTGTCAATAAGCAGGTCACTGTCAGTAAGTATCATTTCCTTAGAGGATGGGGACGGACTGTCACCAGCACATAACTCCAGATCTCAAAGTCTGTGCTGGCTGCCCATATGCTACCATGGAAAGGTCCAGGGGACATATATTAATTTGAAAAACCATTAACAATTTGGGTCCAGGATACCTGAAGGACCACCTAATCACTTAGGTGAAGACCACCAATCACTGAAGTTTTCAGGGGAGTCACTGTTAGTGGTCCCCCATGACCAGGATGCATGGCTGGTGGTATCGACCAGGAGCTGTGGGTTCAGTGCTGTGGGCCCATTTTTATCCCACTCCCTTCCTGTTGAGTTCAGATGCTCCCGCCCCCACTTAACTCCTAGCATCTACTGAAGACTTTTGTAAGTAAATAACCCAAGCAGACATATTATATATAGTTTGATTGTATAGATTTAACGATTTTTTTATATATTTTGCATTGTATCTTTGTAAGCCACTTACAAAGTGGCTTAGACCATTGTAGATAAGTGGTACATAAATAGTTTAAATAAATAAATAGTTCTGATTTTCAAGCAATTATCTGTTTCTGATTTTTCAGTTGTCCTGAGTCCATTGAGGGAAGCCTGCCATGAAGTGTATTCATCTCTGGGTTATTTGTGGGGCCTGTCTGGTGTTTTTACATGAGTAGAATATGTGCTTTTATTTAAAATGCATCTCTGGGTTATTTGTGGGGCATAGGAATTTCTTCTTCTTCTTCTTCTTCTTCTTCTTCTTCTTCTTCTTCTTCTTCTTCTTCTTCTTCTTCTTCTCCCCCCCCCCCAAAAAAAAATATAGTCCGGCCTCCCACATGGTCTGAGGAACAGTGGAACGGTCACCTGCTGAAAAAGTTTGCTGACCCCTGGTTTAGAGAGCATGTATTCTTGCAGAACCAGGCATCGGAGTTCCCGTACTCCAACCCGTATAATTAGAGACCAGTAAGAGTGGTATTGGGTTAAAACAGGCCACTACTTTATTGAATACAGATGAAAGAGGTTTGGCTTGGTCATGGGGCAATCGAAATACTTCCGGCCCGCACACCGGAAGTGACATGTGGTCAATCCAGGCAGGGGTTCCTAAGACATACATCCAATAGGGTGACCCCTCGCAGGGACTGCTTTCTGGGGGAGTGCCTTCAGTCCTGGCTGCCCTGGGCACGTGAACGTGGCCACTCCCCCCAGATCCCCTTAATGGGATCCTCCAGCGTTTAGAGGGGCAGGCGGAGACTACAACCTCCCCTCTGTCCAAAACAAAGGATTGCCCCAATGCCCAACCAGTTGTGACAATTGCTATGAGGTAGGCAAAACCACCGGGTCAGAGCCAATTAGCCCGGTGGACAAATTACCACCCGGTCCCTTAAAGGACGGAGACCACTGTAGCCACAGCAAAGTCATTGACTATCAGCTTAAACTGAGGGTGGGCAGGCTGGGAAACCTGACACAGGAACGAACAGGCTGAGCCCCAGGTGCTGGGTGCTTAAATGGGCAAGGGGCGGATCCGAAGGAAGCCCACCGTTGGCTCCATTGGCTCCGCCCCTGGCACAGCCCAAGTCCCAGCCTGCATCCCCATTTGCCAAAGTAGGGTGCAGGCTAGGATCCGGTTCCTGATAGGCAGAGTGGGTTCATGCCCGCTCCCCTATCAGGAAGGGCTCAGCTGTTTGAATTCCCCTGTCGGGGGCCCAGTGAAGCCTCCTCTGTCCTGCAAAGGGGGAGTGGGCTTGTGGAAGCAAGAAGCTGAAATAGGGTATGAAAAGCATACAAGGGACAGGAAGCAGCAACCATCTTGGTTGTCCAGTTCTTTGGCACATGCACCCCATACCCCTTTTCATTGTGCTCCTAGACCAAATGCAATTCCTAAGCTTTTGTATGAAAGAATATTACTCTGTATCACGACCCTCACAACAATTATTGGGACTAATCCTCAGCCAGGCTATCACCAGAAAACACAACAGATCCCTGCCACATTTTACACCTGCTCAGTTACAATGGAAAGCAAAGCATGCCAGCTGATACCACTCTAGCATTTCATTCAAAGCAACCTTGAATAGATGAGGTTATTCTAAGGAACAAGCATCTATCGGGGGAAAAATAGAAAAGCAGAAGATTATGTTTTCCCTCTTTGCTGGTTTCGCAAGGTTCATAGTAAGCTGCTGTCTTCAATCTGCAACATCTTCACTTTGCCTTGCCATGATAACTGCTATGTATGTTTCTGTTATGGGAAATAAATTGCAAGCTCAAGTCAATAGGGAAAGCCATCCATGAACAATGCTGTTAATGAAATGCTCGCTGAATTAATCTTCCGGTGAGCAAGTGACAATCTCTAAGAGGGAAGATGATGTCAAGTATGTAGTCTCCGATTTCATCTCCTCCAAACTCTGGCTTTGTTTTATTCATGTCAATTCCTTTGCTATCTAACATTTCATCCCTGACCTCTAGGAAGTCACTGCTAACACAACTGCAGAATTTGTCATTGCCAGGAGAAGATGTTCCCATATTGTATTCTGTAATAATAATGCACTCCAAGAGTTACTCCTTTTTTCACTTCTGCTTTCCTTAGCTGGAAAAGGTCTGGATAATATACAGTATATGGATGCCTACTCAGACTTTAATCTGCTAAGCATATTACCTTTTCCATATTGTATTCAAAGAGGAGGTTCTTGGAGTTATAATGAAAGCTGCACTGAATGCTGACTAGTTTCCATTTTCAATCCAAAAAACACAATTTTGGTAGACTAGACACCTTTCTTTCCCTAGAAAAGATATTGCAAGTGTATTTACTTCTTCCGATCAACTGCTTGGGGACATCAGTACCCATGCCTGCCTTCCCCAACACCAATATTTCCTTGTTGCTTGCTTCCTTGTTCCTTAATTGCATTACACCCAATCAAGTGAATGTGACGGGGGCATTTGAAAGATGAAGAGGTTAAGTCGGTTATGATACACTGGGCCAAAGACTTTGGTTATAATATACAGCTAAAAGAATGGGAGAAATTAAGGAAAGACGGAACAAAATTTACTGCATGTAATGTTTTGAAAGAAAATGTAATGAAAATGATGTATAGATGGTATATTACAGCACTGAAATTAGCTTAAATGTATAAAATAAGTAATGAATGTTGGAAATGTAAGGAAAAGGAAGGCATTTTTTATCATCTGTGGTGGGAATGTAAGAAAGTGAAAGGTTTCTGGGAAATGATTTATAATAAGATGAAAAAGATGTTGAAATACACACACACACACATATATGTATATGTATATATGTATATGTATATGTATATGTATATATAAAACCAGAAGCATTTTTACTTGGCATTGTAGGCACTGACATTAAAAGACAAGATTTTAAAAAAAACTGTTTTTATATGCGACAACTGCAGCAAGAGTATTGCGTGGCCAGGCGGAGTCCCCCGATATGACTCAAGCTCTATTGTGTGTACTGCATAATCCCTCCTTCTACCTGGCCAATCCCCCTGGCAACACCTCCCCAGCCAGGATTGGGCGGCTGCTAAGTAGGTGGAGTTCACAGGTATCCAACCTGGGAAGGTGGTTTCCAGACCCCAACTGCCAGGAGCTGCACCGTGATCCAAGGGGGTTACTCACGGCCACGCAAAAGGCGCACCCCATTTGATGTGGGGAACGCTCATTACTGGCAGAGAAATGGAAGCAGGAAGAATGACCGACGAAAGAGGAATGGCAGATGAAATTGATGGACTACGCAGAATTGGATAAGATGACAGGGAGAATTGGAAACCAGCGGGACCAGAAATTCTTGAAAGATTGGAGTAAATATACGAGTCATCTGAAAGACAATTGTAACCAACTGACTATGCTTGTAGGACTACAAGAAGTTTTGTAAGGAGAACTATATGAAATGTTGCAGAAAATATTTATGAGAATGGATTTTAAGTTATGGATTACTAAAAGCAATAGTCAGGATAACAAATGTAAGATTAAGAGATGAGGTTTGAAAATCATTAGCCAAAATGTTGAATAAGATGAGATGAGATGAGATGAGATGAGATGAGATGAGATGAGATGAGATGAGATGAGATGAGATGAGATGAGATGAGATGAGATGAGATGAGATGAGATGTTTGGAAAATATATGTAAAAACTAATGTGTGTGTTTGTGTGTGTGTGAATGCAATGGGGTAAGAGTTTTTATCAGGAGTGCCTGACTAAGCAAGCATCCCTCCCTCAGCTTAGGGTGCCTCCAGACTGTCAAAGTTTCATGGGACGGATTCAGGCTTTAGATTTGCACAATTAAAATGGGTTAAAGTGCTCTGTCACCCTAGCACACCAAATTCATGTGGCTTTATTTATTTAAATAATTGTTTGTTCTTTGGAAGTGACAGGGAACGTAACTGCGTTGAAAAGTGTGGGGTGAATGAATGATGGATGGGAAGACATGTAAACAACACACAAGCACATGAGGAAAAAAATAATGACAAAAACTGGAGTAGTCTTGTGTTTGATACAATAACCTCTTTGGAAGGAAAGCAGATATTCATGAAAATGATGGACTATATGGAGCTTGCTGAACTGACCGGGAAACTCCGAGACCAGAGGGGGGATGAGGTGGAGAAAGATTGGAAGAAATTTAAAGTATATTTAAAGAATTATGCTAAGATTAGTATT
This sequence comes from Lacerta agilis, assembly GCF_009819535.1. Taxonomy (NCBI): domain Eukaryota; kingdom Metazoa; phylum Chordata; class Lepidosauria; order Squamata; family Lacertidae; genus Lacerta; species Lacerta agilis. The sequence continues at coordinate 11,891,674 of NC_046317.1, forward strand.
TAAAATAAGCAGGAAGACTAAATAGGCAGCAGATATAGAAGTTGGATAAGGTGTAGTAATAGATGGAGCAATGTTAAGGTTATTAGACAAGAGAAGATGATTAGTGTATTTAACATGAGAATAAAAAAAAGGTAAAGAAATGACTAAAGATGATCTTTAAGGAATGCAGACAGACAGAGAGGACGGGAGGAAGTCAACCCACAATGTTATAAAAGAAGTACAGATAGATCTAGATAAGTGTTTTTATTGTTTTGTAGTTTGTTGTAATGTTTTTTATTGTTTGTATTGTTTCTTTATGTATTGTTAAAAAAACTAATAATTTTTTGGGGGGAAAGGAAGGAAAGCAGATATTCAAAGAAGGCACCCAATGAGTGATTCCAAAGTACATGAATCAAGCCACCTTCTTTACTAAACTGCCTGTGGATGTTCATTTGAAAGTAAGTCCCATAAATTTTGATGGGATGCATTTCCTAGTAACTGCGCATGGGATTGTAGCTTGACGGTGCAAATCCCGTGCATGCCTGCTCTGAATTAAGCTCCAGTGAGTGCAATGGGACTTATTCCCAAGTAAGTGCACATAGGATTGCACCAAAATTTCAGTTTCCCTGTTTGCAAGTACAAATCGTACTCATAAAGCATGCACTTAAAAGAAGAAGAAGAAGGTGGTTAGTGTAACTCAGCCTCCAGAATTGAACAGCCTATGGCTTATTCATTGATTTATTTGTTCAGTGTTCCAGCCTGTTCTTTCCTTAGGATATAACCGCATGGATGAAAAGCCATGCCAGAAACAAAAGAGGCTTAGTGTACCAGCATATCATGTAGTGAAACAACAAAATGGTTTACTCATAATGATTTGATATGCCAACTATCTGGATGCAATTATATAATATCTGGAATGAAATCCAAAGGTAACTATAACTCAACTCTCCTCACAAGCAACCCATGTTGTGCAGGAAACAATGGAGTCTAAGTTCAAAGTGTAGTGAGATAGAGTGGCAGGAGAGAAAATGCTAGGGTCCCTCAAAGAGTGTGTTCCTATGTTTTCTGAAAGGATATTGGGGGTGAAGGAAGCTTAATAGAATAGGAAGCAACATAACAACTAGGATTTATTCAATAAGGTGTGGGGAAGAATATTTGATATCCAGCTTTATCACTACCCGAAGGTGTCTCAAAGCGGCTAACATTTTCCTTTCCCTTCCTCCCCCACAACACACACTCTGTGAGGTGAGTGGGGCTGAGAGACTTCAAAGAAGTGTGACTAGCCCAAGGTCACCCAGCAGCTGCATGCGGAGGAGTGGAGGCGCCAATCCGGTTCACCAGATTACGAGTCTACCACTCTTAACCACTACACCACACTGGCTCTCTGGGAGAAGAGGAGAGCATAAAAAAACAGAAACTCTACAAGGCCAGTCCAAGATGGAGCATAAATGGAACCCACTTTGAAGTCAACGTGCCAAGGCCAGCCACATTGTTTTGACACTGAAGGCATACATTCACAGAAACACCCCTCTCGCATTCTGGTAATAAATATGCAATGATAATGAATTAAATATCTTAGAATGTGCAACCTAGGTCTGTGTACCAGATTTGTTGAAACCTGGATGACAAACTGAATTGGCCTGAATCGTGTTCCAGGGAACTGGCACATGCAGGCAACGCAGCACGATTTGATGGTGGAGGGAAAGATCTTGCTGAGTTAGGTCTGCTTCCTGTTTAGGAAGAGGTTTCCATTGAAACTACTGTTAAATTCAAGTCGTCTCCCCTTCATTTTAGCAGCACCTTATTGCAGGAAAGTTGCTTTGAAATCTTGACTTTGGGATTTCAGAGCACCAAACTGGGGCCTGTCAAATTTGGCCCGTGAGACCAATCTTGGTAAGAAAGGAATGCAATTGTATGAATCCATCTCAGGAGGAAGAAAATATCTAAAACTTGCCAGTTATAAAGGACTACGGGCATTGCCCCACTTGTGTGTGACCGACTCGTACTTGACCGCATATATGTGCAATGCCAGGAAATAAATAAATAATTTGAGCTTCTATTCAAGTTGTGGATATTTTTGGGTATAGTATTTTTTGTCTGGATTGGAGAGTTTTTTTTTTTTAAGGGGGGGATGCCTGTATACTAATAATGTCAAAGGGCTTTAGATGAGATGAGACTCCAACTTGAAATCGCGAGGCAATGAATAAAAAAATAAGTGTGCAATCTGGATTGCCAACGGGAAGAGTAAACCATGCAGCCGGTCACTCACAGCACAATTTGATACTTCCAGAGGCCTGGGTGGCTGCCCACCTTCAAGGCCCGCTGGAAATTGAATACAGCTAGTCTGTGGTCACGTTTGCCAGCATGCTGTTCACAGCGACCTCCACCTCCACAAGAATGGGTGCTGGGAAAACCGATCACTTTTTCCTATATTGCAATTTTATATCTATCGATCTAGATATCTTAGTTATAGTGGTACGTCAAAACAAGGAGATAATAATGTATGTGCCTTCGGAGAGAGCATGTGCTGGAAAAATTGGAACAGCTTGGCACATCTAGGTTTGATTTGTGATGAGACCAAGAGACGCATTTCAGATATTATTTGCAGGAAAGGTCGGGGAAGCAAGAGCCTTAGATAGATTTCAATGTCCACTCTAGTGTATATTTAATATTATGCTGCCCAAAAAGCATTCCCAAAAGAGCATTTGGATGTGAATGCACCGGTGACCAACAATTCAACAATCCTGTCTTGGATATTCGGAAGAAAAAATGAGAATGTGAGTTGAAACCATTTTGATTCTAACAGATTCCTTCACTCTGTTTGCCTCAAAGCCATGGGCGTACCCGGGGGGGGGGGCAGGGGGGCAGCTGTCCCCCCTAGAAGCAAAAAATATATATTAAATGGTTATCGGCACCCTAAAAGGAAAAAAAAGCTCAACGAGTGGTCTTTCTCCCTCTCCCAAAATCTCATTAACAATTGAGCTCTTCCGCTCTTGCCGAGGCAGTTGGCCACTCTGTGTGTGTGTGTGTGTGTGTGTGTTGCATCGGCTGTTTCCCCCTCCCTCATGCCGACAAAGAGCTGGCGTGCCTATCAGAGACTGGATCCTAGCCTGCACCCTGCTTTGTCAAACGAGGATGCAGGCTGAGACTTGGGCAGTGTCAGGGGGCGAATTCATCGTTGCCGGGATTCATCGTTGCAAGGGAGCTTGGCAAACTGAGTTCCCTTGCATGGTGAGTAGTTCCTTTGCGAGGACTGAGGATCCTGGGAAACTGAGTTTTTCAGCCATTTGGGGCTTTCTGTTTCTTGGGGGGAAGTT